>NC_138372.1:98732538-98766194 GCF_054177405.1 Leptonychotes weddellii | reverse complement strand
AGAGAGAGAGAGAGAGAAAGATATATCTCTATAATTTATATCTATCATTTACCTATTATCTATTATCTATCTTTCTATCATCATCTGTCTATTTATCATCTATCTATTATCTATCAATTATCTATCTATCTATTGAAATGAGCCTGTATTGACTCACTACCAGTTGAAGAACTACAATGTTACCACCTCCCTTGGCCTTCTGCATTGCAGGTCTCAATCTTTTCTTCTCAGGTGCCTTTATTTTGATTTTGTGTTTATCATTCCTTTGTCTTGCTAAAAAATATTTCAGTCATGTATTATATATATATATATATATATATAAAGCATATATTGCTCTGTTTAGCCTTTTTTTAAGCATTAGAAAATGCTATCATATTGAGGGTAGCTTTCTGTAGCTTTCATTTTTTTTTTAATATTTTATTTATTCATTTGAGAGAGAGAGAGACAGAGAGCAAGAGCAGGGGGGAGAGGCAGATGAAGAAGCAGACTCCCCGCTGAGCAGGGAGCCAGATGTGGGGCTTGATCCCAGGACCTGGAGATCCCAAAGGCAGATGCTTAACCATCTGAGCCACCCAGGTGCCCCTCATTTTTGTTTAAAACTGATATTTAGGATTTATCTATGTGGGCAGCAGGGGGCACCCGGGTGGCTCAGTTGGTTGAGTGTCCAACTCTTGGTTTTGGCTTAGGTCATAATCTCAGGGTGATGAGATTGAGCCCCCACGCACCGCCCCTCCATGGGCCTCCACGCTCAGCATGGAGTCTGCTTGCGATTCTCTCCCTCTCCCTCCCTCTCTGGCCCTCGTCCTACTTGTGCTTCTGCTCTCTTTCTCTCTCTCTCTCTAAAAAAAGATTTATCTGTGCGATTATTTTGTACTTGTACTGTACTTACTTTTCTTCTCTGTAATGCTTACTTCTCTGCAACATGCCATTTTGTAACAGTACCATTAATTATATATACATTGGATTAGCAATTGATATTTGATTGTTCTCCATTCTTGGTCTTTATGATGAATATCGTTAAGGCCATTTTTACATGCTTGTACATGTTTTACCAAGTGGGATAAATTGCTTTCTAAATTGATTTTTATATATACACTCCTACCATGCTTCCTAATTTTTGCCAATAAATTGGATGTAAAATAATATCTTACTCTGCTATAATTTCACAATAAAGGTTGAGCATTATTATCATGTTTATATGATGATATTATTTCTGTTGCTGAGAAATGTCAGCTTTCATATTTTACTCATTTTTATGGTGGCTATTTTCTTTTCCTTACGCTTTTTAGGAATTTCCATATATTCTGAATATAATTTATTGTTTATAATATGTGTTGCAGGTAACTTTTGCCATTTTGTAGCAAAGGGAACCTAAGATTATAAAGAGTTTTTAATATATTTTCTTCTAAATGTTTAAGACTTTGACTTTCATGTTTAAATCTTTGATTTTGTGCAAAGAGTAAGGTAACAGATTTCTTGTTTTTCCATATGGAAACTGTATCATTTATTAATTCTCTACCTTTCTAAAAAAATGTTTACTGTATCCTAAAATTCTTATAGCAATGCATATTGAGTACTGTTCGATGAAATTTTTTATATATGGATATACTTGTGTAATCATTACTAAACTACGTAGGTGTAATATTCTAAGATAAAAAACATTCTAGCATCACAGAGGTTTTCTCATGTCCAATCCTAGTCAATAAACATCCCTACCCTATGAATTAATCACTGTTATATGCTGATAAATTACATGTGCATATTCTTAAACTTTTTATGAGTGGAATAATATAGTATGTATTTTTTTCTGTCTTATCCTTCAGAGAAAAGTTTGTGTTTCTGGCGGATGCCAGTCCATTAACACATATTTTGTATGTTATATGTACTATATACTGTATTCTTACAATAAAGTAAGGATAGAAATAGGAAAGAAAATGCTATTAAGAAAATCATAAAGAGGAGAAAATACATTTACAGTGTCATACTGTATATATGTATATATAAAAAATTCACATATAAGTATGCCCACACAGTTCAAACCAATGTTGTTCAAGGGTCAACTGTATAATATAGCTGATGTTTGGAGCAGAAAAATGTGAAGAAATATTAGGAAATGAAATTAGAAATGTGAATGTGTTAATGTTAATACATACTTGGTATTCTAAGTTGCTTTTTTCACACCCCAAATTTCAGCAGGTGGAATCTCATAAACAACAATTATCCTTGTTATACACTTGGGATGCTTAGTGACTTACAGTCTTCTCTATTGCTGAGTTCTATTCCATTACTTCAGTTTTATTCTTTTTTACAGATTGGTACTTCATACACTTGTTACCATTCACCCCAAACTATAGTTAGGTCACATTCACCAAGACATCTGCTTCCTTCCTGATGTCCATATTTATCCCTGGAGGATAGGTAGAAAAATTAAAATGAATATATATGAATATATATATAAGTGTGTGGGGGGGTGGTTCAGGCCTTCTTAAAGATTATTAATAGTCTATCACTAATTAAATGTTCATTATTAAAGAGTGAAGTCTGAATCAAAACAAATCAGTACTTACCTTTTTCTGTCTGGCTTCACTCAGCTCAGGGTCCATCCACGAGCACCATAATGTGCTCATCAAGGTTCATCCATGTAAATGGAAGGATTTCTGGCTGAATAATATTCCATTGACAGATGTAGCACATCACCTTATCCATTCATTTGTATATATTTTATTGAAATACTGTTTTCTTTTCTTTTGAGGATATACCCAGAAATGGAATTGTTGGACTGTATGATAGATTGATTTTTAATTTTTTTTTGATGATACTTCATATTGCTTTCCATAGTGGTTGGGACAATTTACATTCCCACCAACAATGTTTAAGTGTTCCCTTTTTACCATATCCTCAAGCACCTGTTGACTCTTGTCTTCTTGATGATAGCGATTCCAACAGGTGTGAGGTAATACCTCATTTTGTTTTTGATTTGCATTTCCCTGATGATTAGTGATGTTGAGCATTTTTTCATGTGCCTGTTGGCCATTGTAGATCTTCTTTGGAAAAATGTCTATTTTGTTTTTCTGCCCAATTTTTAATCAACTTTTTGTTGTTATTGTTGTTAAATTGGACGAGTTCTTTATAAATTTTGGATATTAACTGCTTATCTGATATATGGTTTGCAAAAGTTTTCTCCCATTTTTAGGTATTCTTTTCATTTTGTTAGTTCTTTCTCTTGCTGTACAAAATACAAGTACTGTATGATAAAACTTATATGTGGAATCTAAAAAAAATCAAACCTGTAAAAAACAGAGAGTAAATGGTAGTTACAAGAGAATGAGGGGGTGGGGGTAAGACTGATGGTGTTTAAGGGTGTACTTGTAATAAGTAGTAAATAAGCCATAGAAATTTAATGTACAGTATAATGAATATAGACAATAATATTGTACTATAATTATGTAATGGGATTAATATTGCTACCATGGTAATCATATTATAATATATAAATATATCAAAATAACATGCTGTACATCTTAAACTTACATAGTGTTACATGTCAAATTTATTCAATAAAATATTAAATATTAAATAAATATTAAAATATTAAGATAAAATAAAATAAAAACAATCAGGCTTATTTTACCATTTCTACCAAACAGAATTTGTTGTAACCTTGATACCTGTGCCTAACGGAAGGAAACTTCGTTTATACACTTAACTCTAATCAAAAAATATTTCCTCTAATAAAGGAGTTGGATTTCAATAAGACATATACCACTAACATTCTAGACAGAAAGAGAAACATAGAAAGTGATAGGCTGGCCCTATTCAATACCTACACTCATGTTGACAAGTAAATACTGTCATGATGTAAAGTTGACTCTTGAACAACAGGGTTGTTCGGTTATAGGTCCAGTTATAGGTGATTTTTTTTGGCTTCTCTTATTTTTTAAAATTTTAATTCCAGTACAGTTTTATAGTGTTACATTAGTTTCAGGTATACAATATAGTGATTCAATAGTTATAAGCAGCTTTTTTAACAGTACATTACTGTTTCTCTTCCTTATGATTTTTCTTTTTTTTAATTTAAGTTCAATTAACCAACATATGTACATCATTAGTTTTTGATGTAGTGATCAATGATTCATTAGTTATGTAACACCCAGCGCTCATCAGATCATGTGCCCTCCTTCATGCCCATCACCCAGTTACCCCTTCCTCCCACCCCTCCTTCCCCTTCTGCAACCCTCAGTTTGTTTCCTGGAGTCAAGAGTCTCTTAATAACTTTTTCTTTTCCCTAGCTTGCTTTATTGTAAGAACAAAGTATATAATAATGTAACATACAAAGTAAGTGTTAATTGACTATTTAAGGTATTGGTAAGGCTTCCAGTTAACAGCAGCTATTAGAAGTTTTGGAGGAGTCAAAAGTTATATGTGGAATTTTCTACTGCACGAAGATCAGCACCCCTAACCCTCACATACAAGGGTCAGCTGTATTATGATGATGCTCATTTTCTAATTAAGAATTTGAGCAGTTGCAGATGCAAATACAATGAACTTTCTGGGAGCAATTAATGAAAATAGTAACAAATTCAAAAACTGAATAATGTGGGACAAAAACAGCCTAGGGTACACAAAAAACATCAGATTACTTTCTTCTTTACTTAATTTGTCAAAACAGTTTCTGCTTGAATTGTACATCTGGGATCCCTGCATTTCACTGCACATAAACTATATCTCAATTCAAATTATTTAAGGAAACAGAGAAGTTTTTTTCTTTCTCTCTTATATATGGAGTCCAGAGGAAATGGAATGTAGCAGTTTCCTTTCTCCAGAGGGCAATCTTAGCAAACCTGGCTGACATCCTCATGTTAACTCTTGAACTCAGAGTTGACAAAACCAGGTTAGAAACCCATGCATACACTCTTGCCTATGTTTGTCTGGATTTAATATCTATTACAAAAGCACATGAACAATATAATTACAACTTTCTATATAACATAAAGCATCTCATATTAAATTATTAAATGCTATTTAAACAATCACTGAGTTAACTAATCATTAAAGCATACTGTACCTGCTGTGTCCAATAAGCTCAACTGGAGAAATGTAATCAGAAATTAGTTTTATTTTTGTCTTCATTTAACCTTCTCTAGGAGGGGGCATAAATTACTTTTTTTCTCACTTTCAAGTAATAAAACCTCCATTGTAGTTTTAAGGTACAGACACTGTCTCAGTGGCCTCCCTTTCTCCACATATAAGCTTACTATAAGTGGGAACACATGATTCTAGAAGCAAGCATTATTACCTGTTGTCTTATTCTCACATATTTCCTTCCCAAATGAATGGCTCACTTTAGATAAAAGGTCAAAATATTCTTTCTTGACAGGTCCTGTCATAAAATGACTTTCTATACTCCCAGGCTGCAGAAGATTAAGGCAAATTCTTTCCCTATGGGTACAAGAATGGCTTTCTTTTCTTCCAGAGGTTTCTTTCTGGATCCCTTGCCCCTGCCCTTCCAATCATTCTATTCGTCTGGTGCTATCCTTCCAGGAAGCCCCCCATACAAACTTTAACATGGCTGTCCACGGGCTCTGTTCCTCACCCACACCACTTACACCCATGCATGGTTAGCCCTGTCAACATTTGGAGTGCAAGAAGATCTCAACTAAACCGTCTCTCTCATATCCTGAGGTTAAAGAAAATGCTCAGTCCTGATCTCTTGGATTTGTCTTGTACAGGTCAGACTCTAGTCCTCTACATGCCCAAACTGTATGCCTAAGTCCCTAGTGGTCTTATTGAAACTTCTCCTCTTATAATGCATTCCTATTGAGAGGTTTCTCTGTAAAAGGCAACCATGTTTCTTCTAGTATGTTCTCACATTTAATTTCAGAAGTGATTATTTATCATTGTGAAGGAACCCTTGACAACTTTTTTAGAGTAAAGAAACTTTGCAATTTGCTGAGCTCTAACAATTTAGGTGCTAGAAGCCTAAGACTTTTGGATATAGTATTCACCTTGTGACTAGAACTTTCTATTCAGGGAATCCTCTTACAGCTAACTTGTGGTGTTTTCACCTCCTATAGAAGCCAAGAGTTGACGACATCTGTGCACTTTGCAAGGTTACACTGGTCATTGCTTCAAATAAAAGACACAAGGTGTCAGTTATTGAGAACCAAGTGCTGGCAAGGTAACAACACAATGCTAGGACTTGCTTACATTTTTTGAATCGAAATCCAGTCCCCAGATTTGAAGAGATTTTTATTGTAACGGTGGAGAGGGAGAAATATAAACAAATAATTTGCAGTAAAATGTGGTAAGTGCTATAACAGAAATATGAACAGAACCATATGGAAGTGAAAGAAATGGAGGAACCCAGAGTGTCTGGCATGGGGGAAAGCAGTGTGTTACTAGACTGAGGAAGGAAAGGAAGTCACTCTAGTCAGATGGGAAATAAAATTATCTAATTCTGTGATCATTTTAAATGCATTCAAAACAAAGTGAATCCAAAATATTTCTCAGTTGATTCAACAAACACAGGTCTTCTTTACATATTGATACTTCCCTTGAAATATCTGATATATGTTGAATTACTATGAGGTTTTGAATCTGTAACCAAATGCAGCGTACTCTTGCATCCTAACTTTCTGTTACCTGGTGGGTTTTAGATTTCCGTATTTACTTCCAAAATCACTGAAGGGCATTGGATTTGCCCTCCTCGACTCTGACTCATTACTCAGCATTCCTTCCTTGATAATTAGATATCAGCATTAACTATCTACCCCAAAGCATCTTTCTGCTCTAAAAATGATGGAATTATAATCACAATGTCCTCAGAAACAAATATAAAATCTCTGTTCTGAAATAATTTAACTATAACTTAAATGGCATAGGAAGTGACCTTAAATTAACACCAAAAGAAATTTGTATATCAGTGGTCAGGTTTAAGTTTTGAAAATTAGGAAGTGATTAGATTATAAATTTGATGGGTAGGGATACCTGTTCATTTCATAATACATCAGGCATTGATCATAGCTATTTCTAATAACGATTTTCTAATAACACATATTTATCCTCAAAGTTGTTGAGTGTTCTTAAGAGACAATTTGAATTATGGTTGCAAAAGGATAAAAACTAAAAATATTTAAAGTTGGAGACCATGATTTGATACATTACATGAACTTCAAAAAACTAAAATTAATAGAGCATATGATTGCATATAAATGAATTCCAATATTGATGAAAGGAAGCAAAGACATCAGTTGTACAAGATATAAATATATCCTAGTAGTAAATCACCATTTCTTGGCCTGGATTTATTGTTATAGGTCATTTTTGCATATTGTCTTAGAGCAAAATTTATGTCATGTCAACAGCTAGGCATATTCAACATTCATTCACTCATTTAGCAAATATTTATTAAGCAGTGTGCCTGGGTGATGGGAATAAAATATGAATAGAAATGGCCTACCCTTTAATAATATTTAATGCAGGGTACTCAAATACTTACTTTATTAAACATTAAAATTACTCCTGCACACTAACTATAAAGCCTTGGGGAACACACAGGAAGAGCTGGTTATTTGCTCTAGCACATATTAGAGGAGAAGGGGTTTAAAACACTTTTTTTCTTGAAGTGCCTTGCAAAGAATGATACTTGGTCACAAACAAATGAGTTTTCACAAGACTGGAAAGGTTAAGGGGAATACTGTTACGTCAGGTATAAGCAGATAGTATTACTGAGAGCTCTTTTGGTGTTTTTTTTTTGCATTTTTCAGAAAAGCTAGTGGTAATTTCCATGTAAGCAGAACATAGAGTTATATTTTTAGAACTTAGAAGAAAAACTGAAAAGGAAACTTAGGGCCTCTCTATTAGAGTTTTTTTCTACAATGATTAGCTAGTTTATATATGTTAGACAATAGAGAATTCTTCAGGAATTTTAAGTAAGGTAATGACATGGAATTGTTTCACATCTCTCTGGGGGAGGTGCAGAAGGTGAAGTAAGCAGGGGTGGGAAGTGGGGCAGGGATGCAAGACAAGAGATAGGAAAATAAGTTAGGATCCTGACTTCATAATTTTATGGGGTGCTTGGATTGTACAATGGCAAGGAGAAGGGGGAGGAGGGGCCATTTGCACTGAACATAAAATGAACCATTGAAAATATGAATGATTTACATATGTGACCTTGAATTTTAGTTGCAAATATTTATTTATATACGCTTATGTACTTCTACATACCAAGTTTCAAGTTTCCTTATGGATTGGTATTATGCAAAATCACTGACTCCTGTTTTCTGTTGTAAATATTTAACTGATTTTTAGTTCCCTGGGACTTGTAGCACTCCTAATGAGGGTGGTTTCAGCTCCATGGGCTTTGAGAGTCATATTTTATCATGCTGAAACACAGTCGGTTTGGGTGCCTTATCTGCCTGTCATTTACTACATGTAATCACATGTGCTCTAATGTGGATAATACACATTTACAGAGGACTTTGGACTCTTTTTTCTAATTTGTCTGTTCAAAGTATTTGACCATTTTTGACTTTTTATGTTCTACACGGAAGAGAGACATAAACTGAAAGTCTACCAGTAAGTGTGTGGGCCCAACAACTGAAAGTGTGGACAGTTGTAAGGATGGAAGACGTTCATGATCTGATCCTTCTGTTCTCTTCATCAACATGAACAGCAGTTTCACTGTAGTTCAACTGTGGTGGTGTGCTGAACCTGAAACCACCTGAGAAGAGCGGATCACCCCTAACTGCTTAGTAACTTGAAATGGGTCCTTGTGGGAGTATATCTACAATGGAAATCTGCAAACATCCCACATTGTGACATTTTTATTGGAGAGCCAGTTTACCAGCTCACCTCTGTCTGAATTTGTCAGATGCTAGAGCATTAATATAATTATCAAGGCACACTACAACAGTAGATAACCTTTTATTTCTTTTTAAATAAATTCTGGCATTTTCTATTAGTCATAAAGACAATTTTAATAGAGAGAAAAATTATGGAATTAAATTGTGATTAGTGTCTAATAGCAAGACCTTTTTTTAGTTCACCACAATAAAGTTTTGCTTAAAAACATAATGAGTGAACAAATAAACATAGGGGGAAGAAAAGAGAGGAAAACAAAGAAACAGACTCTTAACTATAGAGAACAAACTGATGGTTACCAGAGGGGAGGTGGGTGGAGTGATTGGTTAAATGTGTGATGGGGATAAAGCAGGGCACTTGTGATGAGCACAGGGTGTTGTATGGAAGTGTTGAATCACTAAAGTATACATCTGAAACTAAATTTATACTGTATGTTAACTAAGGGAATTTAAATAAAAACTTGAAAAGAAAAAAAAATAATGAAACAGATACTGCAAATTGAATATATTGCATGAGCAGTAGGAAAAATCCAGGTTTTGTGATTTATGCAATTTGGAAGGCCTTCACTAAGAGAAATGAAACAAAATTAAGGTGAGAAATTAAATTCAAAAGCAAATATTAGAATAAAAAGGAAATCATAACAAATATGTATTTTAATAAGCTAACAAATATAAACATCAAAAAGTCCAGAAAAATAGGATAAATATTTACTAATATCCTGATATACCTCTATATCATCATATAATTTTTCATTGAATATACTTTTGCTATTTTTTATATGATGATGACTTTGCACTATTGTTTTATATAAAGGGGATATAACGATGATTTAGTTTTTTTTCTAGCATGGTTGATTGCAATTCACACTTGAGATGCGTGAAACATGGATCTTTATGTACTTTGTGCTCACTAAGTACAGAATCCACCCAGAGTCTATACATGGAATTGACTGTGAATAACATAAATATATCCTATTAAGCCCAGACTCTGCTTCCCCTGGTCCCCCAAAAGCCCTTGGTCTTTACAATGTCACTCCACATTTGAAAGGAAGTATGAGAGAGGAGAAGGGAATGCAAAAAGACAGCTGTCTGAAACAATTGAAGTTAAAAGATCTGCAAAATGTTCAGAGATGTGAGTGTGCCTGCACATCGCTAGTCCTCTAGAGGCCTTGGAAAGGGCCTGTGCAAAAGGCACCATCTGCACCCTGCTTTCCATTGCTTCTCAGGAAGACCTCTGCTCCATGTTGTTCTGCTGCCTGGAGGGCAGTCGGGAGAGGTTCCAAGACCATATCCTGGAGCAGCATGAAGAGTGTTGTGACCCATTAGTGATGGGCATGAGTCTGAGGAATATGATGCAGAAGTTATCAATTATTCTGGAGAAACATGGCTCTTCTAAAGCATAAATAAAATGTTTGCCAAGGGAAGGTGGTTATGTTTACAGAGGATCTAAATCTGTTTTGTACAATGTGGCAGCAACTAGCCACGTATGCTTTTGAACACTTGAAATATGGCTATTTCAACAGAGGTGTGCTATAAAAATAAGATATACACTGAATAATGAAATATGCATATCGTTTGACTGTATTCCACTTGGATTGTTTGTTATTTTTTTGCTTGAGTTTTGAGAGTTCTTTATATATTCTAAATATTAGTCTTTTGTCAAATTTGTGATTTCAAAATATCTTCTCCCAGTCCAATTTGTCTTTTCATCTCTTTAACAAAGTCTTCTGCAGATCAAATATTTTAATTGCATGTATTTTGGTTTATTAAATGTTTTGTTTTATGTACTTTATGTTTTTATTGTCATGCCTAAGAACTCTTCACCAAGCCATACATACCATGGATATTTCCCCTGCTATCTTCTAAAAGTGCTATAGTTTTACATTTATATATAAATGTATAAACAATTTTAATTTTTTTCTTGTAAGTTGTGAAGTTTATATTGTTTCCTTTTTTTTTGTAACTTATAGATATCCAATTATAACAGCACCATTTGTTGCAAAGATTAACCTTCCTCCATTAAACTGCTTTTGAAAAATTCTTTGACAGTGCTGCACAAGGCTATTTTGGGGCTCTCTATTTTGTTCCATTAAATGTTTGGTAGAATTCACCAGTGAAGCCATTTAGTCTTGGGTTTTTCTTTGTTGGGAGATTTTTGATACTTATTCAATCTTCTTACTGGTTATAGGTTTATTCAGAATTTTTGTTTCACCATGATTCAGTCTTGGTAGGTTGTGCATTTCAAAAATTTGTTCATTTCACATAAACTGTCCATTTCATTGGTGTACAGGTGTTCATAGTTGTTTTTCTTTTCCCTGCAAAACCATTTGTAATTTTACCTCTTCCATTTCTTTTTTATTTTTTGCTTCTCTCTTTTTCCTTGGACATTCTAGATAAAGGTGTATCAATTTTGTTAAAGTTTTTCAAAGAATTAACGCTTCATTTCCTTTTTTTCTATTGTTTTTCTGTTCTTTGTTTATCTCTGATCTCATCTTTATTATTTCCTTCATTCTGCTGGCTTTGTGTTCAGCTTTTTCTTATTCATATAGTCTCATAAGGTGTTGTTAGATTGTTGATTTGAAATCTTTGTTGTTTTTTAAATTTAAGACTTTATTGTATAATTTTCCCAATTAATACTGCTTTCATTGCATTCCACAAGTTTTGGTATGTTGTTTTTTATTTGTCTTAATGAATTTTATAAATTTTATTTTATTTTTTTTACTTATTTATTATTTAGGGGTGTGTAGCTTAATTCCCACATATTTTATTTTTTGTTTTCTGTTTATTTCTGTTTTATAATTTCTCTGTCTCTTTTCCAGGCTTTCCTCCCATTTACTTGAACATATTTTGATTATTTTTAAAAATTACTTTATCTATAGTGCTTTTTAGTGTGTTTGTTTTAGATATTTTAGCATTACATTATATGTTCCTAACTTATCACCATCTACTAGTATCAACATCTTACCAGTTTGAGTGAAGTATAGAAATCTTACCTCCATTTATATCCTTTTTTCCTTTCACCATTTATAATTGTCTTATATATTTATCTACATATATTGAAAACCAAAGAGGTTGTTGTAAGCTTTTGCTTAACTGTTGAACATAATTTCAAAAACTCAGAGAGGGAAAATTCTTTTGTATTTACTCATATTTTTGCTTCTTACATTGTTACTTTCTTCCTTCTTTACATTCCAAGGTTTCTTTTTCATTGTTTCCTTTCTGTTCAGAAAAAATTCCTTTAGTTATCTTTTAGAAGAAATCTATTGGTGACAAATTCTCTTACTTTTCCTTTGTATGAGAATGTCTTCATTCTTTCTTTATTCATGAAGTTTGTTCTCACTAGATATAGAATTCTAGGATGATAGCCCTTTTCTTGCAGCATTTGAAAGAAATCTGTGCCCTTTTCTCGTTATTTCCATAGTTTCGGATGAGAAATCCATTGTCATCAAATTGTTTTTCATTTATTGTTAAGGCACTATTTTCTCTAATTGTTTTCACGATTTCATCTTCTCCCTTAGTTTTTGGATATTTTACTATGATGTGTCTTGGCATGGATTTCTTTGTGTTTGCCATGCTTGTGGTTTGATCATCTTTAATTTATGAGCAAAAAGTTTAGGATTTTTGACCAATTTGGGAAATCTCCAACCATTTTTCTTCAAATAGTTTTTCAACCCCACCCACTTTCTTCTTTCCTGGGATTCTGAAGGCACAAGTGTTAGGTATTTTATTTTAGTCGCAGGATTCCCCAAGGCTCTGTTTTTTTTTTTTTTTTTTTTTTTTACCTTCAGTCTATTTTCTTTGTGCTGTTATGATAGGGTCATTTATTTGGTTTTATCTTCAAGCTCACTGGTGGTTTCTCCATCCCTTTTATTCTGCTGTTAAGTCTATCTGTGGAAGTTTTTTCTTACTGTCATTATATTTTTCAGGTCTATACTTTTAAGTTTGTTTTTGCTTATGTGAGACTTTTTTTGTGTGAAGACTATTTTTTTTTTCATTTATTTCAGCATGGTTACTCATTGAAGCATTTTTTTAATAAAGATTTTTATTTATTTGAGAGTGGAGTGAGAGAGAGAGAGAAAACAAGTCAGGGTAGGGGCAGAGGGAGAGGGAGAAGCAGACTCCCTACTGAGCAGGGAGCCTGACGTGGGGCTGGATCCCAGGACCCTGGGATCATGACCTGAGCCAAAGGCAGACGCTTAACTGAGTAAACCACCCAGGTGTCCCTGAAGCATTTTTTATGTTGGCTGTGATTTATGATTAAAATCTTATGTCATCTTGGTGTTGATGTCTGTTACTTTTTTTACACAGTGTTTTTGAGAATTTCCTGGTTCTTAGTATAAAAAGTGATCTTCAGTTGAAATACAGGTATTATTATTATCATATGAGACTTTTGTATTATTTAAATCTTATGTTTCAGCAGGTACTGTGTTACCACTCCAGAGAATTACTGCAAGATGTGTGTAAGTCTAGATTTTCCATTTGACCTCTGTTTACATTGGGGGTGCAGAAAGTAGAGGAAACTTCGCTTTGGTGGGTGAGTTTGGTAGTGCATATCCCCACTGAACTTTCTCTGATACCACCACAGACGAAAGTGGGAGAGGTGCCTTTTTACCAAGGGGTTGGGTTGAAGTTCAAGCTCCCCATGTGGTCTCTATTGATTATGAGGGAAGGAGATATGCAGGGATGAAACTCACAGCCTTTCACTCAGCCTTCTCTGAAACCACCACAACAGAAACTTGGGGCACCTCATTGCAGCTGAGTAAGGTGGAATCTAAGCTCCCCACTTGGCCTTTGCTGGTGTGAGGGGGTGGAGCTGCAGCTTTTCTGTGGTGTTTGTCCAGAGCAGAGTGGTTATTGTCTAAAAGTTTTCTGCCTTTTGAGGAAGATCCATTCCTTGTCCTTTGATTAGAGAGGGTAAGCGTCCATGGGCCTTTTTATCTGTGTGCCTGTTGGTGTTTCCACATTGCTGGCTTCTCTGACCTCAGTATGAGAAGTATGAAAGAAAAAAAAAAAAAACAACACAGGGACCTCTCTGTCATGTCATTTTTCAAGTCCCTTATTTTTTCTACTTTTCAGAATCTGTTTATATGTGTTTTATATAGAATGTCCAGGTATTTCAGCTATATTTAACAGGAGAATAAGGAAAGCATTTCTACTCCATCATCCAACATTTACTTTCTCTTTTTTTTTTAAGATTTTACTTATTTATTTGTCAGAATGAGAGAGAGAGAGAGAGCACAAGCAGAGGGTGAAGTAGGCAGAGAGAGAAGCAGACTCCCCGTGGGGCAATGAGCCCGGTGTGGGACTTGATCCCAGGACCCTGGGATCATGACCTGAGCCGAAGGCAGACGCCCAATCAACTGAGCCACCCAGGTGTCCCCAACATTTACTTTCTGAAATAGTTTTGAAAAACAAGATATTTAACAAGTTGTTAATTTGAATGATTTTATTAACTGCTTTTATTTCAGAACTGCTTTATTTTTTTTTGCTTTATTTTTTCTGACATATATTACTAACTTTAATTTTTAATGATGACTAACCAAGTAGCTTTTAAAATTTGTTTATAAAATTTCTTTTACAAGCACCACAATTCTCAAAACCATTGTTTATTTTATAAAAAGTTTTTTAGGTTTCAACTAAAGTCTTATAGACAGGCCAATAACAGGCTTAATTTTATAGACTTATTTTGTGTATTGAGTTATTGGTTTATATGCTAACATTTTTTTCCATTATCAGGAAGTTTCATAATTATAGGACTAATTTCTTAAGCCTATTTCAAATATTATATTCAAATTTGCTCTCTCAGGTCCATTTTTATGGCTTTTTAAATAAACTCCCATAGGATTAATCTGAAAGTAGGGAACTCAGCTATAATTTAAAAAAAATCAATGCCAATTTCTTTCATATTCTGTAACTCTAAATACAAATTTAATGCATTGGTGAAGAATGGAAAATTTAGCCACTTAATTTAATTTTTAGTTATTACAAAAGAAATACCTATGTAAGGAAAAAAATATTTGCTCACTTTCCTTATTTTCACACATTCAGATAGTGAATTCATTAACTAAACTTTGTCCTGTGCTCCTTATTTTTTCATATCAAGATAAGAAGTAGGATTTGTTATCAGAACTTGCTGTCAATGGGAAGTATGTAATGATATTCTAGCGACCTCAGCAAAACACTATTTCTTTTTTCAAAAATTTTTCTTTTTTTTTCAGAGGCGCCTTGGTGGCTCAGTTGGTTAAACATCTGACTTCAGCTCAGGTCATGATCTCACTTGGGGGTCCTGGGATGGAGCCCCACATCAGGCTCCCTGCTCAGTGGAGAGTCTGCTTGTCCCTCTCCCTCTGCCCCTCCCTCACACTGGTGTGCTCACTCTCTCAAATAAGTAAAAAATTTTTTAAAAATTTTTCACTTTTTTTTTTTTTCTAGCATCCAAGGTCATTTTAATAACAAGGCAGGATCTGAGGTTAGGTTTAGTACTAGCCAGGTCTGCAGCCTCTGGTAGCGCTGGAACTTCTGGCCCTTGGATTGCAAATAGAGTTTACTGTGGCTGTGCAGGGTTCCTGGGGCCTTCCTGAAATGCCTGTATACCTCTCAGCCCTTGCCTGGACCAGAAAGCAAGAAGGTACCACAGCCTTGGGGGACTCCAGGCTAACTGGTCGAAGGTGAGGCTCATAGCCCAACTTTGAGGATGCAGCTCCAGGCATGATTGCTCATGTGCAGTGTGCACACCTTCAGTTTGGGTACCTCCTGGGCATGCACATCATCAATTATAATACACACAACAACAGCTGTTTTGTTTTCCCGGCCAGGCAGCTTCATCTTCTGGATCATCCAGGATTAGCGCTGAGACAGCTGATTGCTGCAACTCATTAACTGCTTCAACACAGTTGCCTAATGTGGAGTTGGTTTGTTGGGCAAGAAACCTGTACTACTTGACCAACAGTCTCAGGTAGATGTCCTGGCTCTTGGGCTCCTCGCACTGAAACTTTTGGTCCTTGTGGTGGATGTTGACTCCCATGATGGCGACTCCTTATCAGCCAGGTCTGGAAAGAGAATCAAAATTTTTTTCATGTTTTTCATGAAGATACTTTTGAAAAGTATTGGTAAATAATTTGAAGAATATCTCAATATGAGTTTGTCTGATGTTTTTTCGTGATTAGGCAGGGGCTATAAAAGAGGCATGCCACAAAGGTGAAGCATCTTTCTCTTATGTCCTTCCAGGTGCATGATATCAACATAACTTATTTTGGTTATGTTAACATAATCACTTGTTTGACGTGGTGTCTTCCTGGCTTCTCCATTGTAAAGTTAGTATATTTCTCCCTTTCCAAACCCTGTTCCTTAGAAGTGAGTTCCAATTTCCATCCACACTCAAGGCAGGTGGATTAAGACCCACATTCTAAAGGGGAGAATATTGGAGAACTTGTGGAAGTATATTAAAACTATCACATTATTTGTGGGAGATACTTTGATTCTACCCAGATATCATTTTTCTACTTAAAGCTTTGCCCACCAATTTTACCATTTATTAGTGGATCTTTGAAGCAACTATTATGATGGGCTTCCAATAGTAATTTTCTATTTATGTTGTTCCTTCCAAAATTAATATTTATAATTTTCCTGTAAGGAAGAGTTGTCTCTCTCCCTCATTTAATTATATCAGTATGGAGTCGTGAATATTTATTTTACACTTTTAGGTTATAATTTAATACCATCATCATTTATTTTGTTGCTCAAATTCTTACAACTTTGGCCATTGGGAGCTCTTTCATATTGAATGTTGTGTCCTTTTGACCTAGCTTCATCACTCGCCTTTTTTTTTTTTTTTTTTTTTTAGCATCTCCTTACTTGCTTGCACTACAAGATGCTCCAGGCACTTCTCTGATTTTTCCTTGCCCTAAGCTTAGAATCAGCATTTCTTTAAGGATCTCTCTTTGCTTTAATCAAAGAATGGTATTAGAATAATAATAGTTGGACTCTAGGAGTTTTCATTGTTACAGGGTGTCACTTCTTTTTGGCCTACTCAGTAAGGAAGCTAGAAATATAAGTATGTATACCAACCCACACATGTCTACAATTATTTCTTTATCCCCCTGATTTTTATGTATTAAGATAAAGGTGAGTTCATACTGATATATCTGACTCTAATCCAGTTCTGCAGGATTCCTTCTAGCATCTTCTTCCTCCTTGTTCCTTCTAATTTCTTTATCTGACAGCAAAAAGCTGAACTCTCATATACTATACTGTATTTACTTGTTTGTTCAACACTGTAAAGTAGTGTCAGAATTTACCAGGTAGAATACACTATTTATGCACATAGTTTGTCTTTAAACTTACATATCTAGTCAAAATCCCAACATTCTGGTTGATTTTTTAAAACTTTCAGAGAGTAGTGTTCTCCATTTTGATGTACAGTTGTATGGGACTTGACATGTGAATGATCATATATGCATCACCTCAGTACCACTCAGTTCCCTAAAAAGTCCCTTGTATGATATCTTTGTCACCAAGCACTCCAATCTTCCAGAACCTCTTATATTCCTATTTCATATTTCTTCTTCTTGAAGAAATTCCTTATAGAATATGTCTGTTGACAATCAATTCTCTCAAATTTTGCTTGAGAGTGTTTTTCTGAAAAACTGTCTCTTGTAATTCTTATCTTTGTTCTCTGTAAATAATAATTACGCTGGTAATGCCCACCCCTCAGCTTCCCTTCAAGATTTTCTTTTGGTCTTCAATTTGCAGAGGTTTAAATATAAACATGGCCTGGGGCAGTGTTTGTTTTGTACTTATTATCCCCCTTGTTGTTTTCTGAGCTTCTGTGGTTTGGTGCCTACCATTAATTTGCATTTTCTGAGCCATTTCTTTCATTGTCATTTATTTCTTATGCTTTATTCTCTCCCTTTTCTTCAGCTAGGAATCTAATTTGTTAAACTGTTGATATTTTCCCATAGCTCTTGGGTTCTCTGTTGATTTTTTTTTCACTTCTTTTTACCTTTGCATTTTATTTTGTAAAATTTCTATTAACCTGTTTCCAAGTTCACTGTTAGTTTCCTCAACTGTGTAGAGTCCTCTGATAAGCTTTCAAAGGCACTCTTTATTTCTGTTTCTGTGTTTTTAAAAAAAAATCTGACATTTCCATTTATATAATTTTTATAATTTCCTTATATCTGCTGAAGTGATTTATATTTGCTCTTACATACTATCTACTTTTTCCATTGGAGACTTTGGCATATTAATATTATTTTCAGTCCCCTTTCTATTAGTTTCACTATCTGTGTGTTACTTGATTTTGATTCTGAAAATTTTTTTGTCTTCAGAATCTGTTTTGTCTTGCCTTTTGATATGCCTCATTAGTTTTGGTTGAAAACCATATGTGTTATATAAGACAGTAAATACTGAAATATGTTTATGTTTAAAAATGAGTATGACTTTCCTTCTGTTAGGACTTTAGTGTGGGGATTTGTGTTGATATAGTCAGTAGTTGGACTGAGTTTGAGGTTTGTTATTTAGTTACCCTCAGTGTACCAGAGCCTTCAGAAAGCTCATTTGATATCTTGTGTTTATGGAGTGAGTTAATTTGCTCAATATTTGCTCCTGCTTGTTTTTGAGACTATTCACTAGGTTGTGGATTTTTCACACTGCTCCCCAGGGAGAATCTGTCCTTAGTAAACAATACAACATTCTCAGCTGCTATGTTTTTTCCTGTACTCATTAGTGTGGTGGTTAGGGATTAAGCCTGTATCTTTTGAAATTTATTTAAAATGTCTAGACCAATATTCCTACTGGCTTACATGGCATTCAGCAGGATGTCCACCAAATATGTTGAGTTGTATTTCCCCCTGCAGGCACCAAAGTCTTTCCAGATTACCTGTTATTTATTTGCTCTGTAACCTAATCTTTGGGCAAATCATAAATTTGAACTTAGTCCAGCTTTTTTTTCCCTATTTTAAGAGTGGGAACTATATTCTTACTAGGTTCTTATATCTCTGATATAAAACTTGAAGTCCACCAAGACATCTATTTTTATTATGTCAAATATTGAGCATGCTTTCTTTGCCCAAAGATGTGTCTCCTTTAATTTTATTGGTCTTGGTCAATGATATTGATATGCATTCAGTCATTTAGTCTGGAAGCCTAAAGTTACATTTGATTACTTTCTGTCTATATCTTTCAACCCTACATTCAAAATATTGGTAATCCCTGATAATTCATTTATAGAAAATATATTTCTACCTTCTATTTCCAGTTTTAAAAGTTATATTTATATGATGTCATTTCCAAATTTTTGTAGGGTCCACTATTCCTTCCAGTAGTATCTCCGTATAGCAATTTGTTATCCATCAAGCTACTAGTGAAGCTTTTCAAAACCAAATTTTGGTTACATTGCATTCATACTCAGTGTTTCTCAGGGATTTTTTTAAACCTAATTATAACATCTAATGTATCTAACATAGCATGCAAAGCCATAGTAGACACTGATTGGAGTGGCTTATTAGTGTCCAGAGACTCACCCATGAACTAAATCTGTGCACTCTGATCTTTTCCTTCTGATAGTTGATGATCCAGATATCTGACCATCCTGGACCAATAACAGTCTCTCTAGTGGAGATTAGGAAATACCAATGGAGAAAGAATGAAATTCTGGGAGTTATGTCATCTTAATATAGAATGACACTTTTTCAGAGTAAAAGGGAACACTATTATTACTTTAGGATGAAATTATAAACTGACCAAATTGAGACAGTCTCAAGCAAATCTTACTGTGTAGTTGAGAGAGGTCCACAAACCCATGCTACCATTGCAAAACCTCTCTTACTCTGTCCTTTGGAATGTTTGTAGTTCAGTCCCTCTGCAGTTTTCTAGACTCAAATGTGCTTTTAATGTGTTAAGTCTAATTTTTGTTTTTATGTTTGTTCTTGTTTTTTCTTCAGCTAGCCAAGTCATTCAGTTTTATTCCATGTTTGAGATTCTTGTTTTGCTAATATGATGATACCTTGGTCCTCTGTTAGATCTGGAAATAAGCCTTAGTATTACTAGTTCCTCCTCATAAAGACCAGAGATTTTCCTATACCAAACTCATGGTTGATACCCTGCTGTTTATGAAATCATCTCTCACATAGATTGCATTCATGATCATAATCCTTTGTAGGGTTCTAGGAAATTTTTGAAGATTATTCTACTTGCTTATTGATGAATTTTTGTCTGGCATGATTTATCAGTCAGAGTCCCAACAGGACACAAAAGACACCCTAGGCTAAAGAAAATTTAATGGAGTTATTATTAGAGTAGGAAAATCTTATGGAATTAATATGTTATCTATGGACAAACTACAGCATGAATTTATTATATCCCTGGGCTTGAAGGGCAAGGGGAAGGAATGGTGTTATTGGTGCCTTATGAGAGGTGGAGCTGTGCTGGTAGATCAACTTGAAAAGAGGATCCACAACATGATGGATTAGCAACAAAATAGTTTCCTCTTCTCCTGCTTCCCTGTCTTCTCCTCATCTTTCCCCTTGCTAGAACTCAGGGGATCATGGAAGTATGTGATGCAGTATGTCATAATCATGTCTCCAGGGCACAGAAGGTATGAAAGTTAGACAAAATATATGATGATAAGGCAAATGGAAAATAACTACATACCTAGAAGTTACTGTTGCTTAACCTTGTAAGTCATGGGTTTTAATACAGTCAACATTAAAAGTAGGTCCAATTTTCTTTAAAATATCCACATTACAGAGATTGGGATTGGTTCTAAGCATTGTATCCCTTTTGTCTATCTTGCCTATCCTATCCTGGTAGTTAACTGGAGAATTGAATACAAACAATGGATATGGTCCTGTGATCCTCCAGCAAATTTCAGCAACCTGGAGATTCCAGAAGAGATGGTATGCTAAGAGTACATAATATCAAGGCAGAGGGAAAATAAAGAATGTGTTTGTAAAAGTTATAGGGGTGTATAGGTAAAGGAAGGCCCCAAATAGATTTTAAGAATGGGAAGGAGGTAAGTACCTGGAGGTCTTGATATTAGTGAAGAGTAGTTTCAGTGAAGATTGAGGAATTGATTGGGGTTGAAAGAAAAAGTTATAGTGAGAGACATCACAAAGTTCGATCTCTTGGAAATCAAGTAATTCAAGTAACAGTTTCATAAATCTCTATAAAGCTTAGCTTACTCATTCTTTAAATGGGCATAGTATTATATACTTCTATTTCATAAACTTCATAGAGTAGCCCTGTGATTTAAACAAATATGATAATATTATAGATAGATGTAAATTGAGTGATAAAGAGTGAAGGCTCTGGAGTTAGAATGCCTTGCATCAAAATGTCTATCACTTTTCTTGTCATATGATCTCAAGAAAACTCACATAAGCTTTAAGCTTTATATGCCTAAGTTTTGTCATTTTGTTGGAAAATGGAGAAAATAATATTAAATAACTGTAAAATGCATAAAACACAGAAAATTACCTGGTTGAGAGCAAATGCCAAATAACTATTCTTTATTATTTTGGCATCAGGAAGAAAATAAATAAAAAAAGATTAATTCACTTCTGTCTGTGAAGGAGTAAATGTTTTGATTTGCCAGCTCACAAAAGTAGAAAATTAGACAAATTATATAAAATTACTGTTTTTGGATAATTGGGACCACATGCAGTACACAACTGTGCTTGCAAAGAGAAAGGAATTAATTATTGTAAAGACAGATTTAAATCTAGATACAATTTACAAACTAAGATTTAAGAAGGGGAAATCTGAACAAACCCCAGTATTCTTTCTAAGTTAAGGGATAATGACATTCTGGGGGATCCCAAGGTGTCAATATTTTGTGGGATAAAATACCAGAGAGAAGAAAGTTCCACAGAGAAATCTCCAGAACCTGCATGGAATCACCTTGAGCCTCTGGCTGAACATAAATCTGCAAATGTGTAAGTGAAACTACAAATCTTGGGAGATAAAATCTATCAAGAAAAGACCAATTTTAAGGATCTATCATATGAACAATTTTGAGTTCATAAAGGGCTGGAAATTTTTGAATCCTCATGAGCCAGAGTGGAGAAACCTCACTGAATACATAAACATTTAGTAGATGTATCAGAAGGCTCACATAATAGTAATGCTTAGCCAAGCCTACAGACTATTTTAGATTTGCCCTAAAGAAAGCTTAATAGCTATTCTGAAAAACATGTAGCTGGTATACAAGTGACTTAACTGCAGGCCAGAGTTAGTTCAACACTTTGTAAACATGTTCACAGAAAGAACTCAATGAAGAGAGGACTCAAACAAAGTGTCCCACATCCAATAAAAAATTACTAAACATGCCAAGAAGCAGGAAATATAAACCAGAAATAGGAGAAAAGTCAGTTAATAGAAATAAAAAATAAATAACTAAATAAAGGGCAAATACACTGGAATTAGGAGATAAGAATTTTATATTATTATAGTATAAATATTTTTAAATGCTCAAAACTTTAAAGGAAAACATAAACATAATTAGAAGAGAAAACTGAAGATGTAGGAAAGAAGTGAATGAAAGTTCTGGAAATAAAAATATAATATTTGAAGTAAAATGTTTTCCTTGAAAGAATTATTAACAAATTAAATACTGCAAAGGAAAAAATTAGTGAACTTAAAATGAACAGGAACTCAAGGACATAAGGGACAAGAAGGAGAGTTCGAGGAGGCGCAACTGGAGTGCCAGGAAAGGGGAGGTAGTGGTGAAAAAACACATGGAGATAATATGGTAGAATATTTTTCAAATATGATGAAAATTATGAAATAATAGCTCAGCAAAATTCAAAAAGCAACAAAGAAAAAAACCACAAAGAAAAACATTAAATCACACCATAATTAATTTTCTGAAAATCAGTAATCTGGAGGGGAAAAAAAGGGATAAAAGGAGAAGAAAGATATCCATTATATAAAGAAGGACAAATGTAAGAATTTTTATAAAGTTCTCCTCAAAAATAACAGAATCCAGGTGACAATGGAAAGACACCTTTAAAATGGTAAAGGAAAGGAAAACTATCCATTTAGATTTATAACATGTAAAAAATATCTGAGACTATAAAAAGTAAAACATTTTCAGACAAGCAAAAGCTGGGAGAATTAGCCTCCAGGAGACCAGCACTACAGGAAGATTTGGAAATCTTAAATTTATAAGTAAATATAAGATTTTTTTTTCCTTATTTTTAAATTTTAAAGTGATTTGTAAATGCCTAAAAGAAAATAAATGAATTGTGGATTTTATATCATAAGAAAAGTAAAATTTATAATCACAGTAGCACAGAGAACAAGGGTGGGAAATTGAAATATAGGTTTAAAAGTTAAGAATTAAAACTTTCTTGTGTCACCAATTACATCATAAGATCATAAAATATTAGATGAAACTAAACTGTGAGAAGTTAACATGCCTGTTGTAAAAACTAGAGTTACCATAGAAAACATACAAAAAATGAGTACAGTTAAAACTCTAGTAGTGAATATGGAACTTCCTATTCCAAAGAAGAATGAAGTAGCAAAGTGCGCACATGGCATATAAAACACAAATGTCAAAATGGTTGAAATGAACGTCATAATAGCAATAAATGCAGAGGGAAAAGGCAAGACTGTCAGAATGGATAAAAGTATTCTACAAAAACCTTCATTTTACATAGCAGGACATAGATAAGTTAAAAAATAGAATAGGAAAAGGTGTCTATGTAAAAACGAATAATAAGAAGGCTAAAGCCACTGCCCTACTGCTATCAGACAAAGTAGACTTTAGGGCAAATACATTTTCACGCATAAAGTGAGTATTTTGTAATGATAAATAGGCATGTGACTAATAACAGAGTTTCAAAATACATTAAGAAAAACAAATTGAATTACAAAGAGAAATAGACAAACCAAATATTGTCGGTAGAGATTTAAATAATCCTCTCTCTGTATAAAATAGGACAAGTAGAAAGAAAATCCATAAAGGTATAAAAAATTTGAACTACACTGATCAAACCAAACCAAAACAAACAACAACAAAAACAAACCTAATTGACATTTATAGAAAGCCCTATTCAACAACAGCATAATAAAGATTATTTTGAAGTGCACATGGAACTTTCACTAAACATAAATGATATGCTAAGACACAAACAGATGTCAGTCATTTTAAAAGGGTTGAAATCATAGAAGGTATATTCTTTGACATCAATGGAGTTAAAATAGAAACCAATATCAGAAAAGCATCTGGAAAGTTTTCAAATATTTGGAAATTAAAAATTTCACTTCTAAATCACTTAATACTTGAAGAGCAAATCATAAGAAAGATTAGAAAATATTGTGAATTGAATGAAAATAAATACATAGTGTATCAAAATTTATACGAGGCAGCTAAAGCTGTGCTTGAGGGAGACAGATAGTTTTAAAGACTTGTATTAGTAAAGAAGAAAGTGCTAAAATAAATGATCTAATCTTTTTTCTTAAGTACTAGATAAAAAAGAATACATTAGTGGTGCCTGGGTGGCTCAGTTGGTTAAGCTTCTGCCTTTGGCTCAGGTCATGATCCCAGGGTCCTGGGATCAAGCCCTGCTTCTCCCTTTCCCTCTGCTGCTTCCCCTGCTTGTGCTCTCTCACTGTCTCTTTGTCAAATAAATAAATAAAATCTTTAAAAAAATCTTAAGAAAAAGTACACATTAAATCAATAGTAAGATAATAAAAACAAAAATGGAAATTAATAAAATAGAAAAAGTAAAATAAAATCATGAAACACAAACCCATCTAGTACTCTAAAAATTATAAAACACAGCTGAAGTAAACATACCTAAATAAATGGAGAGATATACTTTGTTTATGACATAAAAGACTTAATATTGTTAAGATGTCATTTTTTCCCAATGAGATCTATGTTTGAATGCAATTCCAATTAAAAAAAAAAAATGGGGGGAGTTTTTTTTTTTTTTTTTTTTTCCAGAATGGACAAGCTTATTCAAAATTTGTATGGAAAGGCAATGGACTCAGAATAGCCAAAGTGATTCAGAAAAGGTCAAAATGAAAAGATATTACTTAATTTTGGGCACCTGGGTGGCTCAGTTGGTTAAGCGACTGCCTTCGGCTCAGGTCATGATCCTGGAGTCCCAGGATCGAGTCCCGCATCGGGCTCCCTGCTCAGCAGGGAGTCTGCTTCTCCCTCTGACCCTCATCCCTCTCATGCTCTCTCTCTCTATCTCATTCTCTCTCTCAAATAAATAAATAAAATCTTTAAAAAAAAAAAAGAAAAGATATTACTTAATTTCAAGGTTTACAACAAAAGTAACAGTTATCAAAGCATAGTATCATTGACAAAAGAATTGATATATAGATATATGCATATTTGCAAATTAGTTTTTTCTTATAGTGCCAAGGAAATTCCATATAGAAAGGGTAATCTCTTTAAAAAGTGATATCGAAACCACTAGATATCCATATTAGAAAATAAAAATTAAAAAAAACTTGAAACTTACCTCACTCCACATATAATTGTATGTATCATGGACCTAAATGTAATAGCTGAAATGATAAACTTCAGGTAGAGGACAGAGCAGTTTGCTAGTTTCTCTGTTTGCTTATATGTTTGCTTTTTTTTTTAACTGTGGTGTAGGCGAAGTTCCTTACATAAAACAAAAATAGATGAACCATCAAGATAATGAATTAATATATGTGGGTTATTCTAAATTAAAAGCTTGTCCTCTTCAAAATATACCACTAAGAAAATGAAAAGTGAACCACTGACAAAAGTATCTATTTGCAAAGCATATAGCTAACAAAAGACTTTATACAGAATATACAAATCCACCTGCAATTCAATAATAATAGAGAATTTAACATTTTAAAAGGAAAAAATTTGAAAAGACTTTTCAGAAAATAATGCTTTCCTGAGTCAGGGTTAAGATAGTGACTTTCATATATTGACTTGAAGAATGAAGAGAAGCATTGACAAATTGTTTCCCACTCTCCTTTCTGAATCCCAGTTAGGACTTACACCCTCCTTTGTGCCATGGGCAAATTTGATAAGCATGCAATTAGCTTCCTGAAATCCTCTGGAAGATTAACCCATTGGATAGAGCTAAAGACAGAGTCCGGGCACTTGCTTCATCTTTTATCTATCCAAATAATAATGGTTAAAATATTTCAACCATTTATACAGTTTCACAAAACATTAAGTATATAAATATTTTGAGACTTACGAGAAACCATTTTGAAATACAATACACCATCCATGTCATTCTAATTTATTGGCCTAATAAGGATGATCTAAAAATGATCATATAAGATCAGTCTACTGTGAACCCTTATGGATAATTGTTGTTTGTTTGCTTGTCCTAATACCCAGAATGGCACATTTAGCCTAATTTAAATATATAGGATACAAACAAAAAAGCATGTAACTTTCTTGTCCTATTGCTCACAGAGTATCCTTTTACTAATCTGTCACAGATTTGGCCTGGGACCTATGTTGTGGCTTCTAGAATAGTTGTTAGAGTTTACCTTATGTAGAGGCAACATTTATTTATCTCAGTCTCCTTGTCCCTCTCTTGTTCTCAATCACTCTTCAAAGTGTTTACAGAGCAACTGGACCACCATCTATCTACAGGAAGTCCTGGAACTTTGAACCAACAGGAATTCTGGACTAAGGGACAAACTCAATAAGAAAAGCAAGGTTCTTGACTCCTGTCTCTCTCATTCTGCATCTCGAATTCCCCCTCAATAGGATTATCCTACTGTATTCAGGCTAAAAACCAACAACAAAAGTAACACATAACTCTCAAT
Source organism: Leptonychotes weddellii (assembly GCF_054177405.1). Classification (NCBI taxonomy): domain Eukaryota; kingdom Metazoa; phylum Chordata; class Mammalia; order Carnivora; family Phocidae; genus Leptonychotes; species Leptonychotes weddellii. The sequence goes on along the minus strand of NC_138372.1, from coordinate 98,739,546 downwards.
CAGTAAACCTCTACATTTTTTGTTCTACTCTCTATGTGTATAATTTCAATATCCTCAGACCTCAAAGCTGTCTGTGTTGCTCTTTCTTGTATATCCTCGTTTGTATCCACAGTCTTCCATTATTCTTTATAAATATTTGTAAAACAGTTTTCTCCCTGATTTCCCAAACAGTACATTTCACATAATTGAAGCATATAGGATTAAAAAACAAGGACATGAGCCTCAGATGATCTAATAATGTTCATGTATCCATTGTATATGCGAATATCTACATGTAAAATATATTTTATAGGGACGCCTGGGTGGCTCAGTTGGTTAAGCAACTGCCTTCGGCTCAGGTCATGGTCCTGGAGTCCCAGCATCGAGTCCCGCATCGGGCTCCCTGCTCGGCAGGGAGTCTGCTTCTCCCTCTGATCCTCCCCCTCTCATGCTCTCTGTCTCCCATTCTCTCTCTCAGATAAATAAATAAAAAATCTTTAAAATATATATATATATATTTTATATATTTTTTAGAATAGATATATTTTTATATATGTACAGAGAATATATACTTCCAAATTTTTTTGACTTAATAAAGACTAAAGCATGTTAACTTACATTTTTTAAATTCAGTATGCAATAAATGTCACATTTCAGTGTTCTTGGACATAAAGTGCTCTTACTTTTTTAAGATGTGCATACACACATATACACACACATTGAAAATTATGACTCAGATTTCACACTTTAATAATTAAATAAATACCTTTGAAAAGATGATGTTTTGTCTGGTTGCAAATCTTTTAACTGAGGGCTCTTGTGGTCAATAATGGACCTGAGTGGTGTCATGGCCATCTGGAAAAAAGAGGGAAACATATTGTTACAACAAACTGGTGGGTGTCTTGTAAGATTTCACTACCAGTCAAACTGGGATTCCCCCATGAATTGTAAAAGCTGGGACAGGCATAAGCCATAAAGACGTATGTTTTAATCAGAGTTCTACAGAAAAAGAGAACCAACAGGGTACCTATCCATCATCTATCTCTGAATCTCTGTTCTCTGTATCTAACTATCTATGGAGAGATGGTGAGAGAAAGATGAGAGAGAAAGAAAGAGAGAGAGACATTTTGAGGGATGGAATTGTGGATACTGGCCAGTCCAAAATCTGTCCAGCTTGCTGGCCAACTAGAGAAGAGTTGCAGTCTGAGTCCTGAAGCAGTCTGCTGGCAGAATTCCTTCTTGCTTGGGGAATGTCAGTATTTGATCTTTTCATGTCTTTAACGGATTAGATGAGGCTCACCCACACCATGGAGGGTAATCTGTTTTACTCAAAGTCCAGTGATTTAAATGTCTATCTCATCCAAAAAAATAATAATAAATAATGCCATCATAGAAACATTTAGAATAATATTTGGCCAAATATTTGGGCATTGTGGCCCAGTCATTTTGACACATATAATTAATCATCACAACATGAATTCAGCTGCCAAAAATTGTATGCAAAATGAAAGCTTAATTTAAAAAGAGTGAACTGGATGAGTGGCCCGGGTAAATAACAACTGGGCCATGTGACACACCAAAACTGATAAATCTCCTTAGCTGCTTGGCCATGGGTTTGGTGTGACAACTGGTATGTGGTAGATGGTTCCACCTACAGAAACCAAGCTGATGATGGTATTGGCTAGCATTATAAGAAAAACTAGGTATAATCTAGATAACAGGCAGCATGACCTCTCACATCCATAATTATTACTCCTAGTCTCTGGGTAGGTTGAAGCTGTTTTCAACAATTTTGGATGTTGAAGACATTTCTTCTGGATGCTTCTGTTTCTGTATTCATCTTAAAGGGAAAAAAATCAAAATAAGCATATTTTATATTAGACTATTGCTAAAATAAAGAAAAGTACACACTTAGACAAAGACACACAGAGGTCTACACAAGCATCACTGTTGAAAATAGAAAAAGAGATTGACTGTCATAATTCTGGAAAATTTTCTCTAACTTTGTTGTCTAAGGGGCATAAATTCACAGATATAATTGGTAACAAATGAGGCAATCAGCATCTTAAGCAAGAAAGAAGAGGTTGGGAAATAAAGAAAATGTAAAGCTCAACTGCATTGATGTTACTAGCTGGTGATTCTAAATTTGTAACAAAATTTTGCCACCTGGCCTCCCTTCTTCCCCCAACCATGACAACCATGACAGTACATGCTGAAGCAATCTGAGTCTGTTACTGATGGGGGGAGCAGAAGGCTGGGCTGAAGACAAAGCATAAAGTGACACCCTGCAACCTCCCCCCACTCCTGGGTGGGACACGTGTGACATTCTTCTAGGAATCTCCCAACTATCTCAATGTTAATATCTTACTAGAGGTGAAAAACAACCTTAAGTTGACAATGGCAAGGCCTCCGGTATCTTGTAGGTCCTCTTTAGCATATGAAAGTTCTTTTGAAATCTCCCTTTTTTCCTTATCTCCTCCAACCTCATGGTATATAATCAGCCACCCCTCACAATCCTGGTGCAGCAGCTCTTCCTGCCCATGGGTCCTGTCCCATGCTTTAATAAACCACCATTTTTCACCAAAGACATCTCAAGAATTCTTTCTTGGTCATTGGGTCCGGACTCCATCCCACTGAACCTCACCTATATTCCAAAACTACATTACCACCACTTTCTAGTTCCCTTTGAGTATTCAAGTATACATAAATGTAGTCAGAGACTGAAGGATATAGAAAGAATATGTGAGAGACAAAGTATATTCATTCTCTATTGCTGCATAACAAATCACCACAAACTCAGTATTTTAAAACAGCACAAATGTATTATTTCACAGTTTCCATAGGTCAGCAGTCTGGGCATGGCTTAGCTAAAGCTCTTTTCAGAAATCAAGTTGTTAGCTAGAGCTGTGATCTCATTTGAGGTTTGAGGTCTTCTTCAAACCTCACTGGTTGTTGGCAGAATTCATTTCCTTGCAGGTGTATGAGTGATATCCTTGTTTTCATGCTATGGCAATCCAGGAAGCCCACCATGTCCTAGAGATTGCCCCAGATCCCTCTCACATGGCCCCTTCCCTCATGACATGGCTGAGTCTTCTAAGACATAGGGAAGGTCTCTTTTGCTTCAAGTCCCTCCAACCTCTTTTAAAGGCTCATCTGATTAGGTTAGACCTATCCAGGATAATCTCCTTTTATATTAACTCAAAGTTAACTGATTAGGGACCTTAATTACATCGCAAGATCCCTTCTGCCAAATAACATCACATAACCATAAAAGTGCTATTCCATATACTTACACATGATGGCAGGAAATTAAAAGGGCTTGTACACTTTAACACAATTATCATGGGAACATCTTAGAATTCTGCCTACGACATCAGGGATGGAGGAATTCTGGAACTCTGGGAATGGAATATGCAGAGGCACTAGTGTACTAATACCATATTTTGGGAAGAGGTGGCAACAGCAACCTGCCTGGATTTTCCAGGACAGATATCATCTTCCTTGTGTCATAGAACCTGGCAGTGAGGGCAAAAAATTGGTCTTAAATCCATTAATGTGCTGAAGATGAAAGCCTATGGTACACCAGGGACAGTTAATCTCCACCCAGATACCAATTTGAGAAGGTAAAGCTACCAAAATTAATTGTGAACTTTTTAGTGATTTATTCACTTCTGTGTTTGTTCTTTTGGAATGTGTTTATTGTGTTTGATTATTGGTTCATTTTATGACAAATGACTTCATATACTTAATGTTTTGGAGTGGGGGAGGAGCAAGATGGCAGAGTAGTAGAAGACCTAAATTTCGTCTGGTCCCAGGAATTCAGCTGGATAGGGATCAGACCATTCTGAACACCTATGAACTCAACAAGAGATCAAAGAAAAGAATAGCAGCAACACTCTGAACAGAAAAGCAACCACTTTCTGGAAGGTAGGACGTGAGGAGAAGTGAATCTGAGGCGATATTCGGGAAGACAGACAGCGGGGGAGGGGGCCTCTGTCAGCCGCTACTGGCAAGTGATAGAACAGTGGGGCACAAAATCGGAACTTTTAGAAGACAGCTCTGCTGAGGGACGTCACTCCAGTGGCTAAGTGGGGGGTGGAACCCTCATGAGGACAGTGTGGTCTCAGGACCCTTGGGGTCACAGAAAGATTGGGGGTGCTGAGTGCAGCAGAGTTCCCAGGTATTGGAGTGGGGAAGCTGGCTGCAAAGATGGAGCCAAGGAGTGGGGTCTCAGCTCGGGGTTGCCATAAACCATTATCTCCAGCACAGTCAGGCCACTGCTCTTCCAGCAGGGACCCAACAAGTGGCAGATCCAGGGAGACTCCCTTTACTCCCCCGGGAGGAGAGGCACAGGAGTGCATTGCAGGAATCTGCTGGGTTTGGAGACTCCACACAGGGTCGTGTGCCAGAGATAGAAATGCTGGGTCACAGGCTGGGTGAGCATGGATTGTGGCTGGAAACCAGGGAGATGGGAGTGATTGACTGCTTTTCTCTGGGGCCTCACTGAGGAGTGGGGTCCCAAGTTCTCAGCTCCTCCGGGGCAGAGATTGGGAGGCCGCCATTTTCACTCTCATCCTCCAAAGCTGTACAGAAAGTTTGCAGGGAACAAAAGCTCTGGAGAGCAAACCCGAGCAGATTACTTAGCCTAGCCCTGGCAAGAGCAGGCAATCCCGCCTCCGGCAAAGACATTTGGGAACCATGGCAACAGGCCCATCCCCCAGAAGATCAGCAAGAACAGCCAACCAAGACCAAGTTTAATGATCAATGAGAACGACAGAACTCCAGTGCTAGGGGAATACTGCACATAGTATTCATGGCTTTTTCCCCATGATTCTTTAATCTTTCAAAGTTAATTTTTTTTTACTTTCTTTTTTTGTGTGTGAATTTTTCTTTTTCCCTTTTTCAACCAACATCTTATCAATCCCTTTTTTAAAAAATCTTTTTTATTTTTCATTTTTAGAGTCATATTCTATCCCTTCATAGTAGTTAACCTTATTTTTGTTATCTATATATATGTTGTTCTCTCTTTAAAATTTTGGGATACAGTTTCTTCTAACAGACCAAAATATACCCTAAATATCTAGTGTATGGCTTTGTTCTAGTCTCTTGCCTGATCACATTCTCTCCCTTTTTATTTTTTTTTAAATCCTCTTCTATCTTTTTCCAACCAACTTCTTATCTTATCAATTCCATTTATAAAATCTTTTATAATTTTCATCTTTACAGTCATATTCCATCCCTTCATCATATTTACCCTTATTTTTGTAAATATATAAGTTTTTCTTCCTTTAAAATTTTGGGAGGCACTTTCTTCTAACAGACCAAAATATGCCCCAAATCTAGAGTGTGGCACTGATCTATGCACCAGCCTGATCATATTTGATCATATTCTGTTTGTTTGTTTGTTTGTTTGTTTTTATCTTTTCCTTTTTCTTTTTTTTCTCTTTTTTCTTTCTTTCCCCTGGTCTCAGGGCTCTTTTGAATTGTATAGTGTATATTTTTCTAGGGTTGTTGTTACCTTGTTAGCATTTTGTTCTCTCATTCATCTATTCTCTTCTGGACAAAATGACAAGATGGAAAAACTCACCTCAAAAAAAAGAACAAGAGGCAATATTGACTGCCAGGGACGTAATCAAAAAGGACATTTGTAAGATGTTGGGACTAGAGTTCAGAATGATGATTTTAAAGATAAAAGAACAGCAAATAAAGCTTAAACCCAGCAGGAGAAGAAAATAATAAAGATCAGAGGAGAAATCAATGAAATAGAAACCAAAAGAACAGTGGAACAGATCAACGAAACTAGGAGCTGGTTCTTTGAAAGAATTAACAAGATTGATAAACCCCTGGCCAGACTTATCAAAAGAAAAGAGAAAGGACCCAAATAAATAAAATCATGAATGAAAGAGGAGAGATCACAACCAACACCAAAGAAATACAAACAATTATAAGAACATATTATGAGCAACTCTATCCCAGCAAATCAGATAATCTGGAAGAAATGGATGCATTCCTAGAAATGTATCAACTACCAAAACTGAACCAGGAAGAAATAGAAAACCTGAACAGACCTATAACCACTAAGGAAATTGAAGCAGTCATCAAAAATCTCCCAACCAACAAAAGCTCAGGGCCAGATGGCTTCCCAGGGGAATTCTACCAAATATTTAAAGAAGAATTAATACCTATTCTTCTGAAACTGTTCCAAAAAATAGAAATGGAAGGAAAACTTCAAAACTTGTTTTATGAGGCCACCATTACCTAGATACCAATACCAGACAAAGACCCCATCAAAAAGGAGAATTACAGACCAATATCCCTGATGAACATGGATGCAAAAATTCTCACCAAAATATTAGCCAATAGGATCCAACATTACATTAAAAAGATTATTCACCATGACCAAGTGGTGTTTATCCCTAGCCTAGAAGGTTGGTTCAACATCTGCAAATTAATCAATGTGATAAAATACATTAATAAAAGAAAGAACAAGAACCATATGATGCTTTCAATAGATACAGAAAAAGCATTTGACGAAGTACAGCATCCTTTCTTGATCAAAACTCTTCGAGTATAGGGATAAAGGGTACATACCTCAGTATCATAAAAGCCATCTATGAAAAACCCACAGCAAATATCATTCTCAATGGGGAAAAACTGAGAGCTTTCCCCCTAAGGTCAGAACGCGGCAGGGATGTCCACTATCACCACTGCTATTCAACATAGTATTGGAAGTCCTAGCCACAGCAATCAGACAACAAAAAGAAATCAAAGGCATCCAAATTGGCAAAGAAGAAGTCAAACTCTCACTCTTTGCAGATGATATGATACTTTTTGTGGAAAACCCAAAAGACTCCACCCCAAAACTGCTAGAACTCATACAGGAATTCAGTAAAGTGGCAGGATATAAAATCAATGCACAGAAATCAGTGGCATTCCTATACACCAACAACAAGGCAGAAGAAAGAGAAATTAAGGAGTTGATCCCATTTATAATTGTACCCAAAACCATAAGATACCTAGGAATCTAAG
>NC_138372.1:98711272-98732038 GCF_054177405.1 Leptonychotes weddellii | reverse complement strand
ACTAGAGGGTTTTATGCTAAGCCAAATAACTCAATCAGAGAAAGACATGTATCATATGACCTCACTGATATGAGGAATTCTTAATCTCAGGAAACAAACTGAGGGGTGCTGGAGTGGTGGGGGGTGGGAGGTATGGGGTGGCTGGGTGACATTGGGGAGGGTATGTGCTATGGTGAGCGCTGTGAATTGTGTAAGACTGTTGAATCACAGACCTATACCTCTGATAGAAATAATACATTATATGTTAAAAAAAAAAGAAGATAGTAGGAAGGGAAAAATGAAGGGGGGGGAGTCAGAAGGGGAGATGAACCATGAGAGTCTATGGACTCTGAGAAACAAACTGAGGGTTCTAGAGGGGAGGGCGGTGGGGAATGGGGTCGCCCAATGATGGGTATTAAAGAGGGCACGTATTCAATGGAGCACAGGGTGTTATATGCAAACAATGAATCATGGAACACTACATCAAAAACTAATGATGTAATGTATGGTGATTAACATAATATAATAAAATAAAATAAAATAAAAAGAATCCTGTTTAACTTTGCTGCATCCAGTGCAATTGTGCAAAAATACTACTCCCTTATGGTGAACCAAACAACACAAAATATCATAGTATTGATGAACATCACTTATTATGTAATTAATTTTATAAAATTGGGATATGATGTATTTATTTTTTATTATCTTATATTTCAACAATTGCTGTGGTACATTGACAAAAACTGCTTTTGTTAATTCAGTTGGAAGACACTTAATTCATAATTTTAACTACCAGGGAAAACTTGGTTGTAAAAGTCAAAGTTAAAGCTGAAAAGTGCATCTTTAGAATAAGAGAGAAGCAGAGAGTGGCAGAGAGGTAAAAAAGGGAAGGGGTGAGAAAAATAAAAATCTCTATTAATAAAAAGTGAAAATGAGGGAATCTGTGGTATTGAAAGTGGCCCCAAATTATTTCTTGTATCTCAAAGGGGAAGATATTTTAGTTCATATTTTGATAATTCTAAGATATTAGAAAAAATATATGTATATATGTATACATATGAGTAATAAATATTTATTAAATAATACTAGAATTTAGAACTATAAGAAGAATCTAATACTTATGTAAACCATCAGAGATGAGATGAAAGCAATAAAATCTAGTTTGCACTGTCAATGACTGTAATAAAGAGAAACAAGACAAAATAAGATACTATAATTCTGCATGTTTTCTAATTTAAAAATGTTAATAATCTAAGTTTCCTACTAACAAACTAGATTGAAAAAATAACTTAATTATTGATATACAATGTAATATTTTCTCAAGTTGAAAAATTATTAGGAAGGAAAGGTGATGTGACATTAGTAAATCAAAGGATTTAAAACCTGTGTATATCTCAACAGCTTCTAGAAGAATTTAATGAAGGCTGAAACTAGTGTTGATAGAAAATACATTATTACCAAGAATACAATGATACCTCCTCAACCTGATACTTAAAAATTAACTGAAGTAATGAAAACATTCAAATAATTATCTGGAACAAGTATATATATTCTATCCAAATAATTAATACTGGCCTAGAATTTCAGGCAATACAAAAGAATATGACATAGAAATAAAAGATATATTCACCAAAAAAGAGGCACAATTATAATTTTCAGATGATTACTATTGCCCCAGGTAGCTTAGGGCTTGTTTAAGATGCACTTGGCGGGCTCAATCAGTAGAGCATGCAACTCTTGATCTCCAGGTTGTGAGTTCAATCCCCATGTTGGGTGTAGAGCTTACATTAAAAAAAAAAAAAAAAGTTAAAAAAAGAATTGTTTAAATGCATTGGATTTAATACAATATGTCCTGATATATGTATATTAAATGAAATTCAAATAAAATTTTCTCATATACAAAAATTGCCAGGAAGACAATGTAATCATAAAATAATCTTATCATCAATAGAAAAAAAGCTGATAGGGCACCTGGGTGGCTCAGTTGGTTAAGCGACTGCCTTCGGCTCAGGTCATGATCCTGGACTCCCTGGATCGAGTCCCGCATCGGGCTCCCTGCTTGGCAGGGAGTCTGCTTCTCCCTCTGACCCTCCCCCCTCTCATGTGCTCTCTCTCATTCTCTCTCTCTCAAATAAATAAATAAAGTCTTTAAAAAAAAAAAGCTGATAAGCCTATGTGCAATAAGTTTTCTAAATATTGTGGAAACAGATATGAAAAAAACTTTAAAAAGTAACTGAGAGAAACCAAAGAGAGAACACTGTGTCCCTTAGGCAAGCCTAAGTATTGTATAGACTCTTCAGTTTATGTGACTGATGCAATTCTTACAAATTGTAATTCCTACTATTTTTTCTTCTATCCTCCACAGTGACTCTTTCAAAATTCCATATAAATACTCAGATTTGTGATCTTTTTTGCTTATTCTCAGGGAACCTTCTACCTTACAGAACAATGTAATCCATAAGCAAACCCTTGCTTTGATTTTCTGCCACCAGATCTGTTCTTTCTTCCTTCTTGTTTCAGCAGTCTGGCCAGTGACCCGAAATGTTATCCCAACTCCATCAGCCTTGTCAGGGACAGTTTTCCAAGGACACTGATGTCCCCATAGTCTTTAGTGATTTTTGTGTCACTCAATCCAGTGCACACTTTTAAGGACACATCTTTATGTCTGTGATAGTTCTTGTGTTTCTTGCTAAAAGTTTGTCTTTCAATACCATCCCCTTCCTGACACATGGTCAGGATTGTCTAGGAGCCTCTTGTGGTTGGGTGGAATTTTGTGATTTGTGTGCTAAAGAAACATTGTGTTTCTGGGTCAAACGGCTTTTCTAGTGCACAAATCTAAGAGCACTTGCGTTTCTCTGGCATGGTGACAAGTTAACATTTAAGTGATTATGCGTCACAGACCTGGGTTACTAGCAAGTAAGCGTGTGGGATGGATATGGCTCCTTCGTTGTTTGTGCCACAAAGATTTGGATGTTCCTATTTACCACAGCATAACCTGGCCTGTCCTCACTGATAGAACTTGTCAGCAAATTCAACATTGCAGACCAGTCCGTTAAGCAAAACTTGAATTTTTCATTGTTTCTGCTTGTATCATGTTTTTATCATCTCCTCATATATTTCTCTTCATCTATCTCATAAATCTTAATGTTTCTCAAGGTTTTGTGCCAAATCTTTCTCAGATCATTCAATGGCTTTCAATTATCATTTACAATCAAATAATTCTCCAATGTCTGCTTCTAGTCTTGGAAAAAACAACACAGGTATACATTTTCTCTCTCTCTCCCTATCTCTCTCTTTATCCCAGACACACACACATCCAATTGCCTACTGAGAAAATTCTACTATTTCACTTAGATATATGACTAGCATTCTTATCCTCAACTAAATTGATAAACTTACCTCATCCATAAATGGTTTAAGCCACTCTGCCATGTGATTCAAGTTTTAATAAATTAGATGATTCAACATTTATATGCCACACATTGTGCATGTGTGAGGCTTTCATTCTATTGAGGACAGACTAATCACAATCATATGGATTTTCATGCTTTGACAGTCACACCCCTGAGACCCTGAGAAGTGAGCGGGTAAGGTCATTTCAGATTTACAGATGAAACAGGTAAAGTCTACATATGCTAAGAAACTTAGGCAAAGACATGGAGTAGCATGTGTTTTCCAAAGCAGAACAGAATCCAGTACTGCATGGTACAGTGCTGTTGTTGCTCTTTCTGTTATGCCAGGGAGCAGTGCAATTCCTGCAGAAGCATGTTTCCCATACGGCAGGCATCTTCTTCCCAGTGCTTGGATAGGGGAGGGGCAGGGCATGACAAGCTGGAGCAGAAGTAGGAGACTCAAGCTTTGTGGTCCTGACATGCTTAAACACCAAAAATAGTGCATTAAAAGGTGAACTATTGATTTTAATAAAATGGCCAGTGCTGGGACCCATTTCTTTGAAACCAATAACTTGTAAAAGAAGAACCAAAATTAATTATGACAATTTTGAGTTTCCTGATATTCCTCACAGCTAGGAAGTGTTTACAGAGATTAAAATGGAAAGATAACTGAATTTAAAAAGAGGATGCAGTTATTTCTACAAATCTACTTATCTACAGCATTGGTGCTAGATTCTTTACTTGCTTGAAGATCAGACCTATATGAAATCATACAGAAATAACAATATTAATACGGTGATTTGACCATTTTAATACTTGAAATATGTGTATATTTTGTCTTTTCAAAAATGGTTCAATACTTGTGTGTATATGTGCACACGTGAATGTGTATATAAATACTGCCCACTTGTATCTAATACAACGTTCAATCTGTAACAGTAATATAAAACATTTTTTGCCTCATTAATTGAAAATATAAATTACAATTGATAGCATAATAGAGTGCAATGCTTAAATAAAATTTACTATATTATTCATAACTATTTCAGACAGTTTAATGTTTGTTCGTGGGATTTTTTTAAAATTTGAATTAAGGGGGTTCATTTTATTTCTTTTTCTTGCACAGACACAATCCATATCTTGGGATAATAATGCCTGTGTTGAGACCTGCGTCTTCAGTGGCTATCAGACTCTCAAAAAATCAGGGTCAGTAATGGTACACAATAATGGCATGTCAGATGAAAATATTTGTGTGGGGGGTGCCTGGGTGGCTCAGTCCTTAAGCGTCTGCCTTTGGCTCAGGTCATGAGCTCCAGGTCCTGGGATTGAGCCCCGCATTGGGCTCCCTGCTCTGCGGGAAGCCTGCTTCTCCCTCCCCCACTCCCCCTGCTTGTGTTCCCTCTCTCGCTGTGTCTCTCTCTGTCAAATTAATAAATAAAATCTTAAAAAAAATAAAAATAAAAAAAGAAAATATTTGTGTGTGCCTTTTAATTGGTTAAAGAGACAATCACAACTGTGCTCTATATGAATGGCAATATCCCATTCCAATTTTAAACTTGGCACATTCGAATCTTTTTACTTAATTTTGCAAAAGGTATAATACTGACTTTAGGAGACTTTTCATCAAAGAAAATAATGATTTTTTTCCTACTTAACTGGTATACATAAATTATCTGCTGAAAAGTAATGACTCTGTCAGTGCTAAACCATCAAATATTATATCTGCCTTTAACTATTTACACTGGTAAAATGGAGAAAATTAGCATTATATTCATTTATTACTATTATGCATTGTTTACTTGATAATCTCTCTTATGAATTCAGGCTTGTAGCCCTTGAATCATTAGCCCAGAGGGTGAGTTAAGCAAATTTCTATTTCCTTTTCCCCACACAATCCTACAAAACAGTCTCACAATTTTCTAAAACACAGGAACATTTGAAATGTAATTGGAAGTGCTTTCTGATAACAACATCTGCTCTCCTCACCATACACAGGCTTTTCTTTGCAGAGCATTATTTCAAGGGCACAGAACATTTAGCAGCCTGCAAGGAAAGGGAGTATTTCTCTTGTGGCAGTTTCGTTTTCTATCTTGAGAAGGTATTCAGGTGTAATACCAACTCTGACCTGACCACCTAGTGTCAGACTGCACATCCAAGTTCACTTCTCATAAGCTCTAGCTCTTTTTGCTAGTTAGCTTTCTTAATTTCCCCCAGTTGTTGTTCTTTTATTCAAAGCATATCATAATTGCACTGTTTCCACTTAGTCCAAAGTGCTCCCAGTGCTTCTACTAATGGCCTTAGGTGGGAAGCTAGTTCCTTACATGTAGGAATTGGCCATCAAGTAATCTGTCTAATGCAAAAGGTAAAGAAGTCAATAAAATATACTTGAACAATTTCATGATATTTTAAAGCTTCTTGATGAAAAGGGATTCATAGATAATGTAACATATGAGATGGGAATAACACCATAATTCATTTTCATTACTGATAAGTTTACTTTTTTCCCTCTGACACTCAGAAATCATTGATCTTTTCTGAATCACAGTTTTCTTTGAAGAAATTGAGGACACACTGTGCTGGTTATCTTAAAACTGTATTCTATTCCACTTCTGTAATAACACCACCAAACAGAAAAGCAGCATTACCTAGCACTCTCTGCCAAGATTTTCCTCAGTGCTTGTGTATTCCCTTATTTGGACCGGTGAGCAGACACTGCTATCTTTACCCTGCCCAGATGAGGAAACAGAGGCACACCACAGTGTGACATCTAGTGCCAGGTAGGGCAGGGACATGAGCAAAAGAGGTGGGTCTGGGGGCGCCTGGGTGGCTCAGTCATTAAGCGTCTGCCTTTGGCTCAGGTCATGATTCCAGGGTCCTGGGATCGAGCCCCGCATCGGGCTCCCTGCTCCACGGGAAGCCTGCTTCTTCCTCCCCCACCGCCCCTGCTTATGTTCCCTCTCTCACTGTGTCTCTCTCTGTCAAATAAATAAATAAAATCTTTAAAAAAAAAAAAAAAGAGGTGGGTCTGCAGGCATTTTACTCAGGGTTGCCATGCTATACAATAATTATGTGAATTGACTTACTTGCATGTTTGTTCCTTTTGGAATGCTGACTTCATTTTATCAATAAAAATATAAGATGTCTTTATTATATTTTCTTAGATGGTATATTGGAAAAAGAAGTGGTAGTCCCCTGATTATTCAACAGTTCTCATTAAAATAATGTTTTTAGTTAGTTGCATAAACTTGCCTCAGATTTTAAGAGATTATGCTATATTTCATCTGTATTTTCAAATTAAAGGTGTTTTCTGTCAAGTAAATTATTATTCTGTATTTAACCATTGTTTTACCATGTTACCTTTTCCTTTCATGTATATATTTTCTGGGAGCAATGTTTCATAATTAGAAAATGTTTTAATTTTTTATTTTCAGTAGACATAGTCTAATTCTGTGTAATACATAAGCTTGCAAATAGTTTTATGGTTCATTTTGATCTTATTAAGTAATCCATAGTAAAGAAGGATATTGTGGTTAACTTTAAACTAGCAGTCTGACTGTGAAATGAAAGACAAGGAAGGCCGGGTTGATGAATATATAAACTGACAGAGTAGAACATAATTTTCAGCAGTGCTTTGAATCTAGGATCCTGCTTCCTATAATGGCCAACATATATGAAAGAAATAAGAAGATAAAAAAAACAAAAAACAAAAAACAGAGAGGATGCCTTTTGCAAAAGTGGTTATTGCCTTACAGAACCCAATAAACATTTTCTTAAAGTTTTGGTAATTTTCAAGATACGAAAGTTTTTTAATTAAATTAAATTAAATTAAATTTTTTTTTGTATTTGAATTGCTGTAACATTTTCCTAAGAAAATTTATATATTTTATTACTCATCACAAACTTTCTTAATGGCCTGGTCATATATTATAGTATGCCATTTACAGAAAGGACAAATATTATATAGGTGAGTTTGTAAAGAGATATTTTTACTAGTCTCTGCTTCACAGAATAGAGTATTGTTATGCATAATAAGAGATAATTATTGGTGAATTTAGAAAAATAAAAGGTTTAGTTCTTGAATAAAAACTGAGTCTTATTGGAAAGAAATCTCACTGGAGGCAGTGGCTATGGGCTGACCCCCTTCACCCCTTCACTGATGGCGAGGCAAGCAAAGCCCTGTTCAAAAGGGTTGGGACCAAGATTTGAATAACAAGTGATTCAAACAGGGCAAAACATCCTTCTCATAGCAACTAAGTTACTTTACTTAGAAAGAGCCAAAGCATGGGTTGGAGACAAAGCTTTCAGACATATGGTGGAAAAACTAAGCTTGCCTAGCTAATCAGAAGGCAGAATCAAAACTAAAATGAGATAAATAAAAGGACCCAAATGGAACATGAACAAAGAAGGAGGTTGTTGGAAATGACTACTGCAGTAGGTACAGAAATGTCTACAGGTTATCTGGATAATGGGATGGACTGTTAGGGTGGTTTATTTTCTGGATCAACTTATAAAGTTCTTCTGGTTAATTCAAGATTCTTAGCTAGGACCTAGGCTGTTTAGTTGTCTAGTACACCCTATTCTTAGAGCTCTGTGCTGACATAGATAGTGACACCGTTCAATTTACTCATGCATGCAACTAACAATGAAAAACCCAGTGACCAAAAGGAATTCACTAGATTCTATTATATAATGATGAGTGATGACTGTATTTTTTATTATGATAATAAAACAAAATAACAATAACAGCCAACATTTATGAAATGTTTAATTTGTTGCAGAAACTGTGCTAAGAATACATTACACATTATCTCCTTTAATTTTCCTAACACTTTTATGAGATTGTTTTTACTGTTATCACTAACCAATATGAAGATGTTATTTAGGTTTATGAATTTTAAATAAGCTACTCAAGGTCATAGAGCTGATAGTGGGAGGCTCAACTTTTGACCCAAGTCTTATGACTTTAACACCATGAGTGGTATTAAGAATTTCTTCTTTATAGATGTTGATAATGACCATCATTAGGCAAGTTATTGCCATAATGCTGCCCCATAGTAGGCAGAATGAATGAATAAGTGGAATGAATGAAGAACCATTAAATTTGTTTTTCCTTCTCTGGATAAATAATTTATATTACCTCTGCTGTTTCCTCACCAAATACTTTAAAAAAGCTTTAGGAATAGTTATTTGCTGTCAGATATGTATTAATTGTGACATGAGGGGAGTATGCATGGGCATTTGAGGACTCAGGATAAATTCTAGCAGTGTGAAATGGAGAGCAAGTATGGAGAGAAAGAGCTAAGGAGAAGCCCAGGGACCACCATCAAGACAGCGCCATCTGTGGCAGATCGTGACTGATAGGAAAATCCCCTTCCTTGGTCTGTCTATAGAGGAAAACTCAAAATTATTTCAGAAGAAACTAAGCTTGAGTTTGCGGATGTTCAATGTGGATAGGAAACTCAGGTCGTTATATTTATAATGAAGGAAATGTCACTATAACGACTGAAAGATGTGGGAACATCTGTGGACAAAAGTATTTACTACTTATTCACTATCTTCCCTCAGGGCACAGTGTCAAAGTTTTCACAGGCTAGAACACATAAATCAGGTATTTTCTTATGTGTAGTTTTAAAAATGTATTGTGTGGGCATATATTAAACTTTTCAGAATTACATTGATGAGATAATGCTTAAAATTCTATTTATCATCTAAATCCAATGGTTTAATTAAGCTTTGATAAATTTTAATTAAATATAATCCCAAGGAAAGCTTACAAAACAGCCCAGAATGCTTGTTTCTAGTATGTAGTGCATGCAATAAATCCACATATAAACATCCATATAGCTTATTAATATTTAGGTCTCCTGTTCTAGCTTCCAGCTATCTTTTAATCAAATGTGGTGTTTCAAATATATCAAATAAAATTAGAACTCTATTAAATGTTACTGATAATTGCGTAAACTATAAAACTTCCACACTGGAACATAACAGTTTATTCTTAGACTTTTGAAATTGGAGAAACTGTATTTCTTGTCTTCTTAGAGCTTTGTTAATAAACTATAAGGCGCACCTTAGAAATATTGTGGATTCAGTTCCAAACCATCACAATAAAGCAAATATCACAATAAAGTTAAATAAAGTTTTTACTTTCCCAGTGCATATAAAATTATGTTTATACCATACTGCAGTCTGGTAAGTGTGCAATACTATTATGTCTAAAAAACAATGTGTACACTTTAATTAAAAAATACTCTATTGCTAAAAATTGCTAACTATCCTCTGAGCTCATGGAGTCGTAACTTTTTTGCTGGTGGAGGGACCTGCCTCCATATTGAGGGCTGCTAACTGATCAGGGTGGTGTTTGCTGAGGGTTGAGGAGGCTGTGATGATTTCTTTTATTTCAATTTTCTTTTTTCAATGTATTTATTTTCTTTCATTAAGAGATAAGTGTTTTTTGGGGGGTGCCTGGGTGGCCTAGTTGGTTAAGCCCCAACTCTTTGTTTTGTCTCAGGTCATGATCTCAGGGTCATGGGACCAAGCCCCACATAGGGCTATGCACTCAGCGTAGTCTGCTCCGGATTATCTCGCTCCCTCTACCCTTACCACTCATGCTCTCTCTTTCTCTCTCAAATAAATAGATAAATCTTTAAAAAAGAGAGAGATAAATTTTTTTTATGCTTGAAATTTAATTCTAGTTAATTAACACACAGTGTTATATTAGTTTCAGGTGTACAGTATAGTGATTCAACACTTCCATACATCAGCCTGTGCTCATCACAACCTTAATCTTCATCACCCATCCCCCTGCCTCCCTCTCCTGTAGTAACCATCAGTTTGTTTTCTACAGTTAAGAGGCTGTTTCTTGGTTTCTTGGTTTCTCTCACACTTTTCCCTTTGCTCGTTTGTTTTGTTTCTTAAATTCCACATACGGGTAAAATCATATGGTATTTGTCTTTTACTGACTTATTTCACTTAGCAGTATAATCTTTACCTCCAACCATGTCATTGCAATTGGAAAGATTTAATTCTTTATTCCACTGTGTGGATTACTTCTTTATTCATTCATCAATTGATGGACACTTAGGCTGCTTCTGTATCTTGACTGTTGTAAATAGTGCTCCTATAAACATAGGGGTGCATGTATCTTTTTGAATTAATATTTTTGTATTCTTTGGGTAAATATCCAGTAGTGTGATTACTAGATCTGTAGAGTAATTCTATTTTTAACTTTTTGTGGAATTTCCATACTGTTTTCCACAGTGGTTGCACCACTTTGCATTGCCACCAACTGCATGAGTGTTCCTTTTCTTCCACATCTCGCCAACACCTGTTGTTTTTTGTGGTGTTGAATTTAGACATCCTAACAGGTTGAGATAGAGATATCTCATTGTACTTTTGATCTGCATTTCCCTGATGGTAAGTGTTGATGAAATCTTTTCATGTGTCTGTTGGCCATCTGGATGTCTTCTTTAGAGAAATGTCTGTGCATGTCTTCTGCCCATTTTTTATTTTTTTTGTTTCAAGTTTTTATTTAAATTCTAGTTAATTAAAATACAGTGTACTATTGGTTTCATGAGTAGAATTTAGTGATTCATCACTTACATATAACACCCAGTGTTCATCACAAGTACTCTTCTTAATACCCACCATCCACCTCCCCTCCAGCAACCCTCAGTTTGTTCTCTACAGCTAATAGTCTCTCATGGTTTGCCTCTCTTTTTTTCCTTTTTTTTTCTTCCTTTCCCTATGTTCATCTGTTTTTTTTTCTTAAATTACACATATGAGTGAAATCATATGGTATTTGTCTTTCTCTGACTAACTTATTTCGTTTAGCATAAAAGACTAACTCCATCCATGGCATTGCAAATGGCAAGATATTCTTTTTTGATGGCTGCATAACATTCCATTATATGTAAATACTATATATCATATATATAAAATCTCACCTCTCCTTTATCCATTCATTAGTTGATTGACATTTGGACTCTCCATAATTTGGTTATTGTTGATAATGTTGCTATAAAGATCAGGGTGCCTGTGCCCCTTCAAATCAGTATGTTTGTATCCTTTGGGTAAATACCTAGTAGTGCAGTTATTGGGTGGTAAGGTAGTTCTATTTTTAACTTTTTGAGGAACCTCTATACTATTTTCCAGAGTGCACCAGTTTGCATCCCCACCAACAGTGTAAGAGGGTTCCCCTTTCTCCCCATCCCCACCAACCCCTGTTGTTTCCTGTGTTATTAATTTTAGCCATTCTGACTGGTGTAAGGTGATATTTCATTGAGGTTTTGGTTTGTATTTCCCTGGTGATGAGTGATGTTGAGTATCTATTCATGTGTCTGTAACCATTTGTATGTCTTCTTTGGAAAACGTCAGTTCATATCTTCTGCCCATTTCTTAACTGGATTATTTGCTTTGTAAGTGTTGTGTTTGATAAGTTCTTTACATATTTTGGATACTAACCCTCTATCAGATATGTTATTTGCAAATAACTTTTCCCATTCTGTAGGTTGCCTATTAGTTTTGTTGACTGTTTTCTTTGTTGGGCAAAAGCTTTTTATATTGATGAAGTCCCAATAGTTCATTTTTGTTTTTGTTTCCCTTGCCTATGGTGACATGTCTAGTAAGAAGTTGCTATGGCCAAACAGACACATGAAAAAGTGCTCAACATCACTCGGCATCAGGGAAATCCAAATCAAAACCTCAATGAGATACCACCTCACACCAGTCAGAATGCCTAAAATTAACAAGTCAGGAAATGACATATGTTGGCAAGGATGTGGAGAAAGGGGAACCCTCCTACACTGTTGGTGGGAATGCAAGCTGGTGCAGCCACTCTGGAAAACAATATGGAAGTTCCTCAAAACGTTGAAAATAGAGCTACCATACGATCCAGCAATTGCACTACTGGGTATTTACCCCAAAGATACAAATGTAGGGATCCGAAGGGGTACGTGCTCGCCAATGTTTATAGCATCAATGTCCATAGTACCCAAACTATGGAAAGAGCCAAGATGTCCATCAACAGATGAATGAAAAAGAAGATGTGGTACACACACATACACACAATGGAATATTAGGCAGCCATCAAAAAAAAAATGAAATCTTACCATTTGCAATGATGTGGATGGAACTAGAGGGTATTATGCTAAGCGAAATAACTCAATCAGAGAAAGACAATTATCATATGATCTCACGGATATGAGGAATTCTTAATCTCAGGAAACAAACTGAGGGTTGCTGGAGTGGTGGGGGGTGGGAAGGATGAGGTGGCTGGGTGATAGACATTGGGGAGAGTATGTGCTATGGTGAGCACTGTGAATAGTGTAAGACTGATGAATCACAGACCTACACCTCTGAAACAAATAATACAATATATGTTAAAGAAAAAAAAAGAAGATAGTAGGAAGGGAAAAATGAAGGGGGGGAATCAGAGGGGGAGATGAGCCATGAGAGACTATGGACTCTGAGAAAGAAGCTGAGGGTTTTAGAGGGGAGGTGTGTATGGGGGAATGGTTTAGCCTGGTGATGGGTATTAAGGAGGGCACGTACTGCATGGAGCACTGGGTGTTATATGCAAACAATGAATCATGGAACACTACATCAAAAACTAATGATGTAATGTATGGTGATTAACATAACATAATAAAATAAAATAAAATAAAAAAAGAAGTTGCTATGGCCAATATCAAAGAGGTTGATGCCTGTATGCTCCTTTAGGATTTTGATGGTTTCCTGTTTCACATTTAGGTCTTTCATCCATTTTGAATGTATTTTTGTGTATGGTGTAATAAAGTGGCCCAGTTTCATTCTTCTGCATGTTGCTGTCCAGTTTTTCCAACACCATTTGTTGAAGACTGTTTTTTTTCCATTGGATATTCTTTCCTGCTTTGTCAAAGATTAGTGGACATATAGTTGTGGGTCCATTTCTGGGTTTTCTATTATGTTTCATTGAGTCATGTGTCTGTTTTTGTGCCAGTGCCATACTATCATGATGACTATAGCTTTGTAATATAGCTTGAGGTCCATAATTGGTATGCTGCCAGCTTTGCTTTTCTTTCCAAGATTGCTTTGGCTATTCTTCAAAAGAAAGCTGGAGTAGCAATGCTTATACCAGACCAAATAGATTTTATTTTTTTTTTTACTTTTTTAAAGATTTTATTTATTTATTTGAGAGAGGAGTGAGAGAGAGAGAGCACAAGCTGGGGAAGGGAGAGGGAGAAACAGAGTCCCCACTGAGCAGGGAGCCCAACATGAGGCTCGAGCCCAGGACCTTGGGATTATGACCCGAGCCAAAGGTACACATTTAACCAACTGAGCCACCCAGGTGCCCCCATACCAAATAGATTTAAACCAGACTGTAACAGGAGATGATGAAGGGCATTATATCATACTGAAGGGATTGGATAACAAGATCTAGCAATTGTAAATATTTATGCACCCAACTTGGGAGCCCCCAAATATATAAATCATTTAATAACAAACATAAATTAACTCATTGAGAATAATACAATAATAATAGGGGACTTTAACACTGCACCTACAACAATGGACAGATCATCTAAGCCGAAAATCAACAAGGAAACAATGGCTTTGAATGACACACTGGACCAGACAGTCTTAACAGATATATTCAGAACATTTCATCCTAAAGCAGCACAATACACATTCTTTTCAAGTGCACATGGGACATTCTCCACAATAGATCACTACAGGGTCACAAATCAGGCCTCAAAAAGTACAAAAAAATTGAGATCATAGCTTGCATATTTTCAGACCACAATACTATGAAAATTGAAGTTAAACACAAGAAAAAATTTGGAAAGACCACAAATACATGAAGGTTAAAGAACATCCTACTAAAGGATGAATGCTTAACCAGGAAATTAAAGAAACAAAGAAATACATGGAAACAAATGAAAATGAAACCACGAGAGTCCAGAACTTTTGGGATGCAGTGAAAAGCAGTCACCTCAAAACCAAGGGAATTCTCAAATATACAATTTAACCTTACACCTAAAGGAGCTAGAAAAGGAACAGTAAATAAAGACTAAAGCCAGCAGAAGAAGGGAAATAATAAAGATCAGAGCAGAAAAAAATGATATAGAAACAAACAAACTAAACAACAGTAGAACAAATCAGTGAAACTAGGAGCCGGTTCTTTGAAAGAATTAATAAAATTGATAACCCCCTTAGCCGGACTTACCAAAAAGAAAAGAGAAAGGACCCAAATGAGTAAAATCATGAATTAAAGAGGAGAGATCACAACCAACACCACAGAAATGCCCATTTTTAAATTGGATTATTTGTTTTTTGGATCTTGAGTTGTATAAGTTCTTTATATATTTTGTATAATAACCCTTTATTAGATATGTCATTTGCAAATAACTTCTCCTATTCTGTAGGTTGCCCTTCAATTTTGTTGACTG
Source organism: Leptonychotes weddellii (assembly GCF_054177405.1). Classification (NCBI taxonomy): domain Eukaryota; kingdom Metazoa; phylum Chordata; class Mammalia; order Carnivora; family Phocidae; genus Leptonychotes; species Leptonychotes weddellii. Next base: position 98,717,238 of record NC_138372.1, on the reverse strand, counting down.
TCTCCTTTGCTGTGGAGAAGTTTTTATTTTGATGGAGTCCCAATGGTTTATTTTTGCTTTTGTGCCCTTGCCTCAGGAGACATACCTAGTAAGAAGTTGCTACAGCCAATGTCAGAGAAATTACTGCCTGAGCTCTCTTCTAGGATTTTTATGGTTTCAGGTCTCATTTTAGGTCTTTAATCCATTTTGAATTTATTTTTGTGTATGGTGTAAGAAAGTGGTTGAATTTCATTCTTTTGCATGTAGCTGTCCAGTTTTCCCAATGCCATTTTTGTTGAAGAGACTGTCTTTTCTCTTTGGATATTCTTTCATGCTTCATCAAAGATTAATTGATCATATAGTCACTTCTGGGTTTTCTATTCTGTTCCACTGATCTATGTGTCTATTTTTGTGCCAGTACTATACTATTTGGATGACTAAAGCTTTGTAATATACCCTTTGTAATATACCCTGGAATTGTGGTGCTCCAGCTTTGCTTTTCTTTTTCAAGATTGCTTTGGCTATTTGGGATCTTTTGTGGCTTCATACAAATTTTAGGATTGTTTGTTCTAGTTCTGTGAAAAATGCTTGTGGTATTTTGATAGGGATTGCATTAAATGTGTAGATTGCTTTGGGTAGTATAGACTTTTTTTTTTCATTTTTTTAAAAAATATTTTATTTATTTGAGTGAGAGATAACAAAAGAGAGCACAAGCAGGGTGCAGGAAGAAGGAGAAGAAAGCTCCCTCTTGAGCAGAAAGCCTGATGTGGGGCTTGATCCCAGGACCCCAGAATCATGACCTGAGCCACCAAGGCACCCCTAGACATTTTAACAATACTGTTGGTTCAATCCATGAGCATGGAATTTCTTTCCATTTCTGTGTGTTATCTTCCTTTCTTTCATCAGTGTTGTATAGTTTTCAGAGTACAGGGTTTTCACCTCTTTGGTTAGATTTATTCCTAGGTATATTATTAGTTTTGGTGCAACTGTAATTGGTTTTATTTTCTTAATCTCTTTCTCTGCTTTATTATTGGCATACAGAAATGCAACAGATTTTTGTACATTGATTTTTGTATCCAGCAACTTTACTGAATTCATGTATCAGTTCTAGCAGTTTTTTGGTAGAGTCTTTAGGGATTTCTATATATAGTATCATGTCATCTGCAAATAGTGAAAATTTTACTTCTCCCTTACCTATTTGGATGCCTTTTATTCCTTTCTCTTGTCTGATTGCTGTGGCTAGGACTTCCAGTACTATGTTGAATAAAAGTTGTGAGAGTGGACATCCTTGTTTTGTTCGTAACCTTAGGGAAAAACTCAGTTTTTCCCATTGAGGATGATTGTTAGCTGTGGGCTTTTCATATAAGGCCTTTATTATGTTGAAGTATGTTCCTTCTAAATGTACTTTGTTGAGGGTTTTTATCATGAATGGATGTTGTATTTTGTCAAATGCTTTTTCTGTGTCTGTTGAAATGATATGTGGTTCTTATCTTTTCTCTTCTTTATGTAATATATACTGATGATTGATTTGAAAATATTAAACCATCTTTGCAACCCAGGAATAAATCCCACTTGATTGTGCTGAATGATTTTTTAATGTATTGTTGAATTCAGTTTGCTGGTATTTTGTTGAGAATTTTTGCATCTATTTCATCAGGAATATTGGCCTATAGTTCTCTTTTTTAGTGGTGTCTTTGTCTGGTTTTGGTGTCAGGGTAATGTTGGCCTCATAGAATGAATTTAGAAATTTTCACCAAATTTAGGAGACTATCCTATGTCTGTTGCTTATGTCCTGCTGTTGTGTCTGAGTCACTTTTCCTTTCAGTGCATTTGTCTGCACTGACTTTCTCTGTTGTGGTCTGTGTTTGCTCTCTGTGGTGTTAGTGGGACCTAAGCAGGCTAGCTCTGAGAGGGCATGCCCACCAGGGAACTAGGGAGCAGAGTGGTGATATTAACAAAATTTGCATTGGGCCACTAGTCCTATGTCAGATTTCCCGAAGTAGTGTAGCTGCTGGGGGCTGTGCACTGGAGTAACCTGAGGTCTGAGGCTGGGTGCGATGCAGCAGCTGGGCACTGAATGGCAGTTGCGTAGGTTGTATGGTGGCAGCTGTGCACCCAGAGGCTGAGCAGGGTGCAAGCACTAACAAATTTGCCCTACTCCAGGGCCAGTCTAACAGGTTTGGAGTGGGTGAGTCCTCAGGAGAATTTGTGTGCTTGGCTCACTGCTAGTATGTTAGGTAACAAGTGTCTGCACAGCGCCACCTCTTTCAGGAGGCTCTGTGTTTATGCTGGGGGCAGGGGAGAAAAGTCACTCCTGCCAGCTCCCTCATTTTCAGAGAAGTTTCCCAACATGCTCTGAAATCAGCATGAGGAGATCTATCTTCCATTTGCTCCCGGTGTTGTGTAAACTGCCATTTTTATGTTACCTCTCAGCACAGGCTGATGTCTCTTTAAGGGTGGATACCCAGAGATCACTCACCCTCCAGGCTCACCCAGTGCTGAGTCAACTGACTTTTAAAGCACCAGGCTCCAAGTCCCACTGCTTTTATAAACTCATGGAATTCAGCCCTTCTGGTTTTTAAAGCCAAATGTTATGATATTATTCTTCCTTGTGTGAACTCCCTGGTGCAAGGGACCATTTCTCTGCCCTCTTTGTGCATGCAGCTCCTTCCCTCCTGTGATCAGCCTCCCTCTGCCTTTCTGACCTTCCTTTCTAAACTTTCAGATGCAGTTTCTTCTCTATATTTAGTTGTGGAGATTGGTCTTCCAGTCTTCGGATTGCTCTTCATTTTAACGACTTTCATGTGAGTGATATCTAGTTGTAAACATGGGGCCAGGTGAGCTCAGGGTCCTCCTACTCCACATCTTTTCAAGCTCCCAAGAGATAAGTTGCAATTTCTTATAAGAAGATGGTAAAGAAGTTTGCCATATCAATTGACTCGTCCTTTCACAAATGCTTTCTTTGCAGCACATGATGCTGCCTGATAGCATTTTACCCACGTAGCACTTCTTTCAAATTGGAGTCAGTCCTCTCAAACCCTGCTGTTGCTTTATCAACTAAGTTTATGTAATATAAATCCTTTCTTGTCATTTCAACAATCTTCACAGTTAGCATGTTCACTGGGAGTAGATTCCACCTCAAGAAACTATTTTGTTTATCCATAAGAAGTAACTCCTCATCCATTAAAGTTTTGTCAGGAGATTGCAGCAATTCAGTCACACCTTCAGAATCCACTTTTAATTTTAGTTCTCTTGCTATTTCCACCATATCTGCAGTTACTGAAGTCTTGAACCTTAAATTTGTAAAAAATTCAATATTTGCAAAGTACAATAAAGTGAAGCACAATAAAATGAGGTATGCCTATACTTCACAAAAATGCATCCATTTCAATGTTTCTATTTAATTCTAGTCTTAATTGTTGTTTTTCTATCATTCTTCCAGGGACCCTTTGTACCAGTCATAGTATTGTGGTCATGATAGGTGCTCAGGGAATCCCAGAATCAAAGAATTTAATAATGACATGAAGTGTTACCTAGTTCAATGACCCACACAATATATGAAGCCCAGTTAATTAAGTTTTACCTAAATTGAACACTAATAATGTGCCTCCCAACAAAATAATATCATCAACTTATCTAACACACCATCTTTACTAGGCACATAAAACTGGCAAACTAACTTGATTATTTTCTTTCTTGCTTTACAAGTATAGAAGAATTATAGTTTTAGTCCCTTGTTGATAATAGCTGAAACAACAGTTTGAATGAGCTGATAGTTATTAAAAATCTAGAAAATTCAGAGGGATAGGACAAATTACTGAGAAAGTGTGTTAGGTTCTGAATGTTTGTGCCTTGCTCCCCCAATTCATATTTTGAAGATCTAATCTCCAATATTTATAAATGGAGCCATTGGGAATTCATTAGGTTTAGTAAAATCATGAAGGTGGAACCTCTATGATGGGGTTAGTGTTCTTATAAGAAGAGAAGAAGTGAGAATTCTCTCTCTCTCTAAACAAGCAGAAAAAAGAGGTCACTGAGCACACAGAAAGATGGTGGCTACTTACATTCCAGGTGAAGAGGCTTCTGAATTAATTCTACCTTGTTGTCACCTTAATCTTGGTCTTCTCAAGTTCCAGAACTATGAGAAATAAATGTTTGTTGTTTAAGCCACCCAGTCCATTTTACTCTGTTGTAGCAGGTCAAACTGACAGAGACACAACCTGAACTAAGACACGAAGATAAGCTCAGAGTGCTAAATTTGATTTAAAATAGGAGACAAACACTTGAATCATAAGTTGAACAGAAACTGAAAGTAAACGGAAATAGGCTACAAAAAGGAGAATTCTGAGAAATATGAAGTAACTTATTCAAATAGACCTCAAAGTGGCTGAGTAGTTCACATTGAGATAACGGTAAATAATTTGACTGGATTCAAAGATGTCTTAAAAAACAGAAAAATCATGTACTAAATCACTAAATGGAGTGGTCAAGTGAAAAATTTGATGTTTTCATATGGACCAGTGGCCAAACTTGGATTTTTTTTTTTTTAAGTAGAAGGTATGGTGATACGTATTTCATGATATTTTTGGTCTGAAATTTTTGCTTAAAAAAGTAAAGATATATACTGTATATAGATATATATTCAAATAATTATTTTTAGGATTATGTATAACTTTCACTTTCTGAAAAAAATCTAGGGTGATTTAGAAAGATATGAAATAAGGATAAATATGAATCCTTTAGAAGCAAGTAAAATATACAAATGCATAATCTCAGTTAATTTTTCTTAAATTACATTCACTGTGTTGGTAATAACTGATGAAATTTTATAGATTTTTTATGGGAAACATGTTCACTACCTATCTTCCAATTCATTAATTTTCTCTCCTGCTTTGTTCATTCTGCTGTGAAATCCATCCTTTCAGTCCCTCATTCTTCATGTTGTAATCTGTCTTTTATAACATGTTAATCACAGCTCTTTCTAAATTTGTTCTCAATATCTCTGATAACTATGACATATTTATTATTTTCTTTGCATTTTATCTCACTTTTCTTATTCTTTTTAGTGGAAGCACTTTGCTGCAAGCTATTCCTACAGAGCAAGAGGCACAAGTTCTTCTTCACTAGCACTCTCCAGAGCACATCCTGGTTTGGTGTTGGCTATTATGCAGATATTAGTTGAAATTTTAATATTCTTTCATCTTTAAAATTCAGATTTTTAGAAGGACAGCTATCTTTAGTTACTTTGAAACATTTTCATTGCTTTAAAATACTTCCAATACCAGAATAATTCCAGATCAACAAACACAGCTTGTATATAATATTTTCATGTGATAAAGTCCTATACTAACTGTATGAAAAGGTAATCTATGGCCTCACCTTCATGAATGGAATTAGTGCCTTATAAAGGAGACCCCAGAGAGCTCCCTTGTTCCTTCTGCCTTTAAGGACACAGTAAGAAGACAAACAACTATAAACTAGGAAGTAGCCTCTCACCAGATACCCAGTCTGTGAGTTAGTTCATACCTTGATCTTGGACTTTCCAGACTCCAGAACTGTGAGAAATAAATTTCCATTGTTTATTAGCCACTCAGTCTATAGTATTCTATCATAGCAGCCCAAGATGACAAAGACAGATGCTAACATTTTTTTAATGTTTTAATCTATTCTGTTTTTTTATTATTATGTTATGTTAATCACCATACATTACATCATTAGTTTTTGATGTAGTGCTCCATGATTCATTATTTGCATATAACACGAGTGCTCCATGCAGAACTTGCCCTTTTAATACCCATCACCAGGCTAACCCATCCTCCCACCCCCCTGCCCCTCTAGAACCCTCAGTTTGTTTTTCAGAGTCCATTGTCTCTCATAGTTCTTCTCCCCCTCCAATTTGCCCCCCTTCATTCTTCCCCTCCTGCTATCTTCTTCTTCTTCTTCTTCTTCTTCTTCTTCTTCTTCTTCTTCTTCTTCTTCTTCTTCTT
>NC_138372.1:98693728-98710772 GCF_054177405.1 Leptonychotes weddellii | reverse complement strand
TGGAGGGACTCTGAGAGGAAAGAATCAGTGGCAAACACATTCTATGAGATTTTTATCCTGGATCATCATGCATCCTCTTTGTAAGTCAGAGTGGATAAGAGCTACACTTTGGAGGAAATGCCAAAGATATTCATAAAATTTCCCTGCTCTTTCTTCTTATGCCCAAATTCTTCATCCAATAGCATGAAAGTTAACCTATCAGAATCAAAAATCATGCCATGCAAGAGCAACCTAGAGGACCCAAGTATCTCTGCTTGAGGCTCAAGGACAGCTAGCCCATTTTTCTCTCTCCATGTCATTTGTGGAATGAAGTCCTAAACTCTCAACCCCACGAAAGCTTTAGGCCTCTAAAATTCATATTATTTTTCACCATGCCTATCCCAACAGTGATTGGACTTCTTTTCCTAAACCTGAACCAGTGAGATTTAGAAGCTCAGACAGTTCTTTTCCAGTTGTGGTATGGAGTGATATGATCTGAACTCTCTGTCCTTGGTCACTGGATGATTCTGAGGATTATACCATCAGTGGTAACCCAGAGTCATGCTGTTGTGCCCCATGCTCAAGCAGGATCATATGTGTTTGTGCACTATCATGCTGCTAGACAAAACCCGCGCTCCCTGCATCCCTCTGAACACTGCATTTCACTGGTAGGCGCTAGGAGTAAAGAGCTTCACATTTTCAAATGTTTAAATGAAGTCTTGGAAACTGCAAAAACAATTGGATTGTTATAAGAAAAAAATTGTTCTAACAACAATACTGACCTCCAAATATGAAAAATCTTTCAAGCCACTATAGTTCACTAGCTCACTAAAGCAGAAGCCTCCAGTTGCCTATCCTCCTTCCTATTGGCTTCTGTTATAATCTAATGTAGAATATGAATTTTTTTTTTGCAAACAGTCTCCTAAACAGTTGATTTCCTATTAAATTGCAAAGAAAAAAAATCATAGATTAATAAAGATTTATCAATTTCATGACACATAGAAATAAAATAGTCATGTACTCTTCAGAATCTTTGAAATATATAAGAAAATAAAGAGAATAAATTCAAGATATAATTATGCAAAAAACATTTAATTCTCAGCTAAAAAGTTGTGTCTATTATATCTTCCATTATATCATCCAAAATTAAAGATAAAAGGTCATTCTTCTATTAATTAATTGTAAAAAAGATTTATGAAAAGAAAAAAGAAAATAATTCTGTTAAATGATTTAAATGAGACTTAGGGATCTTTTTTTATACATACTTGATTACATTTCTATGAAGACTCTTTTCTTTCCTGGTGGCTATATTTAGGCAGAAGATCAATAGGACACTTCTCCCCATAAAGACAGCCTATTCTGAAAATAAAATTGCAAGAGTGAGATCAATTCTTTAAAACTTCTAAACGTTTCTGCCTGAAGGCACTAAGACAAAGGAAGTTTTATCTTCATTGAGTTTGAATTACATGGAAAATTACATTATTTTAAGAAACAAATATCAGTGGTTTTCTTAAAACCTGAACATGGACTGGGGCTAAGAAAATGTTAATAAAATCTGTTCTTAATTAGGCTTTATATTCTTCCTAATTTTCCCATAAAATTGTTCTCTGATAATCATTTAAAAAATGTTTTTTAACATTTACTCTAGTAAGTATTTCCTCATATAGCTGGAAATTAATAGAAATAGAATTAATAGAAATTAATTGGATTGTGATCCAAAGTATAATATTTTTTAAATATTTAATAATATTAGATGATGAAAGTTTCATAGGGCAAACTGTGCCATATAAAACTACCACACTCAAGAAAAAATATTCTAGGGCGCCTGGGTGGCTCAGATGGTTAAGTGTCTGCCTTCCGCTCAGGTCATGATCTCAGGGTCCTGGGATGGAGTCCTGCATAGCGTTTCCTGCTCAGTGCAGAGCCTGCTTCTCCCTCTCCCTCTGCCACTCCCTCTGCTTGTGCTCTTCTGTCTATCTCTCTGTCAAATAAATAAATAAAATCTTTAAAAAAAAAAATATTCTAAAGACAAAGGACAATATACCATCAAATGGGAATAGAATGTGATACGCTAAAATCTGTTTGGCATAAGAATTATTTTGAGATAATTATTTTTTAAGAAACTACAGACTCAAAAGAAGCTCTGAAAAGAGAAGTTACCTTTTTGTAAGGGAAATCTACAATTATAAAGGGAATTTACATTAGAAAGGGACAGAGCTATTATCAGAGATAACTTTTTCATTTGAGAGACTTATCTCTAAGACCTGAAATCTTTGTTTAGCAAACACTCTTCTCACCTTCCTGAATTGCCTTCCCCACTTTGAAACCCAGACCCTTATTATCTCTTTCCTTAGCTCAGGATGGTATATAAGTCTCAGTCATCCACTGCCTTTTGAGTCTCATATCTTTGTGAGGCTTTTATACATACATAATTATTTTTTTCTCCTGTGAATCTGTCTTTTATTACAGGAAGATTTCTGCTGAGAACTCAGAAGGGTAGAGGGAAAATTATTTTTCTTCCCCCACACTGTGCATGTCCTAAATCAGTTGTTACTATGAATTTTTAACTGAATGAGACTTTCTATTTGCCTTCCATGAATACAAATACTTTGTGTGTCATGTCAACATTTCACCAGTATTTATTGCTCTAAAGGAAAGCCTGTAATAATATTCTGAAAACAAGTAAAATAAAAATGACTTTCTATCTTACAGAATAATATAAAATACTTTATGTAAATTAATTATATAGTAGAAACTGATATTTGACTTTTACTAAATTATGAAAATATTCATAAATAGACAAAAACTATATTAGACTTGTAGAGTGAATAAAAATGTACTCAATATTATTATTAGCAAAACAATGCTACAAATTTATAAGAATTTACATGTAAATTTCACTTCATTTCAGATTTCTGAAAATGTATAGAACTATGATTCTATCTACAGTTACAAAATTTCTGGCTAAAAATTCAAACAATTGTCAATTTTATCATAGAAGACAAAGTACTTCAAACTAAGAGGCACATTTCTCACCACAAGTTCAGCAGTAACGAACACATAAGGCAAGTTTTGGGAAAACACTGCATCCTATTTCTTTCATGTTGCTGGTTAATTTCTCCACCAACAAGCTTCATGAAGAATTTCAGAGATTTACTCTGTATCTTTTAATAAGGTATTCAGAAATTCACTATTTCTTCATTTTAATTTTCTATACCTGTGGTGATACTGTTGTTTTAGAAAAAAGCATTTATAAAAAAGCAAGACTCTATTTGCTAGGATAAATTGAAAAATAGAGTAGAAAATGAAAACTAGAGTTTTGTATCCCTAATCCAATCTAATTCTGGAAAATATACACCACTGATGCATTCAAAGGCCTGCTGCAGTGTGTAGATGCCAAGTACCTACTGCCCATGTTGAGGTCACTTTTTAGGAGGGGGACATAGCATTGTCACGTATCTCTTTTCTCTTCTGTATATATGATCACTTCCTCTACTCTGATTTGTTCTGATGAAAAAATGCTTTTCCTGAAGATTGTTTTTCTTTCAATGTATATACCCAAGGACCCCTGAATCCTTTATCTCCAGGATAAACCTCTCTTTAAACTCCATACCAGAATGACCACATGTCTTTTGGAAACATCTCCTTGCATGTTCTACAAAAACAGAAAATCTCCAATATGGACATGATTTAAGATCCCCCCATCCCACCCAAAGTTATTCTTGCTCCTATAGATGACATGTTTACATATCACAAGGTATCCAGTAGATGGATCCGTTGAGGTCTGTCAGACCATATTGAAGAAAAAGAACCCCAGAATTTCAGTGACTGAATGCAACAGTTTATTGCTTGTTTATGTGAAGAGTCCCCCTACACAAGCCATTCACAAAACCTTCAATATAAGTTTATTGAAGCCCAAGTTCTCTTTTCCTTTACAAGTTCCAACCATCACTTGCAAAGAAGATTCACATGAGGTGGACAGGACAGAATTCTACAGGGCAGGATTCTATGACTCTAATAGTTGACATTGGGCAATGAGTCAGAACTATGGTAAGAACTAGCATGGAAAAATTCAGAGATCAAACTTCAAGCACAACCTTGAAGGGTGTACTCTATAGGGCATTTTTTAAAACTTTTTATTTGAGAACAGTTTTAGATTTAAAGAGAAGTTGTGGAAATAGTGCATAGAGTTTTCATATACCCTAAACCTAGTTTCCCGTGTTTCTAACATCAAAATGCACACTGAGTGCACATTTGCCACAGTAAATGAAAAAGACAAACAAACAGCTAAGAAAATGGGAGTAAAGTATGGATTGTCACTGGCATGTTCCAGGATCCCATCCAGGATTCCACATTACATTTAGTCACCATGTCCCCTTAGGCTCCTCAAGACTGTCAGTTTCTCAGACTTTCCATATTCTTGTTGGGCTTAACAGTATTGAGGGGTACTGGTAAAGTATTTTGTAGAATGTTTCCCAAAGGGGATTTGTCTGATGATTTTCTCATAATTATGCTGGTGCTATGATATTTTAAGATGAAGACTACAGAGATAAATTGCATTTTCATCACATCATATCAAGGGCACACACTATTGACATAACTTATCACTATTGATACTGACCTTGATCAGCTGTCTGGGGCAGTGTTTGTCAGGCTTTTCCACTGGTAAGTCACTCTTAACTTTTCCCTGTCCATGTCCTTTCTCTTTGGAAGGAGTCTCTATGTGCAGCCCACCCTCGGGACTGGGGAATTATAATCCCCTTAGTGATAATGGAGAAAATTATTTGGCATTCTTCTGCATGAGAGATTTGTCTTTTTGTCCCTATTTATTTATTCAATTACTTATGTCAGTTAGGACTGACAAATACTTATTTTATACTTTGTGTTATAATACAATAGTTCTTTCTTTTTAAATTTTCTTCTCTCCATTTCTTTCTTTCTTTCTTTCTTTCTTTCTTTCTTTCTTTCTTTCTTTCTTTCTTTATCTTTCTCTCTTTTTCTTTCTTTCTTTCTTTCTTTCTTTCTTTCTTTCTTTCTTTCTTTCTTTCTTTCTGTCTTTCTTTCTTTCTGTCTCTCTTTCTTTCTTTCTTTTTCTTTCTTTCTTTCTTCCTCAAAATGTTCCAGTTTCACCATTGGGAGCTCTTTCAGTTGGCCCCTATGTTTCTTTGACATAATCCATCTTTTGTTTGCTGTTTACTGCCTTACTTTCTGGCACTACAAGATAGCCCACAATCATCTAGAATCTGAGCTAGTATCATCTAGAATCTGAGATTTCTGATATAATACTAGCTAACCTCTGTACTATGAATTTTTGATTAGTAGGATTGACTTACCTTAGGTTGAAGCCAATTAAATGACAAATTCATAATATCACACAATCTAATGCAGAAGTATTCCAAATGAGAATTAGAGATTACATAATATATTCTTTAATGTTTATACAGACTTTCTTCCAAACTAGACATTTTATAAAGGTTGAAAATATTTAATGTCTAACAAAAGTAAACAATGAACATAATAGTCCATAAAATTTTTTTAAAACAAATGAATTAATTTAAAATGGATGACCTTAAAAAAAATCATCATCATAATTGTTCATCAGGGGTTGATGCTAATTCAGTAGGGACTGGTTCTCAGTAACTATAACATATTTGCTGTCATAGAAACCTGAAGTGGTGCTTTAAAAAAAGATTAACTATATCCAACAGTTTACTCTACACTAAAAATTACTACCTTAAATATAGTGTTCCCTTTCTGAGTTTCATGAGAGACAAGTGATTAGGCACATTATTGTGCTCTCTGACATATGAGTGAAGGAAAATTTTTCATGATTTTCTGCTTTAATTACAACAGATAACATTGCAGGAGTTTAGATGCGATGTTGCAACCTGGACTTATTGAAGATAATTTAATTTTTAATTGAAAATTTTTAAAAGTATAAACATGTGTATGAGTTAGGTTTGAGGCATGTACTGCATGTAGAAGCTACTTGATGTATTTTAAGAATCCTTAAAATAAAGGCCATAACTCTTAAATTCAGTCTTCTTTAAAATTTACATTAAATTTTCTATCTAACATTAAAAGATCACCATCCTTTTTACATTCTGATAACCTAAGGGTGGTAAGAAAGTTGAGAATATTAAATTAGGTCCAATTTCTCAGTTTCTTTTCCTTTACTACCCACCCTCCATTGCCCACCAACCATAGGATCCATTCAAAAAACCATCAGGAGATTCCTTCACTTGGGAAAAAAATTATTATCAGGTGTATTTTAGAAAGTATGTGGAATGTGGGCCAGAAGACAGAGGAGTGGGAAAGATGAAAAACTTTTTGTTTCATTACTGTTTTTTGATACATATTAATATGTATCTTTTCATTAAATATTGATGAAGTCAGTGTTTGTTGCCTTGGGGAATCAGGAAAGACATTACTGACTGGAAGAGCTTATGGTATATTCTATTCAAGGACTCTCTGTAAGACTGATACTGATCTGCAGCTTATCCTGTCTATATAATGAACACATAATCATAATTCAGTTTGCAGAGAAATATATTCTGTCTTCTTTAACGTGTAGAAATACATTCCATAGCACTTATGTTAAGAGAAAAAGGGAAAAATCAACATGTGCTGAAATTAAACACGACTTTTGAATGTCAGTGTAGAATTAGAATTGCAAAATTATGCAAATTTAAATAATCAGGAATAAACCACCCTAGGAATAGTTTTTGAATTGTTTTATTGCTAACAATACATTCTGCATTTACACTGTAGTTACAAAATTGCAAGTCTCCATTACTAAAATGAAACTAGTAATGTGAACATCTTTTATGAGGCATTTTAACCCTTAGCTTCAGAAAGATATACAATAGTTAATTACATGAAAGGTCAGATTATAAGTTATACAGGCTGAAAATTGAAAGGCATAATATGAATACTTTAAAAGATGTCTCATTTCAAGTTACCTGAGAATTGAAAGTGTAAATTACAAGAGCATTCCCTCTTACACTTCAATCAAAACACTGCTGTGAAAGAATTTGTAGCACAGAAAAAAGCTTAGAAAGGAACAGAGCGTTACTGAATTATCTACTACTTTAAAATCAATATAAAGTAAGGTAGGAATCAGTATGAAAAATGTGTGTGGCATGACTTCAAGGTGGTGAAGTAGTTCACACAGCTGTGACAATCCCAGAAGGATGGAGTTTCAGAAATAAGGCATAGATTCTGTGTTCAAAGAAGAAGAAAATAGAGAGCAGATGGTTCTCTAGCCAGCTGGTGCATTTTGAGCATCATGCTTTCTGTTGTGTGATCTTGTCACTGTGTTGAATTAAGTGAAAGCCAGTAATTTTAAATGCAAGACATTTAGCAACCTTGATGCTGGCCCACCAGGGGTCAGTAGGTCTCCCAGTCATAGTGACAAAGTGGTCCCTAAATGTGAGCACAGGAGCAGGTAGGAGGTTATGGTTGGGAAGGGGCATGCAGCCCTAATCGAAATAGGCTGTGATGGAAAGAAAGAAAACCAAAATGTTATACTAAAAATGAATATATTTGCCTCTGCATTGTTTAACTTTTTAGTTTTAAATAATTTTTGATTCATATGAAACTGCCAAGACAATACAGAGAGGTCTCATATGCCCTTTACCCGGTTTCCCAATATGGTTACATCACACATGATTATCTCAAAACCAGGAACTTGAAATCTGCTCTATGTCATTCTTTCACATGTATAGATGTGTGGAAATACCCCTGCAATCAAGATATATATCTACTCTGTCCACAAAGATCTCCCTGGCACTACCCCCTTACAGTTACACATGACTCTTTTCCCCCCAAATCCCTACTCATCGGCAACCACTGTTCAGTTTTCCATCTTATAATTTTGTCATTTCAAGAGTGCTCAATATAAATAGAATCATACATATGTGACATTTTCATGTCGGCTCCTATAATTCAGTGTAAATGCCCTTGAACTTCATTCAGGTTAGCATGTATGAACATCTAGGTACTTTTCATTGCTAGTAGATTCTGTGGTATGGATGTGCCACAGCTTGCTTACCTACTCATCTATTAGATAAATTTTGGTTGTTTCCACTTTTGGTTATTACAAACAAATCTGATATGAATAGTCATGTGAAGGTTTTGTGCAGAAATGTTTCCTTTATCAACCAGTACTGTGATTGCTGGATCATCTGATAAGTACAGTTTCTTAAGAAATTGCCAAACTATCTTCCAGTTTGGCTTTTCTACTTTACATTACCATCATTTATTGTCAGCAATATTTTTTTCATTTTAACTGTTTTAATAGATGATACTTCACTGTGGTGTTAATTTATATTTCCCTAATGACTAATGATTTTGAGTATCTTTTCATGTGTGTATCTGCTTCTCTATACCCTTTTTGGTGTCTGTTTATCACTTTTGTCCATTTTGTAATTGGATTGTTTGTTTGCTTTTTTGATGTTGAGTTCTGACATCATCAGATTGTGCCAGGTACTTTGGGACTATTTTCCCCCAATATTTATCCAGATTTTTTATCCTGTTGATGGCTATTTTTCATAATAAAAGTTTTAAATTTTGTGCAGTTCAATTTAAAGATGGAAAGGAAGAAGTAATATTCCATTAATAGACGATATGATAGTCTATGTAGAAAATCTTAAGGAATAAACAAAAAATATCTAGAAAATAAACAAATTTAACAAATTAAGAGATTAAAATGTCTAAATACAAAATTCAATGCAAGAAATTGGAAAACTAAATTTTAAGAAGTCCCATTTATAATAGCATGAAAAACAGAATAATTAGGAATTAATTTGATAAAATTTTATAATATCTCGACACTGAAAACATTCATAAAAAAATAACATCTAATAAAAAGATGTATATTTTGCTGATGGATTGCAAGATTCAATATTGTTAGTTTAACTGCTATCCCAAAATTGATTAAAAAATCAATGCAATCTTGATCAAAATCCCTACCGATTTCTTTCTTAGAGGTTCACAGTGTTATTCCACAATTTGTATGGAAATATAAAACTTTTAAAATAGGTCTCTAAAAAAAATTCTCGAAGAAAGGGACAAAATTAGAAGACTTACATACACTAATTTCAAGAACCTGAAAGCTACAATAATCAAGAGAATGTTGTATTGGTGTAAGGATAGATAAACTTCCTAACAGAGCAAAATAGACCTAGAGATAGACCTAAACATACATTATCTTAATTTTTCTTAGAAGAGCTAAAGTATATCAATAGAGAAAAGACTGTGTTCTTAACAAAATAGGCTGAAGAATTTCTTATAAAAATAAACATATGTGACATATGACCTGATAATTCTACTCCAGGTAAATAAAAGCATATGTCTACAAAAAGACTTGTACATGAATGTGCATAACAACTTCATAAAAACCAAAAGTTGGAGTAACTCCAAGGTATGTTTGCAGGTGATAAACATGAAATGATATAGAAATACCATGAACTGCTGCTGAACAATGAGAAGTAACAAAACACTGAGATGCGCAACCCTGATAACTGTAAAACTTCATGCAGTGCAAAAGAAGCCAGACATAGTGCAGTGCAAAAGAAGCAGCAGAGTGCATACCAAGTTGTGCTGTTTATGTGGCATCTCCAGGGGCAAACTAATATAGAGATAAAACTAGAGCAGTGGTTTCTGTATGCTGGGCATAGGTGTGATTTACTGGAAGGGTCATGTGTGGTGGTCACAAGGATGTATATATTTGTCAAAATTGGTGGAAATGTACTTAAAATGTCTTAATTTTGCTGTATGCAAATTTTACATCTATGAAGTTAATTTTTTAAAAACTGAACATATGTGATCACTATTACCCAGCAATTCATTAATAGGTAAATTCATATATATCATGACAAAAAGCCACAATCTACAATATTCATTGAATTTCTATTCATAATAGCCCTATGCTAGAAACTCGTCAAATGCATATTAACAGTAGAGGGTATAAATAAGTTGTGATATATTCAACCATCGTAATGCTATTGCTCAATGGGAATGGTTGACCACAATATTGACATAAAATTTATTTTTTTTTAAATTTTTTTTCTTTTTTTTAAAGTGATTTCTATGCCCAATGTGGGGCTCAAACTAATGACTCCTAGAACAAGAGTGGCATGCTCTTCTGACTGAGTCAGCCAGGAGCCCTGACACAAAATTTAGACACAAAAGTGTTTGTATTGTATTGTTTCATTTTATAAAGTACAAAAAGTGGCAAATCTAATAGAATAGTGGTCAGAATAGTGTTTACCTTCCAACCAGAATAGTGGTTGGAAGAAGGAATAAAGGAAGCTTCCAGGATGCAGATAATACTTTTATATTTGAGGACAAAATCTACATTTCCTATCTCACATTTTCAAATTGTTTTCAATGCCTTCCTTGTTGTATTCATCAATGTGTTCTTCCTGTTTGCACTAGCTTCTTTGTTATTTCACACACACTTTTAAAATGGTGTTAAGAATGGTGTTAGCAGAGGGGAGAAAGTGGGAGAGGGGGTAAAAGGTGAGGGGTATTAAGGAGGGTATGTGCTATGATGAGCACTGGGTGTTATATGTAACTAATGAATCATTGAACGCTACATCAAAAACTAATGATGTACTATACAATGGCTAACTGAACATAATAAAATTTTTTAAAAAAGAATGGTGTTAGCAAATCTATGTTGTTTTGTGATTTTTTCAATTTTTTTGCATCTTTGATTTCTTATCTTTAACAAAATTAAAATGTCTGTGCATATAAATGAACTTTCATGTCTATTCCCAAAGTATTCAGCATAGTACGAAGCACATAGGAAGAATTCAAATATACTTTGGCTTCTAGATAAAAGTGGTTGTATCTTGCTTGCTTTTGTTGCTGTGGGTCTGGAACAGTCCTGACATATGGAAGACAGATGATAAACCTATACTGTTGCTGGATTAGTTTGTTTTCATTTAGGCTCCCCTGAGAGCAACATATATATATAAATAAAATGTGGTATTTAAATGTTGTCAGCCATTAAAAATCTTATGAAATTTTTTCAAAGGGAGGAAAGGAATTATTGAAAAGTCAAATTAAATAACAAAACAAGTAATAATTATTTATATTTAAAATCAACTGAATGTTGTAAAATAAAAGAAAACCTCAACACTCTCACATTCTGTCACTTTTAGCTCCACAATTTTATCTAGTTCTGCAGCTAATTATATTCAGTTTCTATCACCAATCCTTCCCATGGTAAACTGGAGCCATCTCATACAGGCAACTGAGAGCTGATATTAGTATCTCTTCCAGGTTCCGTATTTAGTTGTTAGCCTAATCAATCACAGTGGGAATATTTACACCACGAATATAAGCAAATATTGCAAATTGACACTTTTTCCTCCTGAGAGCCAGTTGACAAATTTTGCTAGCATATGACTATGTTTCTTGATTGTCGGATGTTGCTCATAGGATTGGTATCTGTGTCCTTGCATTTTCTGTTTGTCTTTAGCTGTATTTTATATCAGTTTTTCTAAATATAAGACTATGCCATACATTTTATCTTCTAAAATATGTTAAATATAATGATCCATTGTCTTCTGATATAAAATTTTGATGTTTCTGTGGTCAATCATATTGTTTTTCTTCATTCATCTTCATGAATGACTCAGTTGATGTTTTGACCTGATTACCCAAAGGATTTTGTTTTTATTTTTATACAAAAATAACTTTACTGGAATTTTTCTCAATGTTGATTATTCTCAGATGATTTTCCAGAAAAAGTGTTGGCAATTTCTCTGAAACGCTTCTTATTTTTTTCCTGTTTTTTTCCACTGTTTTTATTTCCATCTATTTCACTTACCACAATTTTTGTATTGTCTAATGGTTTTATCTTTTTTCTAATTTAATAATTTAATTTGCAAATTTTCACTAATCTTTAAAATCTTTTACCTGAGCTCTATTTTTTTTCTAATCTTGCCATTCATTAATGAACTATTTTCTAAGTAATTTTTCTTTTTGATTTGTCCTTTTTTCATAACTTCTAAAATGTTAATTTCTTTTGAGCAATTAAAAATATCAGGTTACACTTTTCATTTTCTTTGTTGCTATATTTTGCCAGAGGAATTGTCTTATTTGTAAGCATATATTTATTCTCTGTTTTTTCTTAAAATTTCTTTGGTATTTGGTTACTATTTTCATTGTTGTTGCTTACACTAAAGGATATAGACTTTTAAAAGTTTGTTTTAGTTTTTGTTTTTAAGGAGGAGGAGATTCATATGGGGGTAGAAATAAGCTTGGACTAGAGAAACAATTTTTGTTAAAACAAAAAAGGGAAAAATAATTGCAAATATTGGAGTTGAGAAATTAGTGCATGTCACTGTTTAGTAGACATCTGTTCTATTTAGAGTGAGATTATTGGCAAACATTTTACTTGAAATCCACTTTTTAAATGTAGATTACTGGGGAGGACGAAGATGGCAGAGGAATAGGAGACCTAAATTTCATCTGGTCCCAGGAATTCAGCTAGATAGATATCAAACCATTCAGAACACCTACAAATTCAACAGGAGATCAAAGAAAAGAATAGCAGCAATTCTAGGAACAGAAAAGCAACCACTTTCTGCAAGGTAGGACGTGTGGAGAAGTGAATCTGAGGTTGGGAAGATAAACCTCCAGGGGAGGAAGCCTCCATCAGCTGGCTACTGGCAAGTGGTAGAGCAGTGGGGCACAAAATCAGAACTTTTAGAAGTCTGCTCCACTGAGGGATGTCACTCCAGTGGCTAAGTAGGGGTGGAACACTCACTGGGACAGTGTGGTCTCGGGACCCTCGGGGTCACAGAAAGACTGGGGGTGCCTGAGTGTGGCAGAGCTCCCAGGTATCGAGTGGGGAAGCTGGCTACAAAGACAGAGACGAGGAGTGGGCTCTCAGCTCAGGGTTGCCATAAACCGTGATCTGCGGCACAGTCGGGCCACTGCTCTTAGAGCAGGTACCGAACAAGCAGCAGATCCAGGGACACTCCCCTTCCTCCCCCAGGAGGAGTGGTGCGGGAGCTTGCTGCAGGAATCTGCTGGGTTTAGAGACTCCAAATGGGGTCATGTGCCAGAGATAAAATGCTCAGTCACAGGCCAGGAGAGCACGGAGTATGGCCAGAGACCAGGGAGACAGGAATGATCAACTGCTTTTCTATGAGGGCTCACTGAGGAGTGGGGCTCTGAGCTGTCAGCTCCTCCGGGACCAGAGATTGGGAGGCTGCTATTTTCACTCTCCTCCTCCAAAACTGCACGGAAATCTTTCAGGGAACAAAAGCTACCGAGCGCAAACCTGAGCAGATTACTTAGCCTGGCCCCTGGCAAGGGTGGTGCAATTCTGCCTCAGGCAAAGACATTTGAGAATCACTGCAACAGGCCCCTTCCCCAGAAGTTCAGCAAGAACATTCAAACAAGACCAAGTTTACCAATCAATGACAATGGCAAAACCCCAGCACTAGGGTAATACAGCACATAGAATTTGTGGCTTTTCCCCCATGATTCCTTAGTCTTTCACAGTTAATTTTTTAAATTTCCTTTATTTTTCCTTTTTCTATATTTTTTAATTGAATTTTTCTTCTTTCTTTTTTCAACCTACATCTTATCTTATCAATTCCTTTTTTAAAATCCTATTTAATTTTCATTTTTATAGTCATATTCTAACCCTTTATTGTATTTAAACTTATTTTTGTATATATATATATATATCTTTCTTTAAAATTTTGAGATACAGTTTCTTCTAACAGACCAAAATATACCCTAAATCTAGTGTATAATGTTGTCCTACTCTCCCACCTGATCACATTCTCTCTCTTTTTTTTTGTTCTTTTTTCAACCAACATCTTATCAATTCCTTTTTTAAATATTTTTTTATTTTTCTTCTTTACAGTCATATTCCATCCCTTCATCATATTTACCCTTATTTTGTACATATATAAGTTTTTCTTTCTTTAAAATTTTGGGGAGCAATTTCTTCTAACAGACCAAAATATACCCAAAATCTAGTGTGTGGCTCTGTTCTATTCACCAGCCTGATAATATTCTTTTTTTTTTTTCTTTCTTTTCCCCAAGTTTCCACTCTCTTCTGATTTGTTTAGTGTATATTTTTCTGGGATTGTTGTTACCCTTTTAGCATTTTGTTCTCTCATTCATCTATTCTTCTCTGGACAAAATGAAAAGATGGAAAAACTCACCTAAAAAAAAAAAAAAACTAGAGGCAGTACCGACTGCCAGGGACCATATCAATATAGACATTAGTAAGATGTGGGAACTACAGTCCAGAGTGACAATTATGAAGATAGTAGCTAGGCTTGAAAAAGCATAGAAGATACTAGAGAATCCCTTTCTAGAGAAATAAAAGAACTAAAATCTAACAAAGTCAAAAATCAAAAAGGCTATTAATGAGGTGCAATCAAAAATGAAGGCTCTAACTACTAGGTTAAATGAGGCAGAAGAGAGAATTAGAGATAAGGAAGACCAAATGATAGAGAATAAAGAAGCTGACAAAAATAGAGATGAACAACTAATATCATAAAGCAAAAAACATTAGAATAGGGATCCCAGAAGAAGGAGAAAGAGAGAGAGGGCAGAAGGTATATTGGAGCAAATTATAGCAGAGAAATTTCCTAATTTGGTGACTGAAATAGGCATCAAAATCCAGGAGGCACAGAGAACCCCTCTCAAAATCAATAAAAATAGGTCAACCCCACATCTAATAGTAAAACTTATGAGTCTCAGAGACAAAGAGAAAATCCTGAAAGCAGCTCAGGACAAGAGTTCTGTAACCTACAATGGTAGAAACATTAGACTGGCAGAAGACCTATCCTCAGAGACCTGGCAGGCCAGAAAGGACTGGCATGATATATTCAGAGCACTAAACAAGAAAAATATGCAGCCAAGAATACTATATCTAGCTAGGCTGCATTGAAAATAGAAGGAGAGATAAACAGCTTCCAGGACAAACAAAAACTAAAAGAAAATGTGAACACCACACCAACCCTACAAGAAATATTGAAAGGGGTCCTCTAAGCAAAGAGAGAGCCTAAAAGTAACATAGACCAGAAAGGAACAGAGATGATATACAGTAACCATAACCTTACAGGCAATATGATGGCACTAAATTAAAATCTTTCAAGAATTACTCTGAATGTAAATGGGCTAAATGCCCCAATTGAAAGACACAGGGTATCAGAATGGATAAAAAAACAAGACCTATTGATATGCTGTCTGCAAGAGACTCATTTTAGACCCAAAGACACCTCCAGATTGAAAGCGAGGGGGTGGAGAACAATTTTTCATGCTAATGGACATCCAAAGAAAGCTGGGGTGGCAATCCTTATATCAGACAAATTAGATTTTAAACCAAAGACTGTAATAAGAGATGAGGAAAGACACTACATCATATTTAAAGGGTCTATCCAAAAAGAAGATCTAACAATTGTAAATATCTATGCCCATAATATGGGAGTACCCAATTATATAAGCCAGTTAATAACAAAATCAAAGAAACACATTGACAATAATACAATAATAGTAGGGGACTTTAACACCCCCCTCCTTGAAATGGACAGATCATCTGAGCAAAAGATCAACAAGGAAATAAAGGCTTTAAATGACACATTGGACCAGATGGATTTCACAGATATATTCAGACACTCCATCCCAAAGCAACAGAATACACATTCTTCTCTAGTGCCCATGGAACATTCTCCAGAATAGATAACATCTGGGTCACAAATCAGGTCTCAACTAGTACCAAAAGATTGAGAAAATTCCCTGCCTATTTTCAGACCACAATGCTTTGAAACTAGAACTCAATCGCAAGAGGAAAGTCAGAAAGAACTCAAATACATGGAGGCTAAAGAGCATCCTACTAAAGAATGAATGGGTCAACCAGGAAATTAAAGAAGAATTAAAAAACTTCATGGAAACAAATGAAAATGAAAACACAACTGTTCAAAATCTTTGGGATGCAGCAAAGGCAGTCCTAAGAGGACAGTATATAGCAATACAAACCTTTCTCAAGAAACAAGAAAGTCTCAAATATACAACCTAACCCCACACCTAAAGGAGCTGGAGAAAGAACAGCAAATAAAGCCTAAACCCAGCAGGGGAAGAGAAATAATAAAGATCAGAGTAGAGATCAATGAAATAGAAACCAAAAGAACAGTAGAACAGATCAACGGAACTAGGAGCTGGTTCTTTGAAAGAATTAATAAGATTGATAAAACCCTGGGCAGACTTATCAAAAAGAAAAGAGAAATGACCCAAATAAATAAAATCATGAAAGAAAGAGGAGAGATCCCAACTAACACCAAAGAAATACAATTAAAAGAGCATATTATGAACAACCATATGACAGCAAATTAGATAATCTGGAATAAATGGATGCATTCCTAGAGATGTATAAACTACCAAAACTGAACCAGGAAGAAATAGAAAATCTGAACAGACCCATAACCATGAAGGAAATTGAAGCAATAATCAAAAATCTCCCAACAAAAAAGAACCCAGGGCCAGATGGCTTCCCCAGGGGAATTCTACCAAACATTTAAAGAAGATTCAATACCTATTCTTCTGAAACTGTCCCAAAAAATAGAAATGGAAGGAAAAATTCCAAACTCGTTTTATGAGGCCAGCATTACCTTGTTCCAAAAAACCAGACAAAGACCCCATCAAAAAGGAGAACTACAGACCAATATCCCTGATGAACATGGATGCAAAAATTCTCACCTAGTCAATAGGATCCAAAAGTACATTGAAAGGATTATTCACCATGACCAAGTGAGATTTATTCCTGGGCTGCAAGTTTGGTTCAACATCCACAAATCAATCGATGTGATACAATACATTAATAAAAGAAAGAACAAGAACCATATGATCGTCTCAATAGATGCAGAAAAAACATTTGACGAAGTACAGCATCCTTTCTTGATTAAAACTCTTTAGAGTGTAAGGATAGAGGGTACATACCTCAATATCATAAAAGCCATCTATGAAAAACCCACAGTGAATATCATTCTCAATGCTGAAAAACTGAGAGCTTTTCCCCTAAGGT
>NC_138372.1:98674189-98693228 GCF_054177405.1 Leptonychotes weddellii | reverse complement strand
TTACCTTTATTTGAGAGCTTCTTATTTTCTTATTGCTACAAGTTACTTTTATTTACCTTGTCATTTTAACTTTAAGACTTCCTTTAGCATTTCTTGTAAAGCAGATGTACTAATAATGACTCCCTCAGTTTTTGTTTGAGAATGTCTTAACTTCTTCCACATTTTTGAATAACAGTTTTGCCAGACATAGAATACTTGGTTAACAGTTTTTTTTTTTCTTTCAGCACTTGAATATCATCCCTTCTATATCTATCAATGGTTTTCTGACTTATAAGGTTCCTGCTGAGAAATCCATTAATCATGTTATAAAGGCTTCCATATACATCACAAACTATTTTCTTTTGCTGCTTTCAAGATTTTCTCTTCATATTGACTCTTGACAGTTTGATTATAATGTGTCTCAATGTGGGTCTCTTTGAGTTTCCCTATTTAGAGATCATTGAGGTTCTTATATTTGTATATCCATTTCTTTCCTCAAATTTGTATATTTTGTATTCTTTAAATTTGACATATTTCTTCAGATAAGCTTTGTGCACCATTTTCTAGCTTTTCTCCTTCTGGGTCTCTTATTTGACTTTGTTCACTTTTCTTCATTTTCTTTTTGCTCTCAGACTCCACAATTTCAAGTGATCTGTCATTAAACTCACTGGTTTTTAATGTTGCTTGTTCAAGTGTGCTGTTGAACCTCTCTAGTGGATTTTTCAATTCAATTATTGTATTTTTTAGCTCCAGAATTTCTGTTTGGTTCATGTTTATAATTTCTATATCTTTTTTGATACTCTTATTTTGTTCATGTGTTGGATTCCTGATTTCATTCATTATATATCTCTCTGTACTCATTAAGCTATTCAAGGCAGGTGTTTTAAGTCTTTGTCAAGTAATACATAGACCTGTAGTTTTTAGGGTCAGTTTCTAGAGACTTACTTTTTTTTTTTTAATAGTCCATGTTCTCTATCTCTTTGTATGCCTTGTTATCTTTGTTGAAAATTGGAAATTTGAAAAAATAGCCACTTCTCCCAGTCTCCCAAAAGATTTGCAGTACTTCTGAAGCTTTCTTGCATCACGGCATTCACCACTGCTTTCAGTAGCCTTTAACCTAATATCCTACCTTTGCTAACTGTTCTCCTTAACTTTCCAAGTCTAACATAAACCAGTTCCTTGACAGCTCCCAGAGAAGTCAAAATATTGCAAGTGCCACTTTTTTCTTTCTATCCTTAAAGAGGAACTTGAAATTGAGTAGCTTATTCCACTCCACACCGTAGTCCACAGGGATGGGATAGGGCAAGGGCAAGCAAAAATGCTATGAAATCTCCTGGTATTTTGATTGTGGCTCTTTATTGGTTGGGCATTTGCTTGATTGCTGCAGCATCTTAACTACTCTTTGGAGTTCTTACAAAGCTACTTTGATCTGTATGTTGCTTTTTATTTCATCTTTCCATGGGAGTGAGGGCTTGGAACTTCTTGTCTGTCATCTTGCTGACATCTCTCCAGAAGAATCCATGTTTATGCTCCAATAAGCTTTCTGGCTATGCTCAAACTTCCAACTCTCATTTTATGCTGAAGGTATTTAGGGATGATTCACTAGGCATAGCTGATAATGACAGCACCCACTACCCAGAACTATAAGTATATAGATACATTTTATTAAGAGAAAATCATACTGACATTCAAAAATGTAAGCTTAAACACATAAGACCTTAAAATGTAAAAACTGAAAATTTTATAAATGTCTCCTCAAATATAGATTTATAATTAATATAGTGTTACTTTACTTATTATTACTTTTTTGTTAAATAAAATACGGCCAAGTACTAGACAAGCAACAAATATTTTCTTTCCCCTTCTTACTCTGCCATCTTCCACCAAAATTTACTCTCTTTTCACTGTCCCTCTCACTATGTTAACTGAAATTTTACGGTCGTAATGATGCTCAGTGAATTCTGAAGATTTTTTCCTGCTAATTATATACAATAGGTGCTAACATAGCATAAATCTATTAAAATATTCTTGCATATAAAATATTGTGGTATGATAGTCTTTGATGACTAAATTACAATAGATTGATGTAATGCTTTTGATTAAATATACGCCAAATGTTCTGACCTTGAGTTTATAATGAATAATGATTAGCACAGTTTACTCCTGAACATAACCTAGAACAGTGCAAAATGTACTCTGATTATTCTTATCATACCCGGAAAAATTAGAGCACTGTATTTTTCATGGCACTTAAAAAAATCAATGAAGTTCAGCTCTACTATTTCTGATAAATTGCCCTCATGTTAGAATCACCATAAGGGTCAAATTAGGTCAAAGTCCTTTCTGACTTGGTCTATGGAAGCTAGACCCTGCTTGACTTTTCATGTTCCCTCAGTGTACAAAACAACTTCAGATATAATGCAAATCTTTTGTTGCAAACTATCTCAAAAGGTTTTGGAGACAAAAAGTTTGTGGGATTGAAGACTTTTATTACAAATGTGAAACTTATTTGTACCATCCACATATTAATGAATCTTATTGCCATCACTGTTCTTTTAGTCGCAGTCTGTCACAAAATGTACAATCTTTAGGGGTCCTTCAGGAACAATATGAGATCTTTAAAAATCAGGACAATAAAGTTAAGCAGGGCATCTGGGAACATGAAGAATGTGACAATGTGATAAGAATGCTCTGTCAAAATGAGAACAATGAAGAAGGATTTCTAATGTCTCCCTAAACAGACTTATTGGGTGACATAAAGTTGTAATACCAAAGTAAAAATGAAAATTATTTTTTCCCTAGCAGTACCATAGCATTTATCTTATTGTCTTTTGGTTTTACATTTTTATATCTTCCACAAAATATTAAGCTACTTATTTGAGAACAAGTTCTGAATGTTTGTTTGGTTTTTTTACTTTTGCTTTTTTGCCACAACCCATTGTGTGAGTATGACACATAATGGACACTCAATCAGTATTTACTGAGTGAATAAAGGAAGTTAATGTTCTACTAGACACATGTTCTACTGGAATAACAAGCATTGGCCAATTAGAAATTATAAGCCATTTATAAATGCATGATGAGGGGAATTAGTAGATTTCAAAATATTGTTTTGAGTATTCTAAGGTACTAATTGAATGAATGTTCCAAAATCATGTAATAGAAATTACTGAAATGGGCCCCAGGATATAGGGACCACCCTGTGTAACTGATGAGATTATATCTTGGATGTTAGACTCAAATTAGAAATATCAGAATTTAACTCTCCTAGAAATAATAAAAAAATGTAAGTATTAATATACTCAAATTAAGCCTGAGTTATATATACAAATACTGATTAGCTATATTTAGGTTTTTCTTATTTGCTGTTTTCCATATTATCTGATTTGACCAATTATGATCACAATACTGGTGGTGATGATGATAATGATGATGATGATGATATTTGTGGTGATTTACACACATGGGATTTACTTTGATAATGTACAAATCACTATTGCAATTTAATGTATATTACAGGCATAATTTCCCTTAATCTTCTCGAACAATTAGATTATATTGAGTTTTCCATAAACATGTAGCAGTTCACTCATCTAAAGTCTACAGAATAGAATATAAGCTGAAAGAATAACATACTGTAGAAAATCAAAGAACAAAAAAGGTTTGTACAGAATCAAACAGGGTTAGAGAAATCCTTAGAACAGGGAATTTTCTCCAAAATACCCACAGGTATTTATTACCCTTGTGAATTTATCATTGTCCAGGATGTTGCCTTTCTTTAGTTTTGAGGCTCACAAACCTGACTTTATAGAAAATATTTTAGGTTAGGACTAGTGTTAATCTAATTTGTGAATCTGGTACACTAAACCTACATGTTTATTTATTGATTTCACATGAGGTGTGTTACTACAGCATGGACTCAAATTCTCATGATGTATACCATCTGTCTATTTTTTCTCTTAAAAGCAGGATGTGTTAGCGTGAGTTCCTCAGAAATGGACTCTGAGATAAGAATCTGTGTATAAGTGATTATGAAAGTTTCCCAGAAGAAATGAGTCAAGGAGGGAAAAGTGGTCCAGAGAAGTTGGGGGACTATTGATAGACTCTCAGAGTCTCTGAGGAAATTTGGGTTGTGCCCAACCTCAGAATTGTCCCACCCAGAAACAAGGCTTCTGGGACATCCGTCATTGCACCTGTCAATCACTAGTTAAGGCTTATGCTTGTACAGATGCAAATTCCCAGGTAATTTTGATCTCCATTCACGCAACTTAGGAGGGCGCCTGTGACCCTTGGGCAGCCTTCCAGAAAGAATGAGTTGCAGGGACTGGCTGTTTGAAGCAAAATCACACAGAAGCTTTGGGAGGGCACAACATGACTAAAAGGAGTCCAAGTGGTTCTGGCCAGAGTGCCAGTATAGTTGTCTCATGCACAAAGACATGTTTGAGAAGCTAAATCATGATTGTAAAAGCTTTGGGAAAGCAAACGAGAATTAAATTTTACTTACAGACTGGATCATTTCATGTTTTCAGGTAAAATAATCTTGTACATTTGTGTTTAGAGTTGGCATGGTGTTTCCCATAAGGAAAGAAGCTAGTTGGAAAGGTTTTCCCCTCTCCTTAAAAAATGTACATAACTATGGAAAAGTTTGTCTTTGTGATTACATACACTTTTTCTTTCTTTCTTTTTTCCTTTTTTCTTTTTTCTTTTTCTTTTCGTTTCTTCTTCTTCTTCTTCTTCTTTTTTTTAAACAAATAATCAGTCCCCTTCAGAATATCTTGTTCTTTCTTTGGAAATTTCAATAATCCTAATCAGAATACAGTCAAGATTATCAGGCTAGCAATTTATTCTGTAGTTCTAACATATTACCATGAGTTTGCAATACTCCCAGGAGCTTTTTGGTGTAATCTCAGACCAGCTGGCACAGGCACAAGGCAGGGAGAAACTGAAAAAAGAAGCAGCCACTCTAGGTTGGAAAGTGGAAGTTATAATAAGCAAAGAGAACTTACACAGGAAGCTTGTCTTGGGTGGCAGCCAGATGAACAGATCCCCACATCTGCCCCCGCATCTTAGAAGTTTATAAAAAAGCCTTCACTGGTTTTAGTCGCCATACACCATGAGGTGTTTTCAACACCACAGACCTTCTCAAGGCTCTGTCCCAGAGCAGCCTCTGAGAGCAGGAAAGGCAAAGCAGAAATCGCATTGTGTGGGACAGGGGAGGATGGAGAACCTCTGAATGCCCAGGGGCAGCACACAGGTCAATCTGCAGTCACTTTTCTTCGATGACCTCTCCCAACAATTACTTCATTTCATGTTTAAAATGTAACTTTCAGATGGCAAAATCATTTCTAAATTATTGGTAGAGGCCACTATAGTGTTCAAATACTAACAACATACACTGACATCACATGACTTTAGTAAAACTAATTTAGTTATTTTACTTTGATCAGAGCAAAATAAACTAAACAGACGACAAATATAGATGGTATGAGAATTTTAATCCATGCTGTCATAACATACCTAAAGTTGCATTAATAAATAGACACTTCTAAAAAATAATAAATAAAAAGCCAAATAGACACTTCCAGTTTCAATTTTCTCATCTTTAATGAGGTGGTTCTAGCTATGATGGCACTATCATTCCTCCCGCTATAAACAACCAAAGCACTGGGCGAAATATATGATAAAACTTTTCCACATGTCGGACAAAAAGGCACACAGGACTGTGATCCATAAAGAAGACAAAGGAAGGGAGACCACAACAGTGGCTGCTCACTCTCAGAGCCTGCTCTGGACCTTGGGGTAGGCAGGATGGTGGGGAGATCGCCAAGGAGAGAGCCTAAACTCCGGAGCCCAGGAGAGTTCGGGGAGGAGTCAGGGGAGAAGGAGGTAGATGGGAATTGAGTGCTGGAGTAATAAAGGGGAAAGAACCCTGCAAACAAGCCCAAAAATCTGCATAAAGAACCTTCAGGTTGTGTGGCTTAATACTGAGTCCCACATACACAGAGTGAAACCTCATGTGGCAGGCAAAAAAGGGACAAGAACTATAATAATTCCATCAGCTTGCACAGCCTGGGGAAAGTTGATGTTCTGATCAGCAAGGTCAAGACTCTTTGTTAAACTCCCTGGGCATTCACCCCAGAATTGTAGTAGCAGGGCAGAATTTTTCCTCCTAAAACTGCACTGAAAAGCAAGACTTGGACCGTCTAGCTTACTCTTGCTTTCTTAAGAAGCACCATGGTGTAAAGTCCATGTTACCAATCATTTGCAATTTCTACTATCTTTTTTGTAATTATCATATTTTTTTTACTATTCTAAATTTTTGTATTTAATATTATCCTACTATCTACCCAGATTGCCTTTCCTGAACTATTCTAGACTAATCCTATTGTCATTTTGCCTTTCTACTGTTTTTTAGTGAAAAATGTCTGTATATTTGCCCGTTTTATTTAATCTACTTCTTACTTGTTTGCCAACAAATTACTAAGTAGTTTTGTTTTCCTTAACAGAGCTGCATTTGTTTATAATAATAAATGATATATTGTTATTATAAATACATATTGTAATAAAAGTCAATGAGTCAGATTATTTTTAGAATAGTCTTGATCAAAATACTTCCTTTCTGTTATATTTCACAAGGGACATGAATCTCACCATGATATATGAGTTCTTGCCTTAGTGCTAAAAATCGCCGGTGTATTCATTACACACAGTGTTTTTCCTTGTCTCATTGCTTGGGAAACAGTATAATTATGGAAAATATTGTGTTTGCCTGTGCATAATATTTCCCAAATGAGGGATAAATGTCTAGATTTCTGCCATGTTATGGTTATGTTTTGTCTGAAATATTTTCATATTCATTGAGTATTATGTGTGCGGAGTTGGGTATGTATGAATATAAATGTTATATGTTATATGCTTAAATGTCATATGCTTTTCTCTAAATTTAATTAGTTCTACAAAAAATATAACTTTATTTAAAAATATAAAAAGTGAAAAAACTACAATTTCACCATTCTAAAAATCATTCAAAAATATTTTTACTAAAATATATAAACAGGTACAAAAAAGGGGCACAAAATACAACCATACAGTTTAATGAATTATCATCTTGGGAAACCAGCATCCAGCCCAAGATATTGGATATGACAGTATTCAAGAAATTATCATACCAATCACTGGGCCTTTGTCCTCACTGAAAGTACCTACTAATATAACTTATAAACCCCTATTCTACTAGTTTTTATGGGATCATAAAATGTGCATTATTTTGTTTCTGGCTTCTTTCACTCAATATTATATTTCTTGAGATTTATACATATTGTATATGTGGTTGAAGTGCATTCATTTTCATTACTGTATAGTATTCAATTGCATGATTTGACTACAATTTATTTAACCTTTGTACATTTGATAGATATTTGGATTATATTCTGTTTTAGCTTTTAGAAAAAATGCTGATAGGAACATCCTTACCCTTGTCTGTTGGTGAATTTATTTGTGTGTTTTTCTTGGGTATAAAACTAAGAAAGGGATTCCTGAATCATCGCTGTGTGTATATTCAAATTTAGGACATAATTCCTGAGAGTCTGTACTGATTTACACTTACCTTAGTAGTGTTTGAGTATTCCTAATTAATAAACAGCCTTTCCCACCCTTGCTATTTAATTTATCCATTTTGATGATGTAGCATGATATCTCATTATAGTTTTAGTTGACATGATTACTAAAGAGATTGAGAAATACTTTTAAGTTATTAATATTAATCCACCAATATTTTCCTATATTGATAGTGCCTTTTATGCCCAAGTAAAGAAACATTATCCTACCCTAAGATCATGAGGATTTTTTACTGTATTATCTTTTAGAAACTTCACTATTTTGCATTTCAAAAATTAGATTTTCATTCTACCAGTGTTTGATTCTTAGTGATCTGTGTAGTTGGGTTTATTTCACTCTTTTCATAATGGTATTCTATTGATAACACATTTTTTTTTAATGAAAGTCATCTTTGGCACACTGATGTATACAACTACCATTGTCACAAATTAAGTGTTCAAATATGTGTGTCTGTTTGGGGACTTGCTGTTCTGCTTCATTTTCTGTACTTTTTTACTTGGTGTACTTTGCACCAATTCCATACTATCTAGAATTCTAGAATTTATAATAAAGTCTTGGAATGTAGAAAGCAGACCCTCCCAAGTTACTCTTAATAACATTGGAATGGACAGCAAAATGGTCTCGCCACATATATAGATATTCTTTTTTTTTTTTTTTTTTGTAGTTTTTATTCTTGCGTGCTCTGCTGACTGAGCTAGCCAGGCACCCCTAAAACTTTAAAAAAAAATAAACAAATTCTAGTTAGTTAACATACAGTGAAATATTAGTTTCAGGTGTACAATTTAGTGATTCAACACTTCCATACGATAACCGGTGCTCATCACAAGTGCACTTCTTAATCCTATCACCTGTTTAACCCATGCCTGCATCCACAACCCCTCTGGTAGCTATCAGTTTGTTCTCTGTCATTAAGAGCATATGTACACATTCTAATTCCTGAACCTATAAATATGTTACTTTACATGGCAAAAAGGACTTCCAGATGTGATTAAATTAAAGATTTTTTAAAAAGGGAGATTATCCTGGATTACCTGTGTTGGTCCAATGTAATCACAACGGTGCTTACATGAGGAAGAGAGGAAAAGCAGGTCAGAGAAGGAGATGTGACAATAAAAGACCATATTGGTGCAATATGACACCATGAATCAAGGACTGTAGATGACCTCTAAAAGCTGGGAAAAGGCAAGGAAATGAATTGTCTCAGAGCCTCTAAAAGAAATGCAACTCTAGTGATACCTTGATTTTAGGACTTCTTACTTCCAGAACAGTGAGTTAATGAATTTATGAGTTTTTTTTAAATTATATTTTCTGTTGGAATTTTGATGAGGATTGCATTTTGTCTGTGGGTTCCATTGGAAAGAATTAGCATATTAAGTGTTCTAATCCATAAACATGCTATCACAAACAATTTAGTTGTAATTTTCTTAATTTCTCTCAAAACTGATTGTAGTTTATTATTTTCTTATTGCTTGTACCCATTTCTGAGAGTTTTCATTTATTTTAAAATGTCTATTTCATCTACCTTATGGGACAATTGTCTTAAATTCCAATTTGTCCTGTTTTCTTTTCAGCACTTTGAGATATACTTTTGTTCTCTTCTGGCTTATATTATTATTTTTGAGAATTAAACTAGTCTAACTTCCTTTTTTGAATATGACTTTCCTTCTTTCCCCTTGACTTTCTTGAGAATTTCTTTAATTTCTTTTTTTTTTAGAAATTTAACTCTGATGTGCTTATGTGTGGTTTCCTTTGAATATATTTTGTATTGGTTCGTATGTCTTCTTAAATGTATCAATTGATGTTTTATATTAGGAAGATATTCCTCTTTGTCTCTTCAATTATTTTTTTGTCCCATTCTAGCTGCCTCTTCCAAGACCCTTATTATGCATATAAGATATTCTTCTGGGGCGGATGGGTGGCTCAGTTGGTTAAGTGTCTGCTTTCAGCTCAGGTCATGATCCCGGGGTCCTGGGATTGAGTCCCACGTCTGGCTCCCTGCTCAGTGGGGAATCTTCTTCTCCCTCTCCCTTTGCCCCTCCCCCTGCTCGTGCTCTCTCTCTCTCAAATAAATAAATAAAATCTTAAAAAAAATAAGATCTTCTTCTGTCCTCTATATCTTTTATGTGTTCCACTTTCCCTATTTGTCTTTAAACAATTGTTCTTAATTTTGTAACTCATCTATTTCTTTCTAGTACACTTCTATAGAAATGAATGTATACCTAAATCAAAGAAAAATTATACTATAAGTGTTTCACATCAGATTTCTTCTCAAATCTCCCAGGTCCTATATCTCAGAGTACTCTTTAACCAAGATATACAAATATTTTAAATTTTATTAAAAATAATTAGGTATCCGGTTCAACCATTTCTCAGAATGGAATAATATGAGCGTTATAATAATTAGTCAAATGTTAAACAAATTGTTATAAAGAATGGCAATACAACCCTAAAATATAATATTTAAGGCTGATTGAAAAAGAGTAGTATTTAAAAGTCTACTAGAATAGGAGAAGCATGATGGTTGCCATATCAATAAATATTTCTCAAATGAATACCTTTGTCTAATTCAAAAACATTTCAGAATATTTTGGCAAGGATGTTATGAGAAATTATTGCAAAATTATGGAAACAGTTGGGTACATAAACAGTTTTGGGGTTCACTAATTACACTTTAGTTTGAAATAGAGCTTTGGCAAATGATGTAAGATTATAGTCGATTGATCAGTA
The DNA here is from genome assembly GCF_054177405.1 of Leptonychotes weddellii. Classification (NCBI taxonomy): domain Eukaryota; kingdom Metazoa; phylum Chordata; class Mammalia; order Carnivora; family Phocidae; genus Leptonychotes; species Leptonychotes weddellii. Next base: position 98,682,905 of record NC_138372.1, on the reverse strand, counting down.
AATGGAGATCAAGATCTACAAAAAATAAACATATATTACTGTTTCAACTTCATCAGCATTTAAAAAATTTTTTCTCTTTCTTCCCATAATAATAAATAAAAGAAATTTCTTTATTATAGACTATGAAATTCACTAATAAACCAATTTAAAAAACTAATAGACTCAAACTGATTGCTTGATTCTTTTTAATTAAATGAAGGACAAAATTAAAGTGACTTTTAATAAGTTTTGTACTAAGAAAAAGTGACAGTGTTGTTTTGTTTTGTTTTTTTGGAGAGTAAATTATTTTATTATAACTTATACAAAAGTAGCTGACTTTATTCTGAGGAACAAAATGTTCCTTTTGCCACCACACAACAATGCTTTCTGTGGACCATTTTACTGATAATAAACTACCTTCAAATAAATTTATAAGGAATAATTTGAGCTTCTTTTTCCTTAGTTTTATTTATTTACATAATCTCCACCCCCAACAAGGGGCTTGAACTCATGACCCTGAGATCAAGAGTCACAAACTCCTTGGACTGAGCCAGCCAGGTACCCTTAATTTTAGAACTTTTAGGTGTATTTATGACTAGTAAGTTTTGAAGGTTTTCAACTGCTCTTTTTTTTTTTTTTTTAGAGTCTGTTTCTTGGTTTGCCCCTCTGTCTCTTTTTTTTCCCCCTTTGCTTATTTATTTTGTCTCTTATATTCCACATAGAGTGAAATCATACTATATGATTATAAGATTATCTTTCTCTGACTTATTTTGTTTAGCATGATACTTTCTAGCCCTATTCATGTCATTGCAAATGGCAAGACTTCATTCTTTTCATGGCTGAGTAATACTCCACTATGTGTTGCTGCACCATCTTACACTCCCACCAACAGTGTACAAGGGTTCTCCTTTCTCCACATCCTCACCAACGTCTGTTGTTTCTTGTGTTGTTGATTTTAAACATTCTGACAGTGGAAGTGATACCTCATTGTAGTTTTGATTTTCATTTCCCTGATGATGACTGATGTTAGGCATCTTTTCATGTGTCTGTTGGGCATCTGTATGTCTTCTTTGGAAAGATGTCTGTTCATGTCTTCTGCCCATTTTTTGAACTGGATTAATCATTTTGAGGTGTTGAGTTGTAGAAGTTCTTTATAGATCTTGACTACTAACCCTATATCAGATATGTCATTAACAAATATATTCTCCCATTCGGTAGGTTTGCCTTTTAGTTTTGTTGGTTGTTTCCTTTGCTGTGCAGAACCTTTATATTTTGATGAAGTCCCAGTAGTTTATTTTTGCCTTTGTTTCCTTTGCCTCAGGAGACATATCTAAAAAGAAGTTGATATAGCTAATGTCAAAGAAGTTACTGCCTGTGTTATCTTCCAGGATTTTTATGGCTTCAGGCCTCACATAGTTCAATAGAACAGAATAGAAAACCCAAAAATGAAACCACAACTATATGGAAACAAAGTGGTAAAGAATATCTACTGGGAAAAAGAATGTCTTTTCAAAAAATGGTGTTGGGAAAACTGGACAGCAACATGAAAAAGAATGAAACTTGATCACTTTCTTACACCATACACAAACATAAATTCAAAATGAATTAAACACCTAAATGTGCCATAGTTCTTTACCATGATTACTGTATTATTCATATTACATGCAAGCTTTGAGTGGCAATGGACGGGAATCTATAGAAATCATCTTTGACAAATATTATAAATTTGAAACAGATTTTATAAATTTGAACAAGTCTTGCTTTTATAAAAAATACATGTATTTCTTGTTAGAATTTTAATCTCCAGAGAATGTGTGATACATATATGCTCCAAGTTATATGATGGTTTACATTCAGGAAAAGGTCATGTATGTAGTTGAGATTACCAACAAGGGAAAATGAGTTTTTCTGAAATCGCAAAACCAAAAGTGTGAGACATCCTGATGGAAGCCTCAGTTGACAGCCTTCCTTGTGACAATAGCAGGTCAGATTTTTCTTCTGATATTTAGGAGAGGCAAACTTGCTCATGAAACACCATATGGTGAAGCCATTTGACCTTGCCTAGCAAGGAACAGAGTTCTTTCAGCAAAACAGCTACATCAAACTCACTCAGAAGAGCCAGATGAGGGCCAAAGTGCAGTGTGAGTGTTAATGCTTTTCTGCTGGACTTCCTTGAAAAAACTATTTTCAAGATAGTTTGAAACTATTTCCAAAAACTTAACTATTTCCATACTATTTTTTTGTAAGCTAACCAAAAATAATTTTGGAAAACACTATAATATTCATTTAGTTGCTTGGGCCAGGGTTGTCATACTTGGGTTCCCAATACCTTTCAAATTTCATAGCAGCCAATTAGAATATTATTAAATGAATGGTTGATGCTATTCTCAGCATTCTTATTTTAATTGCTGAAGAAAAATGTCCTAGGGATAATATACTGTAAAGTTTTACCCAATTTGAATGTAAGATTTAATCCAAAACTTAATATACCTAACATTCCTAGCTTCTTTATTTAACAAAACCTAAAACTTTGTAACATAAAGTACATCTTTAGGAATACAACCTTGATCAAAACCAGAATCAAAACTATAAATAGTATACTTGGAAAATTTAATTAACATTATAAGAGTGCCTTATGTGTATCGTCTCATTAATGTATATAAATAAAAGGATCTTTATGGAAAACCTTGTATAATGTATTAAAAATTGCTTCCTGGCTAAATTCAGGATTTTTGCAAATGTGACTGTAATACTATAGAGACACAGGCAAAGGATATATGTTACTTTACTGCAGTAAAATATGTGTGACTCATCAGAGCAGAGAGATAACAAGATTCAAACAACATGGAAAAGTTTCTGAGGCCTCCAACGACCAGTTAAAATGGTGAGAGACTGTTGCTATCTGCTGTGAGGATAATATAGGATCTTGTCAAATTTCCTGGTCTGTATTTTGTAAGAATATTTTTTTATATACCTGTCCCTTACAACTACTCTAGAGAAACTGGCTAGCCCTTGTTATGCTATGAGGGGAGCCCAGCATCTTCTAAGCATGTGGTGTTCCAATCACATTGTCTACCCTGCAGGCCCAGGCCCAGGCTCATCTAAGGCTAGTCATGATTAAACAATAATTGAAATGTTGGATGCAATAGTGTCATCAAAAAGTCACCAGAAAAAAGAAAGGATGAGGAAGTGCAAGCAAGTAACCTTCAGTGTCATGTTTCCACAACTGGAACCAAGGCTTTACTTGCTCAATTAAAAGAGAAATCCATCATCTTCTCTTTGGATCATTTTTGAACATCTATATTGGGAATGGGATGAAGATTCATGAACTCTGCTTTATTTTCTCTAAGCTCTGCATTAGAAAATATTTGAAAGGTATTTCATGTAATAGTCAATAGAATTTGATTAGAACAAGAGAGTAGGCTATCTATGAAATGCTAAGGTGTCGTTGTCTTTTTAGATGCTATAAAACTGGTTCTCCAGTTGGTTTCTCTTAAACAACAGCATTTTATAAAGCATTCCAGATTTAAGTGTTATAATAAGAAGAAAAAGGGCCATAGGAATTAGAAATATAAAATGAACAGGATTTATTGAAGGAGGACATAGAGGCCTTGTTGTCTTTAAAAACCTTTTGATGGTATTTTGATAGATATTGCATTGAATGTGCAGATTTCTTCACGAAGCATAGACATTTTAACAATATTTGTTCTTCCAATCCATGAGCATGAAATGCTTTTCCCTTTTTGGGTCTTCATAATTATTTTCATAACTATTCTATAGTTTTCAGAGTACAGATCCTTTACTTCTTTGGTGAGGTTTATTCATAGGTACCTTAGGGGTTTTGGTGCAATTTTAAATGGGATCAACTCCTTAATTTCTCTTTCTTCTGCCTCACTGTTAGTGTCTAGAAAGGCAACTAACTTCTGTGCATTCATTTATATCCTGGAACTTTGCTGAATTCCTGTATCAGTTCTAGCAATTATTTGCTGAAATCTTTTGGGATTTCTACATAAAGCATCATGTTGTCTGAGAAGAGTGAAAGTTTGACTTCTTTACTGATTTGGATGCCTTTTATTTCTTTTTGTTGTCTGATACCATCAACATTTTTCACAGAGCTGAAACAAATAAACCTAAAAATTGTATGGACCCAGAAAAGACCCCTAATAGCCAAAGGAATGTTGGAAAAGGAAACCAAAGCTGGAGGCATCAAAATTCTGGACTTCAAGTTGTATTAGAAAGCTGTAATCAACAAGACAGTATGATATTGGCACAAAAACAAATACATAGATCAATGGAACAGAATAAAGAATCCAGAAATGGACCCTCAATTCTATGGTCAACTCATTCAACAAAGCAGGAAAGAATATCCAATGGAAAAAAAGACAGTCTCTTCAGCAAATGGGACTGGGAAAATTGGACAGCCATATGCAGAAGAATGAAAGGGGACCTCTCTTAGACCACACAAAAAGATAAAGTAAAAATGGATGAAGGACCTAAATGTGAGACAAGAAGCCATCAAAATCCTAGAGGAGAACATAGGCAGGAACATCTGTGACCTCGGCTGCAGCAACTTCTTGCTAGACACATCTCCAAAGTCAAGGAAAACAAAAACAAAAATGCAGTTTTGGGACTCCATCAAGATAAAAAGCTTTTGCACAGCAAAGGAAATGGTAGACAAAACCAAAAGACAACATACAGAATGGGAGAAGATACTTGTAAATGGGCTAGTATCCAGATTCTCTAAAGACTATATCAAACTCAACACCCACAAACAAAAACCCAGTCAAGAAATGGGCAGAAAACACGAACAGACATTTCTCCAAATGAGACATACAAATGACCAAGAGACACATGAAAAAATATTCAACATCACTCGGGATCAGGGAAATACAAATCAAAACCTCAATGAAATACCACCTCACACCAGTCAGAATGGCTAAAATTAACAACTCACGAAACGAGAGATGTTGGTGAGGAAGAAGAGAAAGGGGAACCCTCTTACACTGTTGGTGGGAATGCAAACTGGTGCAGCCACTCTGGAAAACAGTATGGAGGTTCCTCAAAAAGTTAAAAATAGAATTACCCTACAACCCAGCAATTGCACTACTAGGCACTCACCTTGTAGAATACAAAAATAATATAAAAATACTGATTTGAAGGGGCACATGCACCCTGATGTTTATAGCAGCATTATCAACAATGGCCAAATTATGGAAAGAGCTCAAATAGCCATTGACTGATGAATGGATAAAGAAGAGGTGTCTGTGTGTGTGTGTGTGTGTGTGTGTGTGTGTGTGTAGGAATATTACTCAGCTATCAAAAAGAATGAAATCATGGCATCATGGATGGACCTAAAGTGTGTTATGCTAAGTGAAACAAGTCATCAGAGAAAGATAAATATCATATGATTTCACTTGTATGTGGAATTTAAGAAACAGAACAGATGAACATAAGGGAAAGGGGTAAAATAAAGGGAGGCAGACAAACCATAAGAGACTCTTAACTATAGAGAACAAACAGGATTGATGGAGGGGAGGTAGGTAGGGGATGGGCTAAATGAGTAGGGGATGGGTATTAAGGAGGGCACTTGTGATGAGTACTTTGAGGTCCTCAAGAAGTTAAAAATAAAGCTACCCTATGACCCAGCAATTCCACTACTAGGTATTTATCCAAAGGATACAAACATAGTGATTCAAAGGGGCACGTGCACCCCTATGTTCATAGCAACACTGTCCACAATAGCCAAAATATGGAAAAAGCCCAGATGTCCATCGACAGATGAATGGATAAAGATGGTATAGATAGATAGATGAGAGGTGATAGATAGATGATAGATAGATAGATAGATAGATAGATAGATAGATAGATGATGATAGATAGATAGATAGATGATAGATAGATAGATATAGATAGATAGATGATAGATAGATAGATGATAGGTAGATAGATAGATGATAGATAGATAGATATAGATAGATAAATGATATAGAGATACATAGATACAGATAGGTAGAAATATTACTCAGCCATCAAAAAAAAAGCAATATTGTTATTTGCAATTACATGGATGGCACTAAAGAGTATTATGCTAAGCAAAATAAGTCAGTCAGATAAACACAAATACCATTTCTTACATTTCACTCATATGTGGAATTTAAGAAACAAATCAGGGGCACCTGGGTGGTTCAGTCAGTTAAGCATCTGCCTTTGGCTCAGATCATGATCCCAGGGTCCTGGGATAAAGCTCCGCATTGGGCTCCCTGCTCGGTGAGGATCCTGCTTCTCCCTCTCCCTCTCCCTCTGCCTGCTGCTCCCCCTGCTTGTACTCTCTCTCTGTCAAATATGTAAATAAAATCTTAAAAAAAAAAAGAAAACAGATGAACATAGGGGAAGGGAAGGAAAAATAAAATAAGATGAAAATAGAGAAGGGGACATTGAACTCTAGGAAACAAACTCAGTTGTTGCTGGAGGCAAGTGGGGGGAAGGTATAATTGGGTGATGGGCATTAGGAGGGCACTTGATTTAATGATCTCTGAATGTTATATGCAACTGGTGAATCAATAAATTCTACCCTTGAAACTAATAACACAGTATATGTTAACTAAATTGTATTTAAATAAATAATACAGAGGGATTGGAAAAAGATGGCAGAGGAGTAGGAGACCTTATTCCAACTGATCCCTGGAATTGAGCTGGATATCTACCAGACCACTCTGAGCACCCACAAAATCAGCCTGAGATGTAAGAAGATAGATCTTGATCTCTACAAACAGAAGATCGCAGGTGTTTGGTTTCGAGGTACAAAGCGGAAAACCAATATATCGCGGGCAAATATTGGAGGATAAATGGCAGCGGGTGGGGGGGGAGGGAGCCTGGCTGTGGGGATCCTACACCGCCGGTGAGCAATAGCCTCCCACACTGGAGCCTGGGCACAGACTCACAGATCAGTAGGGGCAGGGAAAGGACTTTAGGGCAGCCCCCTGGAGGGAAAGTCGGAGTGGTGGGACTGTGCCTGCGATTTGGGGGCTGCTGGCCGGTTTAGAAGCACAAAGGGCAGAGATGTGCCCCTATCTGGAGGCAGGACTGGGAGCGCTACAGAGAGGCGCCCAACCTAAGACATTTCTGTTTATAGCAGCACAGACAGAAACGGAGATAGTGTGCCTTGGAGAGCTTACTGAAGAACAGACTGCAATCTCTCTGCTCTGAGATAGAAGGTTGGAAACAGTCTCTTCTGCTCTGACTCTCAGAAGAGACGAGGAAAGCCACCTGGGAAAGCTGTCAGAGAACAAAAGCCCAAAACATTGGTTCCCACTGAGCCCATCCCCCGCCACAGGGGGACAGGGCAACTCTGCCCAAACATGGTTGCCTGAGTAACAGCATGGCAGGCCCCTCCCGCAGAAGACACGTTGGGAAAACAAGAGGCCAGCAACCCTAAGGTCCCTAGAAAACAGGTGCATCTTATTTGGGTTGTGGTCAATAATTTGGACTCTATACATTCCCTCAACTACCCATCAACAGAATGACTAGAAGGAGGAACCCCCAAAATAGGAAAGACTCAGAGATTATGACTTATGCCACAGATTTACAAAAGGATGCAGATATAACCAAGATATCAGAGATGAAATCCAGGCTAGCAATTGTGAAGACAATAGCTAGAATGGAGAAATAAATTAATGGCAACATAGAGTCTCCAAGGGGAGAAATGAAAGCTGAATTGGCAGAACTTAAAAATTCTATCAATGAGATAGAATCTAATCTAGATAATCTAACAGCTAGGGTAAGTGAGACAGAAGAATGAATTAGTGACCTGGAAGACAATTTAATAGATAAAAAGGGAAAAGAGGAGGCCAGGGAAAAACAACTCAGAATCCATGAAAATAGAGAAATAAGTGACACCATGAAACGTTCCAATGTCAGAATTGTTGGAATCCCAGAGGGGTGGAGAGAGGGAGAGGACTAGAAGATATATTTGAGCAAATCGTAGCTGAGACCTTCCCTAATCTGGGAAATGAAACAAAAATTCATGACTTAGAGGCAGAGAGGACCCCTCCCAAAATCAAGGAAAACAGGCCAACACCCCAGCAAGTAATAGTAAAACTCGCAAATCTTAGAACCAAGGAAACCATCTTAAGGGCAGCTAGGGGGAAGAGATTCTTTACGTACAGAGGGAGGAACATCAGAATAACGTCAGACCTATTCATAGAGATGTGGCAGGCCAGAAAGGCCTGGCAAGGCATATTCAGGGTACTAAACGAGAAGAACATGCAGCCAAGAATACTTTATCCGCCAAGGCTGTCATTTAGAATGGATGGAGAGATGCAGAGCTTCCAAGACCAGCAGAAACTGAAAGAATATGTGACCACTAAACCGGCCCTGCAAGAAATATTAAGGGGGGTTCTATAAAAGGAGAAAGACCCCAAGAGTGATATACAAGAAATTTACAGGGACAATCTATAAAAACAAAGTCTTCACAGGCAACATGATGACAATTAATTCATATCTTTCAATAATCACTCTCAATGTGAATGGCCAAAATGCTTCCATAAAATGGCACAGGGTTGCAGATTAGATTAAAAGACAGGACCCAGGGGCGCCTGGGTGGCTCAGTCGTTAAGTGTCTGCCTTCGACTCAGGTCATGTTCCCAGGGTCCTGGGATCCAGCCCCGCATTGGGCTCCCTGCTCCACGGGAAGCCTGCTTCTCCCTCTCCCACTCCCCCTGCTTGTGTTCCCTCTCTC
>NC_138372.1:98616270-98673689 GCF_054177405.1 Leptonychotes weddellii | reverse complement strand
CCTGGTTCAGTTTTGGTAGTTGATACATCTCTAGGAATGCATCTATTTCTTCCAGGTTACCTAATTTGTTGGCATACAGTTGCTCATAATATGTTCTTATAATTGTTTGTATTTCTTTGGTGTTGGTTGTGATCTCTCCGGTTTCATTCATGATTTTGTTGATTTGGGTCATTTCTCTTTTCTTTTTCATAAGTCTGGCCAGGAGTTTATCAATCTTGTTAATTCTTTCAGAGAACCAGCTCCTAGTTTCATTGATCTGTTCTACTGTTTTTGATAGGAGAATTTATTCCATTTACATATAAAGTAATGTTTGATAAGTCTGAACTTACTAATGTCATTTTGTTAATTTTTTTTTTTTTGGTTACTTTTAATCCTTTGCTCTTTATTCCTCTCTTGTTTTCTTCCTTTGTGATTTAATGATTTTCTGTGGTAGTATGTTTAAAATTCTTTCTCTTTCTTTTGAGTGTATCTATATAGTTTTCTGCTTTGTGGTTACTATGAGGATTATGTAAAACATCATATTTATAACAGTCCAAATTAAGCTGATAAAAGCTTAATTTCAAACACATTGACAAATAAATAAATAAATCTTAAAAAAAAAAAAAAGAGTCAGATGCTTAACTGACTGAGCCACCCAGGAGCCCCTATTTTTGGGGCGCCTGGGTGGCTCAGTTGGTTGAGCGACTGCCTTCAGCTCAGGTCATGATCCTGGAGTCCCTGGATCGAGTCCCGCATTGGGCTCCCTGCTCAGCGAGGAGCCTGCTTCTCCCTCTAACCCTACCCCCTCTCATGTACTCTCTCTCTCTCTCATTCTCTCTCTCTCAAATAAATAAATAAATCTTCAAACACATTGAAAGCTCTACTTTTTTTTACCCTGTCCAACCACATTTCATGTTTTCAATATCAAAATTTACATTTTTGTATGTTGTGTATCCTTTAGGAAATTATTGTAGTTCTAGTTATTTTTAATAATTTGTCTTTTAACATTTATATTAGAATTGTTAGTGTTTTATCTACGTCCATTGCAACATTAGAGTACTATGAATTTAATTAAATATTTTATACTTGTATTTTCCTATTACTAATTAGCATCTTTTTATTTCATTTTGAACAAGTCCCTCTAACTTTTCTTATAAGGCTGTTCTCATAGTTATGAATTCCTTCAGCTTTTGCTTATCTTGAAAACTTTATCTCTCCTTCAATTCTGGAGGACAACTTTGCTGGATAGTGAATTCTTGGTTAGTAGATTCTTCTTTCACCATTTTGAATTTTTCATGCTACTTCCTTCTGGCCAGCAAATTTTTGAGGAAATATCTGCTGATAGTCTTAATAGGGTTTTCTTCTATGTAAAAAGTTATTTTTTCACTTACTTCTTTTAAGATTCTTTCCTTATCTTTAACTTTTGACCATTTAATTATAACATGCTTTAGCATAGACCTCCTTAGATTTATCTTATTTGGAACACTTTGGACATCCTGGGTCTACATGTATGTTTCCTTCTCCCAGGTTTGGGAAGTTTTTAGCTATGATTTCTTAGAATAAGCTTTCTGCACTTTTCTCTCTCTCTTTTCCTGAGATCCCTATAATGTGTAGATTGCTCCATTTGATAGTGTCCCATATTAAGCTATTTTCCCTTTTTCTTTTTTCTTTTTGCTCTTCTGATTGGAAGAATTCTTCTGTCCTGTCTTCCAGTTCACTGATCCTTTTGTCGTCTTCATCTAGTCTACTGTTGAACAATTCTGTTTAAGTATTAGTTCAAACATTATATTCTTCAGCTCTGTGATTTTTGTTTTGTATTTTAAAAATATTTTCTATCTCTGTTGGAATTCTTACTTTGTTCTTGAATTATTCTGCTGACCTCAGTGAGCATTTTTATGACCATTATTTTGAATTCTTTATTAGGTAAATCACTTATATCTGTTTTATTAAAATCTGCTTCTGGATTTCTACCTAGTTCTTTAATTTGGAAGATAATCATCTGTTTCTTCATTTTTCTTGACTCTCTGTGTTGGTTCCTGTTCATTAGACAAAATCTCCCAGTCTTGATAGAGTGGTCTCATGCAGGAGATAAACCTCACCAACTATCCCAGCCCATAGTCCTCATTATCTCTCAAATTGTTTTGACTGTCTGAGCCATATTCTTTGTTCTTAGTGGCTCCCAGTAATTGATTGTATAAGAGCTATCTGTGTCCCAAAAGGTAGGATTATAGTCCGCACCTAGATGTTGGCCACTTGGAAGCCAGACCATCAGACAGCAGTATCTGGGAAAGTATGTAATTAGGCCCCTATCAGTGAAAAACAGAGGTGAACTTTTTTGTTTCCTCCACCTGTTCTGGCCCAGGTGTATGGCCATGGGAGAGGTGTGTCTCCTCAGTCCAATAAGTACATTCTTCTTTGTTTGCCACAGTCTTGTTGGACTCCAGAATGCAAGCCCTGTTGGCCATCAGGGCCAGGCAATCCAGGAGCTTCTTCCTTAGGTGGCAGTTGCAAAAGTTGAGGCTTCAGATGTGTGCATAAATTCCTTCTAGGGAGATACTGGTGAGTTGGAAAGAAGCAGAGGGAGGGAGCAGAAGACGTATTTGCAGGTTTCCTAGATCTTTCTCTGGAAAGGATTGCTATCACCCCCTAGATATGTCTTATAGTTGAAGACTGACCTTCAGGCAGCATCTTTTGAAGCATACAAATTGACCCCTGCAAAGGAAAGACTGGGAGTTGAGCATTTCTGTCTGATTCTATGCTGAGCTGTGGGGGAATGGACAATTAATAACTGCTTCTTTGTTTGCCTCAGTCTTGTGCGACTCATGAATGGAAGTTCTCTTGGCTCTCAAAGCCAAGTGATCTAGGGAACCCATTCCTTGTGCAGCAGACAGAAAGCTGGGGTGCAGACATGTGTACTAGCTCCTTACAGGACATACTGGCAATGTGGAGTGACCTAGAGAGAGAGGACAGGAGAAATGCCCATTGGCTTCCCTGGTCTCTGGACAAGATCACAGTCAGCCTTTGTGTCAATGTTAGTATTTTCTCATTTACACAATGTGTAGAATTTGCTCAGCTAGTTTCTGGGTTTCTTTCAGAGGGAATTGTTCCATGTGCATCAGTTCATGTGTGCTCATGTGGGGAGGAAGTTTCAAGAGCTTACCATGTAATTATCTTTAAAACCCCCTCAAAGTTGGCAGTCTTACCCACTATGTTTACATGAGATTGTGTGTGTGTGTGTGTTGGTGTGAACTCCAGGTAACAAAGATTAGCAGCTATTGCTTTATTTAGCACTCATGCTTTCTTTTCCTTCCTGCAATACTGATAACCTAAAAAAATAGAAGAAAGAAGAAAGAAAATTAAGTAGAGTCATGTGGAAAAGAATAAAGGCTTAAATTATATTCAACTGAAAACAAAGATATGAGACTAAAGGAAGTCAGTTTAAGTTGCATGGAATTAGTGTTCCTGAAGAAAAGAAAATGGATCTGAAAAACATTTATATATTCGATTCAAGAAAATTCTCTTGAAATAAACTTGCAATTTTAAATCAATAACCACATCCTGGTAATACATCTGACATTCAGAATAATTAAAAAAAATACTAGTCACCAGGGCAAAAACAATAAAGTCACTCATTAACAAGACAAAATTGAACTTAGCTTTTCATTTCTTCATAACAACATTCCAAGCTAAAAAGCAGAGGAAGGATCCCTCTGAAGTGCTTGTGGAAATAAGTATGATTCCATAATTTCACATCCTTTTCTGGGTGTTCTCTTTGATGCTGGTGGCATCTGCTCTGCATAGATTCCCAGTGGAGGGAGATCTGGCTTAGATTGTGACTTCAGTAGTGACATGTTAATGGTTCACACAGACCTATTTGCTTTTAAATTTTCTCTTTTGTTATTGCATGTTTTAAGAATCACTTTTCTGCTGCTTCTTGTCTACAACCATCCTCCTCCCCATTTTTATCTGCTACCCATACCATATTAGCTCCCAGGTTTATCTCCATCCTTTCTGCACAATTGTTCTCTTCCTCCTACTCCTTGCTCACTATCTTTTTCCTTTTCTTGGAGTGCCTCCTTGTCAGTCTCCCATTCCAAGTTTTCTCTCTACCATTACCATTAGCTGACATACCTCTTTCTTTATTCTTCTGACTCGCAAGTACCTTCCTTTCCTCAGATCCTTTGTTGGGATCTGGGGTGTGGGTGACTAAGGAGATTGTCTACCATTGCACCAAGGGATCTGAAGCCATGCATTGAAAAAAGTGTCAAGCTCAGGCTAAAAATATACTCTAATGATTGTAGAGGTTTCAGTAAAATGTAAAGGGAAGAGACTCAGGAAAGTATGAAGTCAACGGGCAGTGTAAGGGAAAGAAACAATATATAATGGCATTGATTTAAAGAGATATTATGAGAATAAATGTTTACATTGTTGAAATAGGAGTCTTTGATGATTTTGAAGTTATTTTTGGCTGAATGGCCTGTATTTTAATTTAGTATTGACTCTAGAAATGGGCATAACCTCTTTAGTAATACACTTACAAAAATCACTATTTTAGGAGTTTATCATCTAGAATTTTTAGATTTAAAATATGTTTTCAGATACCTCTTGCAATAAAATAATTACCCTCTATCTGGTTCTAAAATGCTTTTTAAACCTGACTGTCCAAGGTTTGGACTTATGGTGGAGTAGCACACACAAAAAATACTGGGATGTATTTTGCTATCTGACAGTGTTGAACCCTACAATGAAACAGAAATTTTGGTTTTGGGAAATAAGCATTGTGACAGTTGGAGAACCAGAGTTACACAGCCTTATGATAATTTCACCAAACTGAAGAGGTTTACAAAAAATTGCTAATAGAGAATTTGTTTTATATTTTTTGTGGATAGCCAGTCTTCTAATAAATTGGGTGACATTTTTTGATGCTTAAAGTAAGTTAATGCCAATAACACAATTCATTAAAAAATGCTGCTTGGTAGAATCATCTAAAAATTTAAATATGGTAATATTAACTTGGGTGAACAGAAAAAAGTAAGTGATTCCATGTGCCAGGACAAAGCAGGGCCCAGTAGCTCAGAATAGCAAGACCAGAATTAAGGGCCAAACCTGAAGGAGGTGTAATCCACCCTGAACGGGATATTACCAAGAAGATTGCAGAATCTGTTTGTTGACCTTCCATAAACCAGAGGTCTATTTTGGGCCTATGCTCCCAGTGTCCTGACAATTCAGTGTGGTACACCTTAGGTAGGACCACCTGTCTCATTTGGATCTATCACAATTCTCTGGAATCTAAAAGACTCCAACATGGGGAATAATCACCCAATTTAGGAGACTTGACCACCCATGTTTGTTTATGTGTGGCAAAATGTTCACTTGCCACCAGCTAACCAAAATGGTCTTCGAGGTAGAAAATAAATATGCTGTTTGATGTTGAAGACATGTGCATTATTACTCAGGTATAGTCTATCTAAGAATTGGAATAGAGTCAGCACAGTGGCAACTCCGGGGTCAAGGATGAAAAATTCTCACATCCCATTAGAGTGAATAAGCAGGGAGGGATAAGTGAGCCTTATGTCACACTGTTTTGTCAATGACAGCCTCTCCTAGGTGACACAGACCACTCATGGTCATCTTTGATAATGGAGAATTATGACATGGCAGGTCAGAATAAAAGTGAGCAGGAAGCAGGAGAAAGTATATAATGGAATTAGTCACCTCAATTTAAAAATAAAGAGTAGAAAAGTATAGGGAAAACAAGAAAGAAACACATGTGTTTTGAGTAAGTAGATCAGAGAGGAAAATATTTTTTAAATATCTGAGAAGAATGTTTCTCTTTCATGATGTTTGAGAAACATAACTTCAAATTAATAGCAATAAATATAATTTTAAAATAAAAACAATCAACTTGGACATATGTTTTGTGAAAATTAGTAAAGAGAAACCTCACTAAAATGGAGTGGGGAGGAAAGAAAGGGAGACCAGAAGAGGGAAACATACCACCTATGTCAATTACAGAAAGAATTGTCAGTTACAGACCCCCACAGAAGAATCCTCAACAGGACAGAATCAGCAAGAATCATCATGAGAGACCCCAAAAGGAAAGGATGTACACTGCATCTCCCCCTGTAACTCAGCCAATGAGAAATCATCATCACCTTGAGACTGGTGTGTCTTGGGCAGGTGGGAAACTTAGGTCAGCAGGAGCCCACCTAGAGCCTGTAACTGCTGGGGGTCATCTGGCATTGGTGTAGGCCAGGAATCTGGAGCTGGGGGAGTCTGCCTGGAGCCTGATACTGTTGGGGTTGACATGGTGCCCGGGCAGGCTTGGAGCCAAGTTTCCTGGAGCCAGTCTGGAGGTCTGTGAAGACTCGCCTGGTGTTGACTGGGCCTGGTACTGGTGCTGTGGTGAATTCGGGTATTTACTTCTTTTTCCTTCCCCCATGGGAAAGATGTGTTCTACACAGAGCTACCCAGACTTGGGGAGGGGTGATGGGCAAGGTGAAATTGTCTTTCCTACCCTCTTCAATATATCTTTTCTTATTTGTGTGCTCTATCCAGATGTTGCAATCCCTCACCTGGAATACTAAGCTCTTATGAAAGTATTTTGGTACTGGATAATTGTTCACACTGATGTTTTTGGAAGGGGACAAGTAGTTGAAATTCTTATGCTGTCATCTTGCTGTTGTCCCTCCTTTCATTTAAAAATAAAGAGAGGGGCACCTGGGTGGCTCAGTCTGTTAAGCTTCTAACTCTTGATTTCAGCTCAGGTCATGATCTCAGGGTCATGAGATCAAGCCCCACATCAGGCTCAGTCAGGAGCCTGCTTAAGATTCTCTCTCCCTCTCCCTATCCCCCTCCCCACTTGTACGTATTTTTTTTCTCTCTCTCTCTCAAAAAAAAAAAAAAAAAGACTATCTTACATGAGAATCTCCAGCTCCTGAGGGAAAGAACGCTTTTACAAATATGTTAGAAAGCAATAGGAACCCTTGGCAATCATCCTAAAAATGAAAGGAAGAAATTAATCTGCTTTCCATAAAGGCTAAAATATTGGGAATAAAAGCAGTTTTTTGATAATACTTTTTGGAGAAGCATAATAATTTCCAGTGAACCAGCATATGATGAAAACATAAGAAAAAGAAACATGAATATTAGAAATATTAATAGCACTATAAGATGAGAAACATAAGATGGGACATGTTCATCATGGTTTTATCAAATAAAACTATGGTGTTATTTCCAATAGATATAACCTGGTTTAGGAACATATAAAATGTGACATTTTGAATTCCTTTTCAAAGATGCCTGTAGTAATGAGCAGAGAGAAATAAGTTCCTGAAATAATAACATACTGCTAAGGAAGAACTAAAAGGATTTAATATTGAAAACTAGGCTGAGAAGAAGTCACTGAAGTGTATAATTCTTGGCTACAACAATGTACTTTTAGTAGAGGCCTTGGTTTATTTAAATTCAAATATAAAATGAAGCAATAGAATTATAAATGAACACTGTAACAGGAGCAGCCTGAGAGCCAAGCAACATAAATATTGATAGCACTTCTGGATACCCAAGGAAATGTTTTTGGTCATCAACTGTAAGGTTAAATGTTAGCTACAATATGGTTTTAAATTGAGAAAGGAAAAGTTAATGTTCTGTATCAGCAGAATAAAATTTTATAAAACAAGTTAACAATTTTAGTGAGAAAAAATAAATAAAGGAGTTTTCCATTCCACATGTAAAGTACTTGGAAGTCACCACTTTATCCTAACAACAAGTGAAAAGCTGAATAGAATGAAAAAAACAAACAAACACAACTCTTCTTGGGTTTGTAAGAGAGGGGAGGGCACAAGTCAAACAGCTGCCCCCAAGATTGAAGAGACCAACAGGGGAATACAGGAGTTAAAGCCAACTAGAGCAGACTCATAAGGAGAAGCCACTGTGGGAACCAGGGCCAATGTAAGAAAACCCAAATTGTAATTAACCAATTGCTGGAGGCTTGGTAGGGGGCAAGTCTGAGAGTTAAAAAAACTCCAGGGGTACCAAATCAGTATAGTTTTGTGAGATTTACTCCAAGAGCTCAATCAGGTCCTCATGTAAATATTAGAGTAAAATACCCTCATGCTTCCAACAGGGAGAAAAGAAAAGGAACCATCTTGAAATACATCAGATCACTATGTTCTTTTCTTCTTCTTCCTTTTCTTATTTAGATTTACTTACTTATTTGAGAGAGAGAGAAAGAGAGGGCATGGGAGAGTGTGCGAGTGGGGGGAGGGGTAGAGGAAAAGAATCTTCAAAGAGACTCCCTGCTGAGCATGGAGTTGGATGCAAGGCTTAATCTCACGACCTATGAGATTCATGACCTGAGCTGAAACCAAGAATCAGACATTTAACTTTCTGAGCCACCAGTCACCTCCACTCTGTTCTTTTTTCTTTTTTCTTTTTTTAAATTTTTTTTCAATTAACATATAATGTATTATTTGTTTCAGGGGTACAGGTCTCTGATTCATCAGTCTTACACAATTCACAGTGCTCACCATAGCACATACCCTCCCCAATGTCCATCACCCAGCCCACTCTGTTCTTCTTAACAGTAACTGCCCACAATACTATCTAGTTAACCAGAACCTAACCTGTTGTGGTGTTTTCAGAGCCTAACTGACCTGGGAAGGGAAATAATCACCCCAGCCTACTCTAGCCATCTTCTACCCAAGTGGGAGAGGAAAAAACCAAGAAATGCTTGTGAAGTTTACAATCCAGAGGCAATGACTAAAAGATAATCATGGGGCTATAGAACATTTCCTCTCTCCCAACAGTCACCTCCACATTACTAAAAGCCTATTTATATCAGTTCCTTTTACCCAGTACAACCTATCTGGCTATCAAGGAAAAAATTCCAGGGTGTACCAAAAGGCACAAAACACAATTTGAAGAGACAGAACAAACATCAGCACCAGAAATGGCAGAAATGTTGAAATTAGAAGGCAGGGAATTAAAACAAATGTGATTACTATGTGAAGGGCTCTAAGGAATAAAGTAGACAGCATGCAACAACATATGCACAATGTAAGCAGAGATATGAAAATCCTAAGAAACAACCACAAAGAAATGTGAGAAATCAAAACCATGTAACAGAAATGGAATGCCTTTGATGAGCTTATTAGTAGACTGGACATAGCTGAGGAGAGAACCTTTGAGCTTGAGGATATCTCAATAGAAACTTCCAAAACTGAAAATCAAAAAGAATAAAGACTGAATAAAACAGAATAGAATATCCAAGGACTGAGGGACAGCTACAAAAGGTGGAACCACATGTATTCTGGGAATGCCAAAAGGAGAAGAGAAAAAGAAATAGAAGAAAGAAGCAATAATGACTGAGAATTTCCCCAAATTATTGTCAGACACCAAACCACAGATAAGGAAGCTCAGAGAACACCAAGCGGAATAAATGCTAAAGAAAGGAGAAAAGAAAGAAAGAAAGAAGAATGAAAGAAAGAGAGAAAGAAAGAAGAAAGAAAGAGAGAAAGAAGTTACACCAAGTCATATCATTTTAAAAGTATAGAAAACTGGAGTGCCTGGGTGGCTCAGTCAGTTAAGCATCTGACTCTTGATTTCAGCTCAAGTCATGATCTCAGGGTTGTGAGATCTAGCCCTGTATGGGGCTCTGTGCTGAGCATGGAACCTGCTTGGGATTCTCTCTCTCCCTCTCCCTCTACCCGTCCCCACTCAGAAACAAAGAAAAAGAAAACTATGGAAATTCAAAGATAAAAGAAAAGAATCTTAAAGACACTACAGGGGGCAAAAAAAAAATCTTACCTATTGAGGAATACAGTTAAGAATTACATCCAGTTTCTTCTCAGAAACCATACAAGCAAGAGGAGAGTGGAGTGAAATATTTAAAGTGTTGAGAGGAAATGACAACTCACCTAGAATTCTGTACTGAGAAATTATCCTTCAATAATGAAGGAGAAATACTTTCTCAGACAAACAAATATTGAGGAAATTTGTTGGCAGTAGATCTGTCTTTTCAGAAATGTTAAAGGAAGTTCTTCAGAGAGAAGAAAAATAACATATATCAGAAACTCAGATCAAAGAAAGAAGAATATAAAAAAAGGAATAAGAGAAAGTAAAATAAAAACTAATATTTCTCTTACTCTTAGTTGCTCTCACAGATAAGATTTTGCCTAAAATAACGTGAACAATATATTTAATTATGCATGCTTATATTTATATAACATACATGTATATATACTTATGTATGTTTTTGTATATATATTTATGGATGCTTTTACATAGGTGAAATTATGAGAGCAATGAAACAGTAATTAAAGGGACAGAAGGAAGGAATTAGGATTGTTTTGTTATAAGGCACTCATACTACCCATGAAGTGGTGGGTGTTTTTTGAAAGTGACTTAGA
Organism: Leptonychotes weddellii; assembly: GCF_054177405.1. Lineage (NCBI taxonomy): Eukaryota > Metazoa > Chordata > Mammalia > Carnivora > Phocidae > Leptonychotes > Leptonychotes weddellii. The sequence goes on along the minus strand of NC_138372.1, from coordinate 98,663,298 downwards.
ATAGTTGTAAATGTGTACTGCAAACCCTGGGGCAATCACTACTGATGTGCCAAGAAGGAGAGAAAATAGAATCATATGAAATGTTCAATTAGAATCACAAAAGGCAGAAAAAGAATGGAAGACAAAAATAAGAACAATGAATAAGGGCAAAAATTAGAAAACCATAACAAATATGGTAAATATTAATCCACTGATATCAATAACCACTTTGAACATCAGTCATCTAAAGGTGCCAATTAAGAGACAGATTTTCAGAGTGGATCAAAAAACATGACTCAGCTATGTGTTCCTTACAAGAACCCACTATAAATATAAAGACACATACAGATTAAAAGTAAATAGATGGAGGAAAATAAACCATGCTAACACTAATTGAAAGAAAGCAGGAGGAACTATATTATTTTCAGACACAGCAGACTTCAAAGCAGGGAAAGTTGTCAGGGAAAAAAGAAAGGCATTAAAAAATGATAAAGGAGTTAATCCTCAAAATTATATTTGTAAATAAAGTTGTCTTTAAAAATGAACTGTGATTTGGGGAAAGACTATTTTGCAAAGAATCTAAAAAATTCTACATGTTACAGATAAAAAAATTCATAAAGTTGCATTCACAGAATGCCATGTCCAGGTCTTTCTGGATCAATGTTCTCTATATTGTACTTTAGTTAGAATATTAAAACATTTGTCCCATCAATTTACCACTCCCATTTTTACTAAGACAATTTTTAAGTCCATATTGTTAACAATTAAGTTAATATTTATGCAATCCTTGTTCCCCAGTTAACTGTCAGCTCCATGAGGGCAGAACCTTGTCTGTCTTTGTAACTGCTGTAACATTAGCACCTGCCAGTTTCTGGGTCATATTTGTTACTCAGTATATGTTTGTAGGAATGATGTAATGGAAAGATGACAATTATATAGTTAGCAAATACAAGAAAAATAACTTTAAAAAGATGAAAGCAATGAGCTTAGACATAAAATATTTCCTTGGAATAAATAGCAAAGGCAAGAAGTTTAATGTGTTTTGTGATTTGTGTATGGATCAATTTGTGTATGGATCTCCAGAATATATATTTCATATTCAAGCTTTATAAAAAATCTTTATTTTTTAAAGATTTATTTATTTATTTGCGAGAAAGAGAGAGAACATAAGAGAGAGAGGGTGTGCATGCATGAATATAGGAGTGGGGCAGAGGGAGACAGAGAGAAAGTCCCAAGCAGACTCTGCATTGAGTACAGAGCATGATGGGGGGCTTGATCTCATGATTCATGAGATCACGACCTGAACTGAAACCAAGAGTTGATTGCTTAATTGACTGTGCCACCCAGGCACCCCCATATCCAAGTTTTATTTCATTTTTTTTTTAAATATTTCTTTATTTATGAGAGCGAGAACGAGCAGGGAGAGGGGAAGAGGGAGAAGGAGAAGCAGACTCCACTGCTGAGCAGGGAGCCTTGACACGGGGCTGGATCCCACAACCCTGGATCATGACCTGAGCCAAAGGCAGACGCTAAACCAACTGAGCCACCCAGGTACCCCCATATCCAAGTTTTAATATCATTTTTTTGTGGAAGAGATTTTAGAATGTTTCTGCTCCAGCTTCCTTGTCTAAGGGCTACAGAACACTTAAATTGTCTATAACAAACAGCTGTCTGTTTTTCTCACTTTATAGGGATGGACATTTTATGACCTTCTGTTTAATTTGTCTTGCATTTTATCATACCCACAGTAAAAATGTTTCTTCTTTTGCTTCCACAAGATAGTTTCTTTAAATTAATTTATTTCTGATAAAAAAATCTATTTCTTTTCATATTTTTAAATCTTGCTATCATTCAGTTTTAACACACCTTAAAGTTGTATATGATTTATATGCTTCCTTAGAACGTAATGTGGTATTGGCTTTTTTCCCTCTAAGAGCAGTGAAATGCTGGTTTTTCTTTAGCCTGCAGGTCCAAGACAATTTCATGGCATTAATACCTTAAACAGCAGTCCCAGTCTATGTTGGTAGTGTTGATTATTTGCCCCATCATATTTACCTTTCCTAAATTTTAATGTGTTTTAGAGAACTAGGTTTACCCCATTTCATCAATATCATTTTATGTCATTTTGGTTTTCCAGTATATTAACAGCTACATACATAGAGTTTTTACCTAAATTTTTTGGGCGCCTGGGTGGCTCAGTTGGTTAAGCGACTGCCTTCGGCTCAGGTCATGATCCTGGAGTCCCGGGATCAAGTCCCGCATCGGGCTCCCTGCTCAGCGGGGAGTCTGCCTCTCCCTCTGACCCTCCTCCCTCTCGTGCTCTCTGTCTCTCATTCTCTCTCTCTCAAATAAATAAATAAAATCTTTAAAAAAAAATGAACTAGAATTTGAAAAAACAATTATGCGGTATTAGCTTGGCTTGAGAAAGCATAGAAGACACTGGAGAATCCCTTACTGCAGAGATAAAAGAGCAAAAATCTAGTTAGGCCAAACCTAAAAATACTACAACTGACATTCAATCCCAAATTAATGCCATAAAAATGAGGATGGATGAATCAGAGGAATTAATCAGTGATATAGAAGATAAATTTATGGAAAATAATGAAGCTGAAAAGAAGAGGGAAACAAAGGTAATGGAACACATAGGTAGACTTAGGGAACTCAGAAATTTATTAAAACGGAACAACATTAATATCATAGGAGTCCCAGAAGATGAAGAGAAAGAGAGGGGCAGAAGGTTTATTTGAGCAAATTATAACTGAAAACTTCCCTAATCTGGGAAAGGACACAGACATGAAAATCCAAGAAGCACAGAGAATTCCCATTAAATTCAACAAAAAACAGCTATCACCAAGGCATACATAGTCAAATTCACAAAATACACAGATACAGAAAGAATCCTCAAAGCAGCAAGGAAAAAAAAAAATCCTTAACCTACAAAGGAAGACAGATCAGGGTCACAGCAGATCTGTCCACAGAAAATTGGCAGACCAGAAGAAAGTGCCAGGATATATTCAATGAGCTGAGTGGGAAAAATATGCAGCCAAGAATACTTTATCCAGTAAGGATGTCAGTTAGAATAGAAGGAGAGGTAAAGACTTTGTTTCCCAGACAAACAAAACCTAAGGGAGTCCATGACCAACAGCCATACAAGAAATATTGAGGGGAGGTCTCTGAGTGGGGGGAAAAAAGACCAAAAGCAACAAAGACTAGAAAGGAACAGAGAATGCCACCAGAAACATCAATTCTACAGGTAACACAATGGCACTAAATTCATATCTTTCAATAACCACTCTGAATGTATGGACTAAATGCTCCAATCAAAAGACATAGGGTATGAGAATGGATCAAAAAACCCAAGATCCATCTTTATGCTGCCTACAAGAGACTCATCTTAGACCTTAAGTCACCTGCAGATAGAAAGTGAGGGAATGGAGAACCATCTATCATGCTAAGGGACATCAAAAGAAAGCCAGAGTAGCCATACTTATATCAGACAAGCTAGATTTTAAATCAAAGTATATAACAAGATAGGAAGATGGGCATTATACCATAATTAAGGGTTCTATCTATCAAGAATATCTAATAATTGTAAATATTTGTGTGCCCAACTTGGGAGCCCCCAAATATGTAAATCAATTGATAACAAACATAAGGAAACTCATTGATAACAATACAGCAATGGACAGATCTAAGCAGAAAATCAACAACAAGGAAACAATGGTTTTGAATGACACAGTGGATCAGATGGACTTCACAGATATATTCAGAACAATTCATCCTAAAACAACAGAATGTACATTCTTTTCAAATGCACATGGGGCATTCTCCACAATAGATCACATACTGGGTCACAAACCAGGCATCAACAAGTACAAAAAGATTGAGATCATACCATGCATATTTTCAGACCACAATGTTATGAAAATTGAAGTCAACCACAAGAAAAAATTTGGAAAGACCTCAAATACATGGAGGCTAAAGAACATCCTACTAAAGAATGAATGGCTTAACCAGGAAATTAAAGACAAAATAAAAAAATACATGGAAGCAAATGAAAATGAAATCACGATTGTCCAAAACCTGTGGAATACAGCAAAGATGGTCCTAAGAGGGAAGTATATTGAAATATAGGCAAGGAAGCAAGAAAAGTCTCAAATACACAACCTAAACTTATGCCTAAAGGAGCTAGAAAATTAACAGCAAATAAAGCCTAAAGCCAGCAGAAGAAAGGAAATAATAAAGATTAAAGCACAAATAAATGAAATTGAAACAACAAACAAAAACACCAGTAGAACAGGACAACTAAACTAAGAGCTGGTTCTTCAAAAGAATTAATAAAATTGCTAAACCCTTAACCAGCCTTATCAAAAAGAAAAGAGAAAGTATCCAAATAAATAAAATTATGAATGAAAGTGGAGAGATCACAACCAACACCATGGAAATACAGAAAATTATGAGAATATTATGAAAATTATATGCCAACAAACAGGGCAACCTGGAAGAAATGGACAAATTCCTAGAAACATACAAACTACCAAAATTGAAACAGGAAGAATTAGAAAATTTGAACAGACCCATAACCAGCAAGGAAATTGAAACAGTAATCAAAAATCTCCCAACAAACAAAAGTCCAGAGTCACATGGATTCCCAAGGAATTCTACCAGACATTTAAAGAAGAGTTAGTATGTATTTTTCTCAATTTTTTCCAAAAGATAGAAATGGAAGGAAAACTTCCAAACTCATTCTATGAGGCCAGCATTACCTTGATTCCAAAACAAAAGACCCCACTAAAAAGGAGAATTATAGGTCAATATCCCTGATGAACATGAATGCAAAAATTCTCAACAAGATACTAGCAAAATGAACCCCACAGTATATTAAAAGAATCATTTACCATGACCATGTGTGATTTATTCCTGCACTGCAGGGCTGACTCAATATTTGCAAATCAATCAATGTGATACACCACATTAATAAAAGAAAGGATAAAAACCATATGATCTCAATAGATGCAGAAAAAGCATTTGACAAAATACAGCATCCATCTTGATAAAAACCCTCAAGAAAGTAGGGATAGATGGAACATACCTCAGCATCATAAAGGCCACATATGAAAGACTCACAGCTAATATCATCCTTAATGGGGAAAAACTGAGAGACTTTCCTCTGCAGTCAGGAACAAGACAAAGATGTCCACTCTCACCATTACTATTTAGTATAGTACTGGAAGTCTTATCCTCAGCAATCAGACAACAAAGAGAAATAAAAAGCATCCAAATTAGCAAGGAAGTAGTCAAATTTTCATTATTTGCAGATGACATGATACCTCTATGTAGAATACCTGAAAGACTCCACCAAAAATTTGCTAGAACTAATACATGAATTCAGCAAAGTCACAGGATATAAAATCAACATACAGAAATCTGTTGCATTTCTATACACTAGTAATAAGGCAGCAGAAAGAGAAATCAAGGAATTGATACCATTTACAATTGCACCAAAACCCACAAGATACCTAAGTATAAACCTAACCAAAGAGGTAAAAAACCCATACTCTGAAAACTATGGAACACTTATGAAAGAAATTGAAGACACAAAAAAATGGAAAAGCATTCTATGAACATGGATCAGAAGAACAAACATTATTAAAATGTCTATACTACCCAAAGCATTCTACGCATTTAATGCAATCCCTATCAAAATACCACCAGCATTTTTCACAGCCTAGGACAAACAATCCTAAAATATGTATGGAACCACAGAAGACCCCAAATAGCCAAAGCACTCCTGAAAAAGAAACAAAACTGGAGGCAACACGATTCTGGACTTCAAGCTGTAATACAGAGCTATAGTCCTCAAGACAGTATGGTACTGGCACAAAAACAGACACATAGATCAATGCAACAGAATAGAAAACCCAGAAATGGACCCACAACTCTATGGTCAAATAATCTTTGACAAAGCAGGAAAGAATATCCAATGGAAAAAAGACAATCTCTTCAACAAATCGTTCTGGGCAAACTGGGCAGCAACTTGCAAAAGAATGAAACTAGAGCACTTTCTTATAACATACATAAAAATAAAGTCAAAATGCATGAAAGATCTAAATGTGATACAGGAAGCTGTAAAAACTCTAGAGGAGAACACAGGCAGTAACCTCTTTGACCTCAGCTACAGCAACTTCTTACTAGATATGTCTCCTGAGGTAAGGGAAACAAAAGCAAAAATGAACTGTTGGGATTTCATCAAGATAAAAAGCTTCTGCACAGTGAAGGAAACAATCAACAAAACTAAAAGGCAGCCTATGGAATGGGAGAAGATATTTGCAAATGACATTTCTGATAAAGGGTTGGTTTCCAAAATCTATTGAGAACTACCAAACTCAACATCCAAAAAACAAATAATCCAGTTAAGAAATGGGCAGAACACAGGAATAGACACTTTTCCAAAGAAGACATCCAGATGGCTAAAGACACATGAAAAGATGTTCAACATCACTCATCATCAGGGAAATGCAAATCAAAACCACAATGAGATACCACTTCACACCAGTCAGAATGACTAAAATTAACAACACAAGAAACAACAAGTGTTACACTACATCTAAAACTAATGATGTAATGTATGGGGATTAACATAAGAATAAAAAAATTAAAAAAAAAAGAAACAACAAGAGTTGGCAAGGATATGGAGAAAGGGGAACACTCTTGTACTGTTGGTAGAATGCAAACTGGGGCAGTCACTCTGGAGAACAGTATGGAGTTTCCTCAAAAAGGGAAAAATAGAACTACCCTATGATCCAGGAATTGCACTAGTAGGTGTTTAACCAAAGGATACAAAAATACAGATTCAAAGGGGGGTACATGCACCCCAATGTTTATAGCAGTATTATCAACAATAGCCAAATTATGGAGAGTCCAAATGCTCATCAACTGAAGAATAGAAAAAGAAGAAGTGAGGTGGAAATGGAAAATTACCCAGCCATCAAAAATAATGAAATCTTGCCATTTGTAATGGTGTAGATGAAGCTAGAATGTATTATGGTAAGCAAAATGTGTCAGATAGAGAAAAAAAATGCCATATGATTTCACTCATATATGGAATTTAAGAAACAAAACACATGAATAAATGGGGGGGAAGAGAGAAGGAAACAATTAATAAGAAACTCTTAAAGATAGAGAACAAACTCAGGGTTGATGGCAGGAGGTGGTGATGGGCTAGATGGGTGATGGGCAGTAGTAAGGAGGACACTTGTTATGATGAACACTGGATGTTGTGTGTAACTGATGAATCATTGGATTCTACTGAAATCAACATTGCACAGTATGTTAACTAACCAGAATTTAAATAAAAATTTGAAAAAATAAACTAAAAAAATAAAAAAAAAGAAGTTAGGTAAACAAAAACTATCCTAATATTAATTAAATTCATATTTTCACAGGATAGCAGAATTAATAAAATTGAAATTTATACTGTATTTTTCCATATATATATATATATATATATATATATATATATATATATATACACAAACATTTAACTTGTCTTAAGCCAAAGTTTTCATAGGAAACAAATTGATATTGTCCCAAAAAATATTCTATTCTGGAAATGGAGGAGGAAAAAATCTAGTTTGTTGCTATGTTATCTGGAAATATCTGTTCAGTTATAAAAATAATAGGAAGATAAAGACATTTTGACTTAAGCATAAATAATGTGTATATGTTTATAATTTTCTTTGAACTTTACAATTAAATATAACATTCAAAATTAGGGAGTTTCAACTTACTTAATATCTACTCTTCTGACCTCCTTACTTTACCTCATTAAGAAAACTAGTTAAAAGATAAATGCACACAAATAAATTATTCATGATATCCTTTTGAGTTTTTGAATGATAACAAAAATAACTTTTATTATGTACCAGGAAAAAATGAGGTTAATTAGGCTAAGACTTATAGCTTACTAGTTTTTTGGTCACGTAGGTTGTTTGAGCCTGATGGAATCCTACATAATTTTAATAGCATAGATATACAGTATGAAATCTATTGCTGTAAACCTACAAGGAGAATGATCACATATTAGTACATATCAGCAGAATTATACACACATGAACACATGCACACCCCCCCACACACACACCTCCATGTTCAGGAAACTGATAAGAAGATTTTAAGAATTTAGAAGATGATATTGGGCATTGCTAAAGAATTTTGATCAAAACGTAAGGGCACAGTATAATAAAGCAGAATCTTTCCATTTTAAAGTATAATCAGTGACTTGTGACACAACTATGTTACCTTAGCTATTGACAACTTCCTTTGAGATCATCTATTAGAGGAAAAGATTTAGTAAAGTAAACAACAAATAAGAAGGTCTAATTTCTGCAATCCACAAGCTTTGAGGTTGATATTTATGAGGAACTCTCCAAAACATTGATAATCAAGCCTAACTCATTTTAAAAATTAATTTTATACCATTTGAAGAAATGAAGAGTACCTCATCACGTTTCCTTCTCCACATTGTAACTAGCAGAAGTTTTCCTGTGATGTGTTAATATGAATTACTACTAGAAGAGGGGGAAAAAAGTTAATGTATTTGTGTTCCCACCTTGAATTATGAGAACAAAATTCCTTAGTTGTAGTGAGACGAAAGGTATAGTAAAGAAATTAAATAAGATTTGTAAAATGTAAGTAAAATATTCCTAAAGGAGAGCATCTATATGGGGTAAAGTCTAATATTAATTGTGGAATACAGAGGCAAGAGTTAACATGTGGAATGAAGTTAGACAGATAAAGACAGAACAGCAACCAGTTCAAAAGCATTCCTCAAAGGACAGGTGTTCTAATTTAAGACATGGAAGGGGTCTCTGCAAGTCCTTGTGAGCTCCTCTTGAAGGCTCTTGCAGCACCTGATGGCCACTAGCACTTGACCCTTCCTGGTGGGCAGTTTCTGCCAGAACCCAGGGAGGATTTTCTCATGAGTATCTACAGTGTAGCATCTCCCTGTGGAGAAACTCTCCCCATAACCCCCCAGGAAGCCTCATAGAGGGTTTTGAGACATGGTCCCTTCCTGGGGGGTACCTTCCCCTGGCATCCTGGATAGCAAACTCCCCCGACCAAACTTCCTCACTCTCCTGTAGGCCACAGCTGTGCCTTCTCCAGGGAGGCCTGGATTCCATTCCTGTGGTCCTTCCTTCAGATGTGTCCTCCTTTGAGTGTTCTGCCTCCACCCTGTGGGGTGTGCTTCCTGTAGCAACTACTTTACAATCCTTAAGATTTCTCTTTACCTCTAGTAGCCAATTCATTTTATTCAAATCTCATATTTAATAATTCTTTTCATTCATTCACTATGCAGTATCCACCTTCTGACTAAACATTGACTGAAAAGGGAACATTGTGTAACATGACTATCTACTGGGGGGAAAACTTGAAAAAACCTGTTTTGGTGAGTTTAGGAGTGCCATGAGCACACTACGAAGGTGCACACATGAATTGTGTCTTTCAACAATATCAACTTTATTCAATCATAAAGCAAAGTTAATCACAATTATAAAGCACATTCATGATTCCAAATTCAATGACATTTCACCATGTGATTACACTTAGCTTCTTATACAGCACACGGAGCAGAACATAAGACAAACCACACAACAAATTAGATAACAGTAGGGTGTAGGACGTTAATGAACTAAACACAAAGTTAGTCTGTGGGCATGCAGTTGAGATAAGGCCTCAGTCTGGTCCAGGTAGGCTCTCAGCCCTTACTGCTTTTTATGTTCAAACAGTGACACATCTCAGTTCTGTTCAGAGATCAATCAAGCAGAGCCTCTGGTGGTAGTTGCCTCTTTTAAGTGACTAGACATAGAAAGGTCATGTCTGAAGAGTCTGACAGTTTGCTGCCCAGATGCTCCCCTTTTTAAAGGGATTTAATTGGTCTTGGGCCCCTGCAGATATCCTCTGGTTCTGCTCATTATCAGTTCTGGGTGTCAGCTGACGCTGGTCCCAGAGATAACTCCTAGCTACAGTACCTTAACTGCTTGTGTCATTGCTTGACGCAGGCCCCTGCTGGACATGAGGGACTCCATTTTGTTCTCTACAAGGAGAATGGGCAGAAGAAATAAAAGAGGCATGAGTGGGGGAAAAAAGATGAGTTTGTAAACAGTAAAAGAGATTTTAGAAGTTTAGAATCAGAATAAATATTTCTATTTATTTGGCTTTTGCTAAAGGAGAGGCCATCTTGAAATCAGTTTTTGGTTTTAAGACCTCAGCAAAACACCAAAGAAAGATGACCTTCAAATATTTGGTATTTTGTTTTTCTTCTTTGCTGGAACTCCTACTCATTGAATGATTTTGATATGCAAAAAAGTCTCTATAATAGCCATTGTAATTCCAACTCATTCTTATTAAAAGATTTTCATTTTTCAAGATAAACTCAAAATTTGGATTATGGTGAGATAATGAGGATGTAATCTTTCTTGCAGAGACAGATTGTAGTGTTGACATAAACAAATCCTGACTGACTGAAAAAACAGGTCACTATACTGGATCAACCAAATGATCAGTGAGCTGATTTCCTCAATTATGGCCTAATCACAGTAACTTTTTCACATATTGACAAGGCGGGGAATGACCTCATGAAGGATTTTTAGGGAACTGAAGGCAATAATCAACTAATCACCTTCACATGAATATGGTGGCACTCTAATCATCCTCTAATGCTAGCCATCAGGGCTGGCTTAAGTTGGATTGGAGCCTTACTGGGTGCATTCCTCAGACTGTTTCCTACAGAGCTTCTCTCACACACTCAATGGTAACAATAAAATCCAGGACAAGCAAAAACACTTGAAATAAGATTTTGGATATACAGACAAACAAAGTATAAACAAAGCAAGCAACAGAATAAACAGGTTAATGGCAAAATAACACTCTTCACTTCTATTAAAGGGTATACTGGCAAACTAAATAGTAAAATGACATTGTCTCTTTATTTACCAAATGAGTTACTTTCAAATTAAGGTATACAGATTCTTTATACAAAACCTAGGTCTATTCCCTGATACACAGCCTTAAATTTAATGGCCTTATACAATAACCTATGTGATTACAAATACTAGGTTTATAAAATAAGTTTGGCGAACAGAACTCACGTAATTAATCAGTTATCTGATTGTTCTAACAGAATAAATTCAGCACCCAGAGCTCATAAAATTAGCCAGAGCTCAGCTTTTCTTAAAACTGATGTACCTGGCAGCAGATCTAAAGGATAAAAATAGAGTTTGGGGCTATGGACCAGGGGGACATCTCTTGGTCCAATGATCTCTTGGAATGCTGCCAAACTCATTGAAATCTCTAGAATTGTTAAAGGATGATGAGATTGCCATATATCTTAAGTAACAAGACAAAGCTGAATTTATTACTTATTGTAGTAGGGGAAAGCTATGCTGGTCTGGTCCATTCTTGCAGAAGAGGACAGGGTTTTAAGAAGTGTGGGGTGTCAGGACTGGCAGAATTTCAGAATTAGAAGCTTGCTTACTCAGGTGAGACTATTGTTGGTTGTTCGCATGTGGAGCATGTTTATTAGAGTAAATCTGTTTTTAACTTACTGATTTGCAGAAGCAAGGAGTTGTCATCAATTGGTTGACTTGTCATGGTCATTGGTGTGAGTTGTTGCTAAATTAAATGCATTTAAATCTAGCTCTAATTGCCACATGTTACCATGACTACATGGTTACAAGACAGTTCATTGTTGTTGTTTTTCCTCCAAGGAGTGTGTAAATTCCTTCTTGTTTTTGTTGATTTTTGTTTTGTTTTGTTAATTCTAAGTTAAAATGTATTAATTCATTTGAAAATAAAACATAGGTGAGCAAATGGCAAATTATTCCTTAAGTTAGATATTGTCATCTAATTTCAGTTTACATGGAACACTTCTCCACCTCATAAAAAATAAACAAGGTGCTTCACCTCATAAAAATAAGTATGGGGGGCCTGGGTGGTGCAGTTGGTTAAGTGTCTGATTCTTGGTTTCAACTAGGGTAATGATCTCAGGGTCGTGAGATTGAGCCCCACATTGGGCTCTGTGCTCAGTGTGGAGTCTGCTTAAGATTCTCTCTCCTTCTCTCTCTCTTTCCCTTTGCCCCTCCCCACACACTCTCTTTCTCTAAAATAAATAAATTTAAAATAAAGAAAAAAGTATATATTTGAACAAGAGTATGGTAGAATGTTTAAGTCATAATTGAAAAAAAATGTTGAGTCCCAATCTCATTCATTAAAATATTAGAAAAGAATGCAATCATAAATTCCTTTTACCAGGATGGGACCTCAAAAAATTCATTTCATAGCCTCCATGTGGGTAAGGTAACTCAATATTTATGAATGTTTTATGATGTGCCCATTTTGTGCTCCTATTGCCATATGCTCCTATTGCTCCTATTGCCGTGCATTTTCATCAGCCAGGAAGCATAACATATTGTTGGGCATTAGGAAGAAATTTTAGCTCCCTTTATAATTCCATATGTGCCTTGCAACAGTCCAAAGAATGGGGAGTGGTTTGTCACAAAGTATCTTAAAGGTTAAAGACCTTTCCTTTCCAAAACTACAGCTTTTTCAAGGGTGTCCATTGAGGAGTACAGCAGGTTGGACAAATTTCTAAGTTGTCTAAAGTAATTCAGAGCACTGAGGAGATTAGGACATAATAGTCATCCCAAGATAATCATGTTTTTCTTGTGTTAAGTAAAATTAAATGCATCATTATATATTTACAGATGGCCAACTGACTTTGCCAATATTCTTAGATTTTATATGGAAAGGAAATAATTCCAGTCCTATTGCTGGTGATAATCTTTCAGACACCTATGATACAATTGTGTATCGGAAAAGAGAGATATTTTCTCTCATACATGTTTTTTCTCTTGAATTAGGAATTCTGGTATATGAAGACCCCTAATCCTAGCTTGATACCTTAAAATTCAATATCATGAAAATTTTGATTTACCATTCTATAGTGACCCTTTTATATTCAAACACATATATATGCATAGGAAGGAATTTCAATTTCTGTCCATTCTTTGTAAGACTCTTAGATATTTTGTTAGTTTTGTGAAAGGCAATAAAAAATTATTCAAATTTATAATGGACATTTTTTGTAACAAATATTTGTTTGAGGGATAAGGGGCTAACATTTATCATGTAGCAACATTATGCATTAAACAAACACAGATACATATATACTCAATATTGCAATAGAGACACAGTAAAGTATATATTTCATTTGATATTCATAAACTCCTTCCACATAGTATTATTATAATATTATGACATAGGCATTCTAAGTTACACATGAAGGAACATCCTCAGAGTGTTTAAATAACCAACCTAATTTCACTCTTTTGATCGTCAGTAGAGTCAATTTTTGAAACAGTGTTTGATATCAAAAATAATAACAACCATGATAGTTAACACTTATTAAGAGTTTACTATATGGACGCCTGGGTGGCTCAGTTGGTTAAGTGTCTGCTTCAGCTCAGGTCATGATCCCAAGGTCCTGGGATTGAGTCCCTCCTAAGGGCTCCTTGCTCAGAGGGGAGCCTGCTTCTCCCTCTGCCTGCCTCTCCCCCTGCTTGTGCTCTCTCTCTCACTCTTTCTGACAAATAAATAAATAAATAAAATCTTTTAAAAAAGTCTATTATATATGCTAGGTAGAGTACTTTCTCAGCACTGTTGTTATTTATAAATAACAACAGCCGTATGAGGTTAGTTTTATTATTATCACCCTCCTTTGATAGATGAAGAAATAGCACTAATAAAGTGAAAGCAGAAGCTGATGAGAACCAGCTATCAAACCAGATTTTCCCATGGACTCCCTAGTACACAACATTGCTCATGATCTCCTAAATCCTGTCTGTGCCAATTTATTTCTATGTGTGTGGGTTTGAGGAGAACATTTCTCAGCATCCTCTGAACAGCTACAATCCTTTCCTAAATCTTTCCAGAAAACAGTTCATAAATAGTTGTAAGAGACAGTGACTAAGATTTGTCATAGTATATTTAGAGGGAAATAAAAATATTCTACTCTTTTGTGTATGTTATATTGGAACAAATAAAAATATGTACAAAGAAGAACATTAGAAACAAAGGTCCAAATCTAGACCTTCAAGACTATCTAAATTTGACAATTAAGTGGGCTTTATGAACTCATATCACTTTTGCCCTAAACACCTCTTTGGCAAAAGCCCCTAAAACATTTCAGTGTCTGGCCACATTATTTCAAAGTGGGGGGATGGATCTTCTAAGGCAGTCCTTACTTGACAGCAAGTCTGAAATGCAACAGCCTGCCACATCTAGGTCTCAGGCATCTCAGTGGAGTGGTCTCTCTTTTTCAATGGAAGTACATCTGTCACTCTGTGTATGGGTTACCTCAAAAGGAAACATCACAAGACAATTCAACCTCACAATCAGCTTTCATTATGAGTTAGGGAAATGTCAAAGAATCAACATTTTACAATTTACAGGAAAACTCTTATTAGCAGAAATGAGAAACCCAGTGAAGAGAATATTTACCTTCAGTTGGTCAAGTCTCAGTAATTTTTTAAAAGGTTTTATTTATTTCTTTAGAGAGAGAGAAAGAGAGTGTGCACACATGTATGTGCAGGGGGGAGGGCAAGAGGGAGAGAGAGAATCCCAAGTAGACTCTGTGCTGAGTATGGAGCCCAATGCGGGGCTCGATCCCAGGAGCCTGAGATCATGACCTGAACTGGAATCAAGAGTCGGATACTTAACTGACTGAGTCACCCAGGTGCCCCAAGCCTTACTTAGGCTTTTTATTTTATTTTATTTTTTTAAGTAATTTTAGTTTACAATTTTTTTCTCACTCATGATACTCGACAAATCCAGTGTTATGGTAAGTTGTGTTCAACTCCAGCAAAGCATGTTAGGGAAGTTTGCTTGCTTGCTTCTTTCTTCAATCAAACTATTTTCCTTGGCAGTCATAAAGGACACTATCTTTTTCCTGCATTACCAACTTTTGTTGAAATCTTGTTACAGTGACAAGACTACTTTGAGAATACAAATTCCAACCTAGATATTTTAATATTAAAAAAGAAATTAATAGACATTTTCTATTGTGGTATATTTTCTTATCACACATTATTTTATTTTTTCTGGTTAAGCTCCCATAATATATCAGCCTTATATTGAAATCAAGAGGTGGGAGCACCTGGGTGGCTCAGTTGGTTCAGCATCTGCCTTTGGCTCAGGTCATCAGGTCTTGGGTTTGAGCCCTATGCGGGCTTCCTGCTCAGTGGGGAGTCTGTTTCTCCCTCTCCCACTGCCCTTTCCCCCTGCCTGCTCTCTCTCATGTCTTCTTTGTCTCTCGAATAAATAAATAAAATCTTTAAAAAAAAAAAAAGAAAACAAGAGGTAGAATTTTGTTAACTTACAAATGACTGAGAGGCATATACCCTAGTACAAATTTAGCCCTATAGTTATGGCACATATAGGAGACCCCAACAGAAAATTTGACTGTTTTTTGGGGCTGCATAATCTGAACCATAAGCCCACTATTTAGTGTAAACTTGCAAGTAGCTGTATATTGAGAATTACAAACAGGTTAGCTGTTGCCTGGAGAATAACTACATGTGACTTGTGAGATGAGGCAAAGAAGAGCCAGAGGGTCCAGATGGATGATGACAGGGTTATGGCATTTTCCTCGTGAGATTTCTCTGCATAACTCCTAAGTCACAAGACTATGAGAAATAAATCTCATCCACAGCTGAGACACTTTCTGCCTCTAAAACTAATCCAGTCTTTATTTTTATCCAATGTTCTCTCTTCAAAGCTATTATTCTATAAAATGCTTCAAAATTACAAAATTCTTTAAGCAATAGTAACTTTAGTAGACATCAGAAAAGAGTTTTGAAACAGACACAGAATATCTGAAATATATAAAAATAAAATTATCTTGGGTGATATTGTGTGTTCTCCCTCCCCCTCTCCCTTCTGCTAAATAGAAACAAATCACAGGGGCAAAGATTTTGAGACATTAACTTCATTCACATGTAATAGCTTTGGGAGACTGTGGAGGGTCAAACTTTTTCAGAAAATTAAAAATGAAAAGTGCTTTGAAACAGCTCACTTGATATGAAAATGTTTATTACATGGTAAAGACTGACAGCTGGATTCATTAGGTGATGGCATTTTCTATGCTGACATAATGATCATTATGCTAAAGAAGCTTCATTTTGGCTGCAGCCAGGGAGCAGTTCCATTTTTACGATTCAGTCATTGTTTCTGGTGTCAGAGCTATACATTTAAAAAGCAGAGAATTCAAGAAGGACAAAGGACCATGAAAAAATATACATCCTTAATTTTGCACATAAAATATTCATATTTAATATTCCAGGGAACTATAGTATTTAAAATTGTCATAATGAATAATACTTAAGTTTGTATCCTGAGGCAACTCTATCTTTTGTGACATGAAGTTAGTTTTGCTTTTTATTCTCATTTACTACGCAAGAATATGATCAAGGATGCTATGACTACTGTTTATTGACAGAGCTGAATGGTAAGAAATAGTGGATTGAAGACACAAACTATGAGAAATGGAAAATCTCAGTGAAGAACTTTCCCTCTTTCCCAACCTTATCTTAGATGTTTTTATACCTTTCTAAACTTGCAACATATTTGAATCCTAAGTAAGGTAGGAGTTATGTTCTTCTCTTGAGGATCTATTTGTAGATGCTGGTTCTGAAATGATGTGCTCTCATTTGAGTCTCAGGAAGATGATTTCATTTATTTTCAATATTACTAAAAGTAATAAGTAGAAGTTAAAGTATGCATATTTATAAAATTAAATGTAAATTCATATCTTGAAAAATAATAGTTTTGGATGTATAAGATAAATGATGGGCAACACTGAAAATTGTGAATCAGGGAAAAATTTCAATATATGGTCTAAGATTTGTGAATAACAGGACATGACAGGACATGATTAGATTGTCAATTTCATTAATCTAAAACAGTCACTGATACATAAGGGCTGTAGCATGCATTTAAAGAAATGGATTCCAAGGACAGGAAACTTACGAGGCTGTACAGTGAATTCCAGCAAGTCTATTCTTTCTCCTGTACTGCCAAAACTTCCACATTTCCAAACAAAAGAAACTATTCTAGTTAATGAACATAGGAAAGGAATTCTTAGACACATACCAAGTAGTTCACAGATCAATGTGAAGACAAAGAACCAAGCTTAAGAAAAATGACAGCAAAGCCGCTCTAGGAGGCTTCATGGCAAAAGGCAAATTTGAAGATATCCCTAATGGAATCCATGAATTCTAACCATTTTCTTTTTCCTGGATCACTTAACTCATGACTGGAGATCCTGTCAGAAGCATTAATTGTCTATCACCACTTGGCTAGAGGAAAATGGTGTACCTTGATTTATGATGCTACTAACTCAGCCCCTGATGTGGAAAGAAATTAGGTACACCCATCAAACATGGGATGGATTCCGGGCAGCCAGGGCACTGAACCCTATCCTCAGCACCACTCACATGGCATTTCTTTGTCATCCTCACACTTGGGCTGCCCTTGCCCCCCAGACTCTTAAAGGTATATCTGTATAATGACTCCTATCATAATTTGACCGCAAAATGCAAATGGTTTCCATATTTGCAAAAATTCTTCTCCTCCTAATGAGCCTATAAGAAAATGCTTTTATTTATATCTTATATTTGAGCAAACTTACCACTAATCAACTTTAATATCCATCTTGGTTTAGTTTATTTTCTATTTGTTTTTAGAACTAAAATTACAAACATCTCCATGTTCTTCTCTTCCTTATTTTGCCTACAGCTATACCCTTACCCTCAGGATACAATTTAGCAGAATAGAAATAAATATTTGTTGAATAAATAAATCAGTGCTATCATTTATATCTGAGGCCTATATTCCCTGACTTGTTTTTCAAAATAATTCCTACGCATCCTTTCAGTTTGGCTCAAGATCATCTTACCTGAACTCCTGGGCTAGTTTAGTGCCCTTTGTGTTTTGTCCCATCAGATTATCCTCTACCACGGTAGTTACCAGATTATACTAAATATCTGTCTGCAGGTCTTTCTGCCCCTCCAATCCATATGCTTCCTTAGTGCAAAATCTACATATATTTGTCTTTCATGTCTACTTCCTGTGGAAATATCACATAAAGTAATTAGATCTTCATGAGCCAGGCTTCTTAGGTTCAAATCCTAACTTGGTCATTTGTCACTCTCAAACTTGTCACTGGGTTGCCTGAGCCAGACGTGGTTCACAGCTCTGAGCCTTGGCAGGGTAGCATGAGTGTGGAGGTGCTCCATGTTTCTTTTAGGAAGGTTAACAACAACAACAACAAAATTCTTCTGAGGTGCAGGTGACCTGAGATTGGTAGGAGGTGGGCACAGAGTTTTAGAGCAAAGCCCACTTGCAGGCAAAGAGCTGCAAGACCTGGGCAATGTGGGTCTGTATTAGGAGAGGTATGGTGAGGTAGTCAACAGGCTAGGACCAGGACTATGAACTCACCAAGGGGTTGTGTGTTCTAAATGCAAAATTGGACCAGACCACGGAGTTATGTGAGGTTCCCACACACAAGCCTTTGGAAGTAGCCAGAGTGTGTGGCAGTAGCCAGAATAGCAAAATCAAAGCACATGAGAACTAAAAATACTTTCTCCTGCAATGTTCCAATAGCTTTCTCAACTAACAAAGCTTAACACCATGCTTTCCACAAAGGAGAAATGCTCGAGGAATCGATCACTATTATCATAAAAACAATAAAAAACAGATTTGGATTTGAGACACCATAAACTGATAATTGGTACAGTCTAGCCAATTTCTACATGTGGCCTTCTACACACATTTAAACTCCTATCCATCAACAACATAACTCCATATTGTCACCTAAGAGGATACAGCTGTCCTTCCAACAAGCAAAGATGTACTCATCATTTCCCAAAGTGAGGAGAAGCATAGCTCTGAGAGTCTTATCTGGTTATATTAAATATGCCTCAGATTCAGTCATGTCCCAGCAAATACTCTATTACTTTCATATGAGATTGTAAATTTAAGCTGTGTTAAATTGGAAATAAAATAAAAATGGGGAGGAAGGAGAAAGAAATGGCTTACATATACAAATAGGCAAACAAACATGACCACAAAGGAAAATACAAGAATCCTCTTTTCTGCAATAGGCCAAGCAGTTGTAATTGATGTCCATGGCTTCCTTCTTCCACTACATATTTCCTATTTGCCTTGCTCTCAGCCAGAACTTCTGCTGGTCTTGGTTTTCTACATGATGGAATGACCTAAACCTTCAGTCATGAAAGGTCTGTCTCTCCAATCAGTTTGCTTTGTTTTAGTATTTTTCTTTCTACATTATGCATGGAAATAATGAGGGGTGTTCTAGAGAATCCCTGGGGTTCTTGAAACATTTTTCCTACAGAATCTCATGATGATGCACTGAACACAGACTGTCATTCCAGAGTCTCACACCAGCTACTAAATACTTCAACCCAGAAGGAATCCGTGCCATTCTGCTCATAACTGATTGGCCAGAACTAATCATATGGCTTTGCCTTAGAGCAAGATAGTAGGGAATTATAATTATCCTATGTGCTGGGGCACTTGGATGGCTCAGTCGGTTAAGTGTCCAACTGGTGATTTCCCTTATCTCATGGGTCATGGAATTGAGCCCCATGTCAACCTCTGCCCTCCTCAGTGGGGAGTCTGCTTGAGATTCTCTCTCTCTCCCTCCCCCTACTCATGCACACATGTGTGTTCTCTCTCTCTTTCTCTCTCTAAAAATAAATAAATAAATAAATAAATCTTTAAAAAAATGATCCCATGTATCTAGAAGGACAGGAGAATTTTGTAGGGGAGCACTCTAGAAATATTTACCAGAATAGACGAAATAATTTTTGAGCAACAATAAGTATTTTAATGGGATTGCTAGTATTCATTGCCTCATCTTTTTTCAAATACAACTTTTTCTTTTCTCTGAGAGCATCTGTTAATACTTCTTATTAGAGTTCATTTTAATTTTTTCCAATTTCTTTTCCTTATAATAATATTTTTTTATAATTTTGTGAGTATTTTTTCTAAAATAACATGCTTTAAAACAAATAGCAAATCTACCCATGTAGGTATATATGAAATTAAAAACAACAAATAATGAATAAATGCCTAGTAGTTTTTATTCATTAATATACAAATGAGAAAGTAATAACTTTTCCCTAGCTGATACAATATATAATAAAATGAACAGTATGGAAGGGAATCAAGGAACCCAACTTCTTTCATTTCTTGTCTTTGCCACCATCTGTGTGAAATTAGGCAAGTTATTTTTATCCATACTCTGTTTCCATTTCCTTGGGGAAAATGCTATTTTGAAGAGTTTGCAGACCTCTTAAAAGTCAACTATGAGGTCTGTACAGGACTATGGGTCTTAAGTTAACAAGACCTGGAATAAATAGTATTTTGATCATTATCATGTTCTGCTGATTGTTAAGAAGCCTGAGTACAGCGGCAGAAGCAAAGAAGACAGTTTTCTTGTTTTTCTCTCATATAACAAGATTTGTGAAGGTGAGTAACTCAGGGTTCGATGTGACAGTTTGATGGCACCATAAATGCCATTAGGACCCAGTCCTTCAGGGACTCCTCTATCATTCCACTACCCCAATCAGCAGCTCTTTTCTTTTGTGTTACTTATTGTTTTAATTGCATCTATTTTAGAAGAAAGAAGAATGTAAGGAATGCAAAGGGCAAGAATAAGATACAAAAGTATGTGTCAGTTAAGCTTATTCCTTTTCACCAAACAACTGCTTTCCTGGAAGTCCGGTAGCCTTCTACTGACAGATCATGGCCTGGAATATGAAACATAACCACCAATAAATAGCTGCAGGGTCCTGACTCAAACATCATTTATATTCAGTTAGGAAGTCAGAAAAGAAGAATTGATTAGACAACTGGTGGTGTTTGCAATAGATGGTTATTTAAAGTCACTTTTCACCTCCTTTTCAGGGATTTAGTTCTTTTGTTTCTTTTCTTTTGGTATCAAAAGGGCATCAATTTGTAATTATGATAACTATTTTTGTCCACTTTAAATTAATATACACTAAAACAGAAATAACCTTTCATGAATGCAAAAAAGTATTTCTTTAGTACTGGGTATGGCCCAGTTACTATTCTAGGCCCTAAAGCTATATTAATATCCAGGTCAGATATGGCATTACTTTCACTGAGAATATGTTCTTACTTCTGATATACTGGCCTTTTTTAATGGAATCTCATTAAAAAGTCCTAAAATCACATGAAATAAATTGTATGTCATGTATTAACATTTTTATATGCATCTACATGTTATTAGCTACTTAACATCTTTAGGAAAAGTGAGAAATTAGTAACAAATCATTTTGTATGTTTAGATAAATAACTAGAGCTAGCTGAGAGGGGCATATAATGAAATAAGTTGATTTTTAAAGCAATGTCAGAGAGTGATAACTGATGCTATATTTAAAAAGTGATTTGTGAAAGGGGTAGGAGAGCACGAATTCTACTTTCAGCAAAACTGTTCTTTAAAAATGAAAAAGAGAGCACCTGGGTGGCTCAGTCGGTTAAGTGTCTGCCTTCAGCTCAGATCATGATCCCAGAGTCGGGAATTTGAGCCCCGCATTGGCCTCCCTGCTCAGCAGGGAGTCTGCTTCTCCCTCTGCCCCTCCCCCTGTTCATGCTTTCTCTCAAATAAATGAATAAAATCTTTAAAAAAATAAAATAAATAAAAATGAAAAAGAAATTAAAACACTCCCAGATAAACAAAAGCAGATGAAACCTGTATTGTAAGAAATACTAAAGAAGTCCTTCAAGCTGAAACAAGAATACATTAGATGGTAACTCAAAGCCACACAAAGAAATAAAAAGCACTGGTAAAGATAACTATGGATAAATATAAGACAGTGTAAATGCATTTGGGTCTGTCACACCTTTCTTTTCCTAACTGATATAAAAGACAACTGAAAAAAGCAATAACTTTAAATATGTGTTGATTGTTTTATATTATTAAACATATAATTTACATGACAATAATAGCAATAATGAGGCAGTAAAGAACAAACTATCCTAGAAAAAAAATTTTATATATTCCTGAAATTAAGTTGGTATCGACCTGAACTAGACTGATTTAAGCTAAGATGCTAACTGTAATTCCCCAAAGCAACCCTTGTGATAACTCAAAAAAGATAGTAAAAGGAAAACAAGGAAATCGAAATGGTACACTAGAATATCTGTAAGAACCAAGGGACAAAGACATATATAGAATACATAGAGCAACATGCACGTGTGAATCTTAACAGTAATTACAGTAGCCACAAAGCACTTAATCACTCTGATAAAAAAGCAAATATTGACAGAATGAATTAAAAACAACAGCAGAAAAAAGCATAATCCAAGTATATAACATAGTTCATATATAAAAATACTAAAAGTTTGAAAAAGGGTGAATGAAGACATGCCATACAAAAGAGATCTGGAGTGGATACACCAGAGAAATATCAGAGAAAATAAACTTCTACAGTGTTAATAGCAACAAAGATGTACATTTTATAATGCTAAAAGTTCAATACATCAAGAAGATATAATTATAAGCATAAAAGTACCCAATGAGACACACAAAAAATACATAAAGCAACTACTAACAAATTTTAAGAGTAAAATAGAACATTCAACAATAGTATTGAAACTTGAAAACCTACATTCAATAATAGGTAGAACAGTTAGTCAGAAGATAACAAGGTAAAAAGAAGATAAACCAATGAGACCTTACAGATATGTGAACAACCCACAACCCACAATAGCAGAAAATATTCTTTATAAGTGCATATGTAACATTATCCAACAATAAATTGAAAATGATTGAAACCACACAAAGCATGTTCTATGACTAAAATATAATTAAGTTAGGAAACAATAGCAGGAAAGAATTTGAAAAATTCTAATTTGTGGAAATCATATAGCAGTCTTTGATCAGTGAGTCAAAAAATCAGAAGGAAAAGTAAAAAATACTTTTAGATGAATGAACATGAAATGTGTCAAAATTAATGGTATGTAGCTAGAGAGTGCCTAGAGGGAAATATATATCTATGACACATACATTAAAAAAGAAAATCTCAGAGTACCTGGGTGGCTCAGTCAGTTGAGTGACTGACTCTTGATTTCAGCTCAGGTCATGATCTCAGGGTTGTGGAACCAAAGCTTCCATATGGCTCCACACTTGGAGCTTGGCAAGGAATCTGCTTGAGATTCTCTTTCTCCCTCTGCCCCTCCCCCACTTAAATAAATAAATAAATCTTTAAAAAAACAAAAAAGAAAGTCTCAAATTAATAATCTAAATTCCCACCTACAAAAGTAGAAGAAAAGAGGAGAAAATTAAACAAAGCAAACAGAAAGAAGAAAAAAACTATGATTGAAGTGGAAATGAATGAAATAAAGAATATAAAAACAACAGAGAAAAATCAGAGAAACCAAAAGTTCTTTCTTTGAAAAGATAACAAAATCATTAAATCTTTAGGTAGAGTGACCAAGAAAAAAGAAAGAAGATTCAAATTTTTAAATAAGAAATGGGAGAGGGGACACCACTGAAAAGTTTACTGAAACTTAAAATAAGGATTGCAAGGAAATATTACAAGCCACTACATGGCCAACACATTCAAAAACTTGTTGAAATGGACAAATTCATAGAAAGACATGAACTTGCAAAACTGACTCAGGAAGAAATAAAAATCTGAAGAGATCTATAACATAAAGAGGTTGAATTAGTGTTAACTTCCCACAAATAAAAATCCAGGCTAAGATGGCTTACTGGTAAATTCTACTAAATATATAAAAAAGAACACAAATCATCATGAACTCTTCCCCAAAAGTGCTAAGGGATGGAATACCTCTCTTCTCATTTTATGAGGCCAGCATTACTCTGATTCCAAAATCAAAGAACAAACAAAAAGATCACAAGAAAACTACAGATCCATATCCCTTAGGAATATAGGCTCACAAATCCTCATTAAATACTAGTAAACTGAATCTAGCAACATGTAATAAGGATTATACACCACAACCAGTGGAAATGTATTAAAAATGCAAGTTTAAGCATCTGAAAATAATCTATGTTATACATAGTATTAACAGAAGACCAAAAACACATTGTCACATCAATAGACATAAAAAAAGCACTTAAAATCCAATAGATTTATTATAAAATGATAACACACTTTACATAAAGAAAACATACTTTTATAAAAATTTTGTTGATAAAACTCATATATTATTTTATATATAGCTATTGAACACATTATTTTATATATCATTTTATATATAATACATATTGTTATATATTGTTATATATATTATATATAATATATATACACATAAAATTCAAGATATAACCTAATAATTAAGTTTATTTTTTGTAATATAAATCTACAAATAAGAAGAGTAGAGTCCCTTTGGGGGATATAATTTCACATAATTAGGATTACAAGTTAGTGTTCTCTAGCCTCAAAATCAATTGCTATTGTTCATCTGTTATTGATAATGCTAATGTGGAATGAGATTTTACATTTTTCATATTTAACATATCTTTTCACACAGATAGACTGCCAAATACTGATATCAGTCTATGAGTGCATGACCTTAACTGAGTATATTAGTTCTTCAGAAAGTACTTATTGGGTCTATTATTCTTCTCTCGATATTTTACTTTCAGCATGCCATTGCATTGCAGATTAACATCCCTCAAAGGTTAAATGGAAGTGCCTCGATTGCTCAGTTCAATGGATTTTGAAATATAAATGTCTTTTTCACTTGTATTGAAATATGAATGTCGGAGCTGTAGTTTGAACTTGGAACACATATCTATTGTGCAAATTGGCAAGGGAGCTTAGATCACTTTCTTGTTTTAACTTTTGACAGCCCATGACATGTAGAAAGAAGGTTGACATTACTTACAATTCAATGGCAAAGCTGTCTTCATGGGCATGTATCCTGTGTATCAATGCATGACTCCACACTTAGAAGTGCCCAGCACTTGGTGTAATGCCCTGCTGTCACAGCCTTGAATTTTTAAATATTTTTTGGACTTGAGATACATGCAATATGAATGACCACTATTCCTTGTTACCCTGTTTTCATATAGTGTTCGTGATGCCCCAAGGGCACAGTGAACTCATGATGCATGGGAGATGAGTGAAATCAAAGTACAAGATAGGGGGGCGCCTGGGTGGCTCAGATGGTTAAGCGTCTGCCTTCGGCTTGGGTCATGATCCCAGGGTCCTGGGATCGAGCCCCGCATCGGGCTCCCTGCTGAGCAGGGAGTCTGCCTCTCCCACTCCCTCTGCCTCTTCCCCTGCTTGTACACTCTCTCTGTCCCTCTGTCAAAAATAAATAAAATCTTTAAAAAAAAGTGCAAGATAGGCATTTTATATCTATGACTGAATAAGGGGGAAAAATGACAGCCCAAGGAGGCTACACTTGTTCAAACCAGAACTGACTTTGAGACCATGGCATTCTGGGGAACCTTATCCATACGCTTCTTGCTCATATCATTCACCAACCACTTATGCTGAAAAATGACACTGAAGGAAAGGGAAAGATACAGCCAACTGTAATTCCTTCTGCTTTTGTGATTCCTTACTCATTGGTAAATTGAAGGTAGAGAGTGATGGTAGAACTGAATATATTAAAAAGTGAAATAAAACAGTTAATTTCATATAATGTTTCTACTGTTCTGGTAAAAATAAAACATGTAAACATGTAAGAGCTACAAAATTTGAATTGTGTAATTTTAGAAATTCCACACATGAACAAAGTAAGCACTCATATTAGCATTTTGAATTGGCATCACATTATATATAGATGAATGGACACATCTGTTTGCAGTGTGCCAAGAAGCAGGGTGGAGTTATGGGAGCACTGTGTACCCCCTTTGGTGCAGCTCCTCAGCACTGCAGCAGCAGCAGTGTTAGAGTCACCATACATAACGCCTAAATGAAGGAATGTAGTTGTGTTCCAGGGAAGCTTCATTTGTGGGCACTGAAATTTTATTTTCAGGTATAATGCAATGTGATTCTCTGTTTTTTTTTTTTTTTTTTCCAACCATTTAAAATGTAAAAACTATTCTCAACTCATGGGCCACACAAAAACAGGTGGCAGGTGGAATTTGGACCAGGGGCTCTATTTTAACAATCCTTGATCTAGAAAGAAGGAATTAAAAGAGAAGGATGAAGCTCATGACCAAACCTTGGGGTATTCAATATTGAGTGGTGCTTTAGAGGAAGAGGAGAGAGTTTAGGAGATGAAGAAATGAAGTCTAGAGAGATGGAAAGAAATCCAGCACAGAGTAGTGATTCATAGTCTTAAGGCAATTCTTTTGAGAAGCTTTAGTGTTTGTATTATTCTTTCAATGGTAGCATGCTACTTGAAAGTTGCAGGTAATCAAAAACCAATGAAAAACACTTTATATACTTACTTCTAAAAGCTATTGATCCTAGGAGAAATCATCTCTAATCTAAGAACTTAAATTTGAGCTAGTAAATATCATATTCTATCATTTCAGTGCACAAGTATTTACTACAATGCTATATGTTTGTACAGTTTCCCTTGCTATCATTTCAGTAACTGCTTTTCTTAATAGACAGTCAAATCCCTTTGGTGAAGAAGCTTATTTAGATATCATTATTCACTTATAAAGACAAATAAGCAGAAACAATAACAAATAAAAGCAAAAATAAGGCAAAACTATTTCTGTTTCACAGTACAGATAATAATTAATATTCTCAAATGACTAGAAATAAGAAATGAAAAGATGCTTTGTTATATAACTTAGAACTCTTTTGGATGCTTGAAAATACCAAAATACATGAAAGTACCAAAACCTAAAATAACTATCAAAAAGGTTATGTATTATTAATCTTCATATGATTGGAACATTTCAGTGGTGGCCCTGAATTCAGTCAAACATATTTCAATGTCTCAAAAATCTTTAAGGTATGTGTGTATGTGTGTGTGTGTGTGCACATGTATGTGAGTGTGCATACGTGTTGAAAGGGAAATATGCTGATTCCCTCTTGGCTTTATTCTGTCAGTAACTTAATATTCCTATTTGGTGGAGAAAGCAAATATTAAAGACCTGCATTCAAACAAAAAAATAACCTTATTGGAAAAAAAGTACTTTTTCTTTGAATGTTATTAATACAACTCAGAAAAAGATTCCAAACAATCTGTACTACTGGAGTACTGATCACTTTAGTGGGGCAGGAGAAATTTGGGCACGATGATTGATTAGGATGGGCCATGTGTCCAGCCCTGTGGTAGAAGGGCAAGAGGACATGGAGCATAGGATGCACTGAATGTGACAGACTGCTTACCATGTAGACTGGAGCAGGGCAGTCACCCAAAGGAAACAGGAGTAATAGGCCTGCCACATGTAGGGCACACTCATATACAGGATTTAGACAACTTAGAAGATGAGTAGAAGACACATTGAAGAAATAAATGAGTAAATTATGAGGTTTAAATGAGATAATTAAGTGTAAATCAGGGTAAATAGACATGAGATGAAAATATACCCTTAAGGCCTTCCAGTATGTTATTTCCTATTGGTTTACTCTTAGTTTATCTTTGTCCAGCTACAAAATCCATTTTAATATTTTTCCAAAGTGTCCTGCTTTCCCATTTATCTTAACAGTTAGGTGTTGGATGAAATGAATGGATGAACACATTAAACAAAACTAAACTTTGCTGCTGACATCCTATGTTTCTATTCTAATTTATTCTTTCCAAAATAAGTTTTTTTCATTTTCTGATCTCTGCTTTTAAAATTGGGCTTTTTTTTCAGGGGAAGATGGCAGAGTAGGAGGACCTTGAGCTCTCCCCATCCAAAATTTACAACTAGATACCATCCACATCCAAGTCAATAAACCAGAGAGCAATCTGAAGACTGGCAGGACAAACTCCACAATTAAATATAGAGAAGAAGCTGCATCTGAAAGGATAGGGAGGTCAGAAAGGGGAGGGAAACTGCCTGCAGGAAGGAAGGAGCTGTGCATGTGCAAAGGGCAGAGAAATGAGCCCTCATACCATGGAGCTCATATGGGGAAGACTAATCCTCCTACTATCTGGTTTTAAAAACCAGAGGGGCTGAATTCTGTGAGTTTGTGAAACCAGTGGGACTTGGAGCTCTAAAAGTCAGCTGACTCAGCACTGGGTGAGCCTGGAGGGTGAGTCATAGCTGGGTTACTGCCCTTAAAGTGACAGCAGCCTGTGCTTACAGGCAACATAAAAATGCAGTCAACACAAACAAGAGAAGGATCTGTTCATACAGATTTCGAGCATGTTGGGGGACTTCTCCAAAAATGAGGGAGCTGACAGATGACATTTTCTTCCCCCAACTGCCAGCATAAACACAGAGCCATTTGTGGGAGATAATGCTGCACAGACACCTGCTACCTAACATGATGGCAATGTGCTATGCCCTTAAATTCTCCTGAGGACTTGCCAGCTCCAAACCTACTAACTTTGGCCTTGGGCTCAGGGCAAATTTTGTTAAAACCACATGTGCACCTCCAGCCACCATTGCATGTCATGATTAGCTGTGCACCCTTAAGCTCTTCACAAGCTATGCCCTCAGGTGCCCTGGTGTTCCATGCCCACTGTGCATTCCCCACCAAGGCTAGCACCATGCCTAGCCTTGCACCCCCAGCACACACAGTGCATAGCTCCCAGCCACGGGGATCTGGTATCAAGGGATCTGACATAGGACTAGTGGCCCAACACAAATTTTACTAACACCGCTGCTCTGCCTCCAAGTTCCCTGGAAGACATGCCCCTCAAAGCTGGCCTGCCTGGGTTCCACTAACAACAAAGAGAGCAAGCACAGTCCACAACAGGCAGAGTCAGTGCAGACAACTGCACTGAAAGGAAAAGTGACTCAGACACAAGAGCAGGGCATAAACAACATACATTAGATACTCTCCTGAAGTGCCAGGTTCTGGTGAACAGGGAACACTGCACTCCAGGGCACTCCAGGGCCTCTTTTTCATAAAGTCACTACTTTCAAGAGTAGGAGACCCAGGCAACTTTCTTAACACACATAAATAGACATAGAGAGGCAACAAAATGAGAAAATGGAGAAACTTATCCCAGATGAAAGAACAGGACAAAACTATGGCCAGAGATCTAAGTGAAACAGATATAAGTAACATGCCTGATAGAGAATTTAAAGCAATGATCATAAAGATACTCACTGGATATGAAAAAAAGAGTGGAAGACATGAGTGAGACCCTTAACACAGAGATAAAGAATAACACAGCAGAGATAAACCTCTCAATAAATGAAATAAGAGGGCACCTGGGTGGCTCAGTTGGTTAAGCAACTGCCTTCGGCTCAGGTCATGATCCTGGAGTCCGGGGATCGAGTCCCGCATCGGGCTCCCTGCTCAGCAGGCAGTCTGCTTCTCCCTCTGACCCTCCCCCTGTCATGCTTTATCTCATTCTCTCTCTCTTAAATAAATAAATAAAATCTTTTAAAAAAAATAAATAAATGAAATAAGAAGCACCTCTAATGGAATGAACAGCAGGAGGGAAGAAGCTGAGGAATGAATTAGTGATCTGGAAGATAGAGTAATGGAAAGTAATCAAGCTGAACAAAAGACAGAAAAAAAATTATGCAAAATAAGAACAGACTTAAGGAACTCAGTGATTCCATCAAATGTAATATCATTTGTACTATGAAGTCCCAGAAGAGGAGGAAAAACAGGCAGAAAATTTATTTGAAGAAATAATAGCTGAAAATTTCCCTAATCTGAGGAATGAAACAGATATCCAGATCCAGGAGGCCCAGAGAACTCACATCAAAATCAACAAAAGCATGGGGCTCCTGGGTGGTTCAGTTGGTTGAGTGACTGCCTTTGGCCCAGGTCATGATCCTGGAGTCCTGGGATTGAGTCCTGCATTGGGTTCCCTGCTCAGCATGGAATCTGCTCCTCCCTCTGACCCTCCCCCCTCTCATGTGCTCTCTCTCTCTCAAATAAATAAATAAAATCTTTAAAAAAAAATCAACAAAAGCAGACCTACACCAAGACATATTGTAATAAAATTGGCAAAATATAGTGATAAGGAAAAAATTTTTCAAAGCAGCAAGACAAAAGAAGTCAGTAATTTACAAGGGAAAGCCCATGAGGCTAGCAGGAGATTTTTCAACAGAAACTTTGCAAGTGGCATGATATATTCAAAGGGCTAACTAGGAAAAATCCGCAGCCAAGAATACTCTATTCAGCAAGGCCATCATTCAGAATAGGAAGAGACATAAAGAGTTTCCCAGACAAACAAAAACTAAAGGAGTTCATGACTACTAACTCAGCACTGTGATAAATATTAAAAGGGACTGTTTGAGTGGAGAGACCAAAAGTGACAATATAAAAGTAGGAAACAGAAAAGCAGTAAAAATGAATATTTCTGTAAAAAATCAGTCAAGGAACCCACAATAAAGGATATAAAATATAATAACATTTACCTGAAATGTGGGGAGGAGAGAATGGGTTAAAACATAAATGACCATTAACTTAATATAGAATGCCAAATGCAGAAGAGGTTACATACAAACATAATGGTGGTAACCATTTATCAAAACCAGTAATAAATATGCAAACAATAAAGAGAAATGAATCCAAATATATTACTAAAGAAAATAAGCAAATCATGAAACAAAGACAAGAAAGGATCAAAGAAAAATCTTGAGAAACAACAAAACAAGCAATAAAATGGCAATAAGTATGCATCTATCAATAATTACTTTGAATGTAAATGGACTAAGTACTCCAATAAAAAGACATAAGGTGATAGAGTAGATTTAAAAAAAAAAAAAAGGACCCAACTATATGCTGCCTACAAGTGACTCATTTTAGACCTAAAGATACCTGAAGATTGAAAATGAGGGGATGGAGAAACATCTATCATGCAAATGGATGTCAAAAGGAAGCTGGAGTAGCAATACTTATATTAGACAAAATAGACTTTAAAACAAAGACTGTAACAAGAGACAAAGAAAGACACTATATAGTAATAAAGGGTACAATGCAACAAGAAGATGTCACTACTGTAAATATTTATGCGCCCAACATAGGAACACACAAATACATAAAGCAATTAATAACAAACATAAAGGAATCAATTGATAATAATACAAAAACAATAGGGGACTTTAATACTCTACTTACCCCAATGGACAGATCATCTAAACAGGAAATCAACAAGGAAAAAATGACTTTGAATGACACAGTGGAACAGATGGATTTAACAGATATGCTCAGAGCATTCCATCCTAAGACAGCAGAATATATAATTTTTCAATTGCTCACTGAACAATCTCAAAAATAGATCACATATTAGCTCACAAAATAAACCTCAACAAATTCAAGAAGATCAAAGTAATATCATGCATCTTTTCTGACAGCAATGTTATGAAACTAGAAGTCAACCACAAGAAAAAAATCTGGGAGGACCACAAATACATGGATGTTAAATAACATGCTACTAAACAATGAATGAGACAACCAGGAAATAAAAGAAGAAATAAAAAAGTACATGGTAACAAATGAAAATGAAAACACAGTGGTCCAAAACTTTTGGGATGCAGCAAAAGTGGTTCTAAGAATGAAGTTTATAGCAATCCATGCCTACCTTAAGAAGGAAGATAATAAACAACCTAACCTTACACCTACAGGAGCTACAAAAATAACAACAAACAAAATCTAAAACCATCAGAAAGAAGGAAATAATAGAGATTAGAGAAGAAATAAATAGTATAGAAACTAAAAAAACAAAAAAAAACAAAAAACAACCAATAGAACAAACCAATGAAACCAGGAGGTGATTGAAAAAAAAAAAAAAAGATAAACCACTAGCCAGACTCATCAAGAAAAAAAAAAAAAAGACAAAATCACAAATGAGAGAGAAATAACAACCAACATGACAGAAATACAATTATAATAGATGTCTGCTTTTACTTTTTGGGGCACAGCTTATGGGCTTGCAAATTTTACAGGCCCTCTTTCTTCCCAGGATGCATAGGATAAAGGTATAGGATTAGTTTCACAATATATGAGTCCATTGATCTTTCCCTGGATCTTTACTGGGAAATAGTTTTTTTCATTTTGAGATTTCCTTATTATCTCCATTGTCCTTTATATAATTTCACTAATTTATTTAAGTCAATACATGCATCAATTGCAGACAATCTCAATCCCCAATGTGTCTGGGTCCCAGTGAGTCCAGTGATACACCTGGTCACAGGTGAGACTGTTCTCACATTTTCTGTTCTTTTTTTTTTTTTTTTCACACTTTCTGTTCTAAGCATGGGAATGGACCATTGCCCTTACACTCAAAAGATTCTTGGGAAGCAGGAGGGGGTTGTTGCTCAGCACCACATATTACCTATTCAGGAATGCTTAGGATATGCATACTCTCCTTTTCATGTGATGATCTATGTTCATCCTTTAAAACAACCAGATTTCTGCTTCTTTCTGCATTCTTCCCTTTCTCCTCTGTGCTGCCATTTATCTGTTTTATTTTTTTTTTAATTTTACTTTAATTTCAGTATAGTTAACATACAGTGTTCTATTAATTTCAGGTGTACAATACAATAATTCAACAATTCCATACATCACTTGGTGCTCATCAACACAAGTGCATTCCTTAATTTCCATCACCTGTTTCACCCATCCCCCACCCACCTCCCCTCTGGTAACCATTAGTTTGTTCTCTATCGTTAAGAGCTGTTCCTTAACTTGTCTCTCTCTCTCTATTTCTTTGCTCATTTGTTTTGGTTCTTAAATTCCACATATGAGTGAAATCATATTTGCCTTCCTCTGACTTAATTTCGCTTAGCATTAGACTCTCTAGCTCCATCCATGCCATTGCAAATGTCAGGATTTCTTCTTTTTTATGGCTAAATAGTATTACATTGTGTATATATACCACAACGGAATATTATATACCACTTTATCTATTCATATATCAGTGGACACTTGGCTTACTTCCATAATTTTGTTATTGTAAATAATGCTCCTATAAACATAGGGATTGCATGTATCCCTTTGAATTAGTATTTTTGTATTTTTTGGATAAACACCTGGTAGTGCAGTTGCTGGATCATAGGGTAATTCTATTTTTAACTTTCTGAGGAAATTCCATACTGTTTTCTACAGTGGTTGCATGTTTTCATTCCTACCAGCAGTGCACGAGGGTTCTTTTTTTCCACATTCTTGCCAACGTTTGTTGTTTCTTGTGTTTTTGATTTTAGCTATTCTGACAGGTATGAGGTGATATCTCACTGTATTTTGATTTAATCTGATGACAAGTGATGTGAGCATCTTTTCATGTGTCTGTTGGCTATCTGTATGTCCTCTTTGAAGAAATGCCTGTTCATGCCTTGCACCCATTTTTAATTGGATTATGTGTTGAGTTGTACCAGTTCTTTATGTAATTTGGATACCAACCCTTTGTCAGATATATCATTTGCAACTATCCTCCTATTTAGTAGGTTGCCTTTTAGTTATGTTGTTTCCTTTACTGTGCAGAAGCTTTTTATTTTGATGTAGTCCCAATAGTTTATCTTAATTAATCATTATCATGATACTTACCACTTTGTAATGTAATCAGTTGTCAACTTGTATGTCTCCTTACTGGGCTACAAAACATTTAAAAGAAGGGACCATATTCTTATTAATTTTGGATCCTTGATCTCAACAATTCTGTGCTGCTGGGAAGAATGTACCTGGATGTTGCTTCTGTGCCCTAAACTTTCAGGTACCCTAGTTGAGTCTCAGTGCTCTGCACTGTCATCTGATCTCAGCCTTGGGGCTTGCAAGGATTTGCAGGATATAACTTCTTAAATAAAGTAGGTAAACATTTGAATTACAACTTGCAATATGAACAGAAAATCCATCAAAACTTCAAAAATTTACTGTATAACATGAACATTTTACTTTTTTATTGAAACTTCATCTTAAATAATCAATTAGTTTGTATTGTAGCACTCTTTAAATTGATTCTTTTTGGAATTTGGGTAAATATTAGGCACCAAATAAATGATATTAAATAAATTTTAAATACTGAATAAACATTAACTAATTAAATAAATCTTAACAAATCTATAATAAAAAAGTCTTTGATACTGAAAGCCTTGCAAAAAAGATCACAATCTTAACTATTTAAAATTGTCTAATGTTTTCTTTAGTTTGTCATAAACAATAATACCCACATAGATCTTATTACCAACACAGTAATAGATCTATTATCTATAACTCCTTTTAAAGAGGTGTGGATATTTTAAACCTGTTGCACAAATGACAGTCTTTATCTGACATAAAAATAAAAGCCATTTATGTGGAAGCCTGCATTATTACCCAGGCTGTGCTGAAGAGGAAGCAGGTACTAAGAGCAGAGCCTTCAAATTACCATTCCTGTTTTCAATGAAAACAATCATACTTATTTCACTAAGAGGAGAAACTGCATGAGAATTTCAATGGTTATCATGAAATGTAAAAGAGGAAAATGTAAGGAGCTCAAGGTAGAAAGCAATTCAGTGGTCAGGGATGTTTTCAAGAAGGCTGTGGAACTAGGAATAATAGGGTTGTTTTAGCATTTAGTTTTTAAATGATTTTAAACCTACAGGAATGTGGAAAAACAGTACAGGGCAATCCTTTTAGCTTTCACACAAACAAACCAAGAACTTAACATTGATATAACACTATCAACCAAACTACAGACTTTATTTGGATTTCACCATTCTTTCTACCAATGTTCTTTTCTGTTACAGGGTCCCACATTGCCTGTAGTTTTCCTGTCTCCTTAGTGTCCTCCATTCTGGGACAGGTCCTCAGTCTTCCCCTGTCTATTAATTTTCTATTGTTGCTGTTAGAAATTACAACAAACTTAACACCTTCAAACAATACAAATTTGTTATCTCACCCTTCTGCAGATTAGTTGTTTCCACTGATTCTTCTGCTCTAAATTTCACAAGGCAGAAATCAAGGTGTTAGTTTGGCTCACCTTTTACTGGGAAGAATGAACATCAATTTCATTCAAGTTATTGTCAAAATCCAGTTCCTTGTGGATTGTAGGACTGAAGCCCCTGTTTGCTGGCTGTTTGCCAGGGGTCATCCTCAGTTCCAAGAGTACCCTTTCTGGTCCTTGCACATGGTCTTGCAGCTCAGGGCCAGCAACAGTGCATCCAGTCCTTCTTGCACAAGAAGTTTCTGACGTCCCCTCCTGTGCTTGCATATCTCTAACAACTGGAGAAAGTTTTGTCTTTGAAGGGTTCACACAATTAGATTGGGCCCATCCATATAATCTAGGGTAATCATCCCATTTTGAAGTAGGCAATCTCACAATCTTACACCTGCAAAGTCCCTTTACCCATGCAATTTAACATATTCATAGGTTCCAGGGCTTAGGACATGGTCACTGGATGAGTGGGAGCGGGGAGGAGTCTGTGCACTGTGCTGTCATTCATGATTTTCACCCTTTTGAATAGTACTGGTCAATTATTTTGCAGAATATTCATCAATTTGGGTTTGTATGATATTTTCTCTTGATTAAATTGAAGTTCAGCATTATTAAGAAGCATACTGCAAAAAAGATGAGGTACATTATCAGCACATTTATCAGGGGTACTTGCTATCTGTAATTCACATTACTGGTTATGTTACCTATGGTTATTTGGATAAGGTGGTGTCTGCTAAGGTGGGTTTCTCAAGTATAAAATAACTATTTTCCCTTTGTAATTAATAAGTTTTGTGGGGAAAATATTTTGAAACTCTAAATATCTTGTTTTTCATCAAGATGGTGATCTTTATTTCCCTCATCCCTTCCATATTTATTAATTAGAATTCTTCTGAAAAAGAAATGTCTCTTCCCTCCCTCCCTTCCTTCCTTCCTCTTTCTTTCTTTTTCTTTTTCTTTTTTTCTTTCTTTCTTTCTTCTTTTTCTTTCTTCTCTTTCTTTCTTTCTTTCTTTCTTTCTTTCTTTCTTTCTTTCTTCTTTCTTTCTTCTTTCTCTTCAATCCATCTTTAGTTCAGTATAGACTAACTGGAGATTTATTTAGGCTTGGGTTATAATCTAATACTACCATTATTTTGTTGTTGTTGATGATCAAATTTTTCCATGTCCTTGGAAAAGCCCCCATCATTTTGTGAATACTGCCCTATTTTTCTGGCACCGTACGATGTCCCAGGCTCTTGTATCTTCCATGACCCAGCCCAGGATGCAACCACTTCTATAAGGAGTTCCTGTTCCTTTCATTGGGAATGGTATTTGAAGCAGAAGATGTGGTTACAGGTACTAGTTGTGCTCAGAATACATGCATACCTTGTTTTATTGCCCTTTGCTTCACTACTTCACAGATATTGTTTTTGTTTGTTTGTTTGTTTGTTTTTTACAAATTGAAGGTTTATGGCAACCCTGTGTGAAGCAAGTCTGTTGATGACACTTCAACAGCATTTGCCCACTCTGTCTCTGCGTCATATTTTGGTAATTTTCACAATATTTCAAACTTTTTCATTGTTATTACTTTTGTTATGGTGACTGTGATCAGTGATTATGGCTCACTGAAAGCTCAGATGATGGTTAGAATTTTTTAGCAATGAAGTATTTTTTAATTCAAGTATGGACATTGTCTTTTGGACATAATGCTATTGCACATTTAACAGACTACAGTGTAGTGCAAACATAACTTTTCTATGCACTGTGGAAATTCAAAAAATCATTTGACTCACTTTACTTCAATATTCACTTTATTCTAGTGGTCTGGAACTGAACCTTCAATATTTCCAAGGTATGCAAGTAATAAAATTTTAGAGAAAATTTAACTGTCATCTTTTTGCTCCATCTTTTTATTATAGTTTCAGCTCCTCCTTCTCTGTCTGCCCTTTCCCATCAGCATTCAAGCATAATTAAATCTGTCACAACTTTAACAACAAAAACAAATCTTCCTTTAAGCCTATAATACATACTAGCTATTGCTATGATTTTTCTTTTCTCTTTTCACTGCTAAAGTCTTAGAAAGCATGGTCTAAACCAATGGTTCTTAAACTCTTTGGTCTCAGAACTCCTTTACACACATTAAAGTTATTAATAACCCCCTGGAATTTTTTTGTTAGTAAAAAACAAAAAAATATTTATTTTTACTGCATTAGAAACTAAAACAGAATTTTTATTTTTATTTATTTTTTATTTTTTTATTTTTTTTAAAGATTTTATTTATTTATTTGAGAGAGAGAATGAGATAGAGCATGAGAGGGGGGAAGGTCAGAGGGAGAAGCAAACTCCCGGCTGAGCAGGGAGCCCGATGCGGGACTCGATCCTGGGACTCCAGGATCATGATCTGAGCCGAAGGCAGTCGCTTAACCAACTGAGCCACCCAGGCGCCCTAAAACAGAATTTTTAAAATTAAAATAATCATTTAAGGAGAATAATAAATCATTTTTATGTTAACATGAATAAAATACTTTTTAAAATAAATTATAGCAAATCCTCTAAAAGATCAGTGGGAAGAGGCATTATTTTTCACTTTTGCAAATCTCTTTAATGTCAGGCTTAATAGTAAAGAATTAGATTCTGATATCTTCTGCATTCAATCTTTTGCAGTATGCTGTTCTGGTTAAAGTGTTTGATGAAAATATGGCCTTATACTAATATGCACTTGAAGAAAGGAGGAGTATTTTAATAACCAATTTAGATAATTGTGGATTTTCTTGATACTAAATCAAAATCAGACAAGTAGTGGTTCCTTAAAGTTTAGTTATGAGGCAGACTCAATTTATATCAAAGAATATTTTACAGTGTTTCATTTCAATGTTTTGGTATATCTTGGATTATAACTGGGTCTTTTACCAATACATGATTTTGAAATATATGCAGGTCATTGGTAAAATATTGGTCTCCTGAGTTATGCACATCTTCAAAATATTTATGTATTTTGTTAACCTAGCTTAGAAAATTCCAGAAACCACAAGAATACTCAACCATATATTCTACTAGCCATCAAAACAATGATATCAATAAGCTCCTTGTAGCCTTGGAAACTCTGCTGTGCACTTGTGGGAGAATAAGTGTGAAAAAGGCAAATCATAACTTTTCATTACTGTGAAACTGTTTGAATCCATGGACAGGGTTGCAGGGGTACTGCAGACCACATGTAAAAAGCACTGGTATACATACCTGGTGCCCTCGATTTCTCAGGACAAACTTCTTTCCTCACAGTCTCATTTAATTTACTGTTACCCAGGTCAAAAAAAATACCCATTTGTCTTCAGAACAATATTAAATTCTTAAATAATTCAGTTTCTGTGTTATGTTCCACTTTGACTGTTGACCTTGCTGGAACACCCCTTTCTCTTGGGTATTTATGAAACTTTGTGAAGTTATTCATTTCTCCTTACCTCTCTAACTACCATACCCAGATGCTTTTGTGGCTTCCTTTTCTTCTTTCTTCCTTTCCTTTCCTTTCCTTTCCTTTCCTTTCCTTCCTTCCTTTTTTTTGGAAAACAATTTGCATTTATAGTTCACACACAATTTGCATTCATTTTAGGTGTACAACATAGTGATTCAACAACTGTATGTGTTATGCTCTGCTCACCACATGTGTAGTTACCATCTGTAACCATATAACACTATTACAATATCTTTGACTGTATTCCCTATGCTGTACATTTTATTCCTTTGACTTATTCATTCCAAACTGTGACTTACTCTTTTGTGTGCATGTAGCCTTAAAAGTAGATGTTTTTCAAAAATTCTCTCTGCGGCCCTCTTCTTTTGTTTCCTACTCATTTCTTTGGGTGAACTCTGGTACTGCTACAGCAGCAAATATCATCCACATGAGGATGATTCTAATCTGATCCTTTTCATGAGCCCTAGAATCACATATTCAGAACATATGTGTACCTACATGCTTCTTAACCACATTGTTCAGCACTTTTTACCTGAGTTCATTATTTTATCCTTGGTATCATTCTCATAATTTATCTAGAGTCTTGATCAAAATAAAAATACATGAATAATTTTTTATTAATCCTTTTTCTCTTTTAAAGTCAGAGTGATATTTTCTTAGTCTCTAACATTTGTTAGATCTTTTATTTTCTACAACCCCTCAAAAACCACTGATTTGTTTAAATAAAATTACTTTTAAGTTCTTCAGCACTTTCAGATGCTATTTTTCCAGTCTTCACTTAAAATAAATAGTCCTCATTTAAAGATATAGATATATATCTATATAAAGATAGACTTGATATAGATATATATGTATGCATATATACTTATATATATAAATGTGGGGATATATATAAGTACATATATATATCCTTATATATATACTTATATATGTGTGTGTATGTATGTGTGTATGTGTGTGAGTGTGTGTGTGTGTATAGGGGATATATATGTTAGGATATAATTGATATGCCATAAAATGTGTTCATTTTAAATATACAGTTGAATGGTTTTGTATATCCACAGAGTTGTGCAACCATCACCACAAACTAAGTTTAGTGTATTTTAATCAAAACAAAATTCATTTTCCCTCCACTTTAACCCCTGGCAACCACTACCTCCATGATTTGCCTGTTTTCAAACATCATATTGTTGGACTCACACTGTATGCAGCCTTCTCAGATTGGCTTCTTTCACTTAGTAATATATTTTCAAGTTTCCTCCATGTAGTTCATGGTTTGATAGTTCATTTACTTTTACCACTGAACAAGATCCCATTGTCTGGGAGTACCACTGTTATTATCCATTCACCTACTGAAGTACATCTTGGTTGCTTCCAAGTTTTGCCAGTTATGAATAAAACTGTTATAAATATTCATGTGCAGGTTTTTGTGTAGACATAAGTTTTCAGTTCCTTTAGGCAAATATCACAGAATGTGATTGCTAGATCATCTAGTAAGAAGTTTTTAGTTTTGTAAGAAATCACCGAACTGTCTTCCAAAGTGGCTATACCATTTTGCATTCCCCTCAGTAAGAATGAGAGTTCCTGTTGCTCCACATCCTCTCCAGCATTTGATGTTGTCAGTTTCTGGGTTTTGGTCATTTTAGTAGGTAAGTGCTAGTATCTCATTTTCTTTTTTTAAAAGATTTTATTTATTTATTTGAGGGAGAGAGAAAGAGAGAGAGAACAAGCAGGTGGAGAGGGGAAGAGGAAGAGGGAGAAACAGACTCACTGCTAAGCAGGGAGCCCTATGTGGGGCTTGATCCCAGAACCCTGGGAACATGACCTGAGCTGAAGGCAGACACTTAACCAACTGAGCCCCCCAGGTGCCCCAGTATCTCATTTTAAATTGCATTTCCCTGATGACATATGATGAACATCTTTTCATATGATTATTTTCCATTTGTGTATCTTCTCTGGTGAGATGTCTGTTAAGGTCTTTGGCCAGTTTTTAATTGGCTTATTTGTTTTCTTACTGTTGAGATTTAAGAGTTCTTTGCATAATTTAATAGCAATCGTCATCAGATAGGTCTTTGCAAATATTTTATACCTGTCTGTGGTTTGCATTTTCATTCTCTTGGCAGTGTCTTTTACAGGGCAGAAACTTTTAATTTTAATGAAATTCATCTTGCTTCAGTGTTGTACCTGAAAAGTCATTAGTATACCTATGGCAATCTAGGTTTTCTGCTATGTTGTCTTCTAGAAATTTTGTAGTTTTACATTTTACATTTAGATTGTTACCCATATTGAATTACATTTTGTGAAGGGTATGAGTTCTGTGTCTAGATTTTTTTTTTTTTTTTGCACTTGTGGATGTTCAATTGTTGCAGTACCATTTGCGGACAAGACTATTTTTGCTCCATTGCTTCTTTGTTGCAGGTCAGTTGACTATATTTATGTGGGTCTGTTTTTGGGCTCTATATTCTATTCCATTCCATTGATCTATTTGTCTATTCTCTTATTAATGGCACACTGTCTTGCTTACTATAGCTTCATAGTAAGTCTTGAGGTTGGGTAATGTCAGTCCTTCAAATTTGTTCTTCCCCTTCAACATTATGTTGGCTTTTCTAGGTTCTCTGTGGTTTTGATTTACATTTCTCTAATGATTATTGATGTTGAGCACCTTTTAATTTCTTATTGTACACTTGTTTATGTTATATAAGTAAATATTATTCAAATCCACTGTCCATTTTTAAATTGGATTATTAGCTTTTTAAAATTTTTAAGTTGTAAGAGTTCTTTGTATGTTCTGTATTTCTCTTCTTTATCCAATATGTAACTTTAAAACACTTCCCATTCTGTGGTGTGTTTTCACCTTCTTGTTGGTGTCATGTTTTGTGTAACATTAAATTTTGATGTAATACAATTATGTGGCTTTTCTTAATTTGCTACTGTTTTGGGTGTCAAATCTAAGAAATTATTAATTAATCAAAGGTCTTGATGATTTATCCCTATGTTTAATTCTAAGAGTTTTATAGCTCTTACATTTAAGTTTATGATCTTATTATGAAGTTATTTTTTGTATACAATATGAGGTAGAGGTCCAACTTCATTTTTTTTTAAGATTTTATTTATTTATTTGACATGAGAGAGAAAGCACAAGTAGAGCAGCAGGCAGAGAGAGAGGGAGAAGCAGGCTCTCCACTGAGCATGGAGCCGGACATGGGGCCCGATCCCAGGACCCGGGGATCATGACCTGAGCCGAAGGCAGCTGCTTAACCGACTGAGCCACCCAGGCACTCCTAACTTCATTCTTTTACATGTGGATATCCAGTTATCTCAGAACTATTAACTGAAATGATTCTTCTTTCCCTATTGAATTGTCTTAGCACCCTTGTTGAAAATCAGTTGAGAACAAATTTGAGATTTTTTCAGTATCCTCTCCTACTTCCACTAACCAATATATCTAACTGTGTGCCACAGTATTTTGATTATTACAGATGTTTATTAACTTTTGAAATTGGGAAACAGGGTTCTCAAACTTCTTATTTTTCAAGATTGATTTTTGTGTTCTGGGTTCTTTGCATTTCCATATGGATGGATCCAAATGGATTAGCTTATCAGTTTCTAAAAACAAAACAAAACAACAAAAACAAAAACAAAACAAAACAAAACAAAAACAGCTGGTGATTTTGGTAATAATTGTATTAAAACTACAGAGCAGTTTGAAAAGGCATCTTAATAATACTAACTTTTCCAACTTATAAATATGAAATGTCTTTTCACTTATTTAAATCTTCTTTAACATATTTAAGTAACTTTTATAGTTTTCAATATAAAACTCTTATTGTCCTCTTGTTACATTTTTCTTTTTTTTTTTTTAAGATTTTTTTATTTATTTGACAGAGAGAGACAGCAAGAGAGGGAACACAAGAAGGGGAGGTGAGAGAGGGAGAAGCAGGCGTCCCAACGAGCAGGGAGCTTGATTCAGGGCTTGATCCCAGGACCCAGGGATCATGACCTGAGCTGAAGGCAGATGCTTAATGACTGAGCCACTCAGGTGCCCCTTGTTACATTTTTCTTAAGCATATTATTCAGTTTGATATTATTGTAAATGGAAGGGTTTCCTGAATTTCATTTTTAGGTAATCCATTGCTAGCCTATAGAAATACAATTGATTTTTGTATATTGAGCTTTTATTTTGCTACTTTATCAAACTTATTCATTAGTCCTAATAATTTGTGTGTGTGTGTGTATTTTTAGAATTTTTAATGTCTCAGATGATGTCACCTGCAAATAGAAATACTTGTACTTCTTTCTTTGAAATCTGGAGAACTTTTTATTTCATTCATGCCAATTGCTGTGGCTAAAATCTCTATTACATTGCTGAACAAACGTGATGAGAGTAGACATCCTTATCAGGTTCCTGATCTTAGGGAGGAAGCATTAATTCTTTCATTATTAATTGTGATGTTAGCTATGTGTTTATCATATATGACTTTTATTGAATATAGCTTTAATTACCAATATGTTCATTTTTTATCACTAAAGGCTGTTGAATGTTATCAAGTAAATTTTCTGTGTCTATCTATGTGATTATATGTTTTTTTCTCTTTATTCTAGTAATAGGCATATATTTATTTGTGTAAGATAAATAACTTTTCCATTTTGCATTTGATTGTAGTATATCTTTCAAAGATGGTATTTGGAAAATAATCAGTTACCAGATGTTTTAAGTAATTTAGAGGTGATAATGGAACTATATTTGAGCCACAAAAAATTGTGAGACATTTTGAATAATTAAAGCTAATCATTTTTGACAACCAAATATAGTTGTCACATTTCATAGAGCTTTTGGGAAGCTCACATGAACTCATGAATTTTTTTCTTGATCATGTTTTTTAAAGATTTTATTTATTTATTTATTTATTTATTTATTTATTTATTTATTTTTATTTGAGAGAGAGAGAGTGTGAGTGTGTGTGTGGGGGGGGAGAGCAGTGGGAGATGGACAAGCAGACTCCACACTAATTGTGGAGCCAAACGTGGGGCTTGATCTCACGACCTTGAGAGCATGACCTGAGCTGAAATGAAGAGTCAGATGCTCAGCCTACTGAGCCACCCAGGTGCCCCCATGTTTTTGTTTTTGAATAAGCAAACAAAGTTGCTGCCAGCATAAACTTCAACAACTAAAAACTCTCTTCCTATGCTTAAGCCAGGTCAAAAATAGGTTAAAGGTTAAAGAATAAAAAGGTTCTACTTTTAAGCTTACAATGCAAAATGCACACAATCAGTGCATGGCAGATCTGACTTATCAACCTCAGAGTTGCAATATTTTAAAATTTCCTTTTCTTAGAAATTTGTTACATATACTTGTATTATGTTCACAAATCCTGGTTTGAACATTCTTAGCATTGCTTTAAAAGCAACTTATTACCTGTAATGAAAGCATCAGATGAGGAGCAAGATGGCAGAGGAGTAGGAGACCTGGATTTTTCTGGTCCCAGGAATTCAGCTGGATAGGGATTAAACCATTCTGAACACCTACCAACTCAACAGGAGATCAAAGAAAAGAATAGCAGCAACTTTCTAACAGA
The DNA here is from genome assembly GCF_054177405.1 of Leptonychotes weddellii. Lineage (NCBI taxonomy): Eukaryota > Metazoa > Chordata > Mammalia > Carnivora > Phocidae > Leptonychotes > Leptonychotes weddellii. The sequence continues at coordinate 98,619,219 of NC_138372.1, read as the reverse complement.
AATGTGACCACTTTCTGGAAGATAGGACGTGTGGAGAAGTGATTCCGAGGCACTATTTGGGAGGATAGACGGTGGTGGAGGAGGCCTCTGTCGGCTGCTTCTGGCAAGTGATAGAGCAGCAGAGCACAAAATTGGAACTTTTAGAAGTCTGCTCCACTGAGGGACATTGCTCCAGTGGCTAAGCGGGGGGTGGACACCTCGCTGGGACAGTGTGGTCTCAGGACCCTCGGGGTCACAGAAAGACCAGGGGTAACTGAGTGCAGCAGAACCCCCAGGTATCAGAGCGGGGAAACCGGCTACACAGACGGAGCCGAGGTGTGGGTTCTCAGCTCGGGGTTGCCATGAACCATGATCCGCAGCATAGTCGGGCCACTGCTCCTCCAGCAGGGACCCAACAAGCGGGGGAACCGGGAAGACTCCCCTTCCTCCCCTGGGAGGAGCAGCGCGGGAGTGCGCTGAAGGAATCTGCTGGGTTTGGAGACTCTGCACGAGGTCATGTGCCAGAGATAGAGGTGCTCAGTCACAGTCTGGGTGAGCATGGAGTGCAGCAGGAGATGGGGAGATGAGAGTGATTGACTGCTTTTCTCTGGGACCTAACTGAGGAGTGGGGCCTCTGAGCTCTCAGCTCCTCTGGGCTGGAGATTGGGAGGCCGCCACTTTCACTCTCATCCTCCAAATCTGTATGGAAAGATTGCAGGGAACAAAATCTGCCAAGAGCAAACCCCAGCAGATTACTTAGCCCGGACTGGCAAGGGTGAGGCAATTCTACTTCCAGCAAAGACATTTGGGAACCACGGCAAAAGGCCCCTCCCCCCGAAGATCAGCAAGAACAGCTAGCAAAGACCAAGTTTACCGATCAAGAAGAATGGCAGAACTCCAGCACTAGGGAAATACTGCACATAGAATTCATGGCTTTTTCCCCATGATTCTTTAGTCTTTCAAAGTTAATTTTTTTAACTCTTTTTTTTTTAATTTTTCTTTTTCCCTTTTTCAACCAACATCTTATCAATCCCTTTTTAAAAAAATCTTTCTTATCTTTCATGTTTAGAGTCATATTCTATCCCTTCATGGTAGTTAACCTTATTTTCGGTATTTATATATATAAGTTGTTCTCTCTTTAAAATTTTGGGATACAGTTTCTTATAACAGATCAAAATATACCCTAAATTTCTAGTGTATGGCTTTGTTCTAGTCTCCTGCCTGATCACATTCTCTCCCTTTTTTTCTTTTTTTAAATTCTCTTCTTTTCTTATCAACCAACTTCTTATCAATTCCTTTTATAAAATCTTTTATAATTTTCATCTTTACAGTCATATTCTATCCCTTCATTGTATTTACCCTTATTTTTGTACACATATAATTTTTTCTTTCTTTAAAATTTTGAGAGGCACTTTCTTCTAACAGGCCAAAATATGCCCAAAATTTAGTGTGTGGCACTGATCTATGCACCAGCCTGATCATATTTGATCCCATTCTGTTTTCTTTGTTTTGTTTTGTTTTTGTTTGTTTCTTTTATTTTTTTCTTTTTCTTTTTTCTTCCTTTCCCTTTCTTTTCCCCAGGTTTCAGATCTTTTCTGAAATTTTTAGTGTATATTTTCTGGGGATGTTATTACCTTGTTAGAATTTTGTTCTCTCATTCATCTATTCTCCTCTGGACAAAATGACAAGAGGGAAAAAAATCACCTCAAAAAAAAGAACAAGAGGCAGTACCGACTGCCAGGGACCTAATCAGTATGGAATTAATAAGATGTCAGCACTAGAATTCAGAATGATGATCTTAAAGATACTGCCTGGGCTTGAAAAAAGCATGGAAGATGTTAGAGAAATGCTTTCTGTAGAAATAAAAGAACTAAAAACTAAAAAGTCAAAATCAGAAAGGCTATTAATGAGGTGCAATAAAAAATGGAGGCTCTAACTGCTAGGATAAATGAGGCAGAAGAGAGAATTGGTGATATAGAAGACCAAATGATGGAAAATAAAGAAGCTGAGAAAAAGAGAAATAAACAACTACCAGATCACGAGGGCAGAATTCGAGGGATAAGTGATACCATAAGATGAAACAACATTAGAATAATTGGGATCCCAGAAGAAGAAAGAGAGAGAGGGGCAGAAGGTATATTGGAGCAAATTATAGCAGAGAACTTCCCTAATTTGGGGAAGGAAACAGGCATCAAAATCCAGGAGGCACAGAGAATCCCCCTCAAAATCAATAAAAATAGGTCAACACCATGACATCTGATAGTAAAACTTACAAGGCTCAGAGACAAAGAGAAAATCCTGAAAGCACCTCGGGACAAGAGATATGTAATCTAAACTGGTAGAAACATTAGATTGGCAACAAACCTATGCACAGAGACCTGGCAGGCTAGAAAGGATTGGCATGATATACTCAGAGCACTAAATGAGAAAATTATGCAGCCAAGAATACTATATCCAGCTAAGCTGTCACTGAAAATAGAAGGAGAGATAAAAAGATTCCAGGACAAACAAAAACTAAAGGAATTTTCAAAGACAAAACCAGCCCTACAAGAAATATTGCAAGGGGTCCTCTCAGCAAAGAGAGAGCCTAAAAGCAACATAGACCGGAAAGGAACACAGACAATATACAGTAACAGTCACCTTACAGGCAATACAATGGCACTAAATTCCTATCTTTCAATAGTTACCTTGAATATAAATGGGCTAAATGCCCCAATCAAAAGATACAGGGTATCAGATTGGATAAAAAAGCAAAACCCATCGATATGCTGTCAGCAAGAGACTCATTTTAGACCCAAAGACACCCCCAGATTGAAAGTGAGGGGGTGGAAAACCATTTACCATGCTAATGGACACCAAAAGAAAGCTGGGGTGACAATCCTTATAACAGACAAATTACATTTTAAACCAAAAACTGTAATAAGAGATGAGGAAGGACACTATATCATACTTAAAGGGTCTATCCAACAA
>NC_138372.1:98594271-98615770 GCF_054177405.1 Leptonychotes weddellii | reverse complement strand
CATCAAGATAAAAAGCTTCTGCACAGCAAAGGAAACAGTCAATAAAACAAAGAGGCAACGCACAGAATGGGAGAAGATATTTGCAAATGACACTACAGAGAAAGGGCTGGTATCCAAGATCTATAAAGAACTTCTCAAACTCAACACCCAAAAGCAAATAATCAAGTCAAAAAGTGGACAGAAGACATGAAAAGACATTTCTCTGAAGAAGACATACAAATGGCTAACAGACACATGAAAAAATGTTCATCATCATTAGCCATCAGGGAAACTCAAATCAAAACCACATTGAGATACCACCTTATACCAGTTAGAATGGCAAAAATGGACAGGGAAAGAAACAACAAATGTTGGGGAGGTTGTGGAGAAAGGGGAACCCTCTTACATTTTTGTTGGGAATGCAAGCTGGTATAGCCACTCTGGAAAACAGTGTGGAGGTGCCTCAAAAAATTAAAAATAGAGCTACCCTATGATCCAGCAATTGCACTCCTGGGTATTTACAACACAGATGTAGTGAAAGAAGGGCCATATGCACCCCAATGTTCATAGCAGCAATGTCTGCAATAGCCAAACTGTAGAAAAAGCTGAGATGCCCTTCAACAGAGGAATGGATAAAGAAGATGTGGTCCATATATACAATGGAATATTACTCAGCCACCAAAAAGGATGAATACCCAACTTTTACATCAACATGGATTGGACTGGAGGAGATTATGCTAGGTGAAATAAGTCAAGCAGAGAAGTCAATTATCCTATGGTTTCACTTATTTGTGGAACATAAGGAATAGCATGGAGGACATTAGGAGAAGGAAGGGAAAAATGAAGGGGGGGAAATCGGAAGGAGAGATGAACCATGAGAGACTATGGACTCTGAGAAACAAACAGGGTTTTAGGTGGGGAGGGGGAGGGGGATGGGTTAGTCCGGTGATGGGTATTAAGGAGGGCACGTTGCATGGAGCACTGGGTGTTATACGAAAAAAATGGATCGTGTATCACCACATCAAAAACTAATGTATTGTATGGTGACTAACATAACATAATAAAATTTTAAAAATTTTTTAAAAAGTAATTGAAATTTACAGATGAATAAATTTATAAGCTTAAAATATGAAAAGTAAAATTCTAGCACAAATATTTAAAGAAAAGAAAAGTTGTTTGAATTTTTGCAGTAATTATAAACTTTATGACTCAACATAATCAAAGGTAAATTATTAGTAGGACACTAGGAGGAATATTTGAAAGTTTTTTAAGGCAAAAATAACAATGTGGGGTGAGTTTGGATCAGTCTTACCCATATAGACATTTATCTCTGTGAAAAGTCTGACAGGGTCATGTGTGAGGTTCAGAGGTGAACTACATGTATAATTGGTTTCACAAAAATTTCGTGTAAGGAGCTCATTTCTAGGATGGACTAGGGTGCTTAATCCCTCTATTTATCTACTAGAACAAAAGAAGAGCCCTCTGCAATGGAAGCTGCCACAGTTACTTTATTGTCATTTTCACACTATATTAAAGGGTATTTTGGATATGTAAACAGACAATAAATACAACCAAGAATTATAAGAAAAGACAGTTAAGAGAAGTAAATTCATAGATTATTCAGATATTGGATTTAGCAAAAAAAAAAAAATTTAAAGAACTATGGTTATGTTTTAAGGAAAATGGTGAAAAATACAAAAGAAAGGATGCCAAATTTCTCCAGAGAATTGAAATCTATTTAACGAAAACACAGTAACACTATAGATATAAAATTAAGATATCTAAATTCAAGAAATAAATGGATGAGTGAACTGTAAAGCAGTTTAATAGGATATAATGAATCTGAAGCATAGGAAGATGAAATATGGAAAAGAAGTGGAAAATGTGTGATTCATGTGGGAACAGCCAAAACATTTAACATATTGTTTAATCGGAATCATGGGGGGAAAAATGAGAGAATGGGACACAGCCACAACAAAGGAGATAACAGCTGATGATTTTTAGAAGCTGACAGAAGGTAATGATCCACAGGTTAAAGAAGCTCAGCAAACCCCAAACAGGATAATACAAGAGCACTAAGCAAATGAAAAGATTGTCAAACTTGAACTTAAAACACAAAAGCAAAAAAAATAAAAAACAAATAACAGTTGTTTACTTGAGACACATTATCTTTTTTTTAATTTTATTTTTTTAGAGAGAGAGAGAGAGAATGCCCACATGAGTGAGGAGAGGGGAAGAGGGGGAAGGAGAGAATCTCAAGTGGGGATTGACTCAGGGCTCGATCCCATGACCCTGAGATCATGACTTGAGCAGAAATCAAGAGTCAGCTGCTTAGCCTACTGAGCCAGTTTGGCATCCCAAGAGATACTTTAAATATAAAGACATTTATAATTGAGAGGGTGAGTGCAAACAGATGGAAAACGATACCCTGAAAACACTAACAAGAAAGCTGATTGTAACATAGTAACATATAATGGTAATTCAAGTAGAAGTGCTAGAGATTAAGATAGAATTTCATAATGATCAAAGGATCAATTTACCAGGAATATAATTCTACTTTTATATTCTACTAATAACATAGCTTTAAAATATATATAATGAAAATTAAAATAATAAATAGGAAATATAAAATTTATAATCTGTCATTAACACAGATGCAAAATTCCTAAATTGAATGTTAACAGAATGAACCATAAAATATAAAAATGGTATATTGTCAAAAAGAATGAAAAATTAATTGGACATATTGTGTCAATCATTGTAATAAACCCTATTAAGAAAATAAAGAGCAATTAATGTTCATTTTGATAGACGTAAAGAAAATCATTTAATATAATTCAACAACCATTCATGATTAAAAAAATGTTTAGCAAACTAGGAATAAAAGTGAAATTCTTTAACCCAATAGAATATGTGTTATGTAGTATGGTGGTTCTAGTCTATACAATAAGGCATGTTAAGGCAACAAAATTTAAAGGTGTCAGGACTTAAAAAAAATAGAACGGTTATGATTTACAGATGATAGATTGTATATTCAGAAAATTCAAAATAGTCTATAGACTTGCCAGTTGAATTAATAGGTAAATTCAGAAAAAGAAAATCCATTTAAAAAAATCCATTTAATATGGTCAACATAAAAATTCAATAAATCAATTTAATTTATACATACCAGTAACAATTACAAAATTAAGCTTAAAACACCATAGCTAGGAAAAGTAGTTATTGTGAATGTTATTTTTTGCTAGGCATATTGTTTAATATAACAAAATTAATTTATATTACTAAATAAGAAGAAACTATACTGTATGAGTTTCTTATTATTGCTATAACATATTACCACAAATTTAGGGCCTTAAAACACACAAATTTATCTTTGAGAGGCCCAAAATGGGTATTAATGGCCTAAAATCAAGGTCTTGAATTCTTCCTTCAAATAATTACTTCTAAAGGAGCAATTCTTTGTTTTGCCTTTCTAGCTTCCAGTGGCTCTCTACATTTGTTGGCTCCTAGACTCACATCAGTCTGACTTCTGCTACGTCGTCACATCTCTTTCTTGACTCTAACTCTCCTGCCTCCCTCTGTCACTTAGAAGGTTCTTTGTAATGACATTGGCCCCACCCTATAATCCAAGATAATGGCCCCATTTCAAAAGGGTTAACATTACTATTGCTAGTCCTTTTCAACATATAAAGTAACAGATTCTAGATATTAAGACATGGATATCTTTGGAAGGAGCATTATTCTACCATATGTATTGTTATATAAAAAGCTAGTGGTTTCTTGTACAAGACTATTAATCTAATTCCCAAAAGACAATGGATTGAGAAGGCTACTCTGTTCAAAATAGGTTTACTTTTCAGATTACCTTTGCATTCATTTATTTTTATCTATGAGCCCAACACCTAGAGGTAAAATCCTGCTACCAACTATGTCATTATCAAAATTTTTTTTTTCAAGTTTCTATTTAAATTCCAGTTAGTTTATAGTATAATGTTAGTTTCAAGTGCAGAGTTTAGTGACTCATCACTTACATACAACATCCAGTGCTTATCACAAGTGCTCTCTTTAATAGCTGTCATCCATTTAACCCATCACCCTACCCACCTCCCCTATGGTAACCATCAGTTTGTTCTCTATAGTCTGTTTTATGGTTTCCCTCTTTTTTTTCTTGCCCTATGTTCATCTGTTTTGTTTCTTAAATTCCACATATGGGTGAAATCATGGTATTTGTCTTTCTCTGACTGACATATATTGCTTAGCATAATACTCTCTAGCTCCATCCATGTTATTGTAAATGCAAGATTTCATTCTTTTTTATGGCCAAGTAATATTCCATTACCACCTCTTCTTTATCCATTCATCAGTTGATGGACATTTGGGCTCTTGCCTTAATTTGGCTATTGTAGATAATGGTGCTATAAACATCAGAGTGCATGTATCCCTTTGATCTGTATTTTTGTATCCTTTGGGTAAATACCTAGAAGTACAATTGCTGGATCATGGGGTACTTCTATTTTTCACTTTTTGAGGAGCCTCCATACTGTTTTCCAGAGTGGCTGCACCAGTTTGCATTCCTACCAACAGTGTAAGAGGGTGGCCCTTTCTCCATATCCTCACCAACATCTGTTGTTTCCTGTCTTGTTAATTTTAGCCATTCTGACTGGTGTGAGGTGATAATCTCATTGCAGTTTTTTTTTTTAAGATTTTATTTATTTATTCATTAGAGAGCGAGGAGAGACACCATGAGATGGGAGAGGGTCAGAGGGAGAAGCAGGCTCCCCGCTGAGCAGGGAGCCCGATGTGGGACTCAATCCCAGGACTCCAGGATCATGAACTGAGCCAAAGGCAGTCGCTTAACCAACTGAGCCACCCAGGCGCCCCTCTCATTGCAGTTTTAATTTGTACTTTTTTTGATGATGAGTGATGTTGAGCATCTTTTCATGCATTGGTTTACCATCTGTATGTCTTTGGAAAAATGTCCATTCATGTCTTCTGTCCATTTCTTAACTGGATTATTTGTTTTTTGGGTGTTGAGTTTGATAAGTTCTTTATAGATTTTGGATACTAACCCTTTATCAGATATATAATTTTCAAATATCTTCTCCCATTCTGAAGGTTACCTTTTAGTTCTGTTGTTTCCTTTGCTGTGCAGAAGTTTTAGTCTTGATGAAGTCCCAATAGTTTATTTTTTGCTTTTGTTTCCCTTGCCTCAGGAGACATATCTAGTAAGAATTTGCTATGGCTGATGTCAAAGAGGTTACTGCCTGTGTTCTTCTCTAGGATTTTTAGGGTTTCCTGTGTCACATTTAGGTCTTTCATCTATTTTGAGTCTGTTTTTGTGTATGGTGTAAAAACGTGGCCTAGTTTCATTCTTTTGCATGTTGCAGTCCATTTTCCCCAGCACCATTTGTTGAAGAGACTGTCTTTTTTCTATTGGATATTCTTTCCTGCTTTGTTTAAGATTAGTTTAACATATAGTTGTGGGTCCATTTCTGGGTTTTCTATTCTGTTTCATTGATCTCTGTGTCTGTTTTTGTGCCAGTACCATACTGTCTTGATCACTACAGCTTTGTAATATAACTTGAAGCCTGGAATTCTGATGCCTTCAGCTTTGCTTTTCTTTTTCAAGATTGTGTTGGCCATTTGGGGTCTTTTGGGGTCTTTTGTGGTTCCATACAAATTTTAGGATTGTTTGTTCTAGCTCTGTGAAAAATGCTGGTGGTATTTTAATAGTGATTGCATTAAATGTGTAGATTGCTTCAGGTAGTATAGACATTTTAACAATATTTGTTCTTCCAATTTATGAGCATAGAATATTTTTCCATCTATTTGTGTTATCTTCAATTCCTTTCTAAGTGTTTTTATAGTTTTCAAAGTATGGGTCTTTTACCTCTTTGGATAGGTTTATTCCTAATTACCTTATGGTTTCTGGTGCAATTGTAAATAGGATTGATGCCTTGATTTGTCTTTATGCTGCTTTGTTATTGGCGTATAGAAATGCAACAAATTTCTGTACATTGATTTTGTATCTTGCAACTTTACTGAATGCATGTATCAATTTTTGCAATATTTTGGTGGATTCTTTTGGGTTTTCTACATAGAGTATCATGTCATCTGCAAATAGTGAAAGTTTGATTTCTTCCTTTCTGATTTTGATGCCTTTTATTTCTTTTTGTTGTCTGATTGCTGAGGCTAAGACTTCCAGTACTATGTTAAATAACAATGGTGAAATTGGACATCCCTGTTTTATTCCTAACCATAGAGGAAAAGCTCTCACTTTCTCCCCATTGAGGATGATATTAGCTGTGGGTTTTTCATAGATGGCCTTTATAATGTTGAGGTATGTTCCCTCTACCCCTACTTTGTTGAGGGTTTTTATCAAGAATGGATGTTGTACTTTGTCAGATGCTTTTCTGCATTTATTGAGAGGATCATATACCTGTTATCCTTTTATTAATGTGGTGTATCATGTTGAGATCTGCAAATATCGAACTACCCTTGAAACCCAGGAATAAATCCCACTTGATCATGGTGAATAATTCTTTTAATATACTGTTCAATTAATTTTGCTAGCATCTTGTTGAGAATTTTTGCATCTATGTTCATCAGGGATATTGGCCTATAGTTCTCTTTTTTAGTGGAGTCTTTGTCTGGTTTTGGAATCAGGGTAATGCTGGCCTCATAGAATTAGTTTGGAAGTTTTCCTTCCATTTCTGTTTTTTGGAACAGTGTGAGAATAGGTGCTAACTACTCTTTAACTGTTTGGTAAAATTGCCCTGAGAAGCCTTTTGGCCCTGGCCTTTGTTTTTTGGGAGATTTTTGATTACTGATTCAATTTCTTTGCTGGTTATTGATCTGTTCAAGTTCTCTATTTCTTCCTGTTTCAGTTTTGGTAGTTTATATGTTTTTAGGAATTTATCCATTACTTCAAAATTGTCCAATTTGTTGGCATATAATTTTTCATAATATTCTGTTATAATTATTTGTATTTCAATGGTATTCGTGGTTATTTTTCCTCTCCCATTTGTGATTTTATTTATTTGGGTCCTTTCTTTTTTTCTTTTTGATAAGTCTGGCTAGGGGTTTATCAATTTTACTAATTTTTTTGAAGAAACAGCTTCCAGTTTCATTGATCTGTTCTACTGTTTTTCTTTGATATTTTGTTTTATATCATTTATTTATACTCTAATCTCTATTATTTCCCTTTTTCTGCTAGCTTTTAGGCTTCATTTGTTGTTCTTTCTCTAGTTCCTATTGGTGTACATTTAAGTTGCTTGAAGTAGGCCTGTATTGCTATATTCTTCCCTCTTAGGAGAGCTTTGCTCTAGCCCAAAGATTTTGGACCATCGTGCTTTCATTTTTATTTGTTTCCATGTACTTTTTAATTTCTTCTTTGATTTCCTGGTTGGCCCATTCATTCTTTAGTAGGATGTTTTTTACCCTCCATGTATTTGTGGGTTTTCCAATTTTTTTTCTCATGGTTAACTTCAATTTTCATAACATTGTGGTCTGAAAATATGCATGGTGTGATCTCAATCTTTTTGTACTTGTTGAGGCTTGATTTGTGACCCAGTATGTGATTTATTGTGGAGAATGTTTCATGTGCACTCAAAAAAGAATGTGTATTCTATTGCTTTAGGATGAAATGTCCTGAATATATCTGTGAAGTCCATCTGGTCCAGTGTGTCACTCAAAGCCATTGTTTCCTTGTTCATTTTCTGCTTAGATGATCTGTCCATTTAATGAAAGTGGGCTGTTAAAGTCCCCTACTATTATTGTGTTAATTTCAATGAGTTCCTTTATGTTTCTTATTAATTGTTTTATATATTTGGGTGCTCCCATGTTGGGGACATAAATATTTGCAATTGTTAGATCTTCTTGTTGGATAGACCACTTTATTATGATATAGAGACCTTATTCATCTCTTATTACAGTCTTTGGTTTTAAATCTAGTTTGTCAATTATAAGTATTGTTACTCTGGCTTTCTTTTGATGTCCATTTGTATTGTAAATATTTCTCCATCCCCTCACTTCCAATCTGCAGGTGTCTTTAGATCTAAAATAAGTCTCTTGTGGACAGTATATACATGGGTCTTGTTTTATTATCCATTCTGACTTTATGTCTTTTGATTAGAACATTTAGTCCATTTACATTCAGCAAAATTATTGATAGATATGAATTTAGTGCCATTTTATTACTTGTTTTGTGGTTGTTTCTGGAGATTTTCTCTGATCCTTTCTAGTCTTTGTCACTTTTGATCTTTCTTTCCTACTCAGAGTCCCCTTTGATATTTCTTGCAGGGCTGGTTTAATGGTCATGAACTCCTTTAGTTTTTGTTGTTGTTTTGTTTTGTTTTATCTGGGAAACTCTTTATCTTCCCTTCTAGTCTGAATGTAGCATTGCTGGATAGAGTATTCTTGGCTGCAGATTTTTCCCATTCAGCACATTGAATATATCATGCCATTCTCTTCTGACCTGCCAAGTTTCTGTGAAAAGATCTGGTGCTAAACATATTGATCTTCCCTTTTTTAAGCTAAGGACTTTTGTCCTGCTGCTTTTAGGATTTTTTCTTTATATTTTGCAAATTTAACTACAATGTGTCTTGGTGTTCGCCTGCTTTTGTTGATTTTGATAGGAGTTCTCTGTGCCTCTTGGATTTGGATGTCTGTTTTCTTCCCCAGATTAGGCAAATTTTCAGCTATTATGTCCACAAATAAACCTTCTGCTCCTGTCTTCTCTATCTTCCAGTGATTTGAATGTTATTATGTTTGATGGAGTCACTGAGTTCCCTAAGTCTATTTTTGTGATCCAAGATTTTTCTTTCCCCCTTTTGTTCAGCTTTGTAGTTTTCCATATTTATATCTTTTATAGCATCTATTTGTTCCTCTGCTTCTTCCATTCTTGTGGTATCATCCAATCAGTTTCACATCTCAGTTATAGCATTTTTTATTTTGGCCTGATTAGATTTTAGGTCTTTTATCTCTGTGGTAAGAGTTCCTGGTGTCTTCTATGCTTTTCTCAAGTCTAGCCAGTATCTTATGATTGTTGTTTTAAATTCTGGATCAGGCATATTTTATATTTGTTTTTATTAGATCCATGGATATGACTTTTTCTTCTTTCTTTTGGGATGAATTCCTCCATCTTGGCATTTTGTCTAAGTCTCTGTCTTCTTCTGTGTGTTAGGAAAGCCTGTTATGCTTCCTGCTCCTGAAAGTAATGGCTTTATGAAGAAGATGTCATATGATGTCCAGGGCCTGGTGATTCAGTAAGGGTCTCTGTTCTGTGCTGCAAGCACTCTACTGCTGTGTTAAGGCTGCTCTATCATTCAGGTCAGTCCTCTGCAGAGTTTCTCCTTGCCTGCAGTGGGGAGTGTTTGAACCTTGGCCAGAGTGTAGTCTGGGCTGCTAGTTAAAAGAGACCTAATGCTATTTCCACTATAACTGAGGCTTTGCAGAACTCTATGGTCAATAGAAATGGAGTGCTGGGATTTGTGCTGGTCTTCTGGGGGAGGGCCTGCTGCACTGGCCCTTAGGCACACTTGCTCAAGAAAAGGAGTACCAGAGGAGTGCAGTGGTGTGGGACTTGGTGTAAGCAGACCATGTAGCCAGTATTGATGATGTGCTGCTTATTGAAGTTAGTTTATGCTGAGAGGCAGGGGAAGGAAATGGCCCCAGACAGCTCCTCTGTCCATGGAGAGGGGAATTCATACTTGCTTCTGTTAGGGAAGCCCTTCCAGAGGAGCAAATAATATCCCCTGTGCATCCTAGGCATTTTTCAGTTAACTATCTTCACATTATCTGTGTCCAGGTTGCTTGTCTGTCTGGAGCAGTGCAGTGCACTTTGAGCTCTATCCCAGCCAGGCTGACTGAGTTTTAAAACTTAAAACTTTAGGGACCTGGTGTGACAGGGACATGCACTGCTCTTCTTGATAGGTTGGGTCTTGCCATGCTGGGATTTTTATGCAGGTTTGACCCAGAAGGGCAGTCACACTGGACTACAGGAGTGTGATATTTGGAGCAAAGCACACTAAAGAGCCAATATCTGGATTAGTTGTCCTCAGCAAGTGTCTCTGCCCCTATGCTGAGGGGCATGGAAGGGAAATGGCACCCTCTGGCTCTTTTGTCCCTGGAGAGACAATGCCACCTCTCTCAGATACACTCCAAGAAAAGAGAACAGTCCCTCCCAGGTGTCTTAGGTGATCCTCAGCTCATGCCATCTGTCCCTGGGTTACCTGTCTGCCTCCTCTACAGGAACACAGCAACGCCCTCAGGGCTCTATACCAGCCATGCCATGGACCTCTAAAACTCCAGTCTTTGAGCCCTGCTGGTTGCAAAAACTCACAAAAATCAGTGCCTCTCATTTTCCCAGTCAATGGCTTTGGGGAAGTGTTATCCTTGTGTGATAGCCTGTGCACTCCTCTCTTGCCTTTCTCCATGACCAGGGCTCCCTTCCATCTGTAGCATCCCTGATCCATTTCTCCCCAAAACCACGTTTCCATACTTCCTACCTTCCACAAAATGACCTCTTCTCTCCCTCTAGCTGTGCAGTTGTTCAGATCGATTTTTTAGGTATTCAGAATCATTTGATATTTATGTAGCTATGTTCAAGGAGCAAGGCGAGATGAGGGTCCTTTTACTACACCACTATCTTAGCTCCTCCTACCCTACCAAAATGTTTTTATACAAGAAAATAATTTTCAAATCCCTGACTGCTGACCCACTATTTCAAAAACTAGTTTACGTAGAATAATTTTAACATATTGGATAATATTTGGGTGTTTTTGTTTACATTTACCTTAAATATTTTCTCCAATTATACATATTTACACACACTCCCATATAAAATGGAAATTTTATATTATCCATGTAGCAGTTTGGGAGACTACATAAAATAATCCAAGTTCAAAAATTCAAGAAATTTTGAAGGTAGATATAGAGATTTGAATCAATTTACATAAAATCATTAACTGAATAGTTAATGAATAATTATTTTATTTGCACTTTAATTACCTTCATTCAGTTCTTATTGGTATTCAATCACCGAAACAAAGCAAAATATGCAGTTGTTTAATTTATGATTAAGTTACACAGGATATCATTCTATCAAAATATTTTTTCCTCATAACATTCCAATTTCATGATGTTGAAACAGATTTTCTTTTTAGTCAAGACACTGAAGATACTAATATAACAAAAAAATAAAATAAAATAAAGAAGGAAATACAAAATATTTTTTTTCCTTACCTGTGGAAGTTAAACCTTTTTTCCTGCTAAATTGATAGTTTACCAGTGGCAGTTGTTCAATATCAGTTTGCTCTGGACTAGAAAATCAAATGCAGATCTAATTATTTCAGCAAGTGAAATGGGATATTTTTATCCCAAGGTCTTTATCTATGAATGCTTTTCTCTCTCTACTCCCAACTATTAGAGACCACTTTGACAGAAAGTTGATAAGCATTTAGCCTAAATCATACCAATATAGAGTATAGTTACAGTCTTAGGCTGTAACAGTTTTTCCAAAATTTTTGTTTTGCAATTAACAACAAATATATTACTTCTCAATGCATAATTCCTCAGTTGTTCTGCCCCTGCCCCTCATGCCTCATAAACTTTATCTCAGCACTCTTCTGGCTCTTAAGCCCAGCAGATCTTCAGCTTCACTTGAGTTCCTTTTTTTGTGTGTGTGTGTGTGTGTGTGTGTATTTACTTTACATGCATTACAATTGTTTCAGCATAAACTCCATTATAATCTACATTATATTGAAAACAAAACAAAACAAAACAAAACACGTGGAAGTCTGGACAAAGTTCTTGAAAACCTACCTGGCCTGGCTTTGCTATATTTGACAACAAATATATTACTTTTCAATGCATAATTACATAAATTAAGACATGGTTTCATAAAATTCTGAGTATTATTAACCTATGTGATGTGATATACCCTGATATTTACTTTTTTATCTATTTTGTTTTATTTTTTTTTAAGATTTTATTTTTTTATTTGTCAGAGAGAGAGATAGTGCACAAGAAGGGGGGCAGCAGGCAGAGGGAGAAGCAGGCTCCCCGCTGAACAAGGAGCCTAATGTGGGACTTGATCCCAGGACCCTGGAATCATGACGGGAGCCTAAGGCAGACAATGGATTGAGCTACCTAGGTATCCCTTTATTTTGTTTTCTAAAAGAATTCTAGCCACAAGTCATTCTAATGAAAAAAAAAAACAATTTTTTTTTTAATCTCAATCTGTAATCCAAAAGAGGGTTCCTTAAAGCAAACTGCTGAACTACATGGGCCCAGTATAAAACAGCTTCCACAGCATTATGGGCACCTCTTCTCTGAAAACTTTACAATGACAGCAGTGTTGCATTATTTTTGTGAATATTCCATTAACATTCAGGATACTGTAGTTCTATGATGGTGAAGTTTATGTCTGCTTTTATTCAGAGAATACATTGTCAATCTCAGGATCTTATAAACACACAGTTAGTATCTATTGAAATAATCTTTGATTCTGTTTTCTCCCTCACTAACTACATATCATCATTCATTAAGTCCTATTTCCATTGTACTACTTTAATCAACAGTATTGTTATTTGTACACTGTAATTTACTACATGACTTCACTGCCTCCATTCTTGGCCTTCCTCAACTCAGAATCCTCTTATTAAAACATAAATCTGATCTCATGCATCCTTTTTTTTTTATATTTTTTTATTCTTATGTTAATTCCCATACATTACATCATTAGTTTTAGATGTAGTCTTCCATGATTCATTGTTTGTGCATAACACCCAGTGCTCCATGCAGAATGTGCGCTCCTCAATACCCACCACTAGGCTAACCCATCCTCCCACCCCCCTCCCCTCTAGAACCCTCAGTTTGTTTTTCAGAGTCCATCGTCTCTTATGGTTCGTCTACCCCTCCGATTTCCCCCGCTTCATTCTTCCCCTCCCGCTACCTTCTTCTTCTTCTTTTTTTCCTTAACATATATTGCATTATTTGTTTCAGAGGTACAGATCTGAGATTCAACAGTCTTGTACAATTCACAGCTCTTACCAGAGCACATACCCTCCCCAGTGTCTATCACCCAGTCACCCCATCCCTCCCACCCCACTGCCCACTCCAGCAACCCTCAGTTTGTTTCCTGCAATTAAGAATTCCTCATATCAGTGGATCTCATGCATCCTAATGCCTCTGCATTGCAAGTGTACAAATATCTAAATTATCTAAAGTGGCCTACAGTGTTCAACACAATGTCATTCCTATCTGCATCAACTAGCTTTTAATTCATAACAAATCAGCTGAGAGCTTCATGGCTGAGAATTACATTACATGAGTTCATAATTTTGTTGTCTGGCAAGTTGGGCTGGGCTTTATGGGAAGGTCCACTGATCATGGCTAGGCTTACCCTGCAACTGTGGATAGCAGCCAGGTTAACTGGGGATGAGCTGACTCCTGGCTGGAGTGCCTCAGTTTTTCCCCACATACTTCTCATCTTCTAGCATGACAGCCAGTCTGTTCACATGGAGGCAGTGCTTGATGAGGAGAGGATAACTGTGCAAAGTTTTTTGAGGCTTAGGCTTGGAAATGATATAACAGTACTTCCTCTGTATTCTTTTTCCCAAAGAAAATCACAAAGACAGACCAGATTCAAGAAGTGAGAAAGAGATGCTGGAAAATTGCAATGCAAAGCTGCCTGGTACAGAGAAGGAAATGATCTCATCCATATTTGCAAACAATTTACTACACTATCCACATCTCTTTCCTGCAGAGTATGTCAGCTTGACTTCTACCAAACACATTGCTCACTCTCCTCCAACCACTTTATTTCTTCCAAAAGGCCAACCCATTTCTAGCTAATGATCTAGCTAAGTGATCATACAGCTTCCTATGGCTAGAACACCCTTCTTCAATATTGTCACATAACTGGCTCATCTCATTCAGGTCCCAGACAATATGTCACTTTAAATCACCATGTGATGAAAAAGTTTTCCTGGTGGCTAAAACCTGTGGTCAAAACTCCTCCAGGCTGAAAAGGTAGCAAGAGATATTTAAAATTAAGTAAACAGTATAAATAGTATACTGGCTCCCAGGAAAGTTATATTGCAATAGACTGTGAACTACTTGAGGACAGGAACTTAGTGATATTAATATCAAAGCTTAAAACACACCTATACCTGATAGTTATTTAATAAAAGTTTGTTGTTCTAATTTTTAAAATGAACCTATGCAATTGCTTCAGACGTGAAGCAATTATTTCACAAAACATTGAATACATTAGGGAAAAAAATAATTCCCTGATATTGTCAATACAAATTACTCTAGGACTCACCTTCACAATCAGAAGCTCTTGTTGAGCATCTGCTTGGACTTGGCTGTTTAATTATTCTTTTCCCCTTACAATAGAAGAAGGTAATTACCAACTCCTGTTCTTAATTACGAGCTTCTTGACCAGTGCATCTGGTCCTGCTTCTGTCTCTACTGCAGTGAATTATAGCTTTTTCTGAGAGGATTTTGCCAGGAACCAGAGCCTTTGTTTCATTTTCCTAAGTTACCTAAGAAAATAAATCACTGTATCTATCATGCAGCCTTTTAAGTGTGGCTGTCCCCCACCTACCCCTTCTCATTATCTTGTGTTTCTGCATCAAGCTTCTTTAGAGTATGATTAAAATGAAGAGTTATACCAAGGCTACCCTAATTTTAATTTTCCTTCTCTATTTTTGTTTTTAGTGTTTGATGGATAAAAATTTGGGCTTCATCCACAAATATGGCACACGCATATGTCCAATTCATGACTTTTTATTTTTCCTTTGGGGTAATTGATAGTCACCTCTTAACATGTTCGATTCCAAATTTAGTATCTTCCTCCCAAAATCTGCCTCTTCATCTTCTGTAATCTCCACCTCAGTAAATACTAATCCCTCCTCAAAATATGGCTGCTACAAAACTGCAGTCTCAAATGTTGCTGATGTTTACTCCCCTCCCATACTCGACTCCTTCCTCAAAGTGGTCTGCTCACTGTTTTTGAACAAGCATGCTCTTTTTGGACAGAGATAGATATTTCATAGGCAGAGCAAATTTTTGTTAGTGCACGAGGAAATTAAAACATAACTTTTTAAAAAGAATTTGATAGTTGTCTTTTAAAAAAGAAAATCATCTGAAGAATCATCATGGAAAATCTATTTTAAAAAAATCAGTTGAGCTTATTTACATGTAGTTAAGCAGATTCACATTATTGTCTAATCAAATATGAGTTGGAGAGACTGACACAAAATGCTTCAGTATTGAGGACTGCTGACATCATTAACCTGATTCTGCTACTGGAAATCCTCTTCCTTCCTTTCTGGATCTGGTGAATGTCTTTTTCTTTATTATCTATAACTAATGGTACCCCGCTATTAAAACTTCTCTGATTCCTGAGGTAACCTCTCTGTCCTCTGTCCTCTCTGACCCAACACATTTTGTCTCTATCTTCTGGGAGCAGTTACCTTGATACTATGGCAGGACCCCATGACATTCATCACTGTCCCCCTTGCCCAGGCTGAACACAAGCTATTCCTTTATCTTTTATAAAAAGAAATGAATATCTATGCTATAAACTTCAAGCAGTAAGGTCTTTCTGCTGTTGAGTGACTGAACCTGCTTTTTTTTTTTTAACCAGAAGTATTAAATGAGTTAAATATAGTCTGAAACATTGCTACAAGTGTTTTGTTAACTCAGCTATTCATTGACTAGACAGTGCAAGATGAAAATGGTGTAGAATCTAAACTTAGTAAGTTTACTAGGAGCAAATCAATGACACTTTATTTACCTATTTCATTTTGTTTTTGTTTTAATTCTACCCCAAAATAATTGTTAAGTCTTATTCCTTAGTGTCCATTTATCAAGCATTTTATTACGTACTTATCTATTCCTTCACAACAAGATCATTCACCATGGTCCAGATATTATTGTATATCCTGAAGATAAAATCATTAAAGTAATTAAATATCACCTAGCTCTTCTTTCAAGGGCTCTTTGAACTTGAATTATGAGGTAGAAACTAATAGATTTTGAGAATACAATTTTATAAGTCCTGGGATGAAACTGGACAGAACAAAGGTAGAAAGGGAGAGAAGTGATGAGAATGGATTTCTTAAATGATATAGATGGTGTCTGAACTGATAATTGAAGAGTAAATTGGTGAGTTGAAGAGTTAGAGGAGGTAGACGTTCTAGGCAGATACAGTAGTGTGAAGAAATTATATGCATAAAGGAGAAAAAGGAATATTCAAGCAACTGAAGTGGCTGCATCAATGTGAGCAAAAGAAACATGACAGTAGACATGATGGGAGGCAAGTAATGAGGTTCCATCACTAAATACCTGTATGTTTGTGGAGTTTTTTCCTCATGCTTTGTATTGTTTCCCTATTGCTTCTGTAACAAATTACCACAAATTTAATGGCTTAAAATAACATAAAATTATTTTCTTTACAGTTCTGGAGGATGGATTTCCAAAATGGGTCTTATAGGACTATCAGAATTCCATTCCTCCTGTTAGCTTTAGATAAGAATCTGGTCCTTAACTTTTACAGCTTTTGAAGTCGTCCATAGTCCTATCTCCTTGGACTCTTGTTCCTTCCTGTTATAAGGATCCTTATTATTTCACTAAGCCTACACAATAATGAGGAATAATATCTCTATGTAAATTTGCTTAATTTAATCACACTTATAAAGTTCCTTTTGCCATACAAGGTACTAGCAATTCATAGCTTTTAGGAATTAGTAGGTGGCCATCTTTGGGGCCATTATTCTTACCACAAGCTATCCAGATATTAAAGTGGTGAGGTAGGGATAATGCTTCAATAAAATTATTATCTTTAGAAAGAGACTTCATGTGAGGGTTTGGATTATTGATTTTAGGCAGATAATTTAGAGGTTTCAGTCCTTTTCATTATAGGTCTAAAAATTGTAGTTGTGTGTTTTTCCAGAAAGAGAAAATACAGAAATTTTATGACAGTTCCAATGATGGGGATGGGGAGTTATAAATCACTGGATTAAGTGTCACTGAACCAGAGGAATGGATGATCTAAGCCAAAGAAAAGGACGTGGAGTAAGGTTCACAAACATGAAGCTAAGGTAACAAATGCAATAGACTTATTTGCTTTATTTAACACATATGATGCTTGTAATACATTAGAATTCCATTTTTTTATATTTACCCTTTGCAAATATATATTAAAATCACTACTATCAGTTTTTTGACCTATTCATTATTCTTGACAGCTGTGATACTCGACTGTGTAGATGAATTATAATTTATTTAGCCATTCTGCTAGATAAACGTTTAGGTTTTTCTAATATTTTCCTATTACAATCAATGTCACAATTAATGACCTTGCACAAGGAGAAAGAAAATGTTTGTTTATGTGAGTAGGTTTATGTGTGACAAGTACTACTAGTTTTCTTATGAGAATGTTTTGATTTCCCCTTTATTCCCGAAGAATATTTTGTTGGGTATATGATGTGAAGCTGCAATTTTTTTCATCTTTTGAAAAATGTTGTATCTTTTGTGTCTTCCCTGTATGCTGTCCTTAGATTTCATTTCCCCTGTAGGAAAGGTGTTGTTTCTCTCACTGATTTAAAGATTTCCCTTTGTTTTCTGTTTCCAGTTTGACTTGATGCCCCTTGATCTGGATTTCTTGGATTTACACTCTTTGGGTTTCACTCAGCTTCTTGAATCTGTAGTTTCATAATTTTTTAACCAAATTTGGAAAGGTTCAGCCATTATTTTTTTAAAAATACTTTTTCAGTGCTACACTCTTTCTTCTCTCCTCTTGGAAATTCAATGACAGAAATGTTAGATCTTTAATTAAATTTCACATGTCCATAGAGTTTTATTTTTTTAACCTATTTACTTTTGTTGTTCAGGTTGAGTAGTTTATATTGTTCTGGCTCCACCCTCACTTATTTTTTCCTCTTTCCTTTCCATCTTTTGAGCCAATCCATTGAATTTCTATTTTTTCCCAGTTTCAGATTTTATTATTCAGTTCTAAAATTTCCACTTTATCACTTCTGTTTCTTCACTAAGACTATTTATTCAGTGAGACTTCTCATTTTTTTCCCATTTGTTTCAAACACATTCTTAATTTCTTAAAGAAGTATTTCTATGATGGCATTAAAATTCTTCTCAGATAATTTCGATGTCTCTGTCATCTCAGTGTTGATGCCTATTAACTGTCCTTCCTCATTCAAGTTGAGGTTTGTGTGGTGTGTGGTGTGATACATTTTGATAACTGATTTTCTATTGGCCCTGAATATTTTGGATATTATATTATCCAAAGAATACTTATATCTAAAGAATTTGGATGTTATTTAAATATTCTGTTGTAGCTGGATTCTGCTGGCACCATTCTGGTAGAGAAAATGGAGGGCAACCCCTTGTTATTGCTATGTGGGGATCGAAAGCAAGTTTCCCTACTCATCCCCTGTTGGCACTCAGGGAGTAGAGAGGTTGTGGTAGGGAGTCCTGTGAGGAAGAGTAGTGTCTCATTACAGCTCCATACGTGGCATCCACAGACATCAAGGTGGGGATGCAACCATGCTAATTGTTACCCCTTGGGGATAAAAGAACTACCTTCTATTCAGCTTTCTGTGATGCCATTTTGTCAGGAGGGTTGGAGTGCCTTGGTATAGTCAGGCAAAGGTAAAAATCTAGACTGTTTATTTATGGTCTAAAGGTTTTCTGTTGCTAGGCAGCTCCTTTTCTAGTCCTTTGGTTAGGGAGAGTTATGGTTTTAGTCTCCTTATGTGTGTGTGTTTTCCTTTTATTTGTGTCCAGGTTGTCAAATTCCTCCCAAACCCATTCTGGAATATAGGAGGAAAAAAGAAAACCCAGAGAATCCACTTTCACTTCACCCTCATTCAACTAGGTGATGGAAAAGAAGATAGAATCTGATGTATGAGTGAAACTGTTCTGGAAAGTTATGGAAGAATTGCACATCCTTGACTTAAAATTATCGCCTAGGTTTCAGGCACCTGGGCACACCTATATGAAAGGGAGGCTGGAAATTGTAATCCAGCTGTGTGACCAGGAAGAAAAAAATAGTTTGGTGAATATCCAGGCAGTCTCTATCACACTGTGGTGTGATAATTTCACCAAAACTCTCATATAGGATACTATACTTCTTTCTTTTCTTCAATACCCAAATTGAAAGTCTTCAATCTTGGATTTGCAAAGCCATTCATTTTGTTTTCTTCTATGACTGGGTTTCTGATGTTGCTAGAAAGATCTTATGTTTAGGTAAACTAGTCTTCTAAAACCTCTTGTTCTCCAATCTCACTATCCGATGTGGATTCATTTCACTCATATGAAGTTCAAAATTGGTGTTGTTGATTAAAGTGCATCTGGGGGGGGGCGGGGCGGGAATACATCCAGGGAGTAGTGGTGTTAGTGAAGTAGATGAGCAGCTTTCTTGAGAAAATGAATGTACAAAAGCCTGGAGATATTTTTTTTTTTATCAGAATGGGATGTACAGGCCTTTATAGTACTTCGTACAAGCATACAGATCAAGCCATACAAAAATACAAGTGAATGAAATGAAATGAATGAAAACCATTCTAATGGCTAAAAGGACAAAAGGGCATATCACATTTATTCAACTAAGTATACATTGCTAAATATTTCTGCAAGACTCAGGAAAGAAAATATCTCTCAAAACATTTCAAAAGGGGAAGCTGTTGACTGAAAAGGAAAATAATAACCAGGAATGAAAAATGTGAGATATAATTAGCATTTCTCCCACAGAGTTGTTCTTTGGACCAACAGCAGGCCAACTTCAATTGGAAATACAGTAGTTCCTCTCCTTAACTTCAGTTTTGCTTTCCATGATTTGTTATTCACAGTCAATTGCAGTTTGAAAGCAGTCTGACATATCCTCAGAAGGTGAGTAGTAGCCTAATGTTATGTCCCATTCTTACATCATTTACCTTACTTCATCTTATTATGTAGACATTGTATCATCTCATGTCATCACAAGAAAAAGAAGGGTGAGTACAGCACAAGATATTTGGAAAGAGAGAAACCACATTCATGTAACATTTATTACAATATATTGCTATAATAGTTCTACTTTTTCACTAGTTACTGTTGTTAATCTCTTATTGTACTTAATTTATAAATTAAACTTTTTTGAAAAAAAAATCCAGTATATATAGGATTTGGTACCATCTGTGGTTTTAGGCATCCCTGGGGGACTTGGAATATATTCCCCAAAGAATAAAGAGGGGACTACTGCAATCATTTATATAAAATTTATATAAAAATACATCACTTATATAAAAAAAGATAGGGTTAGTGAGACCACTGTGGCTTTAAATATTTGTCAGTAAGTCTCCACAGAAGTCAATTCTGAGAAGTAAGGGCTTAAAGTAAATGTATTCAGTTACTTGAAAATGAAAACAACATAGTTCTAAATTCTATGAATAAGTGTGTTTCTTTTTTTTCAAAGATTTTAGTTAAATATCTATATTAGTTATTTAATTTTGTATTTCCCTATCCCAATGTTTAAAAGTTTTGAGTTTTTGATTTATAATTCATATTCTATCCTAAAGATAAGACATGTATTTCCTTTTTCCCAAGTAAGCATTTTTATATGCTATGCTTACAGGACAGAAATAATAATAAAGTGACTTTAGGCATAAAAATGATTATCATACCTTCTTCTATATGTTGACAATAGGAATACCAAAATGTAATTCATTTCAAGAATCCACACAATAAAAAATTCTTATAAGTAAGGTTATTCTTATCATTATAGGTACATGGCTTAAAGTATGTATGAAAGGAAGGCAGTTTTTTATTTGATAAATTTAGGTAAGTAAGTATTAAAAAGGAATATCTCATATTTCAAAAACAACACATTCAGAAAAAATACATGTTAAAATATAAGCATAATTAATATATTTTATTTTAATATATAAATATAAATATAAAGTATACTTACCTCATTCTTATTTGAAAGTTCTGATATTTTTCATTTAATCAGGTTGATACTTTCTTTTTTTCTTTCTTTTTTATTTTTTGATGTAGTGTTCCATGATTCATTGTTTGCATATAACACTCAGTGCTCCATGCAGAACGTGCCCTCCTTAATACCCATCACAAGGTTAACCTATCCCCCTACCCCCTCCCCTCTAGAACCCTCAGTTTGTTTCTCAGAGTCCGTAGTCTCTCATAGTTCATCTCCCCCTCCGATTATCCCCCTTCAATCTTCCCCTCCTGCTATCTCCTTCTTCTTCTTTTTTTTTTTTTTTAACATATAATGTATTATTTGTTTCAGAGGTACAGGTCTGTGATTCAGCAGTCTTAGACAATTCAGAACGCTTACCATAGCACATACCCTCCCCAATGTCTATCACCCAGCCACCCCACCCCTCCCAACCCCCACCACTCCAGCAACCCTCAGTTTGTTTCCTGAGATTAAGAATTCCTCATATCAGTGAGATCATATGATACATGTCTTTCTCTGTTTGACTTATTTCGC
>NC_138372.1:98550183-98593771 GCF_054177405.1 Leptonychotes weddellii | reverse complement strand
TATTATTGTATTGTTACTGATGTGTTTCTTTGATCTTATTATTAATTGGCTTATATATTCGGCTGTTCCCATGTTAGGGGCATAAATATTTACAATTGTTACATCTTCTTGTTGGGTAGATCCTTTAATTATGATTTAGTGTCCTTCCTAATCTCTTATTACAGTCTTTGGTTTAAAATCTAATTTGTCTGATATAAGGATTACCACCCCAGCTTTCTTTGGATGTCCATTAGCATGAGAAATGGTTCTCCACCCCCTCACTTTCAATCTGGAGGTGTCCTTAAATATAAAATGAGTGTCTTGCAGAAAGCATATCAATGGGTCTTGTTTTTTTATCCAATCTGATAACCTGTTTGTTTTGATTGGGGTATTTAGCCCATTTGCATCCAGGGTAACTACTGAAAGATATGAATTTAGTGCCATTGTATTGCCTGTAAGGTGACTGTTACTGTATATTTTCTCTGTTCCTTTCCGGTCTATGTTACTTCAGGGCACTCTCTTTACTTAAAGGATCCCTTTTAATATTTCTTGTAGGGCTTGTTTGGTGATCACAAATTCTTTTAGTTTCTGTTTGTCCTGGAAGCTTTTTATCACTCCTTCTATTGTGAACCGCATCCTACCTGATTAAAGTATTTTTGGCTGCATATTTTTCTCATGTAGCATCCTGAATATATCATGCCAGCCCTTTCTGTCCTGCCAGGTCTTTGTGGATAGGTCTCTGCCAGTCAAATGTTTCTACCCCTGTAGATTGCAGACCTCTTGTCCTCAGCTGCTTTCAGGTTTTTCTCTTTGTCTCTGAGATTTGCAAGTTCCATTATTATATGTTGGGGTGTTGACCTATTTTTATTGATATCGAGGGGGGTTCTCTGTGCCTCCTGGACTTTGGAGCCTGTTTCTATCCCAGGATTAAGGAAATTCTCTGCTATAATTTGCTTCAGTATACTTTCTGCCCCCCCCACCTCTCTGTCTCTCATCTTGTTCTGGAATCCCAATTATTCTAATATTGTTTTGCTTTATGGTATCACTTATCTCTTGAATTCTCCCCTGGTGACCCAGTAGTTTTTTATCTCTCTTTCTCAGCTTCTTTATTCTCCATCATTTGGTCTTCTATGTCATTAATTCTCTCTTCTGCCTCATTTATCTTAGCAGTTAGAGCCTCCATTTTTTATTGCATCTCATTAATAGCCTTTTTTATTTCAACTTGATTAGATTTTAGTTCTTTTCTTTCTCCAGAAAGAGATTATCTCGTGTCTTTTATGCTTTCTTCAAGCACAGTTAGTATCTTTATAATCATTAATTTGAACTCTAGTTCTGACATTTTACTTATGTCCATACTGATTAGGACCCTGGCAGTCAGTACTGCCTCCTGTTCTCTTTTTTGAGGTGTTTTTCCACCTTGTCATTCTGTCCAGAGAAGAATAGATAAATGAGAGAAGAAAATACTAAAATGGCAACAATGATCCCAGAGAAATATACACTAAACAAATCAGGTGAGCTCTGAAACTGAAAAACAAAGAAACAAACAAACAAGAAAACAAAGAGAATATAATCGGACAGGTGGACCAAACAGAGTAATACATTTGATCCTGTGTGTATTTCAGTCTGTTTGTTAGAAAACTGCATTCCAAAGTTATAAAGAAAGAAATACTTATATATGTACAAAAATAAAATTAAATACAATGAAAGGATAGAATATAACTGTAGAAATGAAAATTAAAAGACAAAACAAAAAAGAAATAAAAAGGAAAAAGGAGAGAAAGAAAAAAGAGGGAATATACAGGTAGGTGAACAGAACAGAGCAATACACTATATTCTGAATGTATTTTGATTGATTTATTGGAAGAAACTACATTTCAAAATTGTAAGAAAAAAACTTTATATACCTACATATATATATACTAAAATAAAATTAAATACATTGAAACATGGAACGTATCTGTAAAGATGAAAATTAAAAAAGACTTTAACAAAACATAAAAACCCCAAAAACATACAAGAACCACAAAAAAAGAAGAAGAAAAAAGATAGAGAATATAATCAGATCAGTGAAGAGAACAGAGCCATACAGTAGATTTTGGGTTTATTTTGTTCTGTTAGAAGAAACTGCATCCCAGGACCCATGGGTGGCTCAGTTGGTTAAATGCCTACCTTTGGCTCAGGTCATGATCCCAAGGTCCTGGGAGCAAGTCCCACATCAGGCTCCTTGCTCAGTGGGGAGCCTGCTTCTCCCTCTGCTTACCTCTCCCCCTGCTTGTGTGCTCTCTTTCTCTCTGACAAATAAATAAAATCTTAAAAAAAATATAAGAAGAAACTGCATCCAAAATTGTAAAGAAAGAAAAACACATATTTACAAAAACAAAATTCAATTCAACGAAAGGATAGAATGTAACTGTAAAAGTGAAAACTAAAAAAGATTAAAAAAAAGATTTGATAAAATAAGAAGTTGGTTGAAGAAGGAAACAGAAAAAAATTAAAATTGGAAGACTAAAGAATTGTGGGGAAATAAACCAAAAACAAAAACATAAATTCTATATGGTATATTCCCATAGCTCTGGAGATTTGAAGTTCTCAATGATCAGTAAACTTGGTCTTGGCTGGGTGTTCTTGCTGATCTTCTAGGGGATGGGCCTTTTGCTTTGATTCTCAAGTGTCTTTGCTGCAGGTGGAATTACACTGCCCTTGTCAGGGGGCCAGAGTAAGTAATATGCTGGATTGCTCTGTGTGGCATTTGTTCCCTGAAGGCTTTCCGAGAGGCTTTAGAGGATGAGAATGAAAATCATGGCCTCCTAATCTCCAGCCCTGGAGCCAAGAGCTCAAGGCCCCACTCCTCACTGCATCCTCAGGGCAAAGCAGTCAATCATTCCTTTCTCCCTGGTCTCTGTCTGCACTCCATGCTCACCCAGCCTGTGACTGACCATTTGTATCTCATGCATGGGACCCTGTTTCAAGTCTCCAAACCCTGCAGGCTCCTGCAGTGCACACCAATGCTGCTCCTCCTGGAAGAGGAGGGAGGGTCTTGCTATGGTTCTGTTGCTTGCTGGACCCTTGCTCAGAGAGCAGTCACCCAACCATGCTGCGGTTCGCAGTTTATGGCAATTCTGAGCTGAGAGCCTACTCCTGGGCTCACTGATTACAGCTGGCTTCCTTGCTCCAATGCCTGGCAAGTCTGCTCTACTCTGGGCACTCCTGTTCTTTCTGTGACCCCAGGTATCCTGAGAACACACTGTCCCACCTAGGATTCCGTCCCACTTCATCAGCTGAGTGCCTTTAAGGCAGGGGCATCCCTCTCTTGAGCAGACTTCTAAAAGTTCTGATTTTGTTCTCCGCTGCTATATCACTTTCTGGTAGCCAGCTTACAGAGGCTCCCTCCACCCATGGTTTATCTTCCCATATATCACTCAGATTCATTTCTCCCCACCTCCTACCTTGCAGAAGGTGGTAGCTTTTCTATCTGTAGAGTTGCAGCTATTCTTTTCTTAGATCTCTGGTTGAGTTCACAGGTATACAGTATGATTTGATAACTATCTAGCTGAATTCTTGGGACCAGATGAAACTCAGGTCTCCTGCTCTTCTACCATCTTGGACTCTCTCTTGCTAATAACAACTTTAAACTTTACTTGAAATCACAGCTCTGCCCCCACATCCTGTTGAAGGCAAGCCCTTGACAGCATGAGAGCTGTGATTGATGAAGAAACCAGCCACACCTCTTTCTCACACTGTATTCTTCATGAGCTGGTACCAGACTCTTTGGGACTGACAGATATTAACAATGGACTCATGTCCCTAGAGGTCTTTCAAAGATTTTTCAAAGATCACCATCTCTGCCACAAACATTACTAAGGTTCTTTCACTTGCAGTTCCCTAGGTAGAGGTGAATGCCCTTTCCTCTAGTTGGTTGCCCATGTTATGTTGTGTAACAAACAACCTGAAATCTCAGTGCCTCCCCCCACACACCCACACCAGTTCTGCTTGATTAATGAAAATAAAATGCAGACATTCAAAGATTCTGATCCACATACTTATTCAGGAACCCAGGCACTGCTATGAGCTCACCACCACTACCATATGACCTTCAAGGCTGCAAATGAGGTAATAGAGTAGAGAATCATTTGTGGAACTTTTTATAGGCCAGTTCTTAAAGTAGCATGTATCATTTCTATTTTATTCCCTGTGACCCAGTGGTTCTCCACATGCTTGATGAACCACTTGGACAGAATCTGAGATAACGTTATTCAGCCCTCTTAGGTAAACAGCCCATATGGGATGTATAGATCTACATAGCCTTCTCAGGGATTTGGATTTTGTACTCCAACAATGTTCATAAGAACAGAATAGTTACTAACGATAGTCCTAAATAGTTACCTGTTTGGAGCCCCACTATCAGGAGAGCTTGTTTCCACCCTATGCAAGCTTTTCAAAGTGGACCAATCACAGCTCCTGTCTCTAGGCCTCAGGTGTAATTATGGGGTCCCCTATTCCTTCTCCTTCTGCATTTGGAATCATAGAAGACCCACAACTCTCTCTTAATTTAGACTTTCTCTTTCTATTGTGGTCCAAAAGTAAAAATCTAGCTGTATTTCCCTAAATTTGTGAGTACTGGATAGTGTCAATCATCTCTTTGGAATGAGGGGTCTATTGTCCTGGAGCATTAACTAAACCTGAGGCTAAAATAAGTGGCTTTCTAACAGTTTCTTGTATGTTGAAAAAGTGTAACAAGTTTTTTAAGTATCTCTGATTTGGGACAACAGATCATGTGCTTAGAATAACATATTTTTATCTTGCATGAGTTGTTGGATAGAAGAGGGTTTTATACATTAAAAAAGGTCTCTTCAGTATGGCTGAGAGTAACAACAGGTTTGCAATTAGTTAAGCACATTTCATCATGCACCTGATCTATACCAAATATTAAACTACTTACTCCAAAGATAAACATTATTTCTTCTCTCAAAAGCTTATGCTATCAGGGAAAACAGATTGAAAACTAAATTTGACAATGCTATGGTAGAAGCAGAGTGAAATGGGAGATAACATTACATTTAGATTCAGGAAGCAACCATACTGAGTTAAAGCATTGGCTAGCAACACCCCTGATAACAGACTCACATTTCTCCTTCCACCATGACATCCACAAAAACTCCCTCACAATAACTCTCAGTTATACCTGGTGTTGATCATGGAGCTTCAGATAGACCATTTGTTCTATTACCACTCTCCCCATAAAAGGATGATCTGTGTTTCTAACCAAACAATATATGGACCTAGATGGAACTAAACTATATTCATTCTTAATCTTTTCTAAGATACTGTACCTAGGTATTGGCATCTGAAAAATATTCAGACCAAAATGCTTTTACCCTCCCAGAATGGAAAAGACATATGCTCATGAATGAATATCAAGCAAGTAAACAAATCACTTTCTACCACTGACACCTACCCATGCCTGCTGAGTAGGGAAGAAAGTTCATAGGTTCTACTGCAAACATTAAGTTTGGTTAATGCAGGTTTATTGCAAATATTATTAATCTGATTAAGAAAATGTATTTTATTTTCCAGACCGTTAAAATTTAATAGCTGTTAATTTTATCAAAATGCCTGTCAGATTTTATCAAAAGCCATTTCCACATTTATTAATATGATCATATGATTTTCCACTATTCTTTATTAATATGGTTTCATTGATTAATATTCAACATTTCAACCAACTTTGTGTTTCTGAAATAAACACCATTGATCTTAATGTAATATCCTTTTTACAGTTGCTGTACTAGGTTTACTATTTTTAAAATATTATATTCCTTAATTTTTATTTATTTATTTTTTAAAATATCTTTATCAGGTTTTGGAATCAAAATTATGCTGGTGCCATAAAATAATTTGTAAGGCTTTTCTTTCCAGATTCTAGAAGAATTTTTGTAAGCTAAGTGCTACTCCTTCTGTAAATGTTTAAAAGAACATGCCAGTAAAAACATACAGTCTTGAGGTTACCATTGAAGGAAGTTTGTTTTTAATTACAAATGCAATTTCTTGGGGCACCTGGGTGGCTCAGTTGAGTGTCTGCCTTTGGCTCAGGTCATGATCCTGGAGTCTTGGGATTGACCCCTACATCGGGCTCCCTGTTCAGTGGGTAGTCTGTTTCTTCCTCTGCTCTTCCTCCTCACTTACGTTCTCTCTCTCTCACTCACTCTAATAAATAAATGAAAATCTTAAAAAAAAATGCAATTTCTTTGTTATAGGATGAGTGAATTTTTAAATTTCTTATTCTGTCAAGTAAAAGTTTTAATTTTTAAGTTATTTTACTTCATCCAAATAATCAAACTTATTGATATAAAATTATTTATAATGTCCTTTTATTATCTTCTTTATATCAGTCTCAGTAGGGGTTGATCCATGTTATTAATAATTTCCCACAACAAGCCTTTAACTTTGTTGACTTTGTCTATTAAATGTTTGTTTTCTATTTTTTTAATTTATGCTCTCATCAACATATTTCCTTTTTCTATTTTCTTTGGATTTTGTTTGCTCTTCTTTTCCTTGCTTCTTGACATGAAGTTTCCAACTTTTCTTTCATTTTAATATATGCATTTAAAGATAACAGTTCTCTCTAATTTTGGCTTTAACTGTATCCCACATATTTTCATATGTCCCTTTATATTTCAGTTTGAAAGTTTTCTAATTTTTATTATGATTACTTTTTGGGGTGAGGAGGTCACAGCCTATTTAGAATTATTGTGTTTAGTTTCCAAACTTCAGAGATATTTTAGTTTTCTTTGTGTTGATTTCAACTTTAACGCCATTCTGCTCAAAGAACGTACTGGTTGTGAACTGAATCATTTGAAATTTATTGATACTGGTTTTATGATTCAGGTAAATCTTTCAGTTGCACATGAAATAAATGTGCATTCTGTGATTGTATTTTCAGTAATTATGCACATAACTATTAGGTCAAGTCAGTTAATCACGTTGTTCAATTCTTCTAAATCCTTATAGATAATCTTTCCCTCTTTGTTTTATCAGTTATGGAGAGAAGTATGTGAAAATATCCAAATGTATCTTTCTCTTCCTTTTTTTGTTGACAATTTTTGCTTCATGTATGTTAAGGATATATTATCCAGTGCATACAAGTTTAGGAGTATTATGTATTTATGTGGAATTGATTCTTTTATCATTATAGATTATAATTATTTCTAGCAATATTTTAGTTCTATTATACATAAATTATGTTTAAGCTGCTTTTATTTTAACCATAATACATTTCTTCTACTTTTTTACATGATGTCTTTTTTTCTATCTTCTTTTTTTTTTAAGATTTTATTCATTTATTTGACAGAGAGAGAGAGAGAGCAAGAGCAGGGGGCACATCAGGCAAAGGGAGAAGCAGACTCCCAGCTGAGCAGGGAGCCTGATGCAGGACTTGATCCAAGGACCTTGGGATCATGACCTGAGCTGAAGGCAGATGCTTAACTGACTGAGCCACTCAGGTGCCCCTCTTTTTCTACCTTCTTATATTCAATCAATTTGTGGCCTTATATTTAAAATGCCCCCCTTTGTAATTAGCATATAGTTAGGTCCCTCTTTCTTTTTTTTCTTTCTTTCTTTCTTTCTTTCTTTCTTTCTTTCTTTCTTTCTTTCTTTCTTTCTTTCTTCTTTCTTTCTTTCTTTCTTTCTTTCTTTCTTCTTTCTTTCTTTCTTTCTTTCTTTCAGTATATTTGACACAATGTTACATTCGTTTCAGGTGTAAAGCATAGTGATTCAACAAGTTTATACATTATGCTATGTTCACCGCAAATGTAGCTACCATCTGTTACATAAAATGTTATTACAATAACATTCATTGACTATATTCCCTATCCCCATGTAGGTCCCCCTTAATCCTCTCTGACAAGGTTTTGTTTTTGAATTACAATGTCTTGTCCACTCATATTTAATGTAATTACTGCTATGTGTATCATATTCTTACTTGTTTTCTCTTTGGGGAATTTAGTAGTCATTGGCTAGGTTCTGATTATTTTGGGCTAATCACTGCAAATGTTGTGATTGTTTCCCAGACTGGCAGCTGCAGACTTTGTAGTTCAGTATCCTGGGCTGGCAGCTGTAAAGTTATGAATCAGAGTTCTATTGTCATAGATGGTGCAGCCATTGTTTGCTTGTAAATTCAGTGTCTTGGTGTTGGAGGAGATCATTGACTGTGAGCTGGACCTCCGCAATCCGAGGCTCCTCACTCCCACTCCTGTCCTTGGAATGTGGGTTTGGCTTGTC
The DNA here is from genome assembly GCF_054177405.1 of Leptonychotes weddellii. Lineage (NCBI taxonomy): Eukaryota > Metazoa > Chordata > Mammalia > Carnivora > Phocidae > Leptonychotes > Leptonychotes weddellii. Next base: position 98,585,515 of record NC_138372.1, on the reverse strand, counting down.
TTTCCCACTTTCAGAGGCTGCTCCAAGGGCACAGCCTTGGGATGGTGATGTGAAGACCATTTGGCCAGTATACAAGACTGAACCCAGTTAAGGCTTCTACCATAAACTTAAGATTGGGCTGTTGGGTGAGGAGATCTACTGGTCTAGCTGCCACCCAAGAAAAGCTTCCTGTATAAGTTTAATACATTAAATCTGCCACTTACACAGGTGGCATGGCCTTTCTCTTTCTTTGATATCTCCCTGCCCTCCACATATTGGGCCTGATTTCAGATTACCCCTGGGAAGCTCTCTAGGAGCTTGCTGAACCAACACTTTGTGACTATGCTGTTTTCTTCTCTCTCTCTCTCTCTCTCTGGGGAGGGGGTTGTGTAATTTTTTGCTTCTAAATATATCTAGTGCTTTTACGGCATGCCAAACATAACAATATAGGAGAATTCTTGAGACTCCACTCATTATGGTAAATAAGGCAAAGATAAGGTAAGGGGTTGATCATTTCACTCCAAGCAAGAATTTATTGGGGGGAAACTTTTGTTTTCAATTTATGTAAGACAGAGACTCTCTGGGTTCTGATCAGGGTCTTTTTGACTTTTGATTAAAAACCTGGTTCTCCTCAACCATGCAGGACTCTGGGAGAACCACTTCTGGCTTCAGATACTCCAGTCTGGTTCTCTACCCTCCTATAATATATAGCTTAAAATCTGACTAATGTCTTAAGAAGGAGAATAAAATTGTGTCTGAGCCATGATTGGATTTCAGGAAATTTTAATCTGCCATTTAGAAGTTTTAAGCATAATTCCTTGGACTCGTGTGTAGCCCCTGTGCTCAGCAAGTGTTCTAGGGAGAATTTGTCATGTTGTTGAATCCCTGCAAGTTTTAAATATATTAATAGCCATCTCTCATGACTACAAACAGTTTACTGAATTTTTTCCCCATCAGAATCTTTGTTTTGTCCACACCAAGAATAAGAAAATTTCTACAGGGGAAAAACAGCTAGATAATATCAAATTACCACATCTCCTCTTGAGTTGTAGTTTACCCAATCTTTGTTTCTTCTGGCCTGTGATGTCATTACAAGATGATTTTTACATTTTATTCAGCTTTTTCTACCTGTTGTACCAAGAGCATTAGTCTGCTGTGACTTACTAAGTCTGGCACAGAGGAATTAGCATTTTTCTAAAGCATATGTTTATATTGATAATTCTAATTCCAATCAATTCCATAGGACTTTCCTCACCTTCACTCAAACTATATTTCTCTTATCCTATTCACAGTAAGCTATCTCCCTCTCAACACCATTATACTTACTCACTGCTCAATGGTATCCAAATTACTATGGACATACCATCTAAAAATAATCATTCTACCAGTTAAACTTTTGGGTTAACTTGTAGTTTTACTTGCATTTTGTCTGTGGCTACACAGTCAAACTAATATGGATAATATGGCAAGTCCCTGAGCTTTAGGTTCAAATTTCTCACCTAATGCATAGGTGCTTGAATAGCAAGGAGAGAAGGACTTATGGGTTCTGAACACAATCATTTATTTTCTATACTATTATGAACAAAATCTGTCTCTAGTTACTATATTCAAAAAGGGAAAATAAAACAACAGTAGAAAAGATCTAATCAGATACTTTCAGTGTCATGTAATAGTATTACATGAGGAGAAAAAAGCTTATTTAAAATTTTCTATGATATTATAGACATAATTACTGATAGATGTTAAAGAGTATTACCACCAATTTTAGAATGGTCTCTATTATAATAATTCTTCAATCTCTGTACTGCATGGTTCCTTTAGAAGTTTACTGAATAGTTCTATCAAAAACACTCTGAACAATGCATGGATATTGCATATTTACCCCAAGATAGGGAATGCTTCTCCTAGGGTGCATAATAAGAGTCCCTTTAAATGTAGAGCTATTGATTCTACAAGGGTCACTTCAGGCTTTTTATGTCAAGATATTAGCAAGCAAAGATATGAGTCACCATCCTGGCTGGCATGATAGACAGTGATCATCAGGAAAACATAGAGTTGTCATTATGTAATGAAAGTGGGGAAGGACACACATGGTACCCAAGTGGTCCATTAGGAAATCTTGTAGTACTTTTGTCCATATTTGACAGCAAGTGAACAAGTGAAGCAGTGACACTCTGAGAAAACATAATGGCCAACATCTCAGATCACTTGAGAATGAGGGTCCAGGTCACCTAACCAGCTAATCCATCTCAACTAGCAGAAATGATAGCTGAAGATAAAGTGGATCTAGGATGGCTAGAGTGGAGGCTGATTGTGAGTTTCCCCAAGACAAAGTGTGCATAGTTCATATCATGAATACTTGTCTTGGAAGGGAAAGCTGTTCTCCAAGAAGAAAGAGGTTCTATATGAAGCAGATGGATCCAAGCTCCACTGCAATGGGCTGTAGTGTGTGTCACCTTCCAAGACTTCTTCCAAGAGTATTGGCTGCTGATGTCTCACAGTCAAGTCCTTGCTTAGGAATTGCTCTTGGAACTGCCGTAGGGCACTTCCTCGACTCACATCATGCTCCTCTCCAGAGACAGCCAATATCCAAAGATCAATGTGCAAATACAAAGACTGATCTCTTTGCTTCTATTTGATCTCTTTGTCTCTATTTGCCTCTTAAAAGCCAACCCAGCTCCAGAGCTCCTTCTAGGATCAACAGGGTGCTACACTGCAATTGCATCCCAGTTCAACTTCATCTACTGCCCAATTAAGCTTCCATCATTTCCTTACAGGTGTCCTGACAATGTTCTCAACTAAACCTCCTGTGTGTAAAGCTCTGCCTCAGAATATATTTGCCAAGGAACTGAGTTCTAACATCATATTTATAAATAGATATTCCTTTATTTGTTGGCAAAGAGGGTACCAACTAGGTAGCTCTGCCCATAGAGAATCACGGAAATAACTTACTAAGTCATTGAAATAACTCTTGTGTGAAAAAGATGTACAGGACGTTGTTAAATCAAGATGGGAAAGAAGGCATCCCAGCTAGAGAAACCAGGAACAAGGTTTACAAAGACCCTAATATAGGGTTAGGAAATGATGAAAGCAGAAATGGGAGCAAAACGCTAGGTATGGGATCTGAGGAGAAGGGGCTGAGGTTTGGAGGGTTAGAGCCAAAATGTGAAGAGTCTTTTATTCGTCCCACACTGAGAAAAGAACAGTGTCACACTAAGAATGCAGTGCAGCCAGAGTTGACTAAAAGATCTATGACTTGTAAGAATATATCCTCCTTAAGTTACCTTCTACCAGAACAAAAAGAACCAGTGTTTTTCTGATGCTATGGCCCAAAGTAATGGCTTATATGAGATTCTCTGAGGCCAGGCAGTGCCATGGCCCAAAGGCTATATAATTCATCTTGCATAGTCTTACATTTGTTTCACTGAAAACTCAGAAGGAGAAAGGAATTTGAAGAATAAGCCTTTTATATACGTCATACATGAATATACGGGAAAATGAGAAAGGACATTTGTATTTGGAACTCCAGGAGTCTTGGAAGAGGATGGAATAAAGTAATAGTCTGATTAGAATACTGGTTCTTGAGGGCTGTGAGGCCTGAGAAGTGAAAAATTATACAAGAAACCATATATGTATATACATACTCATTCCCTAACATACAACTGAGAACAAAATAGAGGAAGGATTCATGTGACTTGAGTTACTGAGATTTCCACAGCCCCTACAGTTCTCCAGTGATTTCTATTTCCCTTTCTATTTCTTGCAGCAAGAAAAAGAAGTGGTTATGTGAGTGACAAAAAAATTGAAGAGAAATAAAAATCAAAATCATAAGAATTGCCTTTCATTTTGCACAATATTCCTTCTAACTACTCATGCCAGAGAACAGCTGCCAAACCTTGTTCTTGGCAGGACTAAGAAAGCACTCCTTCCACTTGTCCCCTAACCTGCAGTCACTGGGGGTTGAAATGCAGACTCTGCCAAAGGTTCCTCATCAGAGACGCTCCAGCAGTACAGCAAGACCTCCACATGGCTAAGTTCTGTCACCCCTGATGATCCTTATCTAGTAGACTGAAGCTCTCATTGACTCTGGGGAATAATGCCTCTCTTGAGCTAAGACCCTTTGATTCTTTTTTCCCTCATTTTATTTATTTGTTTCCAACACATTAACTTTGGCCACTGCAGAGATGCACAGATGATGTTTCAAGGTTCAAACTCCAAAGATTGGGTTACATATATGTATAAAAAATGTTATCATGAGGGAAAGGCAAATGGGAGATCATGTTATGTTACCTAAAATAGTTTCTTTCAATAATAGTTTTCTGACTGATGATTATCATTTTTTAAGCCTGGATTTTAAAACCTATCGACTTATATGTCTAAAAATAATTTTTCTTCACAAACAATGGACATTTTATTTACTGGGAAAATGGTAGTATAATATACTTCAGAATGCACAGGCAAACACAGCTCTTTGGTTGTGCTGTGCCAAAGGGATTATTTTAAGTCAGGAAACTAAGTTCCTTAATTGATTACCAAATCCTTTCTCCCAAAATACTGAAATTTACATTGTCAAGAGAGAAAAAGTAAATTTACTTCAGTGCATAGCAAATAAATAATGTCAAGCATTATAAACCCACGTTTCAAAACAATTCAAGTGTTTCAACCACATAATAGGCCCAGAAATCTCTTTATGATAATGTCAACAATGAAACTATCAGGAACATTTCATTCATTTACAATTATCATTACAAAAAGAAGCCTAAGCCTAAGTATGTCTGTGTATGTGTCAGGTATTTGATATTCATTCCTTGTGTATCCTTTGATTCTTTTGTCTACACTCAATATGAATGAAAATATGGGAAATGATACATAAATATTTCTTAGCATGTTGCCAATAGAGAAAAATATAATATTCTCTGCTGTCTCCACCTCAAATACGCAAACACACATGCACACACAGTCTCACTTGCACATAAATATATGTACACATAGTCATATCACAAAAGGGTCAGAGATTATCCAAGATATACTCTTTATTTTCCATTTGTCAAAAATAAAGACAAAAAGAGTAACTGCATTTTCCATTGTCACAAAGTTACTTAGTAGCACAGTACCAATAGAAGACACAACAACCCTTGAATGAGCATTTGAATTGTCTCTAGATAGTAACACAATAAATCCTATGCTATATATGTAAGTTAAATTAAGCATGATTATATAAAATAACATTTAAATTAACACTAATAATGACAATAATTTAACTGATAATGTAACATTATTACAAGAAAGATAACAAGCATTAAGGATAATCTCTCCCCCATTCCTTAGGATATTGCTTATCACTCTGCCTCTAGAGCAAAGGAAATATACACAACTACCAGGCAAACACCCTGGTTATCAAATTATCAAGTGAGCAAGAAAGTTGAGATTCTGTAAATAAAAGTCATTTTGGGATTTAGAGTATGATGTTTTCCCCAGTACTTTGTGGACAGTTTCACTTCATCAGAGTAAATTTCAAAAGTTCTTGACAATCACCAACAACCTACCTGAGTTTAAATTGACTAAACATTTTTAAATCTTATCTTCTTTTATCAATTCCACTTTCCTCTAAGATATTTTCAGAATGATTGGTTGCATCAAACCTCACTGTCTTGTACACTTCGGTGCAAACATCAGTGGCCACCCATACCATCCATACTCTTACCTGCTGCAGTGCTGTTTCATCCCAGAATTCACACACAACCTGCTGAAAATCCTTCACTGCATCTTTCTCTTTCATTAGAAATATTATGCTATATTCTTTGGACATTGTGCCCTATAATCTGCAATCTCTCTTATATCCCCCACCTCTTCTCACAGCACTGCCTCTACTCTATTGCTTCGTGAGAAACCTGGTCTTACCTCAAAACTTCTTTAATCTTTCTTTCTTCATTGCCCATGCATCTCAAGATCATGAGGTGACATAAATGTCCTTTTACTTACCTGCTGTCACATTTGAAATCTTACACATTGCACAGTATTCCAAAACTTTCCTGCTTATTTAAGGTTCATTATTTCACTATTTACCATCATGCTTACTTTCCTTTGATGACATCTTCAGAACTCATCAACTCACTTATTTATTTAAAAAATGATTAGACAGCACCTGGCTACTGCATTTCAGCTTCTACTGACACTTCATTGACAGTAGCAGCCCTGAGGGTAGTCCATCCAAAACCCAGGATCTCATTTCCTTGACTTCTTCATATCCTGTGATCTCTTCACTTTATATCAGCAGACTGCTCATGTTCATATCTGGGATATAGCCCATGCCACAAATGACATCAGCCCTGAAATGCTAATTTCAAGCCTCCTGCTAACCAATCATCATCTCCTCTATCTTTCCATTTCCACTGCAAATTATTCCAACTGCAAACATTTATTGACTTCAATAATTCCAGTTTATGGACCCAAGTTCTTTCTATTACTCATGTTTCCTGCCTTCCTTTTTCTCCTACCATCACTTAGATTCCCTGGTTTGTTATTACACATAATTGCTTGAAAATACCCTCAGAACTCTTTCCCAATATTGCAGTGTCATTAAAAATAAAAATTTGAAAATAAAGATTATGCCTGAGCCCAGCAGTTGGTTTCTCCAAAGAAGCACACGCACACTTGAACATACATTTTGGAAAAGTACATAGTTATGGTGACTCCCTATATATTAAATTAATGATAGAGTATATCAACAGGCATTTAACATTGCCTGAATATCCTACCACGTATCTTACTGGTTTCTTCCTCCCTCACGCCCTTTCTCTCTCTCTTTCTTTCTTTCTAACAGTTTTATTGATATATAAGTCACATACCTTAAAATTCACTCTTCTTTTTTAAAGTGTAGAATTCAGTAGTTTTAATATATTCACACAATTATGCAACCATCACACCTAATTTTAGAACATTTTTTATCACTCCCAAAGAAACTGATACTTATAGCCATCCCTCCCACTTCCCCCTTCCCTAGTGACTAATGTATGATCAGTTCCTATGGATTTGCCTAGTCTATGCATTTCATACAAATGAAATCATTCAATATGTGACTGATTCCTTTCACTTAGCATAGCATTTAAGGTTCATCTATGTTATAGCATGTATCACTATTTAATCCCTTGTTATTGATATACTCCATTGTGTGAATATAACACATTTTATTTATCCATTCATCATTTGATGGATATTTGGTTTGTTTCCACTTTGGGCCAGTTATGAATAATATTATATATGTTTATGTACATGTTTGTAGTGACATATGTTTATAAGTCTCTTGAGCATATTCTTAGGAATGGACTTGTTAGGTCATATAGTAAATCTATGTTTGTGGGAATTCATAGTCCCTGGCCAAAGAAGATTTAATAAACACATGCTTACCTGGATGAGATTGGTAGAAAAGCAAAGGAGTGTCCAGAAAACTGGATCCCTTTAAAGTTTCTGGGTTGAAAACAGCCAGATTCTTGTTGCCACTCAATACATTCATCCAAGGAATAAATGCTTGATTTAGGAGAAACACTTATCTCTGGAGGTCACGCACTCCACGTACTCCCTGTCTGCACGCCCAACATGAGCACAGCTTGTTCTATGCCACTGTCTTGATTATTACAGCTTCACATCCCTTCTTGTTTTTCTTTTTTTTTAAAGATTTTATTTATGTATTTGAGAGAGAGAGAGCACAAGAGTGGGGTGAGGGGCAGAGGGAGAAGCAGACTCCCTGCTGAGCAGGGAGCCCCATGTGGGGCTCCATCCAGGGACTCCAGGATCTCGACCCCAGCCAAAGGCAGATGCTCAACTGACTGAGCCACCCAGGTGCCCTACCCCTTCTTGTTTTTCTTATTCCCTTGTTGTACTGATAACATTCACAATAAAGGAGGAGACAGAATCTGGCTAAGGAAATTTTGCCACTAGAGCATCTGGTCCCCAGGCCCTTTCAGGGTTTGCTAGACAAACCTGACATATGTTTAACATTTTGAGGAACTGACAATTGTTTTGCAAAATGGCTGCATGATTTTACAGTCCTACAAGCAATATATGAGGGTCCCAATTTCTCTACATTCTTGTCAATACTTGTGCTTTCTTTTCCTATTTTAGCCAGCCAAGTGTGTATCAAGTGGCATCTCTTGGTATTAGAAAAATTTGTATTTCTCTAATGACTAAAATTGTTGAGTTCCTTTTCATGTGATTATTGGTTATTTCTCTATCTTCCTTGGGGAAATATCAATTTAAACCTTTTGTATATTTACCAATTAGATTATGTCTTTTTTTTAATGTAAAAGTTCTTTAATATTCAAGATATAGATCTCTTATTAGATATATGATTCACAATTATTTTCTCCTATCCTGTAGGTTTTATTTCTACTTTACTGTGAGATTCTTTGAAACATAAAACTTTAATTTTGATGAAGTCCAACTTAATCTATTTTTCTTCATCACTTGTGCTCTTGGTAAAATAACTAAGAAAGCATTGCTTCTATTCTTTTGAGAATTTTGAAATTTTAGCTCCTTACGTTTACTTCTATTATATCTATTTTCAGTTAATATTTACATAGGATGTGAAGTAGGGATCTAACTTCATTCTTTAATTTTTTTTTTTTTTTGAGAGACAGAGAGTGGTGGAGGGGCAGAGGGAGAGAGAGAGAAAGAGAATTTTAAGTAGGCTCCATGCTCAACATGGAGCCCAACGTGCGGCTTGGTTTCACAACCCTGAGATCATCACCTGAGCTGAAATCAAGAATGAGACGCTTAATCGGTTGAGCCATCCAGGAACCCCTAACTTCATTATTTTAAATGTGGATATCTAGTTGTCCCAGCATCATTTGTTGAAAATCCATAAATTTAAGTATTTATTTATATATCCTCAATTTATTTCTACTAATGTAAATGTCAATTCTTATGCCCGTACCATTCTTTTAAAAATTAATTAATTTTTATTGAGGTATAATTGACATATAACATTATATTAGTTTCAGGTTTACAACATCCTGTCTTGCTTACTCTAGCTTTGTACTGAGTATTGAAATTAGGAACTGTGAATCTTGTAACATTTCTTTTTTTTAAGAAGTTCTTTTGTTTTTCCTATTCAGGTCCCTGAATTTCCAAACCAACTTTAGGTCAACTTGTTAATTTCTGCAAAAAAGTGGGGGGAGGTCAGCGGAAATTTGAGAGGTATTGCACTGAATCTATAGATCAATTTAGGTATATTGCCATCTAAATAATACAAAGTCTTTTCATATGAGAAGTTGTTTTGTGGTATTCAGTGTACAAGTCTTATCCTTATTTTATTAAATTTATTCTTAAGTATTTTATTCTTTTTCATGCCATTATAAATAAAATTGTTTTTTTATATTTCATTAACAGATTGTTCATTGTCAGTGTTTGGAAATGCAATTGATTTTTCTGTTGATTGTGTATCCCATAACCTTACCAAAATTTATTAGCTCAATAGTTTTTTGGGGGATTTCTTAGGTTTTATATGCTAGACTATGTTATCTGGGAACAGAGATAGTTTTACTTCTGCCTTTCCATTGAGTGCCTTTGTGTTCTCTTGCCCAATCATTCTGACAAAAACTACAATAAAATGTTAATAGAAGTGGCATGAGTGAACATCCTTGTTTTTCTCCTGATCGTAGGAGAAAGCTTTTAATCTTTCTAATTAAGCATAATGTTAGCTATGGATTTTTTATAGATGCCCTTTATTAAGTTGATGAAGTTCCTTTTTATTCTTAGTTTATTTCCTATTTTTTTTAAAAAATTATTTATTTATTTGAGAGAGAGAGAGAGAATGAGAGACAGAGAGCTGAGAGGGAAGAGGGTCAGAGGGAGAAGCAGACTCCCCGCTGAGCAGGGACCCCCCCCCCCACCCCCCGATGCGGGACTCGATCCTGGGACTCCAGGATCATGACCTGAGCTGAAGGCAGTCACTTAACCAACTGAGCCACCCAGGTGCCCCATTTATTTTCCTATTTTTAATGTGTTTTTGTCATAAAAGAATGTGGGCTTTGGTCACAGGATATTTCTGCATCTATTGACAGGGTCATGAAGTTTTTGCCCTTTGATCTGTTAATATAATGTATTACATTGATTGATCTTGTTGATGCCCACATGTTAACCAACCTTGTATTCTTGGGATAAGACCCACTTGGTCATTGTACATAATCTTTTTAGATGTTGCCGCATTAAGTTTACCAGCCTTTCACTAATGATATTTGCATCTATATACACAATACAGACCAGTATATAGTTTCATTCTTGGTGATGTTTTTTTCTGGTTCTGGTATCTATGTATTACTGGCATCATGGAATAAGGTGGAAAGTGTTCCTTTCAATATTATTTTTATGCTTTTGTGAAGATTGTGGTTAATTTATTAAATGTTTAACAGAAATCACCAAGAAAGACAAATGAGACTGAGTTTTTCTTTGTCAGAAAATTTTTGATTGCCAATTCAAGCTTTTTACTTTTTATATTTCTATTCAGAATTTCTAATGTTCCTGAGTCAGTTTTGGAAGTTTGTGTCCTTCTAGGAATTTATTTCTTTCTAATTTTTTAGTGTGCATTTGTTCACAGTATTTTTTTAGTCTTTTTTTCCTCTCTGTAAGGCTGGTAGTGAGGTCTTCTCTCTCATTCTTGATTTCATTAATTCAGGTATTCTCTCTTTTCCTGTTCTGCCTAACTAAAGTTTCGTCAGTTATTTTTTGTGTGTATATGTGTTTTAAGAAGTAACTTTTGTTTTTTTTTACTTCCCCTATTTTTTTTTAAATTTCACTTATTTTCACTCCAATCTTTATTATTTCTTTCCTTCTGTTGCTTGGGAATTAGTTTGTCTTTTTTATCCAAATTTTTAGGTAGCTGAGTAGGATATTGATTTGAGATCTTTATTTTTTAATGTGGGTGCATAAAGCTACAAATTCCCTTTGAAATAACAAGTTTTGTATTTTTCTTTTCATTTTCATTCATCTCAAAGTAAAGTTTAATTTCCATTGCAATTTATCACTTTATTTTTTGGTTATTTATGGGTGTGTTAATTTACACATATTTATGAATTTTCCAAATTTCCTCCTGTTATCAAATTCAATTTTATTTCATTGTGGTTGGAGGAGATGCTGGGTATGATCCGAATTATTTTCAATTTTCTGGGGCCTATTTAATGGTCTAATATATGGTGTTTCTGGGGAATATTTCATATGTGCTTAAGAAGAATGTGCACTCTGCTGTTGTTGCATTTGATACTCACAACTGTCTTCATTCTAGCTGCTTTTTATTGTTGTTTCAGTCTTCTCTCCCCTTCTTGATCTTCTGCCTAGGTTTGTCATCCATTATTCAAATTGGCATATCGAAGACTTTAACCGTTATTGTGGAATTGTTTATTTCTTTCCTCCGTTCTGGTTTTTTCTGTTTCATGGGTGTCTGTTTTTAGGTGCATTATATGTTTATAATTGTTCTTTCTGATGGCTTGACTCTTTGCCATTATAAAATGTCCTTTTTTATCTTTAGTAATAAATTTTGTCTGAAAGTCTATTTTTCTCTGATATTAATATAGTGATCACAGCTCTTTTGGTTACTGTCTATATACATGTTACTGTCTCTCTCTCTCTCTATATATATATATACACACACACATATATTTACTTTCAACATATTTATGTTTTTGTGTCCAGCCAGCATCTTCTGTAAACAGCATACAGTTGAATCATCTATTCATTTGCCAATCTCTACTTCTTGATTGTTGTGCTATCCATTTACATATACATTTAATTTAATTACTAATATGATAGGACTTATTAAGATAGGATATTTGCTATGTATTTTAAGTCTTTTTGTTTTCCTATTCTTCCATTACTCTTTTTTTGTTGTTGTTAAATAGATCTTTTCAAATATACAATTTTAATACTGTTATTTTTAAAAATATTTTTGATTTATTTTCTTAGTGGTTACACTGGGATTACAGTTCATATACTATAAAGCAATTGAGTTCAGACTTCCAAGTTATTTTCAAATTTATATAAAAACAGATATTACTCCAATATAACTCCTTCCCTAGCTTTGCTTTTGTGCTATTATTTCCATACAAACTACACTTCTATGCATTATAAGTCCCTCAACAAATTTTTCTAATTATTGCTCTGTACAATTTTTAAAAGTCACATAGGAGAAGAAAAGAATTACAAGCAAAAGTATGCATATAGTTTTTCATATATTTACCAAAGTAGTTATCTTTACTGGTGTTCTTTATTTTTTATTTATTTATTATTATTATTATTTTTTTTTGAGAGAGAGTGTGTGCAAGTGGGTGAGGGGGTGAGCAGAGAGAGAGGGAGAGAGCATCTTAAGCAGGCTCCAAGCCCAACAGAGAGCCCAACAACAGGCTCGATCTCACAACCTTGAGATCATGGCTTGAGCTGAAACCAAGAGACACTTCACCAACTGAGCCACCCAGGCACCACAGTGGTCTTTATTTTGTTACATGGATTTGTATTGTTTAGTGTCTTTTCATTTCAGTCTCAAAGACTCGCTTTATAATTTTTTTAAGGAAATTATAGTTCTACTCTACTTTGTGTAGAATGAGACCCAAACTTTTTTTCTTTTTGAGACCCAAACTTATCACAGTCTACTCTGCATAAGGCCACATGCAATATAGTTACCTTTCAAAACTTCATCTCAATCACATCTCCCATTATGCTCTGAACACATTGATTCTATCTGAGTTTCTCAAATACACTGAACCTGCTTTCTACCTTAGGTTCTTTCTGAGTGTTGTTCCCTTGGCTTGCTGTGCCTAAACTATAGACCTCAGGACTTTCAAAATAATTTTGCTATGTTATTTCATCCATTATTGATTTTATAATGCGTGTATATGCATTTCCTCAAACAATTATTTAATCTATATTAAAAATAAATACATACATATGAGTATTTATGTGGATGTCCATGAATTTTTATTGCAATTAAGTTGACGACTTTACTGAAAATTATGGTGAAAAAAACAAGGTTTCAGTTGGCTCTATCACTTACTAATTGAATGATATAGAATAATTACTTTGTCTCCCTAAACCTTAGTTTACTGATCTGTAAAATTAGAATAATAATGATACTTGCTAGCATTGTTGTGAAGATCAAGTAGGATAATAAATGTATACTTTGTAGGTGAGAGCTCAGTCAATAAACATTAACTGTTCTTTTTATTATCACTATTTTAAAATTAAAGGGATCATAATAAAAAGTAAAATTCCAGTGGTCATCTAAAGAAACTACATTGAGTATCCATCATCATAAAAATATTTATTATTAAGAATTTAGTTAAAATTCTAAAATATGTGCACATTCTAATGTTATACAAATGCTTCTAAAATAAAATTGAAAATAATTTCTGAGAGTTGAAGTTTAACTCAATGGAGATGTAGAAACTTACATAGAATTTTGAGTTGTCCTAACAAAGTAGATTTATTATTGCATGAAAATGCAGTTCCTTAAAATATTTTTTCATGTAGTTTATTTTCTTTTGTGTCATTTTTCCTTAATTATTTTAAGTAAGAAAGAACAAAAATTTACATAGTAATTATTGTGTGCAATAGACTAGACATTAGCTATTTCATTCAATTCTCATGAGAATCATATTAAAGCCTTATTATTCCCACTTTATAGAAAAGGAAACTGCAAGTTGGAAAATTTAAGTAATTTACAAAAGATTATATTGTAATTGAGAGAGTCAGGAATTAAGTCCTACTGGTTTTTACTAATTCTTCTTCCACTTTCTTGTACCATATTACCACATTATCTAATATTATTAATAAATTGTTGGTGGTTTTTTTAACTAAGTTTTATAATTATTCTTACAATGATTAGAAATATTTTTCACCATTTCATACACTCAGTTCTGAAACTATCAATATATTTTTTTAAAGATTTTATTTATTTATTTGACAAAGAGAGACACAGCGAGAGAGGGAACACAAGCAGGGGGAGTGGGAGAGGGAGAAGCAGGCTTCCTGTAGAGCAGGGAGCCCGATGCGGGCTCAATCCCAGGACCCTGGGATCATGACCTAGGTGGAAGGCAGATGCTTAACGACTGAGCCACCCAGGTGCCCCGAAACTATTGATATTTTATTTAGTCTTTAGTTTCTAACATTTAAGCTACATTTTAGTTCAAAACAATTCAAAGTTCATAATCTCCAAATTTTATAATAGTTGTTGAGAATAGTGGTTTGTATTTATTTACAGAAGAAGTTCATTTTTATCTCTCCAAAATGGATGTGCCTGATGGACATAAAGCTCCTTTAAAGATCTAATTCAGGCACCAGATCTCTTCCACCTTGGGGCTTGACCATCTTCAACAAATGGCTTCCAATATGTTTGTATAAAGTCAACAGAAGAAGGTATTTATGTGCCAGGCACAAAAATGGTGCACATCTTACATTCTATTGCATAGAACACAGTTGTGTAGTTGGGTAATTTAGTGTGCTCTTAGGAAGGCAAATTTGTTATGTGAACATGTAACCAGCTTTTGACTCATGATGTGAAATTATTATTAAATTTATATGCAAAAATACATATTTCATTTACATGTAAGGTTAATATTTTTAAAATTTGGCTCTATTTTTTGATAGTCATAGTAAATTTCCACTTGATTTTTACTTCTATTTCTATTTTAATGATATTAATCACCTGTGCTTTGGTGACAAATTGAATGAATTAAGAGGTATCACTTTGGGGCGCCTGGGTGGCTCAGTCGTTGAGCGTCTGCCTTCAGCTCAGGTCATGATCCCAGAGTCCTGGGATCGAGCCCCGCATCGGGCTCCCTGCTCCGCAGGAAGCCTGCTTCTCTCTCTCCCACTCCCCCTGCTTGTGTTCCCTCTCTCTCTGTGTCTCTCTCTGTCAAATAAATAAAAAATCTTTAAAAAAAAAAAGAGGTATCACTTTATTTTCTCGTTATCTCTACTGCAAAATACTTTGATTTAGGAGATGGCCCACAGACAATCCAATTTTAGAAAGCTGGATAAATTTTAATCCTAAAAATTTTCGTTCAGATACTAAAAAAGATTCAGTCAATCTTCTTTCTAGTAATTCTCTTTCTCTAATCAGCAATATCAAGAATATATAGAAAATTACAATCCTACAATTTTGAGAAAAGGCTATAAAAGCTTACCAAGTTACTATTAAATCCTCTTAAATTCCAAAAGATAGAATATGCTAGATTTACTTAGAACCCATGACAGGCATTTAAAATTAAAGCTCATTCTTACAATAAACTAAGAATATAATTCTTATACTAGAACTATCCTTAGAGGTATTATCTTTCAATGTTCCCATGACAGTCCAATAAAGTTCTTTAAATTATGGTGCTAATTTGAAGATTTTAAATACAGCACTTAACATTAGTTTGCATTTCTGTCTCTGTAACAGAATATAAACTTCAGTATCTAAAAGGTTAGGTTGATTTCAACCTCCCTGAGATAAACACTAAAGTGTATGAACTAACTCACCACATCAAAAATGTTTATAATCTAGCATAAAAAGAAAATGTTATAAATCAAATGTATATGTTTGAATTTAAGTTACAGGAATATACAACATACAAACTCACAACACACACACACAAACACATAAACTGGATTTAGAAAGGTAATTTAAAAAATCATAATTAACCAATAGTCAAAAAAAAATGGTCAGGTTATAACTTATATATTAAAAAATGTTTTGTTTGTTTTGTTTTTAAATTGGTTTGCATTGAGAATATAGTCCAACTCAAATTATTAATGCTTCTTATATGTAGTGTGATCTAAAGGGCTTTTTAAAATTCATGTTCTTTGCATAGAAATATTTAATCAGGGGCACCTGGGTGGCTCAGTCGGTTAAGCATCTGCCATTGGCTCAGGTCATGATCTCAGGGTCCTGGGATCGAGCCCCGCATCGGGCTCCCTGTGAGTGAGGAAACTGCTTCTCCCTCTCCTCCTTGCTCATGCTCTCTTTCTCTATCTCGCTCTCTCTCAAATAAATAAAATCTTAAAAAAAAAAAGAAATGCTTAATAAAATACTCTCTCTCTCTCTCTCTATATATATGTTTTTATTTTTAAACCATATTGAGTATTCACCTCATAGTATAAGTTAACCACACTAAAGGTAACTCTCACTGTTGATTGTGGGGGATGGGAAATGGAATTTTCCAATAAGAATTGTGAGATATTGTTGCTTATCTTGCTTATTCTTGCTTATCTCTTATAAAATATTTTTATTTCTTATCTGTTCTGCAAAAGATTGTTTTTCTACTCTTCACTTTGCAAAATAATCTTTATTATTTTCTGGGAGTTGTGATGTTAGAAATCTTTATGAATATAGAAGTTCATTCATGTTTTCAATAGGTATCACTTTTGCTGATGTCCTCAACAGTGAGTGATGCTTCTAAGGGAATGACTGAAAATTTTTCTTCCTAAAACAAAAACAAAACTCAGTTTTATTTGCTCAGCTTTATTCACTAGATTAAACTGTTTCCCCTTCTTTTTAGTCAGTTTCTACCAAGATTTGAATATACATGTGTAATATGAAAATGGTATGCATTTAAAATTCATCAAAAACAAAGCCAAGCAGTAACCAAATAAAAAAACGAGTGTTTTACCAAAAAAAAAAAAAAAAGCATTCATAAGTAAAGCAAAAATGAAACAACACATGATAGACTTTCTAGTGACAACTACCCCAAACTAACATTGTTTCTTTGCTTCCACATGTTTATTCTCTGTTCAGAGACACAATTTCTTTGCTGCAATTTTTTTTAAGCTCTTAAAATTATGTTTTCTTCCAGGACATCTGGGTGGCTCAGTCGTTAAGCATCTGACTTTGGCTCAGGTCACGATCTTGGGGTGCTGGGATGGAGCCCCAAGTTGGGCTCTACACTCAGCAGAAAGTCTGCTTTCACTCTCCCTCTCCCTCTGCCCCTTCTCCTGCCCCAGATCTCCATCTCTCTCTCAAATAAATAAAATAAAATCTAAAAAAAAAATGTTTTCTTTCAAGAATAAAAAAAAGAACAAAAAACAAATTCAAAAGCATTTCCTTTGGGACTTTAAATCATCTTTTTGTTTTTGTTTTTGTTTTTGTTTCTAGTAAAGCCAAGATTTATTTGATAATTATTTAGTTTTCTTCCCTTAATGAAAGTATCATGTACTCAAGTGCAGTAGAGCTAATCGATTACATCAACTTTACAATAAATAAATATGGAATATTGAATTATTTATACAGATTCTTAAGTATACTTTGGAATACATCTATGTGTCAGTAGAGAAATAATGCTGGATTATATTGATGAGGTATTTTTCTGGTTTAACTTAAATATAAATCATACATTCTAGATTACTCTTCTACCATCTTGAAAACTACCTCTAAGTTAACATGGTTCAGAGAGATTTCATTTGGGTGATGAAACAAATAATTTAAAAACCCTTACTGTGTTTTTCTATTTTTTGGAACCACCTATTTTGAACAGAATTCCTCTCTTCTTGCCCATATGACTGTGCAATAAAAAGGGTCTGCGAGCCTTACATTTGGAATCTTTACAGTCATACAGACAGCCCCATAATAATCCTTACTTCCCAAAGTTCACACCTTTGCATAATCCCCTTATTTTGAATGCTGGCAGAACCTGACCTGGGGCTTGCCTCTAACCAATGGAATATAGTAAAAGAGATGAGATGCACTCTCTTGACTATGTTACATCATGTAATATTCAGTCTTACTAACCACTTATTTTAGAGAAGGCCTTTGTTGGCTTGATGAAGTAACTTCAGGCATCTGTTAGGAGTAGAAAATAGCTTCTGGGACTGAAGGACATCTGGAACTGGAGGATGTCCTATAGGAGTGGAGGATAGCATCTAGGAGTGAAGGACAACTTCGAGGAGTGGAGGATGGCCTCTAGGAGTAGAGTATGGCATCTAGGAGTAGAGGACAACCTCTAAGAGTAGACAACAGCCTCTAGGAATGGAAGAAAGCATCTAGGAATGAAGAATAGCCTCTGGGAGTGGAGAATAGCCTCTGAGAGTGGAAAATGACCTTTAGGAGTGGAGGATGGCCTCTAGTTGTGAAGGATGGCCTCTAGTTGTGAAGGATAGCCTCTAGAAGTGGAGGATGGCCTCTAGAATTGGAGGATGGCCTCTGGGAGTGAAGGACAGCATCTAAGAGGGGAGGACAGTCTCTAGGAGTAGAAGACAGCTCCTGGAAGTGGAGGACAGTCTCTGGGAATGGATGATAGCTTCTAGGACGATTCAGTGTATTTGATTTATTGAGTACTTTTAAAGGAAAATGTGTGAAGGAAAGAAGAAAATGGGATATGAGTAAAACTCTGATCTCCAGTGACATCTGCCTCTGGTCTGATCCAGGGAAGGATTCTGGAGTTCAAGTTTTACCACTGACTTGCTTATCCTAGAGGCTGAGGTTGGTTTCTATAGCCCTGTGACAGCCATCGCAGGCTGCAGGACATGAGGAGGGTGAGTTGTCAGATGTTAGCACTCCAAATCACAGGAGCCGATGCATGGGTGTACTGGCTCCAGAGATCTGTCATGGAAGGTGCAGTCCATGCCAAGAGTCCCCAGTAAAGGGTGTGATCTGTGACAGTGTGCTGTATTGTCCAAACCAATATTTTATGACTATCCTTCTATGTTCCTGTTATCTTATTCCTCCAAGATCTTAAGATGACTTCTAAACACATATTCTTTTATTTCCCAGTGTGGACTTTGAATTTTTAGTTACTAGATGCTTAAAGCAGAAGCCAACAACTGGGGGAAGCGGTGTCTCCTGGATTGTGACGTGCAGTATTGTAGGACCACATGCTGGTAACCCAAACAACCTCATGATTTCAGAAGTCCTAGAAGAGTAAGATTAAGAATGTTTTATTTAAAACTGCATTATTTTATAAACATGGCATGTGGAGCATGAGCTTCCCACATACATAGCTACTCCCTCTCTTACTAGGAAGAGGGCCTGGACCTTGTGAGATTTTTCTGGATGTTTCACCCTACAGTCTTGGCTCTGATAGTTTTAGGTTGCCATGTTGTTTCACCACTTTTTTCATGTAAGTTAAACAAGGAGAAAAGAAAACTTAAAATGTCAAAAACTATGATCACTATATTTTGATATAAACAAATACTAAGGCAATTGGCGTGTATATATTTTTTTCTTAAAAATTAAGTGGAAGAGAAAGGATGCTGATTAAAGTAATTGCTATAAAACAAACAACAAAAAAAGGAAAAATTGGTAGTTTTTTCTATGAAGAATTTTTAAAAAATTAACTGGCCCAGTGAAGTTTCTTTTGAAATCTTGTGTTGTCAATTAAAATTCATCAATATTGACAACTCTGATTTAAGATTTCATCAGCTTTCAAAATTGTTAACGTTTCCTTAGAGTTAAATCACTTCAAAGTAATGTTTGTTTGTTTGTTTATTTATGTTTTTTCCACATTCCTTGAGCATCCCTTCATTTTTTTTAAGCTTTTATTTAAATTCTAGTTAGTTAACATATAGTGTAATATTGGTTTCAGGAGCAGAATTTAGTGATTCATCAATTACACACAACACCCAGTGCTCATTACAACCAGTGCCCTCCTTAATACCCTCATCCATTTAACCCATCCCCCCACCCACCACCCCTGCATTTAAAATCATGGACTAATGTCATCATACAGGTATGTGTGAGCATATGTCCAGATGTATACATTCAGGCTGCCATTGCAGTAATATTTTCACATCCCCCATCTTGTGTGAGTCTTAGGCCTATTTTCCTTAGACCCATTCTCTCCACTTCTGCTGCCCTGCTTCGTACTTCAAGGGGCTTACTTTGTGTGCTGTATTTGCTTGGCCCGTAGGTCAGCAAGCTCCTGGTTGGGTTTACCTGGAGGATAGCAGAGGGGAGAATCCAGGGCGTATCTTCTCTTCCTCTCTCTCTCTTTCATAGGAGGCAAAACCCGCACTGTGAGAGTGTTCTTCATACTTCCAAATCCTCCTGGCAAGCCTGCTTGCTGTGCTTCTGGTTTCTGCTTAGATGAGTCCACCCTTGGTGTTGGCAACGAGGCCTCTCCCTGTGTCCTGCAGCTTGGTGTCAATGATCTTTGCAGTGCTCCACCACCCTCTATTTAGCTTCTCATTTCCTACATTACATGTCAAACCAATTGTCAGTATAAATTTTACTCTTAACTGTGATTAAATACTTAGAATTGCTTCTCTTTCATGGTTAAACTCTCATTTGAACACACATTAAAAACTCTTATATGGTGTAAATTAATGAGCTTATGATTTCATTGAATGAAATTATTTAAAAATTTATTTATTGTTGGATAATTTATATGCAACTGAAAATTACTATAAATAATGCTGCCATTAATATTTTGTACTTTGATGTTTTATCTGTGTACCCAGTCATATCCTAAGGGTAGTTTCACAGAGTCAAAAATTCTGGATACATTACAAAGTTATTTCCCATCAAGGATAAGCCAATATACATTTCAATAATTGTTAAATATAATTTTAAAAACCCATTGCTAATTTGAATACAAAGTCACCTCACACTTAGTGGTGTTAAGTAGCAGTCACTTTGTTATGCTCATGACTACTATGGTCCAGGTTCAGCTAGCTATCCTTTTGCTCCCCTTGGTGTACACTGATACCTTGCAGTGGAACTGCAGATGGCAGGAAGGTAGGTCTGGACATATAAGATGACTCAGTCACACAGTTAATAACTTAGTGAGGACTAGCTGTACCTGCTAACCAGCACCTCCATGTAGTCCATGTAGACTTGAGCATGGCACTCAGACATCTCCCAAGATGACTTCTAGAATAAGCACTTCAAGAAAACTAAGTAGAACTGCATAGCTTTTCTGACAGCCTCAAAAATCACCAGATCACTTCTACCATACTTTGTTGGTTGGAGCAGAAACAAACATGCCTCCAATTCAAGGGCAAGGCAAAGAGGCAAGGTCATATGGTGGAAAAGCATGTGATCTGGGGAGGCTGATGTTGCAATTTTCAGAAAACAATCAGCCACACAAAAGAATGCGAACATTCAATATTA
This sequence comes from Leptonychotes weddellii, assembly GCF_054177405.1. NCBI lineage: Eukaryota > Metazoa > Chordata > Mammalia > Carnivora > Phocidae > Leptonychotes > Leptonychotes weddellii. Next base: position 98,564,466 of record NC_138372.1, on the reverse strand, counting down.
CATCTCAGAAAATCTTTTTAAAATTTATTTGCTGATTTAAAAAAAAAAAAAGTTTTACAAGTTTTAGAAGTATCCCTGGGGAAAAAAACTGTTATTATAAGTACTGAAAAATAGAGAAAGACATGTCTCTTTCATGATGATATCTTTACTATAAAATAGATAATACATATTAACCAATAATCATAACCCATAAATATGTTATAGTCTTGTAAGAAGAAAATATACAAATAGAGAAAAAAGTACACACTAATGAGTCAAATGTACTTAGCAAAAATACCAGTCTCCAGCTCTAGTATTATCATACTCACCTGAGTGAAGAAATCTTGAGAAATTGTCCATGAAAACAAGAGAAATGCCTTATGCTAAAATGCCATCCAGAGATCCCAGATCACTCTACATCTGAGGACAATCTCTAGCTTCTTCTGTCGGGAACATGTTGAAAGCTACACATTAAACAACCTACAACACATTTGGGGAAAATCACTATCTTCCTAAAATGGTAACAGTCACAAATCTGTCCAGTGCCTGTCTGTAAGACATAACACTTAATGGTTTCTTCCTTAAATATCTTATACTCGTTAAGGTTTTCTATAAATTTGATTTTTGTTCCAGTCTTGCCTGTGTTACTGACAATTAATTGTAGTGTATCAAGAATAATTAGGAAGATGTATATTTTCTAGAGGAAGAAGAAAACATGTATGACATATGTGGTCAACGTTTCTTCGTGCTACTTTTCTAATAGACTCTGTCTAGAAGCTATATCTTCTATTTGCAATGTTCAGCCAGTTGTCTGTGATTTACATATATTTGAGATGTTATTTCACATATTTGTTTCTCAACTTCTCTAATCACAAAATACCAAAATTATCACCAAATAACTTATTAATTATAAGTTGCTAAGTTATGGTCCAGGTATTGTCCACTGAATTAACAAGTTCACCTATTTTCAGCATTTGGATAACAGTTGAATGCTGTTGTAATCTAGAATTCATGATGAACTCTGCTGGTGTCAGGTAGTAATGTGATCTCTGACACCAACCTTCCCTTTTCCTGCTCCTTCAAGCTTTAGTTGCATAATTAAAAAATTACAATAGTTAGAAATAACTAGGTCATTGAGGGAAAGCCAAATAAAAGTAGAGAAGGCATTTATTGTGAGACAGGAAACCATTAGTAATTAGTAATTAGTAAATGCATGTGTTTTGAAGTTCCATAGAATGAGTGTTCAGTCATGCTATTGACCCTACTACTTAGCCTCTCTAGTCTCTCAATGAAATGAAAACTGAAGTAAAGGACAATAGTTAGCTATGTTGGGTCTGTGGCCCAATTCCTGAATTTGAATCTTAACTCAGTCATGCATTAGCTAAATGGCCCTATGTAAGTTTCTTGAACTCTTTGTGCCCCATTGCTTTATCTAAAAGATTAATATCATCCTCATAAAGTTGCTAAGTTGGATGAAATTAGTTAATATATTTTCCTCATCTATAAAATGTAAAACACTTCATAGAAGTGTGTAGGATAAATATGTTATAATGCACAAAACGGTCAACATGTGATATTAGTGACCATTCTTAAGTGCTTATCCAAATTCATTACAATTTGGTAGGTTCTTGATGAATTCTTGATGAATAGCAGCTGCTTGTAGTGTTTATAAAAGTAACAGATGATAGGAACAACCCCTAATCTCTTTAAAAGGGCGTCACTATTGTCAATGCTCATCAGTCAAAGGTCTTTAGGAAAACACCTGTAGCTGAACAGAGTCTATTCATTGGTAATTTTTGCAATGAAGGAGAGTCCACGTCATGAGGGACCATGGGCCATCTCAATAAGAGGGTGTTTAGAAGGTCTTGTGGTAGGATTTGGACTTGAAATTAGATAATTGGAGGGAGATTCAAGGATTCATGATTTTGCTCTAGATTGGAAGCTGTGAATAGGGGCATTTCTATAATAAAGTATCTATGTAATTGTTAACTAGGAGGTAGGAGGCATTGAGCAAAATTAAAGCGTACTTGGTAAAGTAGTAGCAGGTGCTTATATTAGCTGGAAGAGGGGTGTTCAGGGTGTTTTCTGGCTTACACATTTTTCATTTTTATCTGAGCTCAGATTTGACCATAAAGCATTCTTATTTTCCCCTCACTCTAACACAGTCACAGGATGTTCTTGTCCAATGTGATATATGAAATCACTTGTGTTTGACAACAGAACACCATGGGATAGTTGCAAGAGCCAGACCAGCTTTCAGCTCATCCCTGCCAGGGTTGCTTCCTTATTTTTTGCTAGTATTACTATTGTCAATAGAGGCATAAAAAATAATAACTTTGTTGTAACATAAACTTAGGAGGAGTACAGTATTATCACTAAAGCTTTTGTATCTCTTCATTACAATTTTACATATGACTAGCTTGATGGCATGTCTTAAAGAAGACCTTTCATTGTGACACTGCCTTAATTCATTTTTATGCCCTTAAATTTATTATATACAAATGATAGAACAAGGATCCCACATACCTTACTGCCTCCATACCCACTCACTTGTGACATATACCTGAGTGTGACTACTGTCTCCATACCTCTGCTCTCTCTCTCCTCTTCATGGTGAATACGGATATACTCTGAGAAAATTTATTTTATTTGATTGATTTTTCAACTTAATTCCATCTTAGGCCAACTACTCTTAGCAACATAATTTTAATACCTAAAAGCTACTCTACAACAGCTCATATGTGTAATAAATATGTGGCATCTCACCAATTTGAGATAAGAAATAAGGTTGGATTTTATTTAATATTCTAATTCATTTATCTTTTCATATATAAAAAGATTCTAAAACCACTCAACCCAGTGTCACTCTAGGTGCCCTGTAGCTTGTCCTCTGAATCAGAACTCAGGCCCACCCCTGAGACTAACAACTGCCCTTGGTGCTGAAGTTCCAGGATACACTGCCTTGTTATTTTCACCAGTACTGGAGGTGGGTCTGGGAAGAACCAAAACCTGGAAAGTCTGAAAATCTGCATTCTTTTGGTTTTGCTGCTCTCCTCATGAAAGGAGCCCAAACACCATGTGATTTCTCATAATTCTAGAGAACTTCACAATTCTAGAGTGCACAATGTTGTCTGGGGCAAAACTGACCCAGAATTACAATAACACTTTTTTTTTTTAATGTTTTTGCTTTCTCTCTTTAACAAATACCCCCTCACACAAACATACACAGAGTCATCCCCCCCTTACACCCCATTCCCTCTCTGTCCATTCCTTCCCTGATGCCTCATCCCCTCCCTGACACCCCATGGACCCACAATAGCTAGTCAGGTGTTCTTGTGGCAGACACACACCACATCCTGTAGTAACCTTTAGCCAAACTTTTCATAAGGTGAGGCTTAGATACTAAGCCAAGGACACTTGTTTAAAAAAAAAAAGGAAAAGAAAGGAAAAACTTCTGAAGTGAGTTTCTCTTTTAAGATAAAGGAGCCCGGTGATGGGTATTAAGGAGGACACGTACTGCATGGAGCCCTCAGTGTTAAACAAAAACAATGACTCGTGGATCACTACATCAAAAAGTAATGATGTATTGTATGGTGACTAACATAACATAATAAAATAAAATTTAGAAAAAAAAGATAAAGGTGCACTCCAGTGCCTGATGACTTCAGTCAGGGCCACATAAATCCATGAGTCCTTCTAACAAGTCTGAAATTTGCAGCAGAATGAATAAGGATCTTGATCCCATTTCTCACTAGAGGAGTCTTAGCTCCAATGAATATATTCACACTACTTTCCAAAAGCATTTAGAACCAAAGTTTTAGAGAAAGATGGCCTTTGTCAACATTAGCTAATGCTTCATTTCCCTAGAAGCAACTCGCTTTCTTAAAAAAAAAATGTTTTATTCTAACATATTTAAAATTCAACATTTCAGACTCCCTGTTGGGCAAATTCTATGAGTTCACCTCTCACTGACTGTTTTGTTATTTGATTTTTATAGTTGTTGTTGAATTGGTGGTTTGGGTGTTTGTGGGGGGGGGGTGGTGTTAGGATGGTGGCCCTGCATAAAATGCTAAAGTGGCAGTGTAGGATCACACTTGTCACTCTTTATGTAACCCTTCCAGTCCAGAGTTTGCAAGAGATGTTTGGTCAATTTGTTACTGATTTTTAACTGAACATTGTTTATGGAACTCTGGTTTAAGATTCTAAAGTACGTCAAATGATAATTTTAGATCGTCAGAAATTCATTACGTAAATTCAATGAGTTCCTTCTTAATTGACATACATTTTGATACTTGGACAGTTATAAAGTCATTTGATAGGTTTTTGAATTAAATTAACTAGAGAATCAATTAGTCATAAAAGAGGGTAGAGCATATTTGTAATCAAAGGAAATCCTTTTCTTCAATAAAATCACTTTCATAAACAGTTGGTGCAAATGGGAACTCCCAGAATATGATGCTATTACTGATAATAATTTCTTCTTAATAAATTAAAGAATTAAAAAAATTTTTTTGAAAAGCAATGTATCTGGTACCTTTCTTATTAAGGTAATCTTTTAACAATACCCTCTGAAATGTTTCATCTGATACCTAAACTCAAAACAAAGATACTATTAGAAGATGTTGAATTTTTACCCACATCAGTGTTCATTCATGATTTAGTCAACATTATAGCACTATTAATGCTATAAAATGAATTTAAATATTTTACTTTTTGTTCTGTCTCACAAGGAGTATAGTAACCACTTTTAAAAAATGCATAGATTCCTAAAAGATGTAGAATGCTAAGGCATGCATTGGTTTAAGTATTTATTAAATTATTAAATTATACTCCAAGAATATCATTTAGTGGTTTTCTTATCTTCTTCCATGCTTTTCCTGGTTCTTTATGTTCATCGTTTAATTTATGTAAATTGGCTCTCTCTAGGTGGCAATTTGTGAGCCAACTTTGGTGAAATTCCTACAGGACATTCTACACAATGCAATCTGACATTAACATACATTACTGAGGGAAAAAAAAAACAACTTTGAAAACTCATCTTTGATCTCCTCGTTGCTACATCCAGAAGACAAATTTCATACCTTGTATTATGAACTTTTCCAATAAATCTGGCAATGTTCAAGGTGTCCATACATTTTGCAAACCTATAAACCTTGGCAAACATACAAACGAACATCCCAAAAAGTTAGGACCCCAAAAATTTAGAATTAGCAATGGCCTCTAGGGCTGTGTAGATTCTAGTGTTTCTGGAATGAGTCTGTCCAAGGTGAACTGGCAGGCAGGTTTCTGGAAAGAGTTCCTGGGTGCTGAGAGGCTGCAAGGGACCAGTGTGTTGGCATCCCAATCAGGATAATCGGGAAGACAACTGCTTTCACATGATTCTGATAACGAGCCTTCTTAGAATATGAGGTCTTCTATAGTGACAGTAGTCAGTACTTGAACATGCTGCAAAACTAATGGAAACAATCTGTATTCTTTTTCATGGATAAGATTCATATTCCACAATCACTCCTGCCCATTTGCTATGACCTTTCATTACCTGTACTCTATTCTCAGTCGTTTCCAGTTTTGTAGATAATCCATGTTTACGTTCTTTCTTTTCCTCTCTTTTCTCCTTTTTTTCACCGATGTCTATGCTTAGGCTTCTCCTCTTTCAGTTGTCTTGGGACCAGGAGCGTAATTATGGGCAAAAAAGAAGAGAATTTACAGCCAGTGATGTAAATTCTAAGAGTAATTCCACGACTAAAATGCTGCCCTTTTAGTCATTTTATTGAAACTCTCTGGGTTTTGACAACATGGTAATAAAATTATGTCTACAAATCTATGCTTTAGGCGTTGTCCTTGGAGCTTTTCAGATCTAATTTAATTTGCATACAAATCCCACTATATAGTTGGAGGACACTGAGACTTGGTTTGTGACTTACCAGCTGCAGTGCCATTGTCATTAGCAAAACCAGAATGATTTCTGCTCTCCCAAAATAATATTTGTTTGAAAGACAAAATGCAACAGTATGATGCAACAGTGATAATTTCTAAAAGGGGAATTTCTGAATACCAATAACATTTAATGTTCCATGTAATTCCTAATCCTCAGTGCCATGGATTATAGTGTTTACTACATTCCCATCAGAAACCGATATGTTGTATGAAACTATTTTTGATTGCATAATAAACATGTTTCTAGAAAAAAGGGAAAACAATTAGAAAAGTCTTAATATATCTTACTCCTGGTTAAATTTTAGATTATATATGTCATCTTAGAAAAAATTCTTGAGAGCTTAAAATATGGTTTTCTCTTTTTGTATGAATAGCAATATCTATATGGGATTCTAAAATTAAGCTTCTAAAGTTGAGATTGGATGACCATTGTTATTTCACAATTAGATTGTCTACATTCATCAAGTGCAATATTTTTTTTTCTGCTTCATTATGTGGTTGAGTTATAGGTTCTCTAAATAAAGAGAAAACACATAAGTCAAAATCATCTAAGAAAAATGCTAACCTATTATAAAATCTATCATCTATCATCACCTATTTATATCTATCATCTATCTTTCTATAATTTTAAGTTTCTATAATTTTAATTCCCTGCCATAATTAGTATCTTTCTATCTTTACTTCCCTTACCCTAAGATTGAGTATTCCTCAAGTATTTAGTCAAAGTGCCTAAATGTGGAATATTAGAATCTCATATATAATCCAGTCAAAACTCTTCATTTCACAGATGACGAAAAGTAACCAAGACAATCAAAGTGACTGGTTCACAACCATCTGGGAATTCACTGACTGGTTAGGAAGAGAATTAAGAATTCCAAGCCTCAGTGTGAGGGAATTTCACCAAATTGTACAAAAGGAATAAGTTAATATTTAGTTGAAATTCAACTGCTCTTACTTTCCAACAAAAAGAATAATTTTTTTCATGTGTCATTGAGAGGAGTTTAGCTAAGATAGTCCATAGATTGCTGCTCCAGCATCCATTTAGTTGGCCAAGTGTCCTTCAGGGATCTTTAACTGACACTAGCCCTGCCTCCCTCCCCCCATGCAAACACATGCCCTGGACAGCAGCCCCCAGTCACAGGCAAAGGAAGATTCCTGATATGACTTCCCCACAGCCCTGTGATCAACAGTCTCCCTGACTTCCCAGATAAGAACCCATAGAACTTACCAAAACCCTGCCCTTTTTGGTTTGAATTGACCAATCTGACTTTACCTGAGAATCCCAAAGCACTTCACTCATGGACCCTAATAAGGTGTGTGTCCCAGGTTCTGTCTCTCTCTCTGTCTGTACCTTGTCTTGACCACCCTGTGTGCCCCTTGAGGTATGAGGAAGTTAATTATTCTCCTTTCAGCATTGGAGAACAATTCTAAGATTTTAAGCAAGATCTGTCATGGTCACATGTGTTTAACTAAACATTTTGGAGGCATAGATTGGAGAGGCAGGAAAACAACTGCAATGAGACGGGGTTTTTTTAAGATTTTTATTTATTTATTCATGTGACAGAGAAAGAGTGAGAGAGAGAGAATGAGCAGGGGAGAGAGGCAGAGGGAGAGGGAGAGACAGACTCCTTGCTGAGCCAGAAGCCCGATACAGGGCTCGAGGACCCTGAGATCATGCCCTGAGCTGAAGGCATACACTTAACCATTTGAGTCACTTAGGCGCCCCATCTGTAATGAGACTGATGAGGACTTAGTCTAACTGATTAAGAGAGGAGGCCTCCTCCTTCAAGGATCTATCAATCTGGGGAGACAGACATTTACAAAACTATGAAATGAATGTTAAGAAAAACAAGAGAAGGGAAATGTTCATCATTATTAGGAAAATGGGTCTTTTTTGAAGGGTTGACGGATTTTGAGGGATTAGAGATCAGAAGAAGTATATTTGATCTAGTAGGAAGAACCTAAATAAAGCCACAAAAACATACCAGTACATGTGGTATATCTCTCCAAATCTGTTCCCCAGGACTTCAGTCATGGGATTCCTTAGCCTCTGCTGTACTCCCAATCAATCCCAGCAGTCACTTGACAAAGTTAGCTGTGTCATTGGTTTATGAAGTGTGTAAAGGTTGAAATCTCAGAAAAAAGAGATTGTATGTCCAAACAACCTATGTTCCAGGTTATGGGAAATATGTTGACATAACCAAAAACATGAAACAGGAAACCATGTGTAAGCTGTATGAGAAGAGATGTTGCCAGGTGTCTCAGAAATGATGCTTCAAAGTTGAAGAGAGTGATGACCAGTGCACCATCACTATAATTACTTTCTTCTTTCTTTCTTTTCTTTCTTTCTTTCTTTCTTTCTTTCTTTCTTTCTTTCTTTCTTTCTTTCTTTCTTTCTTTCTTTTCTTTCTTTCTTCTTTCTTCTTTCTTTCTTTCTTTCTTTCTTTCTCTCTCTCTTTCTTTTTTTCTTTCTTTCTTTCTTTCTCTCTCTCTTTCTTTCTTTTATTTTTTTGAATTCTTTTTGCTTTGAACCCAGGAAGAGTTCAAAAACAAGACAGGCAAATAAATTCATTCTTCCACAAAATTGATCCCTTGCTTTGAGTGCTGTGTTGGAAAGACTACAAGGATACAGAGGCAAAGAAGTTGCTGGGGATGCTGACAGAGCTTAGGGAAGGTGAGGTGGCCTGGGTAGCACACTACCAGCTGCATGTAAGGATGCATGATCTAAATCTGAGATGATCAATGCAGGTAACATTCAAGTCCTTAAGAAAAGTCACCTCACCAGTAGTCTTTCCTGCAGGATCCTGGCTGGTCACGGCCTGGAAGATGGTGCTGGCTCCAAAGAGTTCATGACCTCACTAGCCTGTCATCTCTGTCTTGCTTCCTATGGCCATCCATATCCTGCATCTCACAAGTCAAAGACATCAGACCTAATTCTAAGCATTCCATCAATCTGTAATCTTTCAGGGCTCAGAACACTTGAGCTAAAGCAAGGCTCAATGGTGAGACATCCAAAGAAGTGTTCTCGAGGACCACTCCCAGGAAGAGAAATGAGAGACAGAAATGGTCAGAAAGGGGAAATGTGGGGAGAGAGAGAAAAGTGTAAAATTTAACATGTAGAAAATTATCATGTTTTTCTCTCCACAGCTTTATTAACTAAAGTCATTCAAGGTAGAAAAGTGGTTGCCACTGTGCAAAGTTAGTCTGTGTATGTACATGTGAGAGGTAAAGAGTGAGATTGTCCTTGAGGTGCAGTATTGGAAGCACTGAATGGGCAGTCAGGACCTGGCCAGCATATTGCCCTTGGCCAAATCAATTTAACTTCTCATTCTTTCTCCCATAATTCTTCTTTTAGTGTTGATGATATTACTAACTTTCATACTTACCATAAAGGCTTATTTTGTAGATTAAATGAGGTAATTGATTATTTTTTAATTATCAAGGGCTAAAGAAATAAATGGACAGATGTATAAACTTCTAGAAGGCTGATACCCTGATGAATCAAAGACAACACATACCATCTAGAGCCATTGATCTCCTTCCGTCGTTTCATCTCATTCTACCCTGACCTCTATCTTCTTCAGTAATATAGATAAGGAGAGTGGTTGGATTTCTAGAAGTGAGGAAGGGACATGGCATAAGCTATTTGTATTTTATTGATTTCAAAAATAGTTGAACAGACGTGGAAAAATATCCACTTTTTGCCTCAAATACAAATTCTGCACAACTTAGGTATTGTGGAGCAGTAAATGAACACAGTAGGTATAATAATAGTATGTTAGACACTTTTGATACTTTTTACATAACCTGTGGCAAGATATTGATTACCACTGTGGTAAAGAGCAATGCCAGGTAAACATCATTTTTTTTCAGTCTCTGTGCATTTTAAATATGTTTTCTGGGAATCCCAAGTCCTTTTGGGAATGACACAAATGATAAATAAATAGATATATTTATTTAAAAATTAATCTTCTGGAACAGGATTTTGTTCTGAGCTTCCATATCTTAAAAAAAATCTTCCCTATAAATTACATAGTATTGACCTTTTTTATCCTTATATTTCATTTTTTCCCTTTAAGTAAACTCTATTCTGCTTATCAACCAATTAATTTCATGTGAAATCAAAATTTTTTCACTGAGCATAACTTAAAAAGAGCACTAGATTCTGCACTTGTACGCATTAGTTATAAAATTAATTGTTTCCCTTATTAAAATGAAAATGGTGAAAAAAGTCTAGAAGAAATTGAAGTTAGTATTTCAACGCTGGCTCATGGTTACAATTTACTGACTTATTACACACGGTGTGTATCTAAGTTTCCTAAATATGTTTAGTCTTAGAACATTTCAACCTTAATTACCCCCCACAATTTGCATAATAATCTCATAATTGCTTTAATTTCACATATATTCTCTACTTATTTATGTATTTCTGTGTTCAAATGTGCAATTATTTTTTTTCCACCTGAAGCATTGTCTTTGATATTTCTCTTAGTGCAGGTCAGCTGCATTGCCTCCTTTCAGATTTATTTTTCCAAAAACATTTTGATTTCCTGTTCATTTTGCCATTATTTGAATAATAATACTTCCTAAGTGGTCTATTTTCTTACATCTACTGTTAAATTCACTTATTGAGTTCATAATTTCAGTTAATTTATATTTCTTATAATTTTCATTGGAATTTTTACAAATTCTAAACTTCTGGTGAGTTTAGTCATTCTTTCATACATTTTTCCATCTTTTTTTGTCCATGTCCTTGTTGGTAACACCATATCTGTATTAGCTTTGGGTCCATTTTAATTTGGTTTCTGTGTTTTAATTTGTTTTTGCATTTTAATACAGTTCATATTATTTATATGTGTAGCAACTGACTGGTTGCCAGCTACTTGTGTAAGGAAGGTTAAAAATGATATTATCTTCCTCTGTGAAAGCTGACCCTCTGCTTTACTGGTCAGACACAGTGGTAATGGATGACTTGATCAATCATGCAGGGCTGTGTTGCAAATGTGCTGTTTCTGTCTATTCGGGTGCTGGCCTGAAACTAGGGCAAAATCCACCAGAACTTCCAAATGACATAATGATGTGTGCAGAACTGTCCTTCACCTAGGTAGATTCTGAAGTTTGATTCTTGTTTCTTACTACAATGCTGAAGAAATAGTGCTCTGATTTTCAGAAGATTAATGTTTGCTTCTTAGCATGCTATACTACACGACTTCAGAATCTGGCAGGTTTCTTTTCTTTTCTTTTTTTCCCTTTTCTTTCTTTTCCTTCTTCCCTTCTTCCTTCCCTTCTTCCTTCCTTCCTTCCTTCCTTTCTTTCTTTCTTTCTTTCTTTCTTTCTTTCTTTCTTTCTTTCTTTCTTCTTTCTCTCTCTCTCTCTTTCTTTCTGTCTGTCTTCGTATAAAGGAGAATACAACGTGTGAGGTTTTTTCTAGCTTTATTGAGGTATACTTTATATACAAAAGGTTGTACAAATTAATGCATACATTTTGATGATTATGGAAATATGCATACACCTGTGATACCATCACCACAAACAGAGAAATCCACATATCTATCACCTCCAAAAGCAAATTTCTTTGAAAGAAACCTGGCCTTGTTTCTGTTTCCCTAAATTGGAAAATGGATTCAAGACAAAAGTAGCTGCAGATTGCCAGCTTGTCTCTCCTTGTGACCCCCTTGCTACAGTCTTGACGCCCTGCTCTGGGCTGTTTCAGGAGATCTCAGTAGATCTTAGATACATTTAAATAGATTATTTATTTATTTACTTTTAAATCATCTAGATTTTCTAAGAGCTCTCAGCTGCAGGACAGCCTGCAAACTTTGCTAGAACATCTACAAGGGAGAGCATGGGCAATAAATCCACAAAAAATTCAAGGACTAGGTATCATCATAAAGTTTTGGGGAGCTGTCTGGTAAGGTAATATTTTTGTTGTCCCAGAAGCTGTGACCGATAGGGTGTAAGACTGCCTAGCCCTTAATAATGTGAAAAAGGCACAAGATTTTACAGGGATTTGGGAGTTGGAGAGGACTTTTATTTCCCATTTGGTACAGTGCTTTAATCCCTTATACCACCTGGTAAAGAAAGGGCACATATGGGACTGGGTTATGCAACAAGCCAGTATGTTTGAGAAGGCAAACATATTAGTGAAGCAGTTTAAAATGCTGGGCATCCCCCATACAGGGCTACCACTTTTGAGTTAGGTGTGTCTTTGACTCCAAAAGTTATGGGCTGGGCATGTGGCAGAAACAAGAGAAGGAGAGTAACCCTAGGCTTTTGGTCTCAGCTCTGGAAGGGGACAGAACCCTTATGTCCCCATAGAACAGCTCCTAGCAGTGTATACAACATTCCTCCAGGTGGAGCCTCTCACTAAGGAATAGCACATTGGGACAAGACCTTCCTTGCCTGTCAAGAGGTGGGTTGAAAAAATGTTCCAGTGATCCACTTCTGCCATGGCTTAAACCCCCACTGACTAAGAGGCATGCCTATTTACAGCTAAGGAGCACTCTCTCCACCAGCCCACTGTCTCTAGAAATGTGGTGCTATTAGGCCCTGAAGGGTATGTAGATCCTCCAAGATGCCCCCAGCCCTGTTCCTGTGGTGTTCTCTGCAGCCTACATAGAGGGAACAGGGAAATTCCTGTGATGCCTGGTATATAAATGGGTCCAGTAGAGAGAGGACTGAAGTCACTATTCGGCGCAATAATGACATCATATGGATGGAAACAGGAACAAACCACAGCAGCTAGTAGACTAAGCTCAAAACTGTCTGGCTGGTGATCACTCATGAGTCCTAAAAAATTAACCCTTTGAACTGACAGCTGAGCCATTCTAAACAAATTAATCCTATGGCTTGGATAATGGGAAGCCAAGGAGTGGATGATCATGAATTAGCCCTTGTTGTGTCAGCCCTGAGGCTGTCTTCACTGTCTTTCATGTCCCAGTTCATGACACCTCCTAGCAATCAGGAAGGTGATGTCTTAGTTCAGGTAGGATTCCTAACAACTGATGCTTCAATAAACACAGCAGATTGAATGCATAGAAAGAGTGGCCACCACAGAGCCTGGGTGAGATAGTATATTTCCAAGAATGATGATTTGCCCTTGAAATATAATGACTTGGTTAATGAAGTAACAACATATCTTGTGTGTCCTAATCAATGCCCAAGGCATTGCCAAAGGAATCTGGGGCAATCTACTGGAGCTCCCAGCTTGTGAGGGATTGGCAAATTGATTATATTGGCCCCTTCCCTCTGAGTGAGTGTTCTAAAATTTGCCTTGGTTCGTGTGGGCACTGAATCTGGCCTAAACCAAAGTGCTACCATTAGGGAATTAGAGAAGCTGAGTACCATGTATCGATATCCTTGTTGAGTGGACAGTAATCAAGGGTCACATTTCAAAGGTCATGATATGCAAGTTTGAACAAAAATCATGTAGGTGCCATCTTCCCTAGCAGCAGGGTCGGTAAAAAGGAAAAATGGAATATTAAAGCAGCCAATTAAATTGTTAAAAGGTAAAACCACCTTGGCTGGGTAGACTAAAGTACTGTCTCAGGCTTTAAAGTATTTGTGGTCCCATATGATGAACTAGGGAATCCTGCCAAGGCACTCAATAATATAAAGGTATGGAAGTCACAGGAAAACAACCATTGCCCTCTCACTGCGGATCAATGTGCTATGCTGCTGAGAACACCAAGGCCCATCACACCTGGGAAAGGAGTTCCCTGCTAGAATTTGCAGTGGATTATCATGCTAGCATGGGAGAGTTGCTTTGTATCTTTGGGTGAAGGGGAACTATACACTTCTCTGCTGGGATCCTAATATTTTACTATAAGCTGGAAACACACTATGCATGGAATGGAACAAAAACCATGGAAAGAGAGGAGAAGATGAGGGTCTTTGTCTAGCATATCTCTTCCCCAGTCTATCTCTTCAAGCCTGAGAGTGTTGCCTCTTCCAAACAACATGTTTGGTGTGCACAGCCTGGTCAAATTCTTAAAGCTGCAGCTACATTAACATCTAAAATATCAGGCCACAAAAGTAATTCTTATAGAAGAAAAAGACCTTCCCATACAAGCTTCTACTATCTGTCTTTTCTTTTCTTTTTTTTTTAAATGTCTTTTTTTTGGGGGGGGCACCTGGGTGGCTCAAATGATTAAGCATCTGCCTTCGGCTCAGGTCATGATCCCAGGGTCCTGGGATGGAGCCCCGCATCGGGCTCCCTGCTCGGTGGGGGGCCTGCTTCTCCCCCTCCCTCTGCTTCTCCCCCTACTCATGTTCTGTCTCTCTCTCTGTATCTCTGTGTCTGGAATGAATAAATAAAAAAATCTTTAAAAAAATAAATAAAATAAAAAATAAATGTCTTTTTTTTTT
>NC_138372.1:98520101-98550083 GCF_054177405.1 Leptonychotes weddellii | reverse complement strand
GAGCAGAGGGCCCGATGCAGGACTCGATCCCAGGACCCTGGGATCATGACCTGAGCCGAAGGCAGATGCTTAACAACTGAGCCACCCAGGTGCCCCTGTCTTTTCAACCTTAGACTTCTGCTGTGCCTGTGGTGTCTGGCCATGGGATGGGCACCTGATGGAAATGTCTTTCTACAGTGGGCAACTAGTATACCCAACAAAGAAATCAATCCAACTGTTGAGTATGTGGGCAGCTGCCCCTCAGTAGCTCATCAGGATTGCGATGGTGGGTATGACCACTCCAAAGAATGGATTGGAAGACCTTAAAGCAGGCACATTAAAGAACAAAGTAGGGCTAGTACTCAGTCCATCTGATAGTACCAGCGCTAATACAGAAAACTGGCCTGTGGCACATACTACCAATAACACTAGATAGGATATTTTTTCTGTCAAACAAGCTATAACAGCAGCCCATCAAATTGTTGACCACAAAGGTCCTAAAAATACCATTATCAGAGCCATGGGTTGCTATGCCAAGATTTGAGATAGATTTATGTGGCTTACTCTGGGTTGTGGACATTTGAGCACTCATGCACCACTATGTTGGGATAGAAAAATCACTCCAAAGAAATCAACTCAATTGTACCAGAAAAATGGGATGGGATACTACTGAAACTGTGTAGTCCTTCTGTCATGTTAAGGGATAGTGACTGGTTTGACACTGACTGGTCACACTGCCCACATATTTATTGGGTAGCACCAAATGGAGACCAATGGTTGTGGATTACAATTCTTTGGTCATGGCTTCTACCTGGGTGATTGGGCTGTTACTCCCTGGGCTTTCCCTGGGCACAGGGAAGAATCTGCCCTATGGTAATAATGGCTGCCAATCCTCCTTGCTTTCTGTGTTTCTGTCTTTACTGATATGATCATTTGGCTGCCATCTTTTTTTCCTCCACTGGCCTCAAGAACATTATGGAACACATAGAAGCCCTTATTAAATTAATTCAACAAGCCTTGAAGGATAGCCAACAAACCCTGTCCTTACTGAACACTGAAATGTTTCTGATGAGGAAAGCTGTCCTCCAAAATAGGATAGCTTGGACATTATAACTGCTTCACAAGAAGACACCTTTACTGTTATCTAAACAGAATGCTGTGTGTTCATATCCATAAGTCTGCTAATGTATCACCTTTATTAAATCACATGAGGACACAAGTGAATGCCCTAAGTAATCTGACCCACAGTATACGAGACTTAATAAAGCAGTGGTTCAGATCATGGAACTCCTTGATAGAAAAAGTTCTGAATGATTTTGAGAATTAGTGCCTTAATCTGTGTTTTCTCTTTCATGAGTCTACTGTTGTTGTGGCATCTGCCTCCAATGTAACTAGATAGCAGCCAAAGGAGCCACCTCTATGCTCATGAAACCCTTGTTTGGGCTTAGGACACATCGCAGAAGATTGGTGGGAGGGGTGCATATGAAAGTGTAAGAGTGGAAAAAAAAAAAAGAAAGTGTAAGAGTGGGTCACTGAGGGGTGGAGTGTGGGCAGTCATCAAAAGGGCATGACCACCATTTGACTTGGGAGCTAGATAGGTCAATTGGAGGTTCTTCATCCCCTTCCCTGTCCTTGGAATATGTGTTCTGCTTGCCTTACCTAACCCCAGAGGCTGCTCCAAGGACACAGCCTTAAGATGGGGACATGGCTGAGACCACCTGGCCAGTATGCATCACAGAGCCCAGTTAAGGCCTCTATTATATAAACATTTAAGATTCTAGTTCCCTTGCTTATTAAACCTGCCACCTACCTAAATAGGGTGGCTTGCCTCTTTCCTTGCCCTCCACGTATAAGGAGGCGAGTTTCAGATCACATCCAGGAAGCTCCTGAGGAGCTTATGAACCAACAGAAACCTGCTAAAAGATTCCACCGGGAGAGCATCATGCATTGAAAAATGTGCTAAATTTTCAAGACAAGAGCCCAATTTCTCTAACAAATAAATAGAAACAAAGAAGGCAGTATTTGGAACTTAATAGAAATTTAAGAGACATACAGACCAAAAGCAACATATTTACCTTATTTTTACCCTGATTAAAAAAAAAAAAACCTCGATAAAAAGTTATTTATGGTTTGGTTGAGAAATTTTGAAGATGAACTGGATATTAGATAATATTAAGGAATTATTATTTAACTTAGGTATATTTACATATACCTAATATTTTGGTATATATACCTATATACCTAATATTTATATTATTTTAATTTAGGTATATTATTGTTTTGTCTTTTAAAAATGTTATCTCATAGAATAGGTATAAATATACCTAATATTTATATTATTTGGGGCGCCTGGGTGGCTCAGTAGTTAAGCATCTGCCTTCGGCTCAGGTTATGATCCCAGGGTCCTGGGATCGAGCCCCACATCAGGCTCCCAGCTCCATGGGAAGCCTACTTCTCCCTCTCCCACTCCCCCTGCTTGTGTTCTCTCTCTCGCTGTCTCTCTGTCAAATAAATAAATAAAATCTTTAAAAAAATAAATAAAATAAAACAAAATTTTAAATCCAAACTACAGGTTTTTTAAAAAAGTGTCACATAAAATAGCGAATATCTTTGATAAACACATTCCTATATAAATATTTACAGAACCTACAGTAATTAATGTATATGATTTGCTTTTTCTTGTTTATATGAGTGTATAAAAAAGTAAAGAGAGGAATATAGGACATCTTTTTTTACAAGGAGGATATTGCAATTTCTTTGTTGTTGCATACACTGATATTTTTATTGAATCTTTGATAATGTATCTTTTTTGGAATAATAGAAATTTAATCCTGGCTTATAAGGAGTGGACCTATTCAATTCAATAAACTTACATGTATGAAGGTCCGACTATAATATTTTATTACATGTCGGCTATCTCGTCTTGAGAAGTGCTCTCAAAGTTTACCATCAAAAGGAAAGTTATTCCATGGGTTATGAAAACAAAAAGATTTTTGTAAATTCAAGTATCTATACTATTTGATAAAAGCTCAGTAGGAATATTGAACATATAACAAAAAGAATAAAATGTGCAACACTCATGCTAGTCTGTTGGCTCAGTTCCTTAAGAGAAGATTATGCAAGCAAGGAAAAATGCAGTTAGGACTTACATTAATCTGTTCAGGACCTTCTTCTTCATATATGTTCAAAACACAAACTGACAAGCTACTGCTGATCAGAGTATAATAATGTCAAGAACTATAAGAGTAAACTGAGTAGAAGAAACTAGATAGTGCTAATTTTTTTAAAAAGCATAAAGATAATTCAACATTCGAAAGGAATGATAATTAGTAACATGTCCATTTAAGCATAATTATAGTTCTGCAAGAATGTTAAGTTTAAACACAATTGAAAATTCAGTTACTTTTATTTCCATTTTACAGAAAAGAAAAAGATCAAAATGACTGAGGCATCAGTCTAATGTCTTACAACAAATAAGAAAGACATTTAAAAAATTATGCCTGCCTGTTTTCAGATCCCATGTTTCTTTTGTCTGTTTGCTTATTTTGCTTTTTTTTTTTTTTAAATTTCCCAGAGTCATAAAGACTAAAAACAAAATAGCTGTTTATCATCTAGGACAGGCTAAGTTATGCTGCCATTACAAAATACCTCAAAACTCTGTAATTTATAATAACAAGGGTTGATTGATCCTTGTACATGCCTATCAGTGATGGCTCAGCCCCACACTATCTCTACTACCCACTTGGGTTGACAAAACAGCTCCATCTAGGACATTGGATATTGTCTAGGCACAGTGCCTTCATTTGTATAGCTGTTAAACCAATCATCTCTGACTTAGGGACTTAAAACAACATAAATCTATTATCTTACACTTCTGGAGGTCAGGAGTCAGACAAGGGTCTCACGAGGCTAAGCCAAAGATGGCAGGTCAGCATTCCTTCTAAAGGCTCATCAGCAGAACCTGTCTTCCTGCTTTTTCAAACTTCTTGAGATCACCCACTGTAGTGGGCTGGATGGTGGCCCTCTAAAATTTTGTCCATGTCCAGAACCTGTGAATATTACCTTACATGGTTAAAAAAAAAAAAAAGTGAACATTGTGTTATATGGCCAAAAATGTGATTAAATTAAGGAATTTGAGAAGAGGAATTTCTCTTGGATAATCTGAGGGGATCCTAAACCAACAGCTGTTGCCCTTGTGAAAATGAGGCAGAAGGAGTTTAAGCAGACCCATAGAAAAGAAGGTGGTGTGAAGATGGTGACAGGCATCGAAGTGATATGGCCATAAGCCAAAGAGGCTGGCAACCACCTGAAGCTTGAGGCCAAGAATGGAACCCCCTCCCAGAGTCTTTAGCAGGAATGTCAGGAATGTGGTCCTGCACCACTTTGATTTTGGACTTCTGCCCTCCAGAACTGTGATAGAATAAACTTCTGTTTGTGATATGTTACAGAAGTCCTAGGAAACCAACACACATTCCTTGGCTTCCAGCCCTCTTCCCACATCTTCAAAGCTAGTGCTTCTCATACAGCTGTCTCTCTCATTCTCTTTTATAGTCCCATTTCCTTCTGGCCATAGTCAGTGAGTGTTCCCCATCTGAAGGTCCTTATATTAATCACATCTGCAAAGTCCCTTTTGCATGTAAGATAACATATTCACAAATTCAGGGGAATAAGGATGGATATATTTGGGAACAATATTTTGCCTACCACACACAAGAATAGGCAATATGGTGAACCACAATTTGGGGTCTTAATGTTTTTTTCTGGGAGTAATAAACATTTCTAATCACATTTTATTGGCCCATATGCTAGTTATATGGGTACATATGAGTTCTGTAGGGAAGAAGTATATAATCTGTCTGTAAGGAGATAATGAGTAGCTATTTGAAAGGGAAATTTATAAATATTGTAATAAAAATATAAATAAAGGACAGATGCCATAAGATAGGAGCAGACAAATAACATAAGACAATCTCATTAAACAATCTGAAAAGGATTTGTGAATTAATTTGTGGAAAGCCACAAAAGGGGTCTATTTGAAGTGACCCTGGAAGACGGAGGTGTCATAGCCAGATCCTCTCTTGTTCATTTTCTAATATTGTTTATAGGTGACCTCTATGTGGAGGAAGTTTCTGGCCTCCGCTCATCCTAGTGTAGCTATGGTACCTTGCCTTAGTCTCCATAGTAGTATGATCTGAGCTTCATACTTAAGCTTCCCTGTTTTAAAATAAATGTTTATGGCACTGTGTACTTTTAAACAGAACATTGTCTTATTTCTATAGGCACCATATTAAATATGGTTAATTGAAGTTTCTTAAAAATCCTTCAAAAAGATTGAGAAGTGGATGCAGGATGGATGAAGGTATTCTAAAAAAAAAGAATGTAAGAGAATAAGAATGTTGATGAAAATAATCAAAAAGTTAAAATAAATTAAAGGTAGAAAACATGTAATAAAGCTAAATGTTTACAACACCACAAATCACACCACACTCAGCTGAACAGGCATCTATCACCCACTAAGCACAGGCACTAAAAGTGACATAAGAAAGAAGCTGCCCAATTAAATAAGTTACAATGTAATAAGTCAGGTCAGAACATCAACCAAATTAACCCTCTCTAGCAAAAGCATAGATGCAAAATAAATGTTTCATTGACACAGGAAAATAATAACAT
Source organism: Leptonychotes weddellii (assembly GCF_054177405.1). Taxonomy (NCBI): domain Eukaryota; kingdom Metazoa; phylum Chordata; class Mammalia; order Carnivora; family Phocidae; genus Leptonychotes; species Leptonychotes weddellii. The sequence goes on along the minus strand of NC_138372.1, from coordinate 98,544,434 downwards.
TGACTATAAAGTTAACATTGAAACAAGCCAGTTGATCCAATTAGAATTAGAGTTAATGTGCTATTCAATATTTTCTATTTGTGTTAACCTTTCTCTTGCCCTAAGAGTGAAACTAATTTCATTTACACTTAAACAAGAAAACATCATCCATTTAAATAAATACTGTTTTAAACATCAATTTTCAAGATTACAAGAAGAATCTTATGCCAAAAAAATATTATCTACCATTTGAATCTCCTGTTCCTATATTTTTCTACATTCAAATTTTGTGCCTTTATGTTTTAAAAAAAAATTGGAACTACAAATCATTTGCCTATTTCTGAGAACTCATGGACACTGATATTTTAAATATTTAAATAAATAAAAATATTTACCTAGAAAAGAAATTTTGATCTCAAACTAGGAGGCTTAACCTTAAAATAAGTCCTGTTCTCTAGCCAGTTGAAATTATACCATAAATTTTGTCAATTTTATTATAGTCTAGGCTGCTTTATTTTTGGACATCTACCAGTCTTTATTTTTCTCAGCCACAACAACAATTATTAACAATACATGCAATTTAACAAAAACCCTAGAAATATTTTTTTTCTGTAGTCAGAAAGTGATAAGAGCAGAGTGCATTGGCTTTTCCAGAATCAATGCATTCCCTTAGTACTTCTTTCCTTCATGCATACTTTTATCTGCCATAAACTGAGTGTAATTCACAGAAGAAATTCACATTATTGTGCTTCTGTGAGTTTATGTGAATTAAACTGGCACTTTCTATTATAAACTTCTATTTTTAGGGTTTTATAGTAATTTCCCTGGAAAATATGATTTGATACAGAACTATACAAAATTGCAGCTAGAGTACATCTTTTGACCAAATTTAAATTAAAAAGAAATGAAAATCATTTTGGCAGCTTTAATTTGTAAAAGTGCAAAGACATAATAGAAAATATGCTAGACCTACGACTTTCCTTCAGAATGCTGTCTGTTACATCTGAAGCAGTTTGTAAACCACCAGAGCTCCATGGAAGCAAATGAATAACCAGCACTAATGTCCTTCAACAGACCTATATGATGCTCCTTTCTTATATGCTTATTCAAAATCAAAGCTATCCAAAGTCTTTTTGCTATTACACTTAGCACTCATTCATTTAATTAAACATGCCCTTTCAACAAAGCAGACTAATCACTATGTCCTGAACATTCCCTGATACAAAGATCTAAGAATATTTCGTCTGTGTAATGAGCAGCAGTTTTGATCTTCTTCTTCTTTGTTAATGTTGCATTAAAAAAAAAAAAAGTATAGCTTAGAAGACCAGTCGTGTTCAAAACCACCACCAGCACCATCACTATTACCACAGGATTCTTTTGCAATTAATCTAAAACATTCTACCTGCCTTAAGCTGAAAGGAGATAAGAAGAGGAAACAAAATTTTGGTGGGACTCAAAAAACCTGTTCTATGCTTTACCTCCAAAAATGATTTCAAAATAATGCTTTAGAACATGCCTGCCAAGGGAGGCATGTAAATCTTTGACACTCAAGAAGTAGGGAACTGGGAGTATGCCTCTGAAACCTCAGCTCCAAGAAAACACCACTTCAAATGTAAGCTAGTAAGCTGCTCTTATAGTTTCTCACAGGAGCTGCTGACCAAGATGAAAAGCTATGCTGTCCTGTTTATTTGTAAGTACCATCATGAAATGAATAGCAAATGAATAGCAAATGTCTTGCCTTTCAACACTTGAGATGGTTGTGACAGAACACTTTTGCAGGAAAACCCAATGCCTGTCTACCCACATGCTTGTCAGCACAAAGCACATGCATGGTGAGGAACATCGAAGCCTGTGCCTTGCTTACATTCTCCAGCTCTCCCACCAGCATCTAAGTGGCTAAATCCAAAATGCATCTGGAATCCCAGTCACTAGGCAATCTGGTAAAACCTAGTGTTTAGCTTTCCAATCTCTACAGTAAGGGAAATCATATTAAAAGACTATGTTATATTCAAACATATTTGAAACATGAATATACAGTCTGTCAAGAAAGAGAAAATTGATACATATTATATATATAATGAAATATATTATACAAATGTATAATATATAATTATAAAATTATATATAACACGCAGTTACATGTAATGTTATATAATATGTACATTATATATATGAAGAAATGAACTAAGTCAGTAACTATTAGTGCTTACACTGAATTCTACCATAAGTATGATGTTCAATTACTGACGTGTTACCTTTCAGTGAAATTAGCTTTTGTCATCACTTACTATTTGAGTGAGAAGAGAGTGGCCATGGTCTCAACCTCCACACAGCACATCAGTACTAAATGTTTAGTGATATATTGTGCATTGGTTTGAACGCTGAATAAATAAAAGAGGAAACAGTAAGCAAATGGATTTGGTTGGGTAAAATAGGGAAAAAGAAGTCAAGAAAGACAGTTCCTTCACTAAAAATCACCCACAGACTATGAGTGAGTTGAATACCTCTACTTGTTTCATCCACACAAAAACATCTCTAGTGTCTTCCATACTTTGACCTCTTATGAGCCAACTTTTTACTCTAACTCATAAGTTTTGCACCTCTACACTTATTTCTAGTGCTGGAAAATGGTACAGGTAAAGGAAATAGATATTTCCCATTCTCATACAATGCTTCCAAGTTTCCCCTTCATCCAGTGCCAGAACACCATTCTTTTCTCTAAAGGTCAGCAACTCACTTGGAAAAAGTATTGCCTATTGAAAATATAATCATCACAGACTAACATAGAAGTATTCTTTCAATTTTGTCTGAATCTGTCTTATTCTTATGTAAAGAGAAAAGGTCTATTGTGTCTTCTACATCGTAACCACTGCAAAAAGTCCTAATCTTTTTTGAGCTCATTTCAATCAGACTACTGTCACCACTTCTTCACTGAAACAGTATCTGCCAAACTTTTCAGTGGTCTCACATCGTTAAAACCAATGCCAATTTTCAATGCTAAATCAACGACCTCTCAGAAGCAGTGACCACTTGACCACTCTGCATTCTCTAAACATCTGAACACTTTTTCTACTTGCCCTCCAAAACACTGCAGTCTTATGTTTTTCTTCTTACCGCACTGTTATTTTGCTTTCTTTACTGGATCTTCCCATTTCTAACCTTTAAATATTGACATATACAGTGTTCCATAACTGAATTTTCAGAACTCTTTTTCGCAACCTACATCCAGTCTACATAATTTTATCCACTTCTACAGTTTCTAAGGTAATGGCACCCAAGGTATTTAATTGAACTTCTCACCATGACTTCAGAACAGTATATCTACTTATCTATTCACTGTATCCAATTGGAAATCTAAGAAACAACTCAATCCTGATGCAATTGAAATTAGAACTTCGCTGGGGCACCTGGGTGGCTCAGTTGATTAAGCATCAGACTCGTGATTTTGGCTCAGGTCATGATCTCATAGATTGTGGGATTGAGCCCCCACGAAGGGCTCTGTGCTCAGTGGGGAGTCTGCTTGAGTTTCTCTCCCTCCACCCCCCACCTCCCTCTCATAAATAAATAAATATTATTAAATAAATAAATAAATAAATACCTTGCTTTCACACTCTCTTTTTCTTTTCCCATGTCTCTATCCACCCCCCAGCCACCCTTCTTGTCTTCCTCATTTTGGTAAATGTCACTACGTGTCATCAAGCTTCTCAAACAAAAATAGATAAGAGGTATTTGGTAGTTTTAATTTATCACAACCTATAAATTTTAAGATTGCTAAGTCCTATCCTTGGAATATATCCCGAATTTGACCACTTCTCACTACATCCATGTCTCCCACTAAGTAGACCAGTATTTATTGTTCTCTTACCCAAATTGACTGCCCCCCAGTCTCTGCCTGCATTCCTGCCTGTTCCCCACTCTCTGTTCTATACAGAGCAGAGAGCTACTCTTTAAAGTTAGGAAACATTTCACACTGATAAGTTGCTATCTTGTCGAATTTATCTTTTAAAGTAAATCAGGAAATTACGTTCCCTTTTTTGAAATCTTTTAACACTGTCCTACCACACTTAAAACACAATTCAAACATCTTGCTGTGGACAGGAAGCCCTTCCGGGATTAAGCTCTGTCTCCCTTCTCTTCTTTCACTGTCACTGCAGCTACGTTGGCTTCCTTCCTGCGTGTCAAACACACCAAACTCATAGTTGCCTTAGGTCCTTTGCATTTGTGATGTTTGGGAAATTTTTCTCTCCAGATATCCACATGACTCACACCCGCACATAGTTGAGTCTCTCCTGACTTACCACTTCTTCACTCTAGTCACTCTTAAACTATAGCTACCACTACACCGTGATAGTCATCTGTCAGCCCTTTGTACCTTCAGTTTTTTCAGAGCCTCTTGTCTACATGAAATTATTCTACATGTGATCCCTTGTTATTTTTTGTCTTCTTATCTGCTCTCATAAAGACTTTGCTTATTATTTTCTGTATTTTCAAAGCCTAAATCTCAAAAATGTTAAATTCAAAAAAAGAAAAGGTTTTTTAAGGAATATGTGATATTGATTGATGCATGGGGAGGGATTAGATTAGAAAGTTCTTAGTAGAAATCTATTTTATCTTGCTTCAAAATCTTTTAATCTCTGCATTATAGTAAATCAGTCTTAGGACCAAAATGATAGCTTTTGGTTATCAAATTTTATGTAATTTCACTGCAGTACCTGAACTGTGACTCCATATACTATACTATATTCTCAGAAGCCAGCTGATAAAGTACGGATAACAGGCAGTTGTCAAGTGCTCACCTTGGAAAAACAATCTATAGCAATTCTATTAATTAGTGTTCTCTCAGTAATGCATTTTCAATCATCAAAGCATTTTCAAAATTTATTTACAATTTCCTAACCCGCAGAATAAAGCATAAATTAGACATGAAAAGAATCATTAGAATTTTCAAATCAGTTTTTAGAAATAGTTCTGTAAAAGTGAGTGCATATGCAAGAGCTACTTTTGATTGTCAACACAACAAGGGCAGTCTGGTTCAATAGATATTGGAGGATTGCCGAGTGGTTTGTGGTTTATTTCCACTCTATGTGTGAGAGGGAGCTAATCTCTCACTGCCTTTGGACTTGCAACCACTTAGCCAAAATTAATAAAAGCATGGAAACAAGATTTTTGGGGGACCAGTTTCATAGGTTGAATATAAATGTACTGGGAGATAAAATCATGTCTAGCAATTTATGATTCATAAATATGGTTTTAATCTCAAGGAGGCAGGATTTAAAGATGACTAAGAAAGACAGGTCCTATGACATTCTGCTTTTCTGTTGAAGGATAATAGCATGGGCCTAAAAACACACACACAAGAAAGAAAATAAACAGAAAAGAAAATTGTACAAAATGTGTGTCAGTGTGTTTACAGCATTGTCTGGAAGAGGAGGTGTGCTGACACAACAGGAGTACCCATCCCCAGACAGATACCTGGGGTGCAGGGCAAGGATATATGATTTAGCGATTTCAGTTGTTAGGATTACACAGTCTACCCCCATTTTAATGTGCTCTCCTGTATAGATTTTTCTAAATATAGACCAAGCAAGCCTGAACATGTGTCTTTTCTGGTCTTCTCATCTCCCTTTTGGAAATAGAGCATGTTGTGCCCTGAGTGATCCTAATGAGTGGCCAAGGTCTGCTTAATTCTATTTGGAGCAGTCTGTGGACCAGGGTAAACTCTCTAAATTAATGTCATTCTTTGAAATCCTGCCTGAAGGGCTAGGCTTGCTATTGTCTCAAACCAATATTTCAACTTAAATGCCTCCACTTATAATGTAGAACTGAAAATATGCACAAGAATATGAAGGTATTCAGTGAGATGTTTATAATGAAGACGGAAATGATAGATCTGGAAGACCTGAGTAAAATAAGAAATGACTGAAAAAAGCAAGAAATCATAATTATCATACAAATAATACCAGTGAGAACATAATAAAAGGAAATAACTTTTCTGGTGAATTTTAAATATAAAATTTAAAAACTGACAAGGAAAATAATATATATCACATATAACACATATGCCACATATATACATACATGTATATGTATACTAAAAGATACATATGTAAAAGGTTGATAAATATTTAGTCTATGATGGTCTTTTTTATTCTACAGTCCTTTTTTTTTTTGAGTAATGGTAAACTTTCAATAAGCATTTGTTGAACTTAATTGATTGAACCAAATACTTATGATGCCTGAAGAAAAATGTTGAGTATATAAATCAAAGAGAGAAACAAGCAGGTAAGGAGGCATATTTAAAAGTTCAGATTACACCATAAGTGTGCTGAGAAAAGACTTCATTTTATGGCTTGATATATTTAATGCCTTCATATTGAATAAATCTTGGAAACTGGGAAATCAACTCTATTAATTTCAGCTATGAGAATTTTTTTCTTTAATTTTCACAATGTTATTTTAGAAGGAAGTCCTTAGCCTAAAATTACCTCAAGCCTTGTAAATGTTAAATATATATATATATTTGAAAAGATAATGTTTTACATAAACTTTTTCTTTCTTTCTCTGTCACTTAAAGTATACTCAGATATAGCTGAAGAAACTCTTCAGGAACTATCACTTTTTAAATAAAAAAATTTTATTTGAGTGTAGTTGACACATAATGTTACATTAGATTCAGATATACAACACAGTGATTCAGCTTCTCTATACCTTATGCTATGCTCACCACAAGTGTAGCTACCACTTGTCACCATGCAACACTATCACTATGCCACTGACTATATTTCCTATACTGTGCTTTTTATTCCTGTGACATTCATTCCATAACTAGAAACCTGTATCCCTCACTCCTCTTCACCCATCTTGCCCTTTCCCCACCCTCTTACAACCACCAGTTTGTTCTCTGTATTTATAAGCCTGATTCTGCTTTTTGTTTGTTTTTTAATTTATTATTTTAGATTCCACAAATGAGTGAAATGATATGGTATTTGTCTTTCTCAGTTACATTTATTTCAATTAGTATAATACCCTCTAGGTTTATCTATGTTGCTACAAATGGCATGATCTCATCCTTTTTAATGGCTGAATGATATTCAATTATATATTTTATACACACACACACACACACACACATATTAGCCATTAAGTATACAATGGGGAGAGGACAGTCTCTCCATTTATTGAAGAAATTGGATAATTACATGCAAAAGAATGAATCTGGACCACTGTCTAACACCATATACAAAAATAAATTCCAAATTGATTAAAGACCTAAATGTGAGACTTGAAACCATAAAAATCCCAGAAGGGAACACAGACGAATTTCTCTGACATCAACCATAGCAACATTTTACAAGCACCATCACTTTTTGTTCTACTCAGCTTCTTCTTTTATTACTCTCTTCCTTCTTTCTTTCTATCCCCTCTCCCACCACATTTAACACAGGGATGCATGGTTGCTCTATGCTCTGAAGTGAAAGGCAGGAAAAACATTGGTATATGGTATCACCTATTCAGTTTCTTTTTTTTAAGATTTTATTTATTTGTTTAAGAGAGAGAGCACAAATAGGGGTGGAAGGCAAAAGGAGAAGCAGGCTCCCCATTGAGCAGGGAGCCTGATGTGGGGCTCAATCTCAGCACCCAGAGATCATGACCCAAGCTGAAGGCTGACACTTAACCGACTGAGACACTCAGGCACCACCACCTATTCAGTTTTGCATCCTTGCCTTTTCTCTTCATGGGTGGGGGCAATAACTTAGCAAGTCAGGTACTCCAAGGAAGAAGTGTAATTGTAACAGAAAGGATTAGGCAAGGAACTAAGAGGTGAAGGCCAGGGTCCAACTCTATCATATTGAATTGTGTGATCTTGTATAAATTGCTTCATCTTACAATCTTTACTATCTTCATTGATAAAATGGAGATAATAATGATAACTGATTTAACTAACTGTGAGGATCAAATGAGGAAAAAAACATACTGGAAAATATAAGGCTATGAAAAATGAATATTATCCAAATTTCATTATAACAAAACAATCTGTATAACAAAAATGATAAATGAATCCTAGGATCATAGTAATACTCAATTCAGCACCAACACCGCCCCCACAGATACATATTGGAGAAGACATTGAAGGTGGAAAGGAACATAATCTGCATTAAATAACAGCAAACAGTAAATTCATAAAATTATGCTCAACTATTCCACTTAATTATGTTGCCAGAGTAGCATACAACAGTTCATAATATACAGATTCTAGTCCAAGCCCTTTGGGCAAAATTGTGAACTTTGCAATATCAAATTAGAAGGAAAGCTATTCTGAGCATTAGACTACATTAATCTTTCCCAATTTGTAAATTAGTGAAAAACACAAGTCACCTCTGAAAATGAGAAGGTAGGGACTTTTTGCACTGATTTATGAAAATACATAAAGATATAGTAGTAAAATTTGTTAACATTTACTGGTCAGTTACATTAAGTGTCTAGGCATTGTGCTGAGGATTGAAGAGATGCAATTCCAGGACACATCTATGTATAGTCTTGTGCTTCCTTGGTATAGATAAACATAAATAACTTAACTCTTTTGGGTAATTAATGTAACTCCAAGTGAGTCATTCCTCTACTCTTGTTAAGTTAAAATTTATTCTAATAAAAATGTGGTTCATGGAAATAATTTTCCAATATCCAATGCAAAGTTCTCTTATTGGGCAGAGTTTCTAACCAAGCTAGGTCATAAAGGAAATACATGTGCCCCCAAACACCACTATCTGGAAACAAAATCTCCAAAAACAGAGCCCAACATTAGTATTTTATCTGATCCACTCAAAATTGTGGTTAATAATTCAAATAGAATGAAGAAGTTTCAATAGCATGAATCACTTCTTTCTCTGTGCTGTCTCTAGAGATTATAACATCTATTTGTTTCATTTGTCACATATACACCTATCACCATCATTTCAGGGAATGGATCCATGGGAGGTTAGGGGGAAGGAATTTAATACAATAAGTGAGGTGCTGGGGCGCCTGGGTGGCTCAGTTGTTAAGCATCTGCCTTTGGCTCAGGTCATGATCCCAGGGTCCGGGGATCGAGCCCCGCATCGGGCTCCCTGCTCAGCAGGAAGTTGGTTTCCCCCTCTCCCGCTCCCCTTGCTTGTGTTCCCTCTCTCACTGTCTCTCTCTCTGTCAAATAAATAAATAAAATCTTTAAAAAAAATAAGTGAGGTGCTTATTGAGATCATTAGAAAGATTGGAGGAGTAAGCTTCACTCTGGCTGTCTCATAAGATCTCCAGACACTCAGAAAACTGACACTCTTCTGTGACCCAGAATGGGGGACATCAAGAGCTACTGAATACAAATGCACTGTCCAATCTACAGTTCAAAAAACCTGCCATAGCTACACTCATGGAACTATTCGTGACAGGATATTGAAACGCTAAGTTTGCTACCCAGGAAACTAAAGACTCCACCTCAGAAAACACACCATGACATTCCCTTGTTGATAATTAAAAATAGCAAAAACAGATATAGTGTTTGCTTCAATTTGCTTTGTTAAATTATAGAAAGAAGAAAGAAAGAAAGAAAGAAAGAAACAAAGAAAGAAAGAAAGAAAGGAAGGAAGGAAGGAAGAAAGAAAGTAAAAGATAGAAGAAAACAAATCTTGGGAAAGGGGAAGAATCTGATTCCCAGAATTACAATACAATAAGATTTAAAGGTCTAGTTTTCAACAACAACAACATACTCATAAGGTAAACAAAGAAACAGAAGTATGGCTCACTTAAAAATCAAAATAAGTCAACAGAAACTATCCATGGTGAAGTCCAGATGCCAGGCTTCCTATATAAAGACTTTAAAACAATTGTCTTAAAGATGCTCAAAGAGCTCAAGAAAGACAAATTAGATAACCAAGAATAATGAAAAAATGTATTGAAACATAGAAATTACATGAACTGATTCAAGAAGAAATAGAAAATTGCAATATAACTAAAACACTAAAAGGTATTGAATCAGTAGTCAAAAACTTCCAGACAAAGAGAAGTCCTGGAGCAGATTACTTCAGTGAATTATACCAACCAATTATTATTTTTTTAAAAATTTATTTATTTATTTTAGAGAGAGAGCAAGCAGAGAGAGGGGCAGAGGGAGAGGAAAAGAGAGAATTCCCAAGCAGACTCCCTGCCAACGCAGGGCTTGATCCCAGGACCCTGAGATCATGACCTGAGCCAAAGCCAGAAGTCAGCGGCTTAACTGGCCAAGCCACCCAGGCATGCTTATACCAACCATTTAAGGAATTAACACCAATCTTTCTCAAACTATTCCAAAAAATTGAAGAGGAACGAACACTTTCTATCTAACTCATTCTATTAGACCAAGTATTGTTCTGATATGAAAGCCAAAGACCTCATAAAAAAGAAAATTTTAGATCAATATCCTTTAGGAATAAAGATGCAAAAATTCTCAACCAAAGAATATCAAATGGAATCCAACAACAATTTAATCTTTAATCCAAGATTAAAATGATAATTTGCCATAACCAATTGTCCATGATTCAAAATAAAAACATTAATCAATGTAATGCAACACGTTAATAGAAAACTCAAATGATACTCTTTTTTTAAAAAAAAGATTTTATTTATTTATTTGACAGAGAGAGACACAGCAGAGCAGGAACACAAGCAGGGGAAGTGGGAGAAGGAGAAGCAGGCTTCCCATCAAGTAGGGAGCCTGATATGGGGCTCGATCCCAGGACCCTGAGATCATGACCTGAGCCAAAGGCAGACACTTAACGACTGAGCCACCCAGGCACCCCAAGTCAAATGATATTCTTAATTGGTGTATAAAAGGCATATGACAAAGCCAACAGCGCTTCATTTTAAAAGAAATCAACAAACTAGGATTAGAATGAAACACCCTGAGTACGATGAAAGCCATATATGAAAAACTCGTAGCTAACATTGTACTCAACTGTGAAAGGTGAGAGTTTTCCTCTTAAGATAAGAAGACAATGATGCCTACTTTCACAACATCTATTCAACATTGTACCAGAATTTCTAGCCAGATATATTAGACAAGAAAAATAAATAAAAGGTATCCAAATTGGAAAGAAGTAGTTAAACCATCTTTATTGGAAGATTATATGATTTTGTGAATAAAAAATCCCCCCAAATCCACAAGATACCAAAGTTAAGAAACAACTTCAGCCAAATTCCAGGATACAAGATCAACATACCAAAATTAGTTGTTTCTCTATACCAATGATGAACAATCAAAAAAAAAATTAAGATCACAATTTCATTTACAATGGCATCCAAGACATGTATGTTTAAAAGTACAAAACATTGTCAAAAGGAATTAAATAATATCTAAATAAAAAGAAAGACACCCTGTGTTTGTGGATAGGAAGACTTAACATTGTTGAGAAGTCAGTAGTATCCAAAATGACTTATAGATACAAAGCAGTCACTACCAAATTTCTTTCTTGCCTAAATGAAATAGCCAGTGCTCAAATTCATTGAGAATTGTATGGGGTCCTGAATTGTCAAACAATCTTTGAAAAGAACAAAAATGTTTCAGTGTTCACACTTCCTGTCTCCAAAGCATACTATAAAAGCTACATTAATTAAAACATTATGATACTGGCATAAGGACAGACATATAGACCAATGGAATATAATAGAGATCCCATAAATAAACACTTGCCTATGTTTGTGGTCAGTTGATTTTTGACAAGAATGTTAAGAACATTAAATGGGGAAAGGACAGTCTTTTCAATAAATGGTGCTGAGAAAACTAGATATTCACATGCAAAAGGATGAACTTGAACCTATACTTTATACCATATACAGATATTAACTCAAAATGAATCAAAGATCTAAACATAAGAGCTTTATTTAAATGTAAAAGATGGAGATTTCTCTAAAGAAAATATTTGACAAATGACCAATAAGCACATGGGAAGATGCTCAACATCATTAGTCCCTCTGGAAATGTAAATCAAAACCACAATAAAATATCACTTCCCAGCTACTAGGTTGGCAATAATTAAGAAAAACAAGAAAGTAGCATGAGTTGATGAAGATAAGGAGAATTTGGAAATGTGTTCATTTCTGGTGGAATGTAATCTGGTGCAGCCTCTGTGCAAAATAGTTTGGTCATTCCTCAAGTAGTTCAACATACATGGTAAGTATGTGGAAAATGGGAACCCTCTGGCACTGTTGCTGGGAATGCAAACTGGTGCAGCCACTCTGGAAAACAGTATGGAAGTTGCCCAAAAAGTTAAAAACAGAACTACTCTGTGACCCAGCAATTGCACTACTAGGTATTTACCCAAAGAATACAAAAATACTAATTTGAAGGGATACATGCACCACGATATTTATAGCAACATTATTTTACAATAACTTAAGTGTCCCTTGACTGCTGAAGGGATAAAGATGTGGTATGTATATATATATACAGTGGAATATTACTCAGCCATAGAAAAGAATGAAATCTTGCCATTTGCAATGACATGGATGGAACTAGAGAATATTATGCTAGGTGAAATATGTCAGTCAGAGAAAGACAAATACCATATGATGTCACATATTTGAAATTTAAGAAATAAAACAAATGAGCAAATGGAAAGAAAGAGAGGATGAGACAAATTAAGAAACAGACTCAACTATATAGAACAAACTGATGGTTACCAGAGGGGAGGTGGGTGGGGGATGGGTTAAATAGGTGACAAGGATGTGCACTTGTTATGATGAGCACTGGGTATTGTGTGGAAGTGTTGAATCACTACATTGTACACCTGAAACTAATATTACACTGTATATTAACTAACAGGAATTTAAATAAAAACATAAAAAGAAAGTAAAAAAAATAGTTAAGGGGCACCTCAGTGGCACAGTTGGTTAGACATCTGACTCCTAGTTTCAGCTCAAGTCATGATCTCAGGGTCATGAGATCGAGCCCCATGTCAGGCTCTGTGCTTAGTATGGAATCAGCTTAGGACTCTCTCCCTCTGCCCTCCCCCCGTGCACTCTCTTTCTCTCAAATAAAAATATAAATCTTTTAAAAAATAGTTAAACATACAACTACCATAGACCCTGCTTTTCCACTTCTAGATATATATCCAAAGGAATTGAAAACATTAACTCAGTTATTTGTACATCAATGTTCATAGCAGCATTACTTACAATAGCCAAAAGATTGAAAACAACCAATGTGTCCATCTACAGCCAAAATATGGTATATACATACAATAAAATAAAATCCAACCACAAAAAGGAAAGAAATTTTCATATATAATACATGTACAGACCTTGAAAATATTCTGCTAAGTGAAATAAGCTAGAGATAGAAGGGCAAATGTTGTATTATTATATGTATGTGAAGTACCTATAATAGTCAAATTCATAGAGATTGAAAGTGGAATAGAGGCTACCAGAGGCAGGGAGGAAGAGTAGAGAATTTTGTTCACTGCATACAGACTTTATGTTGGGGATCATGAAAAAATTTTAAGCATAGAGGTGATGGTTATAGAAAGTTATGAATGCATTTAATGCCACTGAATAGTACACTTTCAAATTGTTAGATGATAAATATTATATTATGCATATTTTATCCTAATAAAAAGAAACCTAGAAGTAACATCAACTTTATCATTCCATCTAACATAATGCAAGTTTCCTACTTATAAATAAAAACATGATCACCTTCTCTCTACCATTAGTTTTTGCATCCTTTTTGGATGGTGTTCATTACCTTTCTAATCAATTCCAAATTAATATCCTGCAACTTAAGAACTAAATTTTAAATGAGCCACTACTAATATACTTTATGTAAAATAATAGCAAAAAGAAAGAAGAAAAAAAATGTATTGACAGTAATAAATAAGCACAGAACACACCAAGAAGATCCATAGACTACTAATGCCATCTTTCCTTCATATGGCCACAGTTGGTATTTTTCACTTCCTTTCCCGACGCTCTGTGATATGTGTTCTTTGTCTTCAGCCAGAAAGTAAGCAAATTAGCATTTTTTTTTAATCAGGTAGGTTACTAAACCCTCATTTTTAAGAAGTCTGGGGTTTTCTTTAATAAGATTGATCTTATTTTCCATTAACTTTCACTACCAAATATAGCAGTACCAGAAGGAATCCCAGACGATTCTTTGGCCTCTAGATAAATGTCTCCCTAATCACTGCAATAGTATTTGCCTTGTTATAAATCTAGCATCCAGATAACAAAGGAATCTACTTTTATTTTATTTCTTGGTTCAGAGCATCAGTATTCCAAATGGTAAATTTCTTTTTCCATGGGAGCTTTACAGTTCCCTCTGGTGGAAACATTCTGCTCTTAAATACTAACATCTATAACCAGAAGACCCTAAGATCAAGAAGATTGGAAGAAAATATTTTGTATGGGGGTCACTAAAGTAGGATTGTGGCTGGTGTCATGTTACCTCCACCTTTTTGACCCAGAACTCTTGTACTTTGACCACCAGAGAAACCACAGCATATATCAATCACTGTTTCAGAGACACTTGTGGAATGGAACCTTAATCTCAGAAGGTACCAGCTGGTGACAAAACTGAGTCTTAAATATTCCATTCCATCATTCTATAAGACCCCAATACATAGGAAACAATGCGCCTAATGGATATGAACCCGCAGATTCATTTCTTCTTCTGTAATGTAAGTCTATAGGACAGAGTTAATAATGTGTGGAACACTGTGGTGATGAACAAAGCATTCAAGATGTCTATGGATGGTAGTGGAGCATAGTGAGCACTGAAGGTAAATCCACATCCAGAAAAAGTGTCCTCTGTTTTCTCCAGGATATAACGGAGTTCAATTTAATAATGTTGATATTATTGTTGGGTGGTACCTCCCCTTCCAGTGCATGAAAGAGTTTCACCTAACCTGGTATAATTATTGAATTTATCCTTTCTCTCTTAAAAGTGTCCTGATTTAGGGATAAGTTATATTTTTAACTTCTATATTGGGGTCTCAGCATTGGTCTCATCTCTTGACGATTTGGGCAATCATAGTCACATTAGCTAGATTATCCTTAGGTTCAGGAAGTCTATGCTGTTGAGCCTTTATATAATCTGCATCCACACTACTATGCTGCCTGATTTATGAGCATATCATTCTTTTTAAACTCTCCAGAGCTAAGCTGAGGCCAACCATAAGACTGATAGATTCCATTTCTATTCTAACAGTAAATTGATTTCTTAAATTCTTATCTTCAATATGTGATTCATTCTGGAAAAAAAAATGCAACAATTTGAGTTGCATTTTCTGCTATGCATCTTGGACTAATTATTCAACAGCATATAAATCCTCACTGCGTTTATCCCATTTCTAGTTGGATAACTGCTTCACATTTCCCTCATTCAAGGTACTTGGACATTAACTGCTTCTGGAAGAAAATACCTTCTTAATCCAAATTTTGTGTAAGAAACAAAATTCACTCTAGGTGTTTTAAGCAAGAAATAATGTAATACATTTGTGCTTACAAAATCTTTGGAAGAAGGGCGCCTGGGTGGCTCAGTTGGTTGAGCGACTGCCTTCGGCTCAGGTCATGATCCTGGAGTCCCTGGATCGAGTCCCGCGTCGGGCTCCCTGCTCGGCAGGGAGTCTGCTTTGTCCTCTGACCCTATCCCCTCTCATGTGTTCTCTCTCTCTCATTCTCTCTCTCTCAAATAAATAAATAAAATCTTTTAAAAAAAATCTTTGGAAGAAATGTTTGACCAGGTTTTAGGCTGGATGAGAAAGTT
Organism: Leptonychotes weddellii; assembly: GCF_054177405.1. Taxonomy (NCBI): domain Eukaryota; kingdom Metazoa; phylum Chordata; class Mammalia; order Carnivora; family Phocidae; genus Leptonychotes; species Leptonychotes weddellii. Next base: position 98,528,689 of record NC_138372.1, on the reverse strand, counting down.
TTCCAAAACTAATTCATCAGAAGAACTACCTATGGCACTGGTCTGAAGTTGAAGAGTCCGGAAGTCACTACTGGAGACATTGAGGTCAAGAAAACAATACTATAACTGAACTCCAAGGAGCAGAAATGAGAATCAGGTAGCTTCTTCATATTGCAGACACATGTTCCTCTCTACCACTAGTAAAAGTGGTCACCAGCATTGAAAATCTGAGTATGGAGGTGCTTGGGTGGTTCAGTCCATTAAGCATCTGCCTTCGGCTCAGGTCATGATTCCAGAATCCTGGGACTGAGCCCTGTGTTGGGCTCCATGCTCAGCAGGGAGTCTGCTTCTCCCTCTGTGCCTGCCCCCACTCATGCTCTCTCTCTGTCTCTGAAATAAATAAATAAAATCTTTAAAAAAAAAAAAAAGAAAATATGAGTATCACTATTTCCTTCCTGAGAGCAAGCAATGAGAAACTAGATTGGGAATACTGTGGCAGAAAAAGAAAAGCAAAGAAAGACAGCAAATATACAGAAAACCAGTCTACATAACCCTGCTCAACCACCATAAACAGCAAAAGAAGGCAGAATAGGGGCTTACATTTTTACCTTCTGAATATCAAGTAATTGTTGAATCTGATTTTCATCTAGGACTCTTACTGCAAAAAATATGTGGAGTACACATTTTTGTCCGTTGTGTTCTTCAGTAGGCAAGCACATTAGAGGAAATATGCACTAGAGGAGGTAAGAATGCATGCTAAATGTTGATCTCATCTTTGCTCAGCAAAGATTATAAATTGTGTACTTATATGTCATCCTGTGTTTATATGTGTGAGCTTCTTAATTTAGTGGACTACCTGTTATCTAGAAGGCACTCAATAAACATTTCTTTAATTGAATTGATAGATTAGGTGAAAATATTTACAAATGGGGAAAATGTATATTTATAAAAATAAGGTTTGCATACATGGAAAGTGACCAAAATGTGGTGAGGAAAATTTTAAACTATGACATCTGTAGGAGAGACAAAGAATCAGTAATGTTTTGCTAAGAGGAGAGTTCATTCAGTGAAATGATTACATAAATAGCTTTTATAGGCCTGAATAATTTCCATGTGGAAAAAAGATTATATAGATTTAGGACAAGTAGACCAAAAATTGTAGCAGGAGATAAATAGACTCCTTAGGAAGCAGAATTTCAGCTTGATTTGAAAAACAAATTTCAAACTTATAGAAAACTCAGGAACCTTGTACAAATCTTGTACTGTATGTGTTCCTTTTCTTGGATGATGTGTTGAGGGTCAGAAAGGATAGATCCTTGTTCCATTATTCTCCAGGAAACTGAAATGCAGTGACATTTTCCAAAATTGTTTCTTTGAAAAATTCCTAAGAATTATTTAGGGAAAAAAAAAGCTTATAATACTATCCATCTGGAATACCATCCATCTTTGATGCTAGCTTTTCAAAGATTCATGTTCAGGAAAATTACGATCAATTAAAAAGGGATATACAAGAGAGTATTTCCCTAATTCATTTGTCTGTTAGTGCTTGGTTTTACTGCAGAGCACCTCTACAAATAAAGTAAAATGAAAATAAAATAAAATTCCCCAGGTGCCTACAGGAAAGAAAAAAAAATATGAGAAATGCTTCTGTGGACTATGAGAGGCATGATCTAACAGCATATATTGTTTGTTTTTATTTCTCCACCTCTTATTAAATATCAATACTGTGGTGCAAACCCACATGTCAAATGGGAAAAGTAGGAAATCAGAGAGAGGAAGGAAAAGGAGAAAGAGAGAGGGAAGGAAAAAGAAAGGAGAGGAAGAAGGAAGTAGGGAACATGTATAGGAAGAAAGAGGGAAAGAAAGAGAACCAAGAAGAAAAAGGAAAGATAAAGATAAAAAAAGAGAAAAGGAATGAAGGGCAGAATGATGATTGGAATCAACCACAGAATTGATGCCTAGAATATATTAATTATTTTGCTCCCAAACTTTTTTTTTTTTAAGATTTTATTTATTTGCGAGAGAGAATGAGAGACAGAGAGCATGAGAGGGAGGAGGGTCAGAGGGAGAAGCGGACTCCCCGCTGAGCAGGGAGTCCAATGTGGGACTCGATCCCGGGACTCCAGGATCACGACCTGAGCCGAAGGCAGTCACTTAACCAACTGAGCCACCCAGGCGCCCACTCCCAAATTTTTATTGTGTAATATAATATATATCCCAGATAAAAAATGCAAAAACCCTAGAAATTTAGTGTTTGAAGGAGTTTCAAGCCTCTCTCAGTCTTTGGAAATCTATCTTACTGTTTATTACAACCACTTGGGGACTATGGGAGTTACTCCTACTGTTCAATTAATTAAACAACGAATCCATTAGACTGACGTTGCTCTAATGCCCTGGATGCCAAAATTTAAGCCTATAAATGCCTCAAGGTTACAAAATCAAAGCACTAAGGACAACCAATCACAAACAGACAATGACATTTGAACCTATAACCAAGCAAATAATTTCCTTTCTTTGCTTCCACACTTTCTTTATATAAATCTTTCTTCTGCCTTCTATTGGTGGAGCCCTCCTAACCACTCCCAGTTTGGCATTACTTGGTTCAAAGTGATTTTTCCTCAAATAAACTCTTAAAATTTTAATATGCCTTAGTTTATTTTTAACACTACCCAACCATGTCATTTATATCCAATTGGAGTGAGTTTGACCAAGCCCTCCCCAATGGCCTTAGGGTACTTCGTTCTCCTCTAGCTCTCACCATTAAGAGATCACTGTTCTAAAGGAATGATTTGGTATAATATTCACTACCTAGAAGGTTTGAAAGCTGGGTGCTCTCAGGGCTATTTAGGAGAATGTTACTTTAATAATGCACTTAAGAATAGGCTATATTGCAATATAATACACTTCATGGTTACTTGGAAAAAGTCAATCTTGAAGGAAAGCATGTGTGGTTAGGCAGTTATTTTTCCATCGACCAGAATAACAAAAACCACCAAGAATTAGAAATAATGACACCCTAAAATCATTAGATTTCTATAGAGATGAGAGATTTGCATAAATCCCATTTGGTACTAAATATGCACAGAGTACTGATGCTGCTCTCTGGGGACAGAAAGGATTCAGATAAAAAATTGATGTGAAACCATCAGGGGATCAGTTTGTAGTTGCTAAATACAACTTTAAAAAACTGGCACATTGAACATTCATAAAGTAACAAAACTCTCTTTGCATGCCAAACTTTCACTGGTGTTTCTTACCTTTCATTAGCAAATGAGTGCAATTAGAAGTAGTTGGGATGGAAAAACAAGCACTGGGATTATGTACATACTACCTTGGGGAGTTGTGCAAATATATTATTTCAAAAGTAAGGATCCAATTATCAGCTTATTTTCAATTGGTGCCACTATACTCTCCAAGGAAAGATGCACATTATGTGAACTATTTCACAGCTTCATCAGAAATGTGTACATAAAGAATGCTTATGTCTGTGCCTTCCTCTTTGTGACACGTCAACCCATCTGGTGGCACTAGCTACTCATACATTATTACTGTGATATCCCAGGTAAGCATTTGCAATTTTTGCATGTTAACAGACTATTTGAAATATAATCTCTATACTGGCTAGTCTTCCGGGTCACAAAATTGAAGTGTCCTAAGGAGAAAGAAGGAAGAAAGGTGGAAAAATTTTCCATTTTACCAGTTTACAATTGGAGCTCTGTTGATACCTCTGGTAACTGGGGGTAATGATGAACTCAGGGAAAGCTGCTGTCATATATTATGGAGAAAACAAACCAAAAAAAAAAATGCCCCTATATTTGATATAGGTCAGAGATTTAGAATTACATCTTCTTTTAAAATAAATGCACTGAAGTCTATGTTTTAATCTCAAAGACTTTGAGAGCTATGAATCAAAATGTAAAATATCTAGAAAATTATTGTGCAAAATTCCATTCCTCAACTGTACTACATTGTTTGATGCCTCTAAATTCCTCCCCCAATTTTAAAGATGAGGAAACTTAGACCTGAGCTGTTATATGTATTTCTCAAGATCACTTAGATAGTTAATAAAAGTATTTGTCACCTTTTGTGATTGAAGAGGGTGTGAGGGAGACTTCTTTAAGTGCCACAAAATAAAGGATGTAATGTAAAAATTAGGTCAGTGTGCAAAAAGACTGATGTCAGGCAGATTCCAACAACAACAATAAAAGAGCTTCTAGAAGCTTAGGAAAATAATCTCCAGGAAAGGGGCACTGATTGGATTTAAAGACATGAGAGCCATCTCATTTATTAGCCTGGATAAAATTACCTGGTTTCTCATTCATTTATCATTGTCCAAGAGGTGTTATTTCATTATAGAATATATTATAGGTCTAATTACTTCTGCTTGCAATACTATCCATAATGTGGAAAACCACCTGCCTTTGCTACCTGCCCATTATTTTGTGTTTTAGCAAAAATTGGAGTTACTGATTTTCAAGATGCAGATCTGAAAACCCATCTCCCACTCTTGAGACAAAACCTCCTAAGGGGTTTTTAATAGAATTAGTAAATTATTCTTTGTCTTCAAAATGCTGATTATTGTTATTGATAAAGAGAAAGACGTTAATGCTTATACCGCCACCCATGTTGATTCTGAAGGGTGGCTGTAATCCTCTGATACCTCCTTCAATCTATAAGACATGCTTTCCATGACTAGTATCTATAAAACTACAGTAGAGTTTAATTTCCACAGAAAATTATTTTTCATTACAAAAGCTCAATTTTCTGTCTACACAAGTGAAAATGGACAAAGAAAAATATGTGTGGCCAACAATAGGCCTAATTATGGCTTTCCTAGGGAAAGTAAATGTAGCTACAACATGACTACATTTATAAAGTCTCTCAAATTGCTTTAAATAGAACAAAATTAAATGATTTAAGAGGCTTTATATTTAAGCAATTCGTAGATAACTTTAAAAGATAAGCACAACCTTATATCTGTGGTACTCTCCCTTATTTTTAAAAACAAATATTTGGCTAATAAAAATACACAGGATGGGTAGGTAGATAGACAATAAGATGTCACTTAAAGAGCATGTGAGCATGGAGTTTGGCGCTAGAATACATGAAATTCAGATCTGACTTTACCACTCAGTAGTTGAATCTCTTAATATCCCTAAATTTCAATTTCCTCTTCTGGAAAATGGTAATAATTATGTCATTGCTCAAACTGGAAATTTTTTCTAAATTACTAGTTGACATGATATATGAAAATGTAATATATATATTGATAGTTCAATATTTTTTTAAATGTACTGTTTAATAATGTCATATTTTTTATAGTATAGCAAACTGACTCAAAAAGTTTTAAAAATAAACAAAGGAATACACTTTTCTGATTACTTTATGGCTATCTGAAAACATTTTCTTGATAAGCCTTTGTAATTAAAATGACTGACTCATTTCTTTGCCACTGAGATGCAATTTCAAGTTGCCAATATGCTGTGTTGTTTCTTACTGACTTTTAGATACGAAGTCAATATCCTGCCTACCACATTCCTATATGCCTTGTTACTTAGCTGCTACTGCATCCACTTCTTAAATTCCTTTCACAACTATGCCACAACCAGAAGGATAAATTCTCTCGAGTAGCAGCAAACATTAAGGCACAGAGGAGAATGCACATGGAGTCTGAAGGGGTGGATCAGGACACCCTTGGCCAAAGGACTCACCACACAGCTTGTCACATGGAAGTTCAGAGAGTCCTCTCTATTATCCAGTGTTCCTCATCACTGACATGAAGGTATCATCAAGACCTGACCATTTTATGTCTGAAATATCCTTAAGGTATACCGTTTTCTCTCCATCCATATCACCTAAAATCAGGTCCTTATCCCTTCTCTCCTGGGTTACTTAATGGGATTTATTACCTCCAATCTTGCCTCTTACCAAATCAGTCCTCACCATGCTACCAATTTCTAATAAAATAGCATGCTGATTAAGTCACTCCCTTGTTTACAATTTTTGAATTTTATTCTATTCTCTCAGAATAAAATCTGAACTCATCCTTTCCCTTGCCTCCGCAGATACTCTTCCCTCTGCACCTTGGCTGTGCCACCTACATAGACAGTCTCCCTTCTTTACCTGAATGTCTCATTCTTTTTAAAAATTTTGTTAAGTTTTAAATGAAGAAACAAACAGAAGGCAGAATCAGAACTATAAATACAGAGAACAAACTGGTAGTTGCCAGAGGGGAGGGGGTAGAGGAGATGGGCAAAATAAGTAAAGGTGAATGGGAGGTACAGGCTTCCAGTTATGGAATGAATACATCATAGGGATGAAAAGTATAACACAAATAATATAACCAACGATATTGTAGTAGCATTATGTGGAGTCATACGGCAGCTACACTTGTGGTGAGCACACATAACATATAGAGAAGTTGAATCACTATGTTGTACACCTAAAACTAATGTAATATTGTGTGTCAACTCTATGCAAATAAAAACTGTTTTTAAAAAATGTTATTTAAAAAAAAATGTAAGTTTTGGGGCACATGGGTGGCTCAGTCGTTAAGCATCTGCCTTCAGCTCAGGTCATGATCCCAGGGTCCTGGGATCGAGCCCCTCATCAGGCTCCCTGCTCGGTGGGAAGCCTGCTTCTCCCTCTCCCACTCCCCCTGCTTGTGTTCCCTCTCTCGCTGTCTCTCTCTGTGAAATAAAAGAAAAAAAAGTAAGTTTTACCAGAATATAAATTACATACCATGCAATCAACTCATTTAAAGCATACAAGTCAATGGATTATACTATATTCATGGACTTCTGCAACCATCACCACAGACAATTTTAGAACATTTTCACCACCTCAAAAGAAGGCCTGTATCCTTTTGCTATCATCTTCCCCACATCACACAATCCCTTTTTTCCCCTCCAACCCTAAGCACTCATTAATTTACCTTATGTCTCCATAGATTTGCCTGTCCTGGCTATTCCATATAAATGGAATGAACTTACCATATGTGGATGTTTGTGACTGGCTTCTTTCACTTAGTATGATATTACTGGTCAGTAATACAGTATTACATTAATATTGGTACTATATTCCTTTTCACGGCTAAATAATAGTCCATTGTGTGAATAAATTATGTTTTGTTTTATCAGCAATTCCTCAGTCTATGGACATTTGACTAGTTTCTACATTTTGGCTACAATGAATAATCCTGCTGAAAACCTTCCAGTTCAAATTTTTTTGTGAACATATATTTTCATTTCTTGTTTATGTACTTGGGAATAGAATTTCTGAGTCACATGGTAACCCTATGTTTAATCATTTGAGAAATTGCCAGACTGTTTTCCAAGGAGAATTCATCATTTTAAAATCCCACCACCAGTGTACAAGTGTTCCAATTTTCCTACATCTATTATTATCTGACTTTTTGATTCTAGCTATCGTAGTGCATGTGAGGTAATATCTAAGTAGTTTTGATCTGCATGTCCTGAAGATTAATGATATCAAGGATCTTTTCATGTGATTATTGGCCATTTATATATCTCTCTCAGATAAAGGTCTATTCAGATCCTTTGCTGTGTTTAAATTGTGTTGTCCTATTGAGTTGTAAGGATTATTTACATATTCTACAATCAAGTCCCTTTGCAGATACATGATTTGCAAACATTTTCTCACGTTTTGTGGTGAGCTTTTTTACTTTACTGATGGCGCCCTTTGAAGCACAAAAGTGTTTAATTGTGATGAAACCAGATTTATCTATTTTTTTTAAAGATTTTATTTATTGATTTGACAGAGAGAGACACAGCAAGAGAGGGAACACAAGCGGGGGAGTGGGAGAGGGAGAAGCAGGCTTCCCGCTGAGCAGGGAGCCCGATGTGGGGCTCAATCCCAGGACCCTGGGATCATGACCTGAGCCAAAGGCAGATGCGTAACGACTGAGCCACCCAGGCGCCCCAAGATTTATCTATTTTTGTTGTTCCTGTTCTTGCTGTCATATTTAAGAATATTTTGACAAATCTGAGATCAGGAAGATTTAGCCTTATTTTTTTTCTTCCTAAGAGTTTAAAGTTTTAGTCTTGGATCCACTTCCAGATACTTTTGTGTATTATGTGAAGTTAGTATTCATTCATGTTTATGTCTACTTGCCCCAGAACCATTTCTGCCATAGAGTGGTCTTGGTAGCCTTGTAAAAAATCAGTGAACACATACTTTTGTTTATGGAATCTCAACTCTATTCCATTGATTATATGTCTATTCTTGTACCAGTAACACACTATCTATTTGTTTTGTTTTGTTTAATTTATTTTCTTTTTTATTATGTTATATTAATCACCATACATTATATCATTAGTTTTTGATGTAGTGTTCCATGATTCATTGTTTCCGTATAACAGCCAGTGCTCCGTGCATACATGCCCTCTTCAATACCCATCACCAGGCTAACCCATCCCCCACCCCCCTCCCCTCTAGAACCCTCAGTTTGTTTTTCAGAGTCCATCGTCTCTCATGGTTCGTCCACCCCTCCGATTTCCCCCGCTTCATTCTTCCCCTCCCGCTACCTTCTTCTTTTTTTTTTTCTTAACATATATTGCATTATTTGTTTCAGAGGTACAGATCTGAGA
>NC_138372.1:98476971-98519601 GCF_054177405.1 Leptonychotes weddellii | reverse complement strand
GATCTATGTGTCTGTTTTTGTGCCAGTACCATACTGTCTTGATGATGACAGCTTTGTAATAGAGCTTGCAGTCCGGAGTTGTGATGCTGCCAGCTTTGCTTTTCTTTTTCAACATTCCTCTGGCTATTCGGGGTCTTTTCTGGTTCCATACAAATTTTAGGATTATTTGCTCCATTTCTTTGAAAAAAGCGGATGGTATTTTGATAGGGATTGCATTGAATGTGTAGATTGCTCTAGGTAACATTGACATCTTCACAATATTTGTTCTTCCTATCCATGAGCATGGAACGTTTTTCCTTTTCTTTGTGTCTTCCTCAGTTTCTTTCATGAGTATTTTATAGTTTTCTGAGTACAGATTCTTTGCCTCTTTGGTTAGATTTATTCCTAGGTATCTTATGGCTTTGAGTGCAATTGTTAACAGGATCGACTCCTTAATTTCTCTTTCTTCTGTCTTGTTGGTGTATAGGAATGCCACTGATTTCTGTGCTTTGATTTTATATCCTGCCGCTTTACTGAATTCCTGTATGGTTCTAGCAGTTTTGGGGAATACCACACTATCTTGATTACTGTTGTTTTATAGTAAAATTTGAAATTGGCGACTCCACATCCTCCTATTTGATTCTTTTTATTCAAGATTGATTTGGCTATGTTGTATCCCTTGCAATTCCATATGATTTTTATCATCTGTTTTTAATTTCTACAAAAATAAGTTAGCTGGAATTTTAACATGTATTGCACTGAATCTGTACATTAATTTGGGGACTATTGCCATCTTATATTATGTTTTCTGTTCCCTGAAGGTGATATTTTTTTTCCATGTAATTTTATCTTTAATACTATTAGCAATGTTTTGTAGTTCTCAGTGTATAGGTTTTTGTAGTTCTCAGTGTATAGATTTTCATCCCCTCAGTTAAATTTCTTTCTTTCTTTTTTTAAAGATTTTATTTATTTGAGAGAGAGATAGAGCACAAGGTGGGGGGAAAGGCAGAGGGAATAGTAGACTCTCCGCTGAACAGGGAGACTGACTTGGGGCTGGATCCCAGGACCCTGGGATCATGGCCCGAGCCAAAGGCAGACGCTTAACAGACTGAGCCACCCAGGTGCCCCTTAAATTTTTTAAGTGTTGTATTCTTTTTAATGCTATTGTACATAGAATTGTACAGTAATTAAGATTTTATTTTAAAACTGTTTATTGCATGTGTTTAGAAAACAATTGATTATTCATGTTGATCGTATATCCTACAAACTTGCAGGGTTTGTTTATTAGTTTTAATTGTTTTTTTAAAGATTTATTTATTTACTTTAGAGAAAGAGAATATGAGAGCATAAGTGGGGGAGGGGCAGAAGGAGAGGGGGGATCCTCAAATGGATTCCCCGCTGAACATGGAGCCTGATGTGGGGTTCATCCCAGGACCCTGAGATCATGACTTTAGCCAAAATCAAGAATCAGCTCAACTGACTCAGGTACCCCAGTTTTAATTGTTTTTTAGTGCACTCTATATTCAAGGTCATATCCTCAGCAAACAGAGATAGATTTACTTCTTCCTTTCCAAAAATAAGTTCTTTTTATTTCTTTCTTTTGCCTAATACTCTGGAGAGAAACTACAGTAAAGTGTTGAATAGAAGTGATTAGAGTGCGGGCGCCTGGGTGGCTCAGTTGTTAAGTGTCTGCCTTCAGCTCAGGTCATGATCCCAGTGTCCTGGAATCGAGCCCCACATTGGGCTCCCTGCTCCATGGGAAGTCTGCCTCTCCCTCTCCCACTCCCCCTGCTTGTGTTCCCTCTCTTGCTGTCTCTCTCTCTCTGTCAAATAAATAAATAAATAAAATCTTTTTTTAAAAAAAGAAGTGATTAGAGTGGGCATCTTTGTCTTATTCCTGAACTTAGAGGGAAGCATCCTGTCTTTCACAATTAAATACATGATGCAAGCTTAGGGCTTTCATAGATAACTTTCATCAGGTGAAGGTGTTTCAATCTATAGGCATATTTGCAGATATTGTGGGTTCAGTTCCAGACTGCTGCAATAAAATAGGTATTGCAATAAGGTGAGTCAAATAAATTTTTTAGTTTCCCAGTGCTTATAAAAGTTATGTTTACACTATACTGTGGATAATTAAGTATGCAATAATATTATGTCTTAAAAAGCAATGTTCTAGAAGGGAGGGGGTGGGAGGATAGGTTAGCTTGGTGATGGGTATTAAAGAGGGCATGTATTAATGGAGCCCTGGGTGTTATATGCAAACAATGAGTCATGGAACACTACATCAAAAACTAATGATGTAATGTATGGTGATTAACATAACATAATAAAATAAAATTAAAGAAAGAAAAAGCAATGTACATTCCTAAGGGTGCCTGGGTGGCTCAGCCAGTTAAGCATCTGAGTCTTGATTTTGGCTCAGGTCATGATCTCAGGGTCGTGAGGTCATGAGATGGGCTCTGCACTTTGCATGGAGTCTGCTTAAGATTGTCTCCTTCTCCCTCTGCCTCCCTGGCTCTGCCACCAGAGCAGCTATTAGTCTTTCTTTCACACTCTAGAATTCCAATATAGCTGTCAGATCCCAGTCCTCTGTGTCTCCCAGCTGTGGAGAACACATATCAGAGCTGTACAACTGGCCCCATAGAAGCCCTTGCAAGTTAAGGATTAGAAAAGAACCCTCTCACATTCCTCCACCAAAGGGGACATTTGTCTGTGCGTATGTATCAATTGATGGATGAATGAATAGACAGATGACAGATAAATAAGTTGATAGAATAAATGACATCTACTTAAATTGGATCATACCACTTTTAATAAAATGTATTGAATTTAATTTCACTTGAATTTAACAGAAGGAAAGTTGTGAACATTGACTCATTGTTCTTTCTTCACAGGAGATATTATTTCTTAAACTATCTTTCTAAGGATAAGAAAAAACACTGAAGAAAAGTTTTCAGTCATTAGTTTTTATTTTTTCCTACATGCTTCAGTTTTAGACCTAATTAACTAATGAAGGAACATGATCTCCTATATCCCTTCTCCCAATTTTTTTAGCTATGTTATTATTTTATATTGTTTGGATTTCTATCATTTACTTTGTATTCTATAACGATAATTCTTGTAAGTTTTAGTATGAGATCTATGTTTAAATGGATTTAGTGTACCTCACATTAAAAACAAACAAAAAATGTACATTCCTTATTTAAAAAATACTTTATTGCTAAAAATGTTAACCATCATCTCAGCTTTTAGCAAGTCATAATCTTTTTTTCTGGTGGAGGGTCTTGCCTCAGTGCTGATGGTTGCTGACTGATCAAGGTGGTGGTTGCTGTGGTTGCTGAAGTTTGGTGTGGCTATAATTTCTTAAAATAAGACAACAAAATTTGCTGATAAATTGAATCTTCTTTTCACAAATGATTTCTCTGTAGCACACTATATTGTTCAATAGCATTTTATCCACAGTAGATCTTTCAAAATTGGAATCAATCCTCTCAAACCCTGCCACTGCTTTATCAGCTAAGTTCATGTAATATTCTAAATCCTTTGTTGTCATTTCAACAATCTTTGCAGTATCTTCACCGGGAGTAGATTCCATCTCAAGAAACCACTTTCTTTGCTCAACTATAAGAAACAACTCCTTATCTGTTCACCACTTTCTTTGCTCAACTGTAAGAAACAACTTATCTGTTCAAGTTTTTTTTTTTTTAAGATTTTATTTATTTATTTGACAGAGAGAGACACAGCGAGAGAGGAAACACAAGCAGGGGGAGTGGGAGAGGGAGAAGCAGGCTTCCTGCAGAGCAGGGAGCCCGATACAGGGCTCAATCCCAGGACCCTGGGATCATGACCTGAGCCGAAGGCAGATGCTTAACGACTGAGCCACCCAGGTGCCCCTATCTGTTCAAGTTTTATCATGACATTGCAGCAATTCAGTCACACCTTCAGGCTTCCCTTCTGATTCTAGTTCTCTTGCTATTTCCACCATATCTGCAGTCTGAACACATAAAACATTTACCAATTAAAATTACTGTCTTATATGGATTTGGTTTGTGGCACTCTAAAACCATCACTGATCACATAACAAATGTAATAATAATGAAAAACTTTGAAATGTGAGAATTACCAAAATGTGACATAGAGACACAAAGTGAGCAAATGCTTTTAGAAAAATGAAGACAATAAATTTGCTTGATGCGCTGTTGCCATAAACCTTTGTTAAAAAAAAAACACTATCTTCAAAGCAAAATAGAACAAAACATAATAAACAAAGTGTGCAATACTCACTGTTTATTGAGTGTTTTTGTCAAAAAGGGTACAGGGTTTTGCCAAATGCCTTTTCTATACCAATTTTGTATTCCTGAGATAAATCCCACTTGGGCATCGTGTATAATTATTTTTATGTTTCTAGATTCAGTTCAATAGTATTTTATTGTGGATTTTGAAATCCATATTCATAAAAGATATGTATCTATAGCATCCTTTGAAGTCTTTGTCTGGATTTGGTATTAGGGTGGTACTGGTCTCATAGAGTTTAAAAGTGTTTTCTCTGCCTCTATTCTCAGGAGAGTTTGGAATATTGGTGTTACTTCTTCCTTAATTGATTGGTAGAAATCAGTGGTGAAGTCGTCTGGATATTAGCTTTCTTTTAATGGTTACTAATTCAATCTCCTTAGTTATTTAAAGTCAATTCAGATCACCTATTTCTTCTGGAGTCATACAATTATTCATAGCATCCCTTCATAATGCTTTTTATTTCTGTAAAGTTAGCAGTAATATCTCTCTTTTTTTTGAGGCTTCTACTACTAATTTGAGGCTTCTCTCTATTATTTTTGGTCAATCAAGCTAAAGATTTGTAAATTTTGCTGTTCTTTTCAAAGAGTCAGCTTTTGTTTTCATTGATTTTCTTTACTGTTTTTCTATTCTCTATTTAATTAATGTCCACCCTAATCTTTATTATTTCTCTTCTTTAGTTGGCTTTAGTTTTCTTTCTCCAGGATCTTAAGGTAAAAGGTTAGGTTATTGATGTAAGATGTTTATTCTTTCTTAATATAAGCATTAAGGTATAAATTTCCTTCTAAGCACTGCTTTAGCAGCATCCCATAAGTTTTTGTATGTTGTATCTTCATTTTCATTCATTTCAGAGTATTTTCCAATTTTCCTTTGATTTCTTATTTGTCCCATTTGTTGTTTATATATGAAGTGCACTTTTAATCGCCACATATTTGTAAGTTTCCAACTTCTTTCTGTTTTTGACTTTTTAAATTTCATTCCATTGCAGTCAGAGAACATATATAGTTTTATTTCTATCATTTCTATCATTTCAACTTACTAAGGTTTATTTTATGGCCCATCATAAAATATTCCATAAGCACTTGAGAAGAATGTGTATTCTGGGATCATCGGGTAGTGTATCCTATATATGTCTGTTAGGCTTAGTTGATCTATAGTATTATTCAATATTCTATTTCCTTGTTGATCATTTTCTTAGTCATTCTATTGATTATTAAAAGTGAGATACTGAAGTCTCCAACTATGGTTGTTTAATCTTCTATTTCTCCCTTCATTTCTGTCAGTTTTTTCCTCATGTATTTTAGTTCCATGTATGATTATAATTATTATATTTTTCTGATGGTCTGACACTTCCTTAGCTGCCACAGCACAAGGGAGGACAAAATCAGAACAAATATGTGGTGCAAAATTGACTCAACCAAGATGTGGTGAGCACAGCATTTTGTATACACTTCCAACACCAACCTCTTTATTTGTACCTCTTTGTACCCTTCCATCCCTACTAGAGTATTTGCTCTTTGAAAAAAGGACTCTGTGGGGCACTGGGTGGCTCAGATGGTTAAGCGTTTGACTCTTGGTTTTGGCTCAGGTCTTGATTTTATGGGTTATGGGACAGAGCCCCGCATCAAGCTCTGCACTCAGTGGGGAGTCTCCTTGAAGAATCTCTCCCTCTGCCCCTCCCTTGACTTGTGTGAGCACTCTCTCTCTCTAAAATAAATATTAGAAAAAAGAAAAAAAAAGGACGCTGTGATTCTTATTTATAACTATAAGTAACTGCCATAGTTCATGCCATTTTTTTTTTCCTGGTGAATTCATTTAGCATGTTTCCCCTCAGTTTTATTGAGAAATAATCGGCATACATCACAGTATAAGTTTAAGTTGTACATCATAGTGATTTCCTTTATGTATATTGTAAAATGATTACCACAGTAGTTTCAGGTAACATCCATATTCTCATAAAGATATAACAAAAAAGAAAAGGGGAGAAAGGAAAAATATCCTTATAATGAAAACTCTTAGGACTTACTCTCCTAACAATGTTTCCATATATCATACATCAGTGTTACAAATAGGCATCATGTTGACTTTATATTCCTAGTAATTATTTATCTTATACCTGGAAGTTTGTACCTTTGACTACCTTCCTCAAATTTCTCCTACCCTATGCTCTACCTCAGGTAACCACAAGTCTGATATCTTTCTTATGAATTTATTCTTTTTTTCACTTAGCATAATGCCTTCAAGGTCCATCCATATTGTTCCAAATGGTAGCCTTTCCTCATTTTCCTTTTTTATGGCTGAATAATATTCTATTGTGTATATGTTTATATGTATATATATAGTGTATATATCACAACTTATTTATCCATTCATCCATCCATTGGCACTTATGTTGTTGTTTCCATGTCTTTTCTATTATAAAAAATGAACATAGGGATGCAGATATCTTTTTGAATTAGTGATCTTAAAATTTTTGATATATTCCCAGAAGTGAAATTGCTGAATCATATGACAGTTCTATTTTTAATTTTGAGGACCTTCCATATTATTTTACATAGTGGTGGTACCAAATTACAATCTCAGCAATAGTGCACAAGGGTTCTCTTCTCTCCTGACCAGCATTTATTATCTCTTGTCTTGTGGTTTTAATTGGCATTTTCCTAATAACTAGTGATTTGCATCATCTTTTCATATACCTGTTGGCCTTTCTTTGGAGAAATGCTTAGTTGGGTCCTTTGCCGATTTTTAATTGGGATTTTGGCTTTTTAGGCTATTGAGTTTTATGAGTTATTTATGTATTTGTATATTAACCCCTTATCAGATAAATGGTTTGTAAATATTTTTTTTTTCTGATCCTTTAGGTTGTCTTTTCATGTTGTTGATGGTTTCTTGTGTTGTGCAGAAGCTTATTAGTTTTATGTAATCCCACTTGTTTATTTTTTATTTTGGTGATTGTGCTATAGACATCTTATCCAAAAAAAAAAAAATTTTTTTTTTTGATTACCAAGAGCCATATCAAGCAGATTTATTCTTGTTTTTCTCCAGGAATTTCATTGTTTCAGATCTTACATTTGAGTCTTTAATCCATTTCAAGTTAATTTTTGTGAGTGGTGCAAGATAGGGGCCCAGTTTCATTCTTTTATATGTAAATATCCAAATACCCCAGCACCATTTATTAAAAAAAAAACAAAAACAAAAACTGTTTTTTCTTCATTGAGTATTCTTGGCTCCCTTGTCAAATATTAGTTAACCATATAGGCTTGAGTTTATTACTGGACTCTCAGTGCTGTCCCATTGGTCTATCTGTCTATATTTATGCCACTGCCATACAGTTTTGATGACTACAGCTTTATAGTATAGCTGGAAATTAGGAAGTGTGATGTCTCCTGCTTGTTCTTCTTTCTGGGAATTTCCTTAGTTATTCAGGCTCTTTTATAGTTCCACATAAATTTTAGGAGTTTTTTTTCCTACTTATGTAAAAAATGCCGTTAGAATCTTATTAAGCGTAGCATTATATCTATAGATGGGTTTTGGGAACATTGATATTTTAACAATATTAATTCTTCCAATCCATGAATATGGGCTATCTTTCCATTTATTTATGTCTTCTTCAATTTATTTCATCAATGACTTGTAGTTTTCAGAGAAGAGATCTTTCACCTCCTTAAATTTATTTTTAAGTATTTTATTATTTGTACGCTATTGTAAATCAGATCAATTTATTTTTTCAAAATTTGTTAGTGTATAAACACATTACTAATTTTAATATATTAATTTTATATCCTGCAACTTTATTGAATTCACTGATTGGATCTAACAGATTTTTGGTTGAGTCCTTATGATTTTCTATACATAAAATCATGTCATCTGTAAACAGAGATAATTTTATTTCTTCCTTTCGGTTCTCATAACTCTTCTTCCTCTTTTTTTCCTCCTCTTTCTTTTCCCTCTTCCTCCTCTTCTTCTTTTTCTCCTCTCCCTCCTCCTCCCCCTCCTTCCTCTTCTCCTTCTTTTTTTTCTTCTTCACTTTCTCTTTTGCCTGATTGCTCTAGTTAGGATTTCTAGTACTATGATGAATAGGAGTGATGAGAGTGGGCACCCTTGTCATCTTTCTGATCTTAGAGGAAAAGCTTTCAACCTTTCACCATTGAGTATAATGTAGGCTGTGCATTTGTCATACATTGCCTTTATTATGTTGAGATATATTCCTTCTATGCTTAATTTGTTAAGAGCTTTTACCATGAATGGATATTGAATTTTATCAAATGCTTTTTTTGCATCTACTGAAATGATCATATGATTCTTTCTTTCATTTTATTAATGGGGTG
This sequence comes from Leptonychotes weddellii, assembly GCF_054177405.1. Lineage (NCBI taxonomy): Eukaryota > Metazoa > Chordata > Mammalia > Carnivora > Phocidae > Leptonychotes > Leptonychotes weddellii. The sequence goes on along the minus strand of NC_138372.1, from coordinate 98,511,004 downwards.
TATCATGTTGATTAATTTGAATATATTGAACCATCCTTGCATCCCAGGGATAAATCTTACTTCACAGTGAATCATCCTTTTAATGTGCTGCTGAATTTGGTTTGCTGGTATTTTTTCCAGTTTTCCTGGATTTCCTTGATTTCTAGTTTCATGCCATTGTGGTTAGAGAAGAGACTTAGTATGATTTTAATCTTAAATTTGCTAAGACTTGGTTTGTGGACAAAATACATGATCTAGCCTAGAAAATGTTGCATATGACCTTGAGTAGTATGTGTAATCTGTTGCTATTGGATGGAATGTTTTGTATATGTTTGTTAGGGTCCATTTGGTCTACAGTGTTGTTCAAATCTTCTGTTTCCTTATTGATTCTCTGCCTGAGTGATCTATCCATTGTTGAGAGTAGAATGTTAAGTCCCCAACTGTTACTGTATTACTGTTTATTCTCTTTATAGCTCTGTTATTTTTTGCTGTTATTTTTCACTATTTAGGTGCCTTGATTTTGGATCAGAAATATTTTTAATGTTTTCTTGTTGCACTGAGACCTTTATCATTATGTAATAACCTTTGTCCCTTTTTACCATTTTTAGTTGAAAGTGTATTTTGTCTAAGTATAGGTATCCCTGCATTTTTTCCCCCTTGGTTACCATTTTCTTGACATGTCTTTTTCCATTTCTTTATTCTCAGTCTATGCATATCTTTAAGACTAAAGTGAGTCTTTTATAGGCAGCATATTGTTGGATCCTTTTTTATCCACTTAGCCATTTTATGTCTTTTAATTAGATAATTTAATCCATTTACATCTAAAATAATTATTGATAGTAAGGACTTACTATTGCCATTTTGTTCATTGTTTTCTGGTTGTCTTTTAGATCCATTGTTCTTTAGTTTATTTTTTGTTTTGTTTTGTTTTTGAGAAAGAGAGTGGGGGGAGGGACAGAGAGAGAGAAAGAGAGAGAATCCCAAGCAGGCTCCATGCCCAGTGCAGAGCTGGTTATGGGGCTTGATCCCATGATCCTGAGATCATGATCTGAACTGAAATCAAGAGTTGGACACCCAACCAACTGAGCCACCCAGGTCCCCATTGTTCTTTGCTTTCTAACCAGCTGTCTTTTTTAGTATTTTGATGTCTTTGGTATCATTATGTTATGACTTCTTTATTATGTCCTTTTGCTCTCCCAGGCAGATTTGTGGAGGCAGGAATAGGGGAATTGAGACTAAAGTAGTAAACAATCCCCAGCTGATCCTGAGCTAGAACTAGAAGGAGGCAGGCAGGGAGGCCCCATGGGTGTTACCAGCTTCATACCTGCAGTGACAGTCCCTTGTACAGCCTGCCTGCTCCACCTCCTGCACCCATCCCCTCCCTCCAAGACAGCCCTGCCTGACACCCTCTGCTGACCAGTTGTCTGGCCCAGGCCCCGCCCCCTCACCCTGTGGTGGTAGCAGCCAGGTGACTTCTGCTTCCACCTGCTGCTGCTGTTGAATCTTTTTGCTATAGGATTTTCCCTTGTGGTTACCATGAGATTTACATAAAGTATTTTAAACTTATACCATCTTACTTCATACTGACAACAATGTAACTTTAATAAATTCACAAACTTTACACTTTTACTTCTCTTCCTCACATTTTAGTTATGGGTATCACATTTTTTTTTAAGGGAGAGTGAGAGAGAGGGTGCAATCTGCGGGGAGGGGCAGAGGAAGGAGTAGAGAGAGAAAATCTCAATGTGGGGCTTGATCCCATGACGCTGAGGTCATAACTGAATCAAATTCAAGAGTCAGACACTTAACCAACTGAGCCACCCAGGTGCCCAACATGTTTTTTTTTAATATTGTGTAAATAATAGATTATTGCAGTTATGGTTATTTTTGCTACATTATTATTATTATTTTTTTGCTTTTCAACTAGATTGTTAAGTGAATTATGCACCACTATCATCATAATGAAAAATCTATGACTATATATTTACCATTACCAGTGAGATTACCTTTCTATGATTTTATAATGTTAATTAACATTCTTTCACTTCTATTTAAAGAATTTCCTTAGCATTTCTTGTAAGGATGGTCTGGTGCCAATAAACTCCCTCAAGTTTTTTTTTTTTTGTTTAGGATTTCTTTCCCTCATTTCTGAAGGACATCTTCACTGTGTATAAATTTTTTCAGCTGTTTTCTTTCAATATTTTGAATATGTCATTTCATTCTCTCCTAATCTGAAAAGTTTCTATTGAGAAAACTGCCAGTATTCTCATGGGGGTTCCCTTTCATGTAACTTCTTTTTTCTCTTGATGCTCTTAAAATTCTTTCTTTGTCTTTGACTTTTGGCAATTTAAGTATATGGTATGTTGGTGTTGCTCTATTCATTCAGCTTATTTAGGGTCTTTTAGATCTTATGGATCTGGATATCCATTTCTTTCCCCAGGCTTAGGATGGTTTCAGCTGTTATGTCTTTAAATATATTCTGTCATTTTCTCTTTTTCTACTCCTTTGGAAATTCACATAATGCAATTATTTTATTATGTCCCATCATTGCCATATGCATTCTTCACTCTTCTTTCTTTTTTTCTTTTTACTCCTCTGCATTGGTAATTTCTAATGTCCTCTGCTCCAGATCACTGATTCTTTCTTCTGCATGGTAGAATCTACTTTTGAAATTTTATTGAGTTATTCATTTCAGTTAATTTTTTTTAACTCTAGGACTTCTGGGTTTTTGGGGGTTTTTTGTTTGTTTGTTTAGAAGTTGCTATTTCCTTGTCAAACTTCTTGTTTTGTTCATGCATCATTTGCTTAATTTTACTTAATTATTTGCCCTTTTTTTGTAGCTCACTAACCTTTCTTAAGGGGCTTGTCCTGAAAGCTTCACCTGACAATTCATAGATCTCTATTTCTTAGGGTCAGTTATTGGAACTTCATTAATTTCCTTTGGTTGTGCCATATTCCTCTGATTGTTCATAATCTTTGATTCCTTATGTTGGTACCTACACATTTGAGTAATGTGTTACTCTTCCAGACTTTGTTTTGCTTTGGCAGAGACCAGTCGGCTCACTCTGGGTTTCTGGGTGTGTCTACTGGTAATGACCTTGGGCAGATAAGACTTGCTAGTATGGTCTATTTTGTGGTGAGACAGATGTTTGAGTTCTGAGAAAGGACATAGATGGGGGCAGGATATGCCTCTGGCTCAGAACAGTTGGCTAGAACTGCTGGCTTTGTTCTCTAACCAAGTGAGGTTGAAGGATGGGCTCTGTAGTTGCCTGATTTCTCTGGTCAGGCTTACTAGATGGTTGAGACTGGATAATATATTAGTAATAGGGATATGAATTAGCTTCCCTGCCTTGGCAGGGCAGTAAGACAGGACCCATGGCCTATATAGCTCTTTGTTTCATTACCTGAATCAGGCTGGGGTGTTCACTGAATTCTTTGGTCAGCTGTGGCCACAAGTTTTGTTCTGTAATGGGGGAAGCCAAGGGCTATGCTCTGTGTTCAAATGCCACTGTCTTTAGGGCTGCTGAATTGGCTATGAAGTTATGCTCCTTGGCCTTGGACTGAGGGCTATATTCAGCAATGAGTAAGACTATGAATTAGATTTTCTTCCTGGAAGCAGCAAGGGAAACAGCTCTAAAGTCAGTAAAGCTCTTTGTTGTTTTAAACCAACATGCACCCCAAGTTTCCTGGCCAAACAAGGCCATTGTATTTGTTTTGTAAATTATTGGTTCTGTTTTCCTTTCTTTAGAATTGAGCATTGCTGGGCTGCACTGCTTCCAGGGGTTGTCACTAGCGCTTCTGGTTAGATGGAGCTGGAAGACATCTCCACAATGTGTGGGACTATGTCTTGGCTCCCTTGCTTGAAAAGGAGGGGGAAGGGCCACTCTAAGCTACTCTCAATTTCCCAACAGACTCTCCATCTGGGATGGGCTAGTGAGTATCCTCAGCCTTGGCTATGAATTAATCTCTATACCTGTGCCAAGCATGGGAACCTTACATGCCTGGTACTAGTTTTGCTCTAGGAGTGATCAGCTCTGCCCATATGGCTCTCTGAGCTCAAGGGCTGCTGGGCCACTCAGCTTCCAAGAGTTGTCTCTATCCCTCCTGGTCATATGAGGCTAGAAGACACTCTCCACAGTAAGTGGGGCTGTGACTCCACTCCTTGCCTAGGCATGGGCAAACCGGGTTCTAGGACTGACAAACGTCCTTGTCTAAGGATCAGGAAGATCTGCACTTCACCAAGTTCCCTGGCCATAATGTGTTCCCAACTTGCTTCTGTAGATAAGCCAAGCCACTTGTTGGGATTACTCCTTGGGCTCTGCTGATGGGAACTCAGCCTGCCAAGACCCATGTGCTGGTTGTTGCAAGTCTCTGCCCTTTCTCTATCATAGTCAGATACTCGGTAGTTGAACCCCACTGATTTCCCTGCAATCCCTTTGGGGTGAGATCAGATCAGGTGGTCCTATAAATTGACCCCAATGCTGGGGGAGGGGAGTAGTTGTCCCCTATGGGCTCTCTTTCCCTCCTGGAGGAGCCGGAGGCTGAAGGCAGATATATCTGTGTGGTTGTGGACTGTTTTGAGGGGAGAGACAATGCAGTCAGTATGTAGTCACTTCTCTTACCCTTCCAGTGCAGTCTGTCTCACCCTCTGATGCTAGGATTATCTCAGCGGTGTCTTGTTCATGAATAGGTAATAGTTATTCTTCTTGTGAGAGGGAACAAAGTCAGGAACAACCTATGTCACCAGCTTCGTGATGCCACTCTACAGTTCATGGCATTTTAGATCAAAATTGTGCCCTATGAATGAATTATTAGATTTTGAAGATGCTAATTGTGATGTAAAGAGAGAATACATGGCACATAAGGGCAATTATAATTCAGAGTCTTCATGAGTTGACTGTATGCCAGTACCACACTGATCTTTCTGCTTGGTCAAAAGTATAACAGGTGATCAAATAATCATTTCAATGGCATGCTGGTTCCATCTCTGAACCAGGCAGGATACCTGGTTTTTAAATTCCTCTTTAACATTTTTCACATGTGGAAATCACTGAACCTTGCTGAACTTTAATTTCTTCATTAGTCAATGTACTCCTTATCTCCTAAGAGACTTTGTAAGAAAGAAAATAGACTGAGAATGTTAAAGCACTGCAAAATGGTAAAGGGTGAGGTGGGAATGCCCATTAAAAGAAAGGCTGAGGTGAACCTTTGGTTTGTAACTTACAAGCTACAAAACCTGACAAGTTGCTTTGAATTTAGTTTCCTTTTTTGAAAACAGGATTACAAAAATAATCTTTAAAGGTGGTTTTATTCAGTATGCAATGTACTTTCTACAGTACCTGACCCATAGAAGATAATACCTAAATGTGAGGTATCATTGTTATTAAAACTGCTATAAATATATGATCTTTCTTAGATGGCATAGAATTCTAAAGCACTTAAGCACAGTATTATCCCAAGGAGAAAATTTTAGCAAGAGACTAAGCACAGATCTGTACCTCTGAAACAAATAATGAAATATATGTTAAGAAAAAAAAAGAAGAAGATAGCAAGAGGGGAAGAATGAAGGGGAGGAAATCGGAGGGGGAGATGAACCATGAGAGATGATGGACTCTGAAAAACAAACTGAGGGTTCTAGAGGGGAGGGGTGGGAGGATGGGTTAGCCTGGTGATGGGTATTAAAGAGAGCACGTTCTGCATGGAGCACTCTGTGTTATGCACAAACAATGAATCATGGAACACTACATCAAAAACTAATGATGTAATGTATGGTGATTAACATAACAATAAAAAAATTTTTAAAAAGAGACTAAGCAAAAAAACAAAACAAAACAAAACAAAAAAACGAGAGAGAGAGAGACATTAAAAATGTTATCTTTATAAACCAAAAAGCCAGGCTTGGCCTTTGTGCCTTTTTCCTAAATAAAAATGTTATGTACATGTGCTAAAGGAGTACATTGCAATAAAGAATTTAAAATAATTTTTAGAGAAGAGATTAGAATATATTCTGTTTTAAAAATATGTATTTTCAGGGGTGCCTGGGTGGCTCAGTCGTTAAGCGTCTGCCTTCGGCTCAGGTCATGATCCCAGGGTCCTTGCATAGAGCCCCGCATCCAGCTCCCTGCTCAGACGGAAGCCTGCTTCTCCCTCTCCCATTCCCCCTGCTTGTGTTCCCTCTCTCGCTGTATCTCTCTCTGTCAAATAAATAAATAAAATCTTAAAAAAAATAAATAAAAATAAAATAAAAATATGTATTTTCAAAAAGATATCAGTTAGGGATTATGACATCAATTGCTACAAATAAATTCTACCAGGTAAGCAAAGAAAAAGACATTGATGACTTCTTCAGATAATCCAGGTAAGGCACTGTGAAGACAAAGTAACTAGCTTTCAACTACTTTAGTAGTTTGAAATGTTAAGAATGTTTATAATTTACATCTAGAACTAATGATGTAATGTATGGGGATTAACATAAGAATAAAAAAAATAAATAAATAAAGAATGTTTATAATTTGGCCTCATTTGAAGATGTCTATGAAGACCATGATTAAAAAAAAAAAAAGATTAAAAAAAAAAAAAGACCATGATTACTGCTTACTACCAAAGCAACCTATCTTTGAACATATAAAATGGCGGTACCCACTGTTACGATTTAGTTAGAAAATCATTCTATGCACCCTCGTGTCCATGTGAGTGAGTGTTTTTTCCTCTACCCTGTCTTGAAGCTTGAACTGCTAAACGACTGTTTCAGAGCAGTTTCTACTCCCCCCGGCCACCACCTCAATGCTCTATAGGAGAGATGAACCGTCCTCTGGCAGGACACTATATATAGATACATTTGGTATGGTCCAAATACAGGCAGAAAAATGTTAAATCTCTCTCATCTTCAGGTACCTACTAAGAAGTGATTGTGTGACTGGCTTATAAGAATCAATGTATAGGAAGGTACTTTTTAAGGAGGATAGATGGCATTTCAGTATTCACTGTCTACAGGGAGCTGGTTCTCAGCTGATATCAGCAGGAGGCAGCAGCGCATGGTGTTAAGAACATGAGCTCTGCTGCTGCTCTGTGTGTGTGGGAGCCCAGTTCTCCTACTTAATGTTGGTGAGACTTTGGACAAAGAATTTAAACCTCCTTGCCTAGATTTCTTCTGCTAACAAATAGGTTAATAAAAGTACCGCTCCCTAGAGCTGTTGTGGGTTGGTTAACGTATGTAAAGTACTTAAAATCTTACCTGACACACCAAAAGCGCTACATAGTTATTTAACAAATCAGTGAAGGAAGTACAGGTAGTTTTTTGAGCAAAGATTATTGTTTTCAAAATATGCAACACACAACTATTAGTTGAATAACTATTTTGAACAATTCATTAACTTGGCAACTATTTATTGAATATCATTAATCATATTAACATTTACTCATATTACTCATAGACATTATTATTATCATAGGATAAGGAAACACTGATTCCAGTCCCCGGGAATTTACAATTACAGGTTGAATTTGCCACTATAAAACTTCAAGATTAAATGTCCACAATTGTGCATGACTGGTATACCAATGCTTATTTGTAAAGATCATTTTACATCATCCTTCAATCAAAGAGAGGGGAGTATTTGAATCCTTTTGAATGTCATTCACATATCTTTATTACATAGAATTGTACTTTTCATAATACACTTCAGTACTTCATCTGATGTTTCACACCTACTAATATATTTCTTTTTCCTCTATGAGTGTTCTTTCTTTTACAATATGGAAAACAAATTGTTTTGAACCTAGGCTCTGTAAGTTATTTTCTGCCTAAGGAATATTTATTTTCCGTGGCATAAATTTTAGGTATAGCTGAACCAGCATGGGCATTCCTAGCTGCTTTCTTGTGTAGTGGAAGAGATACTATGTATGTATCTTTGTTCCTTGAGGGAAACTTAATTGCCATCCAGCAATGTACTGTTCTCTGGCTGTCATGTTACATAAAAGGGTTTGTGCAATGCACAAATTCAAAAAGTGTCATCTACATGAATGTCAGCTGTCTTCATAGTAGCAAACCCATTCATGATTGAATCAAGACAAAGGCCAAAATTGACATGGAAGTCTGAAAGGGGGATTCTGTACTCAGCAGTCAGCACAGTTAATTTTTCTCCTGTCACATAGGTGGCATAAACACACAAGTATAATTTAAATCATGCACACACATGCGTACACAATAAGTAATCCCAGAAGTGAGGGCAGCAGGGAATTAATAACTGTTAGTTACTGAGCAGTGAGGAGAGTCAGATACTGAACTAAGTCCTTCCTCATTGGTAGATCACTCATAACATACCTGTATTAACATCTCCTCTATTACTCTCCTCAGGAGGGTAGAAAAAACTTTCCAGAGCTCACTGGTTAGCAATAGGACTAGGTTATAAACACTGGTCCTACCTAAGCTAATGCCTACATTCTGAAATATTATGCTGTTCCTCAGCATACAGGGGTTAACAAATTGATTATCAATATCCATGAGATGATTACTTTCTATCTTCATTAGACCTGTGCTTCTTGAGACCTAACCTATATTCTAGGTGTCCAAAGAATCAGTCATAAGCTATATGTTTCATGCCATCTCCTCATACAGCACACTTTTGAGTATATTGTAATGCTAATTACATAAATAACTATTACAATTAATGCTATTATAATTAATATAAATAATTCTATTGTATTTATAGCTAGTCATTTGCTGAGTTAAAAGGTGTTAAAGTTAAAATCTGGAGGATTCAGACATAAAAACCTGGAAAATTAAGAGCAAAGGGAAGACATATGGTCCTAAATAAGAAAGAAGTTATATTTATGACAGAAAACAACACTTCAAATATCCTTTTTACTATGTATAGTATTTTTCCAAGGAATAAATCAATAGGAAATGCTCTAAGATAAATGTTTTGAGAAGATATTTAAGTGTCCAATACCTAACCAAGTCTGACAAGATATATTATTTTCCACTTGCAGTTTTATGAGATTTCACCTTCCTCCAGCAGCATAATGGGAGGGGATGAAAGCATTGTTTTCTCATTTGTTCTTACTTGGAATGCTCTTTGAGTGATATTGCAAGTTCAAATTTCTGGGTTTTATATCTTAATCTTCTTTTTTATACCTTTGGACAGTGTCCTTTACTGAGTGATGTCTCAACATCAGCCTTTCCCGAAATGTCTGTTGTATGTTGGGAAAAGCTCACAGTTTGTCAGGCAAGGAGGCCTGTGAAAATAACCATGAAGACTTAACAAATGTGCTGTCTGCTGTCAATTTACAGGAATGTAATTAGGGAGATTATAATCTGCCCAAGATCACAGACACACAGTAAATTATGATGCTGACAGGACTGTCTGACAGTAGAATCTTATGCTCCACTTTGGGATATTATTATACAGTCTCTCTGGTGACCCATGTCTGTATTCCATTTTTAATATTTATCCATTTCTGTATTCCAAATATTAAATTATATATACTCACTATATATCATATATAGTAAATATAAATATACACTAAATCTAATATACACACTAAATATTTACATACTATATGTAAATACCTAATTCAATTAAAAACAAATTTTGGCAAACTTGATATAGCTGATAATGATATTAGTCTGCCCATGTCAATCAGCCTTCACTGTTTTCTTTTTTTTAAGATTTTTTATTTATCTGACAGAGAAAGGCAGCGAGAGAGGGAACACAAGCGGGGGGAGTGGAAGAGGGAGAAGCAGGCTGCCCTCGGAGCAGGGAGCCCAATGAAGCGCTCGATCCCAGGACCCTGGCATCCTGATCTGAGCCGAAAACAGGCGCTTAAAGACTGACCCACGTGGCGCCCCTCAACTTTCACTGTTTTCATGAGTACCAGCCCGGTCTCCAGTCTTTTACCCTGTGTGTCTTTATCTGGAAACACTACTTTTTGGCACTGCACTCTACCCAAGTGCCTCCCAGGAGTGGTCCTCAAGCAATGCCTCTTCGGAGCTGATGAGTGAACAGACCAACCCCTTTACTTCTTGGACTATGGGACCTGTGTCTGAGGTGTGTATACTCTGCTGTCTGCCATTGGCACACCCCCTTAGATTAAGCTCAGTTACCCACTATTGTTTTCTGTCCTTCCCGATCTAATTTACCTATTCACTTGGCAATGACTCATAGAATCATCTCTGAAATAAACGATGTACTTCCAAATCCTTGTCTCAGGATCTTTTCAGGAAACTCAAACAATGCTATGGCATAAAAATATATAATTTAACTCTATGGTGTATATATATGATTCACACTTTAAAAGACAAAGTTTGAGAATGAATGAAATATTTAAATGAAATATTTATATATGAATGAAATAATTAAAATATAATAAAGGCACTAAAAATAGCTTATGTCATTATACTGATATAATACAAAATATACTTTCAGGCAAGAGGAATTTCCAGAGATAAATAAGGATCTTTCTAAACAATAAAGATTCCAATTCATTAAAAAGCTGTATTATTCTTAATCTCTGTAGCATAACTTCAGAAAAATAGATATAATAATTCTAATTTAGTTTCAAAATAGGTAAGGCAAAAAACGAGAGAATTAAAAGGAGAAAGGAAAAGTCCATAATCATTGTGGAAGATGTTAAAATGTCTCATAATAATTGAGAAAATCCAAGTAAACAGGAAAACCAGTGTTCACTGATATAAAAAATCTGAGTACAACAATTAAGAAATTGAATAACACATTAAGAAATTGTGTAACATAGTTATAAATACATAATTATGAAACTTGATGACATTCACATATATAGAATACAACATCGAACAATGACAGGATTTATAATTCTTTTGAGGAGCATATTGAACAGTATCAAAAATGACCATATGCTGGGTCATAAAGAGAGCCTCAGTAAATTTCAAAGGATTGATTTCATTCAGAGTATATTCTCTGACTAAAGTAAGATCAAGCTAGAAATTAATAACAAAGAGAAGACTATAAAGATCCCAAACTTAAGTATTAAACAACACATTTCTAAATAATTTATAAATTACACTATGTATAACACACACAGGAATTAGAAATATTTTGAACCAAATTATAATAAGGGCACAGCATATCTAAACTTGTCGGATGCATCTAAAACAATGCTGTAGTGAGAAATTTGTGACATTAAATCGCATATATTGAGGAAAAAAGAAAACCTAAATATCAGTAAGATAAGTCTTGATATCAGAAGGTTAGAAAAAGAATAGCAAATTTAACACAAAGTACAAAAATAATAATAAAGATAAGAACAAAGTCTATGTGTAGAAAACAAACATGTATCATGAAAAAAAAGTAACAAAATCCAAAAGTTGATTACTTAGAAAAATCAATAAAATTTATAAATTTCTAGCAAAATTGATCAAAAGAGTGAGACACAAAAATCTACTTATTGATATAAAGATTGAAAAGCAGATATCACTGCATAGCTACAGACATTTGGAAACATAAAATAACATCATGATAAGCTCAATGCCAATAATTTGACAATTTATATGCAATAACAAAAAGCATAATTTACCAAACTGACAAAAGAAGAAATATAAAGTCTGAATATCCCTATTATAAATCATTCTTGTAAATCTTTACTCAAAGAAAACTTTAAGCCTTGGTAGCTTGAGCAGTGAATTCTTTCAAATATTAAATTAAGAAATGGCTTTGATCTTATGCAAATTCCACAGATAATAATGAAAAAGGGAACACATTCCAGAACTTTTTATGAGGTCATCAAATGCCTAAAAGAGGCAAGAAACAAATTTACTAATCAATCTCTGTCACAAACAGATGCAATTAGCAAGTTAATATTCACAATATATGAAATTATATGCTGACTGAACAGATTTATTCCACTGAGCAAGTGGTTTCAAATAAGAAAATCAGTCAATAATAACTCACCATATTAATAGGCCATGGAGAGAAATCATGTAATAATCTCAAAATTATATGGTAACATTCAATACCCAATCATGATAGAACCCAGGAATGGAAAACAATCTCCCTAAATTGGTAAAGACTGTCTGGAAAATTCAGCCTGGACTTTGGTCAAATTAAAGTAAAATCTCAAAAATAATAAAAAGAAATAGTTCTCAGGCTATCAATCACTTCATGTTGCCTTAGGGTCTCTGCATCTGAACATATATCTCAGTAAATTTTCAATTAAAGTGTCCATTTTGGAGGCACCTGGGTGGCTCAGTTGTTAAGCATCTGCCTTCGACTCAAGTCATGACCCCAGAGTCCTGGGATCGAGCCCCTGCATCAGGCTCCCTGCTCAGTGTGAAGCCTGCTTCTCCTTCTCCCTCTGCCTGCCGCTCCCCCTTGTTGTTGTCTTTCTCTCTCTCTCAAATAAATAAAATTTTATTTTTAAAAAGTGTCCATTTTGTTTGTGCCTTGCTATTTTATTTATTTTATTATTTATGTTACCACATTATCTTCCTTGGTGAATGTTGTAATGATCTCCCTTCAGGAATGAAGGACTTTCTCCTAAAGTTGCTGGGACAGCTCTACCAGAAAGCTGCTTGCCCATGACAGGAACAGCTTCAACTAAAGAGAGTTTCCTCAGCTAGGGTCACTGTCTTTCTGATGTGGCCACATCCAAGGAATAGCAAGCATGGATGCCTATCCTCTCACCCCTACAAGGGACAACTATGAGTCTTCCAGAGCTCAGAACCCCCATGCAGTTGGCTGAGGCCTCCATTGAAAGTATGTCAGAGCCGCTTCTTCTGCTCATTGGTTCTTCCTTGCCCTTCCCCTCCTCAGCATTCCCTGATACACCTCCCATGCACTGTTCCCCATCTCAGAGCCAGCTTCCTGGGAACGCAGACAGTTGCATCTTTATTTTTTTTGAATGGTTGCCTAACAGCCCATGAAATTGAAGCACCCTAACTCTATCTCCACCTCACACATTTGTAGTTATTTTCCTATCTAACATCGAAACACTGAGTATCCAACATCTTGTTGGGTATTGATTTAACATTCCTTTATATTACTTTCTTAAAGTACATACCCAGGCATGAAATATATAAGTTATATTACAAATATATTATATGTCATATAATATATTATATATAAATTATAGGTATTCACAAATATATAATTTTGCCAATTTTAATATGCAATCTTGTTAATTTATAATATATTTCAATGTACTAGTTTAGCAGCTTTCTTAGACTATCACATAATTAGATGTTGTAATTTTTATTTAAAACTTGAGAGAAATGGAATTTCATCCTTCCTTTCATTTGAAATTCTAGTCACTGGTAATATTGTTTTTTTTAAAGGTGTATATGGGATAAAAACAAAGGCTACATAAATGTTACATCTAATTGTTTTTACTAAGGTTTTTTTTTGAAGAGCTTATTAATACATAGTTTTTAATGTAGCTGTTTTCCTAGGAATTAATGATATATAACTTCCATAATTAAATGAGAAGTGTTTAATAGCATGAATTTATTTTTCATTTAAATTGCTATCTTCCTGACATAATAAATATAATATTTATTAAGAATAATGGTCACAGGAATATGCACATATTTGGAAGCATATATCTAGTAATTTAACTTTTCATAACCCTATTTATCTATATAAATGAGGATATAAATACCCACTTTGTATCATAGATATGGTGACTAAGTTTGTAAAGCACCTAGTATAATATTTGCTCTGTAACAGAAGTTCCATGACTCATCATGTAGAAAAAAAAAGGCTCTTAGTCATACTTCAGGGACAAAAATGAAGAGGAAAAAACAGAATATGAGAAAACAATCATAAAATGACCCTTGATAGAGCAACCCAAAGCAGTAGTTCTGAATGAAAGGTAATGAACAACATCTAGAGAAAAATGTGTGCACTAAAAACTTTCAAAAGATAGTCCTCTGAAGGCTGTGGGTCTTTGGGAGACTAGTTATATGTGTTTGCTTATCTAAGACTTCGCAAAGAGCAGGTACTAAGGACATGAACAAGAGAATGGTGGTACTGTAGATCCCAGCTAGGCCACAGGCCCAAGGGTCCAAATAGATGTAAGGGAACACACAGAAATAAAAGTATGGGATTGTGGCACAGTGAGACTGTCATGATAATGAGGCAGCCCCTTGAGCACAAGTAAGCGCTCAACCTTAATGGTACTTGGTGATGAATTATTGGAGGAACAGTGTAACTAGATGATTTACATAGAAATTATAGTCAAAGAGTACTTGGGGGGAGTTTCATTTTTCACAATTTAGGCTCATAATATCATGTCAAGGAGAATATTTAACAGTGAATAATAATTCAAATATAATTCATTTGAGAATGCTTATTCTGTGGTGAGAAACCACTCAGAAAATGGGAATACAAAACCAAATTAGATATGCCCCAGTCTTGAAGAGGTTAAATAAATAATCAACCTTGAAAAAACTTTGTAAAAGTGTTTTTGTAAATAATAGCATTTTAAATTATCAGATAAGTAGCTACATGTAGAGATTTTTTGAAAATTCATTCCCATAGACTTATAAAATATCTTCCACTGAATCATATACTAACCTGATCTGTATTACTTTATAATATCCATTTATTAAAATCAATACATATTTTTGAGGACTACATGGAGACATGCAGCAATAAGCTAAAGAGAAACAATTCCCATGTGGGTGTGTGGGCTTTAGAATGGGATGTCATCCCAATTCCATGGGATCACATTTTATAGCTGGTCCATGAGCAAATTCTAGTAGCAATAAGAGGTTGAATATATGGGAAAAGGAGAAGGTATAACTTGGAGGGGGCATAGAAACAATAGAGGGGCTTTAGGATCAAAAGCAACCGTGTAAGAATTAGCCTTAAAGAGGAAAAGAGAATAAACTCCATGTACTAGGTCCTCCATGGAAAAGAGGCCAACCAAAGCACAGAAGCCTGGAGTTATTTTAAGAGAATGATTCTGAGAATGTCTGTTCCACACAGTCTAATCTATGAGCCTTGCACAAATTAGATGTTAGTAGACCTCTGAATAAATGAAAGAATAAATTTTAAAACTAAATTGTCCACATAAAATGCTCTTATAACAATGACACTGAAAGCACATACAAAATTAGCAAAATCATTGATTATGTATGAAGAATTAATATCTAAGTTTGTGAAAATGATTCATAATTAAAGGACAAAGTCTATAAAAAATACAAAGTATATGATGAAGTTTCAATTAACGTCTGAATCATAAAACTCCTGGAAATTTTATGTCATTGTAATTAATCCCAAACTGTTCCGAAAATAAAGGAATGTTAAATCCTCCAGTTATTCTTAAATTGTGATAGATGATTCATTAGGAACATGGTGTTTCACTCTCAGTCCCATTCAGATCATGATAATCAAAAGTTGTTGCAGCTGAGCTGGAAGACATGATCATTTGCAGGATGTTCTGGTGACTTGTAAGTAGCAGGGACACATATTCTGAAATTTCTGACCCTTTCTAATACCTGTAGATTATCATGGCACACCAAACTGAACAAAGCTGATGTTAAATTTAATTTGGCTGGTGGAAGTGGAGCTGGAATTACGGTGAGGTATCAGATGGGCCAGAGCATTCACGCTTTGGTCGCTGGATGAGAGAGGGCAAGGTAAGCCCCCCTGGGCTCAGAGGGTCATACATAAAAATAAAATGTGATTAACTGTGTAATTCTGAAGTCACTTTGTACTTGCAAACACACAGGTGATGGAGATACATGTGTGTGAGTTGACTCCCAGCTCCTACCCAACACTTTGCTCATGACATGGGCCAAATCATTCAGCTTTTCTGAGCTTCCACTCTCCTTTTTATAAAATAAAGATTAATGGAGCCTCTTGCAAGACTAATAAAAATGTTAGAAGTAATATGTTTAAAGCACTTCACACAGCTTAAAATATGGTGTAAGTTTTGTAAATCATAGACACCATTAAGCAAGTAACATTGATAACCTAATTCTTTTCAACCCATGATGAAGAAGTATAAAGATTTATTCCTAGCAATTTTAGCTGCCCTTCCCTAAGAAAGATTCCTGCTCAGTCACCAATATAAATTCCTAGTCAGCTTTCATTTTGAAGTCTGAAGTTCTTTATATTTGAAGTTGAAAACAAACTGTAAAATATGTCACAATGTCTTCCCTATGTGTCACACTCCTATGTATGAACACCAGATGTACTACATTCCCTAGGACAATATAATTACTCTTATGTTATCATACTGTTATATTGTTATAGAATATAATAATAATACATAAGAATTTTAGAAGAGTGATTTCAGCCTCATCTACTATATGACTGGAAGTAATTGTTGCTCTTTAATAGTTCAGCCCCTGATTAAGTGGCCTTTTCATAATTTAGGAATGGGTTGATAAAATTAAGGTTAGCCTGAGACAGGGATGAAGGAGTCCACCTCCAAAAAACATTGGTATGAACATATGCCCTCCTGTAGTATCTCACTTTTAAATAATCTAAAATGCAGAGGACAGAGTATCAATCATGCTCTACTTCAGGTAAAATTTTATAATACAAAAAATTAAAGTTCTCAGTAGCACTTTACCTCAGGTCATCTTCAAAATTAAACAAGATCAGCTATTTTTCTCTGATTGTATCCATGTCTTTGGAAAACACACACATATTCAAATATTTTAAAATTTACTTATCAGGGGACAGTTGAAAGAAAAGACAAATAGGTCAATAGAACAAAATAGAGTCTAGAAATAGACCTCCATAACTATAGTCAAATGGTCTTTGGCAGAGGACAAAGGAAATACAATGAAGCAAAGATAGTCTTCAACAAATGATACTGGAACAACTGGACATCCATGCACACAAAAATGAATCTAGACAGATCTCACAAAAACTAACAAAAATTGACTCAAAATGGATCATAGGCCCAAGTATAAAACACAAAACAATAAAACTCCTAGAAGACAACACAAGAGAAAACCTAGATGACTCTGTGTATATTGAAATCATTTTAGAAAGGACATCAAAGGCATAATTCATGAAAGAAATAATAAGATGGACTTTGTAAAAATTAAAAATTTCTGCTCTGTGGAAGATGATATCAAGAGAATGAGAAGACTAGCCACAGACCGGGAAAAAAATATTTGCAAAAGACATCTGACAAGGGACTGTTCTTTAAAATATACAAAAAACACTTAAAATCCAACAATAAGGAAACAACTTGATTTTAAAAAGTGAGCCAAAGACTAACAGACATTTTGCTAAAGAAGATATACAGATAGTGAATAAGCATATTAAAAGATGCTCCACATCACGTCATCAGGAAATTGAAAATTAAAACAATGAGATACAACTACACACCTATTAGAATGACCAAAACACTGACAATACCAAATGCTGGTGAGGATGTGAAGCAACAGGAACTTTAATTCATTGCTGGTGGGAATGAGACATTGTATAGCCATTTTTGAAGACAATTTGGCTCTCTCTTATAAAACTAAACACATTCTCACCGTATGATACAACAGTCATGCTCTTTGGTATTTACCAAGTGAATTGAAAACTTATGTCCACACAAAAACCTGCACATGGGTGTTTATGGCAGTTTTATTCACAATTGCCAAAACTTTGAAGCAACCAAGATGTCCTTCAGTAGAAGAATGAATAAATAAACTGTGGTACATTCAGACAATGGAATGTTATTCAGCACTAAAAAAGAAACTATCAAGCCATGAAAAACAGGGAGGTACCTTAAATGCATATTACTACGTGAATGAAGCCAATCTGAAAAGGCTACATACTATGTGATTCCAACTATATGATATTCTGGAAAAGGCAAAACACCAGAGACAATAAAAGATCGGTGGTTACCACTGCAATAATGGTGCCAATAAGCACTAAACCATCTAATTCTTCTATTATATTATAGTTAACCCCTCTCAGGCTCCTGCCTACAAGTATCATCCTTCCAGAATCTAGAAGAACCTTATTCTAAATAGAGGACTATCACAACTTAGCAAAGAATACCAGCATGTGATGTCTCTTGAGTGAAGAAGACAAATATCTTTCCTTTGGGGAATTCCACTGGAAAACTTTTGAGTTTATCAGTCTGTGTGCCAATAATGACTATGCCCCTCACAGTCAATAAGAAATGCATATTTGCATCATAACCCATACCCAGGATAACAACTAATTAGACTAAACCCAAATTAAAGCCCTTTCCCTGGGAAATGAAATTAGAACTAACAGATTCCAGATGCAGCTTGAGCTGGTCTCCTTAATAGTCATGACTAACTTCTGCCCTGTCAACTGTGTGGTAGGCAAAATAATCAGCCATAGAAAGTGGACAGGACAGATGAAAACAGTACACCATGTGTCCCTGACTCTAGTGATTTCCCACTTTTAGCTCTTTTCTAAGTTCTGACTGCATTCATTGTCATCCTTTTATTTTTATAAAGAAGTTCCTGGTTTTGATTATGCTAGTTCAACTTGGTTTTTGTTATTTCTATTGACAGTGTTCTAATCAAGTCATAAGCCGGTCACTTTTAGAGCACAGAAGAGACCAAGTTTAATTCTGCTAAAGAGAATGGTCTAGGATTTGAAATTGGGCAAGATATTGAACTTGGATATTAATGGGCTGAGATGGAAACATTCTAAAATGGGGACAAAGTCCATGCAGGCAGAAGAAGGGGAAACTATGGGGGCCTGGGGAGCAGTGATTACACAGAGATGGGAAGTATGTTGTATGGAGAACAGTGAGAAAAAGAAAGTTGAAGCCAAACAAAAAAAAAAAATAAAAAAATTAGTAAAATAAACTTTTAGTCTGTTATCCATGGGGATCCACCAAGGTTTATGGTCATAGCCAGAAAAAAAAATTCTCTTCCAAAATTTTCTTTATTTACTTTCACATTATTCCGCCCATCTTTTCCCACATCCTTTTTTAAAACCCATCTTTATAACTTGGATCTTGAAACTTGAATATAATTGAGAACTACTTTGGAAATGCAAATTGGGGCATGGATGTTATAACCATAATCCCACCTTTATCTTTCAGTGTGACAGCAAGGTATCCATTAATAATAACTGGACTATTTGAACGTTTCCCTGGGGTGCCTGGGTGGCTCAGTCAATTAAGCATCTGCCTTTTCTGGGAGATCTCAGGATCGAACCCCGCATCGGGCTCCCTGCTCATCAGAGAGTCTGCTTCTCTCGCTGCCCCTCACCCGGCTTGTGCATTTTCTCTCTCACTCTCTCTCAAGTAAATAAATAAAATCTTTAAAAAATGACTGGACTATTTGAACTTTTCCCCTCTATTTACCCTATTTTATAAACAACAAACTGCATTTCAGAATAGAACAGTGACTTGTCTAAGACTTTTCAGCAAGGAAGTTTTAAAGTCTAGAGACAGATTCACTCTTATAATCTCACTGGGAGTTACAGAAAAGGTTTCACAAAGGAGCGAGGATTTGTTTAGGCTATAAAGAGAAAAGATGACCACACAGGTTTCCTCAAAATGGAAACATTTCTTTCTGGTAATGTGGTTGAGTGGTTGAAGGGATTAAATGACATCATAAAAGAAAAGTATTAAATGGCCAAGAACCTCACAGGAGGATAGCCCAAACGAATCTATTGGACAATAAAATCTGCTTATTATGGAAGAAAAGTGGGGAGCGGTTAGAAATAAGGTTGGAAAATCTGTTGTGACCAGTGCCTCATGGTATGAAAACCAGGGTAAGATGAGCCATTTAAAGATCTCTGTCAGTGCCTGGCAAGAACTCTGAGAAACTTGTCACCACTGCCTCAGCCCACAGGAGTCTCTCCTCATACTGAACTCCTACCTGTATCTTACATAATGACACAGGGTTTGCTCATAATTGTTCTCTAATTACTTCATTTGGGTTTTTTAAATCTTCTCCTGACTCAGATTATGAACACTTAGATCCTGCTGTAGTATGTTTAATACACTCCAGATTAGCAAATATGTAAATTGAGCACAATTTTGGGATGTACAAGGTGTTAATAACTACACAATTTGAGATTAGTAGGTTTTCCACATGCATCTCTGGAATCTGAATCATGGCATTATCATAGTCCATTTGGTTATCAAGCAGACTGGTTAAGTATTCTTGGAAGATTAAAGGAACAAGCAGGCTTATTTAGGTAAGGAAGTAATCAGTTCCTAAGTGGTTTCTTAGCAGCTTATGTAAGTTCACATGGCACTCTAAGGTCTAATTGACTATCGCAAGGTATAAGCTTTGGAAAGATGTAGGTCAGAATGCCTGAGTGTGTTTAGCTTATCTTAAAAATTTCTATATATCTTATACTTTAAAAAGAAAAAGCCTGCAGCTCAGCTTCCCTTAGTTTATTCTTAATGCTCTGGAAATAGCTTTTAGTGTTCCTATAACTTTATGTTCTCTCCAATGTAAATATTTGTATAAAAGATATCAAAAAATCATAAAAGTAAAGGTCCTTAATCAGTAACAGAGTTTATCCTTTTGCTATAAGACATAAATCACCACATGTGTCTAGGAAATGCTGGAACTCATTTTGTTCTTTCTTGTTTCTCACTTTCCTGAGAAGCACCTTCACAAACAATGAAGGGAGACGAACTTCCACCGCCAACTGTTCCCCAACTGCTCCCCACGCCAAATGTTCCTGTTACTCTGGAATTATATCACTTCCTACACAATAGTGGCAAAACTGTCCAGGTACAATCTGTAGAGAGATGATCACCCAACCTCACCAGTCTGGACACCATAGGACTATAGAGAATTTATAAATTAGATGAGTCTAAAATGACTAAGCCCACAGTATGTGGTTTATGCGTGTATGACTATATATACAGTCATACCTTGTTTTATTGCACTTTGCAAATATTGCATTTTTTATGGAGCAAGAACATTGGCACAATTTTTCCAATAGTATTTGCTCACTTCATGTCTCTGTGTCACATTTTGGTAACTCTTGCACTATTTAAAACTTTTCCAATACTATGTTTGTCATCATGAAGTGATCAGTGATTACAATTCAATGAAAGTTCAGATGATGGTTGGCATTTTTTAGCAAAAATTATTTATAATACTACTTGTAAATTATTTTAATTATGGTATATACATTTTAAAAGGTATGTTTTTAAGGCATAATGTTTTTGCACACTTAATAGACTGTAATATAGTGTAAACATAGCTTTTATATGCACTCGGAAACCAAAAAATCCATTTGACTCACTTCATTCTAATGTTCACTTTACTGCAGTGTTCTGGAACCTAGCCCACAATGTCTCAGGGATATGCCTGTAGTTACTTACTAAAATGCATCAATATGCTATAACCTATTGAAAATAGGCAGTAAAGTAGTAATTCTTGCCTCATCCAATTCAGGACCTTTAGAAACTCTTAGGAGTGTTTGTCAAACCTCTATTTTCCACAGTTGTGTGCATTAACGTGGTCACATCTTGCCTTGGCCTTATATACTCTACAGAGAATTCTAAATTGCTCTGTCTGCAAATGTTCTAGATATAAATTTATAAATAGAGTCTCCATCATCTGCTTTTGCTAGTTGGCATGTGCGTTATTATAACTCCCCCTCCTAGACCACCTCATTAGCTATTAATTTATGCTTGCAATGCTTTCTAGTTTATGCACTGAGAAAAAGCCATTGGTATCTGCTAAACAAGTAGAAGTGGCTTCTCTCTTTCACTATCCTACATTGTGTCAGTGGAAAGTGTTTCAGAGGTTACTCAGTTAAAGAAACAAGACCCTGTAAGTGGAGCTTTGCTAAAGAGGTATTTTTCCTTGACACCCATAGGCAAACATAACATTTAAAAAAATTTTTTTTAATTATTCAAATTCAATTAGTCAACATATAGTACATAATTTGTTTCAGGTGTAGTGTTCAATAATTCATCAGTTGCGTTTAACACCCAGTGCTCATCATATCATGTGCTCTCCTTAAAGCCTATCAACCAATTACCCCATCCCCCTACCCACCTCCCCTCCAGCAACCCTCAGTTTGTTTTCTACAGGTAAGAGTCTCTCATGGTTTTTCTCCCTCTCTGAGGACTTCCCATTCAGTTTTCCGTCTCTTCCCCTATGATCCTCTGAGCTGTTTCTTATATTCTACATATGAGTGAAACCATATAATAATTGTCTTTCTCTGATTGATCTATTTTGCTCAGCATGATATACTCCAATTTGATCCATGTCAATGTAAATGGTAAGTATTCATCCTTTCTAATCTCTGAGTACTATTCCATTGTATATGTATAGATGTGTCTAGCAAGAAGTTGCTGCGACCGAGGTCGAAGAGGTTGCTGCCTGTGTTCTCCTCTACGATTTTGATGGCTTCCTGTCTCACATTTAGTCTTTCATCCATTTTCAGTTTATCTTTATGTATGGTGTAAGAAAATGGTCCAGTTTCATTCTTCTACACGTGGCTGTCCAATTTTCCCAGCACCACTTATTGAAGAGACTATCCTTTTTCCATTGGATCTTCTTTCCTACTTTTTCAAAGATGAGTTGACCATAGAGTTGAGGGTCCAGTTCTGGGTTCTCTATTCTGTTCTAATGATCTATGTGTCTGTTTTTGTGCCAGTACCATGCTGTCTTGATGATTACAGCTTTGTAATAGAGCTTGAAGTTAGGCATTGTGATGATGCCCCCAGCCTTGGTTTTCTTTTTCAACATTCCTCTGGCTATTTGGGGTCTTTTTTGGTTCCATACAAATTTTAGGATTATTTGTTCTGGCTCTGTGAAAAATGTCAATGGTATTTTGATAGGAATTGCATTGAATGTGTAGATTGCTCTGGGTAGCATAGACATTTTAACAATTATTTATTAAATATATATTTATATATATTTAACAATATTTGTTCATCCAATCCATGAGCATGGGATGTTTTTCTATTTTTTGTGTCTTCCTCAAGTTCTTTCATAAGGGTTCTGTAGTTTTAGAGTACAGATCCTTTACCTCTTTGGTTAGGTTTATTCTTAGGTATCGTATGCCTTTTGGTGCAATTGTAAATGGGATCAGTTCCCTAATTTCTCCTTCTTCTCTTCACTGCAACATACATTCTCCATTTTCTTTCTAACATATATTATACAGTCATTGTTATATTATACCTTCACTTATAATTGGACTGTAAATTTGCATAGAGAGGAAACCATAATTTTAATTTCTGTTTTTTGTGGAATGACACATAGTAATTCAATGAATTTTTGTCTTTTTTAATTCATTCTTAAGCAAGCATCCATCACATACAGTGTGCCAGATTGTGTGTTAAGTGCTAGGGAAACAACAGAGAACAAGACACAAATAGATTCTGCCTTTGTGAAACTTACATTTTTGCAGGGGAGAGAGCTGAAAACAACAAACTGAAAACTGAGGGAAAAGATCAATTCAGTAAAGAAACAAAAAAATGTCTGAGGGGCACCTGGGTGGCTCAGTTGGTTAAGTGTCTGTCTTTGGCTCAAGTCATGCTCCCAGGGTCTTGAGTTTGAGCCCCGTGTCAGACTCCCTGCTCAGTGGGGAGTCTGCTTCTCCCTCTCCCTCTGCCTCTCTCCCTGGCTTGTTCTCTCTCTCTCTCTTTATCAAATAAATAAAATATTTTTAAAAAATGTCTGAGGCAGAGAATGACAGAGAGGGAGAGCCTCAATCTGTAGGTTACCCTTAAGTAGAAAACTAAGGGAATAAAAAGTGGGAGAAAAGCATCCCAAGAAAAGGGGACAGTACATGCAGAGACCCTTATTTGGAAAGTAAAATAATGCATGCATCGATAAATGGATACATAACCTTGATCCACCCCCCAACATACCATATATATATTTGAGGCTGGGTGCTTTATATGAAAAATTCTTTCCCACAGTGTGGAAGCAAGTCTTGCTAGGTAATGTTTTAGGTCTAAATATTGGTCATCACCCTTGAGCATAGCATTCTATGCTCATTTTATGTTTCATGGGGTTTAATGAAGCCACTCCTGGATGCAAATGTAAAGTTCAGCAAGAAAGGCACTGCTGACTGGTAATTCAGGGCCCTGATCACAAGGAACTCATCAGTGGCAGGGCCATGATCACAGGGAACATCCCAGGGCTGTACATAAACCAGGCCACATCCTGCAAACTATAATCTGAAGAAAAATTTTGTTCTTCATTTTTAAAAATTGGGCCAGTATTTGGAAATATTTCACATACCTGGGTTTACAAAGTATTTAAGTGTTCTGTTTTGGAACACTCAGTATAAAGTCATAGTTAAGAAGTAACATAGTAGAGTGGTTAAGTATGAGCTTTGGAGTCAGCCTTCCTGGGTTCAAATCCCAACCTCCTGATTTCTCTGATATGTAGCCTTAGGCAAGTTGCTTTACCTCTCTGTGTCTCAGTTCCCCATGCCTGTGTTCCTTCTGCCCCTCTGCCCTCTCCTCTCATCCACCATTCTCCTTAACTCTAGTTATCCCTTTAATCTTGGCATGTATTTGAGGGTTTGCCCGTGGGGGGTTTAGAAGATCAAATTAGTTAATGCTGACAGACAACTAGAACAATTCCTTGCTATAACAATAATAACATTCATTATTAGAATTTCCTCCTTTTACTGAGCCAAAATCTCCATCTTTTAAAACTTTTCATTGATTTCTCTTAGACTAGCATGTGATAGTCAAGTTCACTTGATTATTTGTGAGTCAGTTGCAGCTTGAGCACTGTAGTTTGTACTGAGAGCAATTATACTTCAAGTTCTCTCCCATATGACAGCGCTCCAAACAGGTGAAGTCAACTCTAAGGTTATGAATCCAAGGCTAAGGTATTCCTTAACTGTTTTATATCTACATTCATTCTAAAGTGTTTCATGTTCATTCGTTGCTCATAAAGTCAATAATTTGGTGATGACATTTTTCAATCTCCTGTGCTTCTCTGTGGAGCAATAATTTTAAGATATTGACAGGAGCTGGGAAAAAATTAAAAACTTTTTCCAGTGGTGGGATCCTTCACACATTGACAACTGCAGATGCAGCACCCCAGCTTGGTCTCCAAAATAGTTCTTAAAGCTGGGCAATTGGCAGAGCTGTTACCATCAAGCTTCACAGCGGTTGGCTATACTTTTTTTTGATGGCAAAATTTAAAAGATTCCTTTGATTTAAGAAGTCAGAGAAATATGAAATAATTTTGGAAAAATTTACTATAAAATTTAATTGGATTATGCTTTGTTCTTTGTTCTTAGGTTTTTGAAGTTAAAGGGCAAAATCTCTGTTCATTCTGAGAAACATGGCTCTTTAGGAAGTATTATTCCCAGAGAACATCAAGTAGTTTTGTATTATGTATGTATGTATTGCTATAAGTGGGTCTTGGCTTTGGAAAAATCATTTACAAAACATAAAATATTATAACTTTTCCAATAACATACAGAGTTGAATGTACCATAGTTTAATATTGTAAAATATTAACATCTCTCTACACTAAGAAAACCCCTATATTTGAGATGTTTCATTTGAAATCTTTTCATAAATATTAATGCTGTAATAAACTCTAAATGAACCCATTTTAATTGAGTCATAATCAGGAAGCAAGGTTGAGATCTTAGATTTTGAAGCAACAACAGCAAAACACAAAAAATTCAAAGCGTTGCCAAGTCTTCTTTATTTTTAAAGTGATTTTCGTCATGTCTGAACCTGGATATTTAAGATATCCAATAACCCTCATGTCTGATTTTTTTTTTTTTTAGTATGGTGGGAACTTAATAGAATCTTAAAACATTCTCATAGACACAAGTGCATATATCAAAAAGGGGAACATTAAAATTTCATTTCAATTAATTTATTTGTTTATATCAAATAAGAATATTTTGGATTAAGAAATTACTGTTGAATAAATGTCCCCCTCCAGTCATGCACACACTTAAACCTTATCTACAAAGATAAATATGTTCTTAATTATTCTTATGTCTTCTTCTTCTTTCCCTTTCTTCTTCCCTTCCCTCATACACAATGATGGTTTATGGATTTTGGTGTGCAGGTTTTCCATTTCTTGAGAATTTATTCTTAATTATTTTATCATTTTTGATGCTATTGTAAATAGAATTGTCCTCTTTATTTAAATTTTGGATTGTTCATTGCTAGTGTATAAAAATATGGTTGTATTTTGACCAACTATCCTACACCCTTGCTGAACTTGTTTTTTGGCTCTACTAGATTGTGTGTGTGTGTGTGTGTGTGTGCGCGCGCGCGCATGCAACATGTACAACATCATGTCATCTGCAAATAGAGGAGGTTTTATTTCTTTCTTTCCAATAAGTAGCATTTATTTGTTTTATTTCTTTTTACAAAATAATCTCTCTGTCCCCATCTTGTTTTTGTAGCATTAATATATACCATACATGCTTCTATCATAATATTTACAACACTCAATTATATTACTTATTTACACATTTATTTTGACAATCCAAATTGCATAACACATCAGACTTAGTAATATCCATTATATGGTTGAATGCTTGAATCTCTGATGTTTTACTTTTGCATGATATAAAAATATAATACATTTGTGTTTTACAGTATACATCAAGTAAGTATAAATAACTTACTTGCAATTTTGGAATTTTGAAGCTACCCAATAGCATGCATTCAAATCATGAAATTTGCTGCTCCATTGGTCTTAATAGAAAGTATTAAAACCAGCTTTGATCTCTAAATTTTAACAAATTGCCCATAAAATGAAGGTCTCACAATTTCAACTCAATGTTTCAATGTTGAAAACACAGGGAGATAGAAAATAGATCTACAAATCCAGGTTGTCATATACAGCATAGGGACACAGCTGGTCATTCAGTAAAGGTTATATTGTGTAGTATCTGTCTTCACAGAGTGGAAGCTGGTACAGTGTATGATGAAGCAATTCCTTCTAGACCCTCAGTTTTATTGGGAACCACTGAGTCTTCCTCCACAGGTAGGTATTCCTCACCAGATCTGGGAAACCACCACATTCTTGCTATGTTAATGATCCTTCACACTCAGCTGAACACACTATTTCAGAGGATTATATAATTTGCTTTAAATTTAATAAAATACCATCTAAATGATCCATGCTTTATCTTTAGCAAGCCATCTCTTTAAATACTCATTAAAAGAATGACTGAAGATTGGAAGAAGATTTTGTTATAACATAGGCATATCTCAATCAACCACCAATCATCATAATAGTAATATATCCTAGAAACATGGCTTTAACATCTTAAAATTTGACTATTCAGTCAGAAAGCAGCAAGGCTACAAAAGCAGAACCCCAGAATCATCAGGTATGGAAAAATACCCATGCTTATTGTTAAAGAACATAATATGTATCTATATGTTAGTTTCTATTAAAGCCATTTAAATGTCTTGATTATGGCAAATGTGGTTATCAACTCAATATAAGATATATGTTAATAAGAAACCAATGGTACAATTTAGAGCAGGAATTCAGGAAACAATGCCTGGAATTTAAAGCTTGAGTATCCAAAATACACCCAATGAAGAGCCAGCTTGCAAAATGGCCCCATCCATATTCCAACTTTTAAGTTGATATAGCTTATTTAGAAACTGGCTGGCACTATTTGTCATGGTCTTAAACAGTCATCATAATCTTTTATTCCAAAAGGCTTAGTTAGTTTTCATACGTCCCTATATTATTTAAATTTTTTTTTTCCTTATACAACACTGACTTATATATTGTCCTTTATTCCACTCCCCTCTACAATATAAAGTCATTGAGCATAATTACCATTGTCTTCCTAGTCTTGTGCTTTCTTTTACTCTTCCTGATATGTGCTAGAGTCCTATGCATGGATAAATACCCAATCCATATTTGATTAATTGATGCCAAGAAAATGAAAAACAATTAAAATTTTTTTTATTAAACATGTATAACACAGTTAAATATATACTGCAGACCCACCCAAAGACTGCTAGCTAGTCTCAATCATCTTCCAGAGGCACCTAAGATTTTACCTATAACTACTCAACACTTCAGGGTCATAAATCCCTCTGTGCTTCTCCAGCATAATTATGATTCCCTGTCACCTCCACCAGTAGCTCCTCAGTTTCCACATCTTATCCATTATCTTCTAGGTGTCATACCTTAATTCTGAGTATTCCTTACATTGCCACCATTCTCAACCACTCCATTGGGTGGTATCTGAAACTCTTCGATTTCCCATAAATATTCCCAAACTCGGGCCTGCGCATTTAGCAAAAACGCTTTAACTGTTTGCTTTAACATTCAGAAAGTCACCACTTCTATTTTCAAGGTGAAACACTTGAAATACAACACTTGATTACAACACTTGTTAAACACACCCCATGGCTACTTTCCAACTATTCTTTTCTACCAAAGTGCCAGAAAACCTCTTTTTCCTAGTGCCATGACATCTAGTTAAAGTCCTTATATCACCATTGTTACTACCATTTGTTAATCTCCTTAGGCTCTTCATAACCACTGAGGGATTTGACAACTACCTCAAGCTATATATTCGATGCCTATGCTTTAATTTCAAAGCTTCTTCTGAAATCGAATGAACCATCATTCGTTGTAGTCAAAACAACCCATGGCTAAATTCAGAAAATGAACTAGAATTCTATCATCTCAGAAATCTTAAACTCCAATTACTAATCTCTGTTCTAAATGTCATTTGTCAACGTCTTCACTTTGTTATTCTCATTGTGTGAAAATTGAGATACCTAATTGCTGTAGAATTTCTGTCATTCACATTTATGCCACATCTAAGCAATTTCCCATGATGGTTCCTCATTTTAGTCAATCTCTTACCAGCCACTCTCAAATACTTAGTTCATTTATCTTTTTTTTTTTGGAGTCTGCAAACCTTCAAGTTTTAATAAGCCAACTCCCTGCTTATTCTAAACCTGCACTAGGGATGCTGTTTTTCTATATATCCATGGTCTCCAACTCCAGCTATCCTCTCAGCACAATGAACAATACTTTCTGTATGTCCCCTGTCAGCTTCCTTCTCAAATGCCTATAATTGCTGTTTCAAATGTTCATCATAGATCTGTAACTACTGCTTATGCTATATATATATATATATATATATATATATATATATATGCCATATATATTTTTAATTTGCATATTTGCATTAATTTGTTTTAAGACAATAAATAGCTGCAATTGGAAATAGACTTTCAAATTTGTGGGTAATTCTCTATCATGTATTTTTTTGCAACAAAAGCAGAAAATCATGTTGTACATTTATGAAATATGAAATTCCTTAGTGTTTTTTGAAAATGCTGAAAATCATAAACTCTAAATTTTATAAGTATAAGGTGTACACAAATAATAAATAGGAGAAAAAGATAATTTTTAAAGTAGATCTTAAATTCAGTTACCTAAATACACAACTGTTCCCACCCTATAAATATTTTTAACATGTATGATTATTTTTATTAAGAAACATATGGCTTGTCAATCATTTGAAAATGAAGGCAATTTTATATTATCTACCACATTTTAAGAAGCTAATCTCTATTGACTGAAATTTAAAAAAAAAATGTTTTAGAATAGTTTAAGATTTTCCCCCAAATTTTAAAAATAGTACAGGGAATTCCAATATGAGCCACATGGATTTTCCCCCATTATTAGC
Source organism: Leptonychotes weddellii (assembly GCF_054177405.1). NCBI lineage: Eukaryota > Metazoa > Chordata > Mammalia > Carnivora > Phocidae > Leptonychotes > Leptonychotes weddellii. The sequence continues at coordinate 98,481,443 of NC_138372.1, read as the reverse complement.
ATCTTATATTATTGATTCATTTGTCACAAATTAATGAACTAACACCAATACTTTATTATTAATTATAGTTCATATTTTATTCTGCTCTCTTAATCTTTCTTCTAATATCATTTTTCTTTTCCAGGATCTCATTCTGGATATTAAATTATATTTCGTTAACGTGTTTCTTAGGGTTCCCCCTTTTATTTTTTTTATAGATTTTATTTATTTATTTTAGAGAGAGAAAGAGGGAGAGGGAGAGTATGGGGCCAAGGGCAGAGGCAGAGGGAGAAAGTTTTAAGCAGACTCCATGTTGAGCACAGAGCCCTATGAGGGGGTCAATCTCAAGACTCTGAGATCATGACCTGAGCTGAAACCAAGAGTTTCTTACACAAAAAAGCTTTAGATGAAAGTAGATTGTCCGGGTTAAGAGGGAAATGACATAATGATAAATGGATCAACTTAACCAACTTAACCAACTGAGCCAAAATCAGTTGGTTAAGTGCCCAACTCTTACACCAACTCTTACATCAAGAGTTGGTATAAGAAATTAATATAGGTGCTCCAACTTCTTTTGATTAATATTAGTATAGTATATCTTTCTCCATCCTTCTACCTAAATCTTTTTTTGTTTAAAGTGTATTTATATAGACAGGATTTATTTGGGTCTTATTTCTTTTTATCATTCTGACAATCTGTCTTTTATTTTTTTATTTCTTTTAATTGATGTATTCAGGTCATTCACTCTCATGCTAGTTCATACCTGGCTTTCTGAAATTTCTCAAAATCATCATTTAAATGATCCTAGCAATTTATGGATCCAACAGTTTCTGTTCTAGGTAAGCCGATTTTTGTTGATGTGTCTATCGGGATATTTGCTTTTCCTTTTAGAGGTGGCAGATTGCCTTGTGTTCTTAGTTTGTTTGTTTATTTGTTCGTTTTGTTTTTTGTTTTTTTTTTTTGATAGCCCAAGAAAACTTGTTTTTTTTTTTAAAGATTTTATTTATCTATTTGAAAAAGAGAGAGAGATTGAGAGAGAGAGAGAGAGAGAGAGAGAGCACAAGTATGGGAGAGGGGCAAAGGGAGAGGGAGAAGCAGGCTCCCACTGAGGAGGGAGCCTGGCATGGGGCTCAAATCCAGGACCGTGGGATCATGACCTGAACTAAAGGCAGACATAACTGGTTTCTTAATTTCTCTTTCTGCTGCTTCATTATTAGTGTAGAGAAATGCAATGGATTTTTGGTACATTGATTTTGTATCCTGTGACCTTACTAAATTCATTTATCAATTCTAGTAGTTTTGGGTGGAGTTTTAGGGTTTTCTATATATAGTATCATGTCATCTGCAAATAGTGAAACTTTTACTTCTTCCTTACCAATTTGGATGTGTTTTATTCCTTTTTCTTGTCTGATTCCTGTGACTACAACTTCCCGTACTGTATTGAATAAAAAGGGTGAGAGTGGACATACTTGTCTTGTTCCAAATCTTAGGGGAAAAACTCTCAGTGTTTCACATTTGAGTATGATGTTAGCTGAGGGTTTTTCATATATGGGCTTTATTATGTTGAGGTATGTTCCCTCTAAACCTGCTTTATTGAGGTGTTGTGGTTTTTTTTGGTTTTTTTTTTTTTTGTCATGAATGGATGTTGACCTTTGTCAAATGCTTTTTCTGCATTTATTAAAATGATCATATATTTTTTATCTTTCTTCTATTGATGTGATATATCATATTGATTGATTAGCAAATATTGAAACACACTTGCATCCCAGAAATAAATCATACTTTATTGTGGTGAGTGATTTTTAATGTATTTTTGGATTATTTGCTAATATTTTGTTGAGGATTTTTGCATCCATGTTCATTAGAGATATTGGCCTGTAGTTCTCTCTTTGTTGGTAGTGTTTTTATCCAGTTTTGGAATCAGGGTAATGCTTGCCTTGTAGAATGAATTTGGATATTGTCCTTCCTCTTCTATTTTTGGAAAAGTTTGAGAAGAATAGGTATTAACTCTACTTTAAGTATTTGTTAGAATTCCCCTGTGAAGCCATCTGGTCCTAGACTTTTGCTTTTTGGGAGTTTTTTTAATTACTGATTCAATTTCATTGCTTGTTCAAATTTTCTATTTATTCCTGATTAAGTTTTAGGAGGTTATATGTTTCTAGAAGTTTATCCATTTTTTCTAGGTTGTTCAATTTGTTAGCATATAATTTTTCATAATATTCTCTTACAATCCCTTATATTTCTGTGCTGTCAGTTGTTATTTCTCCTCTTTCATTTCTGATTTTATTTGAGTCCTCTCTCTTTATTTTTATTGTTTTGATGAGCCTGGCTAAAGATTTATCAATTTTGTTGGTCTTTTCAAAAAACCAATTCTTGGTTTTATCGCTCTGTTTTATTTTATTTTATTTTAGTTTCTATTTTGTTTATTTCTGCCCTAATCTTTATTATTTTATTCTTTCTACTGGCTTTGGGTTTTGTTTGTTCTTTTTCCAGCTCCTCTAGCTGTAGGAGTGAGTTGTTTATTTGAGATTTTTCTTGCTTCTTGGGGTAGATGTGTATTAGTATAAACTTCCCTCTTAGAAGTACTTTTGCTGCATCCCAAAGAGTCTGGACCATTGTTTTCATTTTCCTTCATCTCCATGTAATTTTTTATTTCCTCTTTGATTTCTTGGTTGACCATTCATCATTTAGGAGCATGTTACTTAAACTCCAGGCATCTGTGGTCTTTCCAAATTTTTTCTTGTTGATTTCTAGTTTTATATCATTGTGGTCAGAAAAGATGTATGGTATGACTTTGATGTTTTGAATTTCTTGAGGCTTGTTTTGTGGGCTAATTCTATTCTGGAAAATGTTTTGTGTGCGCTTGAAAAGAATGTGTATTCTGGTGTTTTAGGACAGGATGTTCTCAATATATATGTTAAATCCATCCATTTCAATGTGTTATTCAATGCCACTGTTTACTTGTTGATTTTCTCTTTTGATAATCTGCCCATTCATGTAAGTAGGGTGTTAACGTATCCTATTATTATTGTATATTATCAATTGCTTCCTTTACGTTTGTTACTAAGTTCTTTAAGTATTTGGGTGCTCCCATGTTGGGTGCATAAATATTTACAAATGTATCTTCTTGTTGGATTGTCCCCTTTATTGTCATAGAGTACCCTTCTTTGCCTCTTGTTACCTTCTTCATTTTAAAGTCTATTTTGTACAATATAACTACTGTTACCTCAGCTTTCTTTTCACATCCATTTGCATGATAATGTTTCTCCACCCCTTCACTTTCACTCTGCATGTGTCTTTAAGTCTGAAATGAGTTTCTTGCAGGCAGCATATAGATGAGTCTTGTTTTTTTATTTATTTTGTCACCCCATGTCTTTTGATTGGAGCATTTAGTCCATTTACATTCAAAGTAATTATTAATAGATATATATTTTTGCCATTTTGTTACTTGTTTTATGGTTGTTCTCTGTTCCTTTCTTTTCTTGCTCGCTTCTCTCATGATTATTGGATTTCTTCAGTGGTATGCTTGGATACCTTTCTCTTTATTTTTTGCATATGTATTACTGGTTTTTAAATTGTTATTACCATTTGGTTTGTATAAAACATCTTCTGCATATAGCAGTCTATATTAAGTTGATGGTCACTTAAATTTGAACACATTCTTTAATCCTCTCCACCCCATGTTTTAGGTAAATGGTGTCATGGTTTACATGTTGGGGGGAATGGTTGTTTTTTGTTTTGTGAGTCCCTTGACTTTTTACAGATCTACTTCTTTTTATTGCTTTTGTGCTTCCCATTTTCCTTACTCTTGCTTATGATCTTTCCTTTCCAGAGTGCTTTTTTTTTTTTTCTTTCCAGAGCCCTTTTAAACTTTTTTGGTAAGTCTGGTTTAGTTGGTCATGAATTCCTTTGTCTGGAAACGCTTTATCTCTCCCTCTACTCTGAATAATAGCCTCGCTGGATAGAGTATTTTTGACTACAGTTTTTTCTTTTTTTCTTTTTTCTTTTCAGTACTTAAAAATTTTTTTTAAAAACATACAATGTATTACTTCTTTCAGGGGTACAGATCTGTGATACATCACTCTTACACAATTCACAATGCTCATTATAATACATAACCTCCCCAATGTCCATCACCCAGCCACCCCATCCCTCCCACCCTCCACCACTCCAGCAACCCTCAGTTTGTTTCCTGAGATTAAGAGTCTCTTATGGTTTGTCTCACTCTCTGGTTTCATCTTGTTTCATTTTTCCCCTCCTTTCCCCTATGATACTTTGTCTTGTTTCTCAAATTCCTCATATTAGTGAAATCATATGACACTTATCTTTCTCAGATTGACATTTTGCTTAGCATAATACCCTCTAGTTCCATCCACATCATGGCAAATTGCAAGATTTCATTTTTTTTTGATGGCTGCATAATTCTATTGTGTATACCTCTTCTTCTTTATCTATTCATCTGTTGATGGACATCTTGGCTCTTTCCATAGTTC
>NC_138372.1:98456714-98476471 GCF_054177405.1 Leptonychotes weddellii | reverse complement strand
TTATAGGGAAATAGGTTAAGAGAGAAATTTCTACAACTATATTCCAATATTAATATAAATGATTTAAAAAGAAAATTTTAAATAGAACAAATATTAATAAAATCGCAAAAATTCTGTTGTAGAAAAAAATCCACATAAATTCTTGTGGCTTAAATGAGATATATTTCTCACATGATGTGTTCATCATCATTCATCTGGTAATCTGCTACACAACTCCTCACTCCAATTCAGATCACGGCAGCAACCGCCATCACACCCCTTCCTAATGACCCTTGTAGAGGAAATAAGAGTTTTAAAGAGTCTTACATTATGAGTTAAGAGTTTCAAGCATATCATTTCTACACACAAGTGAATTTCCAGAAGAAGCCATATGACTCTATCCAAATATATGTGGGCTCAGAAATACACTCCTATAACATGGTAAGGAAATACACTTGCATACACACGCACACACACACACAAACACACAGACTTAGGAACCCTTAATAAAATAAGTATGTTATTTCTTCTTCAATGATATTCAATCCAATCACTCACAGAGGATACTGAGGATGATTTTAAAATAAAAAGATTTAAAAGAAAAAAAAAGAGCATATATCTAAACCAAAACCAAAACCAAAACAAAACAAAACAAAAAACAAAACAAAAAAGAATGTGGATATCTGAGGAAGATGGAAAAGCAAGGGATAAGGATCTGAGCCAAGAGTATGCTTGGAGACCAGAAAGGACACCAGTGTGAGGTATGAATGAGAAGAGTACAGTGGGATATAGAGTGTTAATGAGATGTCAGAGAAAATGCAGTTTTTGGCCTGATTGTTCAGGCCAGGGAGCCTAGAGTTGCCATTTGCTGAAACTAGGAAGATATGAGAGTAGCTGTATCAATGCTGGAGGAACTTTTTTAGGGTTATTGATGTGTTCAACCCACATGTAGGTGGGTTTGCCTAGTAGGTAGTAAGTGGGGGTCTGGTAGTTGATGAAGAAAAGACTTTGAAAACATGGGAGGTGATAATCAGCATCAGTAGAAGGATTAATATTAGAGCAAAACTGGCATCTTGTCTTTAAAAAAGAAAAGAAACAGAAGAAAATGGGATTTGGAATTTGTCAGAGGTACTTTGAGCAAATGCTGAGTCATGAGAATCTACTTGAACTTTGAAGGCCATGTGGTCATAGAGGTAGGTGGCCATGTACTCAGTAAACTCTGCAAAGGAGAAGAGAAAACAAATGCAGGTGTCAGAGTTTCAGTGGGTCAAGTGGCTACAAGTGAAAGGCTTAACATTTTCGATGGAATTCTTAAATGGGTCAAATTACAGCGTCTTAGGTGGTTAGGGATAGAAGTGTGGCCAGAGCAGAGCTGACAGACTGAGGAAAAGGGAAGGCCTCCAAGGTGGATGAGAGACACCTATATCCAAGAGCAGGAGGACTGGAAGTGAAAAGTGTAGCACAGTGACCACAGGACCCTGTGCACATGCCCACATATTTCTACCCCATCCTGGGTGCTATCATGAAGTCTTCTCTGCTACTCTTTTATGTATGTATGTATGTATGTATGTATGTATGTATTTTTCATTCATTCCAGTATAGTTAACAAATATTGTTATATTAGTTTTAGGTGTACAATACAGTGATTCAACACTTCTATACATTACCCGGGGCTCATCACAAGTGCACTCCTTAATTGCTTGTATTAACCAAAAATATATTTCTGCCATTTGCAATTCAGATTCCTGATTATAGGCTGTTAAATTTTTTAATGGCTTTCTGTTCCTCTAAGAGAAAATCTCAAATTAGAGGGAGAAGATAGGAGGCACTTTCAGGGTCTAGCCTTTGCTTACCTCTCCAGGATGCCTGCCAACCCCTTGTCTCTTGCTCTACAGGCTCCAAGGCTTCTGAGTGACTGTCAGCAACTGGAAGGCCTCTTATTCTCTCATATTCAGGCCACTGCAAAAGCTGATCCCAAACCTGTGGCAGCTATCCTATTACACTTAAGAGATGAAAAGATGCTATTTTCTTCTTGTCAGGAATTAATTTACTACAGGGGGATTGTTGGAGTAGAATTTCTTTGTTGTTTAGGAGAAAAACAAAATACTGGGTTGGGGAAAATAAATGTACTAAAACTAATATAGTAGCTTCTTACTATAATGAGAGTTATGCTTTTAGCAGTGAGTATCTGGGTTATATATAAAACTGTTAATGTTTTTCAGGTAGAAAATATAAATATGTTTTAAAAATTTTGACTTGAACATAGTCATTCGGGGTTTTAACCTGTGTTTGTCATCTGTCACTTGTAACACTTCCATTGGATTCAGGGCTAATTGCTTTAGGTGATGGCCTTCCTCTGTTCAGTTAATGCTGGGAAAGAGCTTGGGCTGATCACCCCCTTTGCAAAACAGTTTATTGCCACATTTTCATTGTCTTTGTGTAGTATGGTGTCAGTTTTTATTCCCAGTAATTCCCTATGTTTTGGTGCTAGTAAAGCACTTGGAGAGATTAAAAAAGAAAAAAAAAAAAGAAAAGCAGTACAAACCTAAAATACCTACAGAGCTCTTCATACAGCTCTTCCTGGAGAAATTGTAATTCCCAGAGAGCAAGGAGGCATCTGGCCACCAAGGAGCTTCTGGGTCCTTTAGTCCTAGAGCTGCTGGCTCAGTGGGAGCCCAAGTAAGAGCCCTGGGAGCCACTTCCAGTGGAGGTAGAGTGGATTTGGTGTGGTAGAAAGAGGCAAGAAAGAAAGGTGAGGAGCCTATGTGTGGAAGTGGGTGCAGCGAGGGGCTGGAGGTTTGGCACAGTCTGTGGAGCAGATGTGGGTGTGAATGAATGGGAGAGGACAGAGAGAGACTGGTGAGAAATGTGGGGAGTGATGAATTAGAATACATATAATGTTACTAGACATTACACAGAAGTAAGAATAATTTTAAGTCATCTTGAAATGCTGGATTTGTCTTCTTCTAATGCACATGTATGGAGAGACTAAACCCTATGGAGTTTAGAGATGAATCTGGGTCACATGCATGATGAAATATTTTGTTTCTTCTTCTCCAGTCTCTTAAACACTATGGTTGTCAACATTTTAACTCATTCATTGCTATCCCCATCCACATTAACCAACTCCAATGTGCTTATAGTGTTTTTCCATCTCTTTCTGCTTCTCTCTCCACTGAATTTAAAATGTATGCATCCAAGTCCTGCTGAACATGTTTTGCTTTTATACACTCTAGGTATATCATCTTATCCAAAACTTGCTGGTACTCATCATTTCACATCCAGAGCTGTTCTTTCTCCTAAAGCCCCATGAGAATAATTGGCATCACCATCCATACATCTGCCTGAGCCAGAATTCTGGGCATCACCCAGGCTTCTTCTTCACCTCCAGCATGCTGTCATTCACCAAATCTTGAAATTTTATTCCCCAAACATTCCATCTCCTATTCTCCATCCTGATTTTCTAGGTCTCACCTTTCCTCCCGGATGCCTTGCTACCTTCCTACCTTCTTAAAATCTCCAACACTTAGCAGTGTGAGAACTTGGACAAGGGACCATCTTTCTCTACCTCATTTTTTTAATCTATAAAAAATGGTGACCGTTTACTATAGTTTTCCTCAAAAGTCATGGTATGTGCCTATTATTTTAGCGTAATCATTAAATAGTGTCCCCTTTCTCTCTCAAATGAATGATACGTTACTGCTGTCACTTTAAACATGGGAAAACCAGTAACCACTTCACTGGGTTAAATGTGTTGGTTTAGTAAGTTAAAGGACCAGGATGGTGCCAGGCAAACAGTAAGCACTCTGCAAGTGTTATCAGTCATAATCGTAAGTAATTTTTATAACTGTAAGTTTTTCTTGCTAAGGCTTATTCCCATCTCATGTTCTACCTGTTGTCATTCCCCTGTTCACATCATGTTGTTGTCTTTGTTCTTGACCTTTGCCTAAGACTAGCCTTTGTCTCACATTCTCCCCAACATCCTTCTTCCATCTCCTTCCCTCCCTTCCTACTCACATACATGCACTCCATGGCTAATACTCAGTCATCCTTTAACCAGCAATCTCCCTTTCTAGAATAACAGTATACTTTTTATGTGCTTCTATTCTATGCACATTTTTAAATGAAATTATTATGTTTTCCTTGTCTCTATTCCAGTTGATGTCAGTTTCCTAAAGAGAGTGCTTGTATTCTGTTTATTCTTGGATCCCCATTACTTTGTGTAAGTGATGAATACATGGTAAATACTCCATACATATTTGCTGCACTGAACTCTCTGCAGTTTGTCTTCGGTGCTGAGAAAGCAATTAGAGCCTCCTCATGTGTACTCTGGCAGCGTGCATGTGATTTCCCCCCCATCATTTTCCTCTGACCAGGAGTTTCCCTGGCAACACATCTTTATGCTTTCTTTTAACTTCCCTTTTCTATCCCAAAATGTCTAATTTATTTGCAAAGACTTGGATTCTTTGCTAAACACCACAGGAGTTTGCCAATTTTAGACTCACATATTTGCAAGGTCCATCTAAAGAGAGTTGATTTGTTTCTTTTTATCATTTTCAAAAACATTAAGACACAATTTGCAAAAGAAACATAAAATAGTTTCTTCAAAGAGTTGTGTACCACTTAATGTGAATGAATCTTACTCTTTTAATTGAAATTACATGAATTCACAGGGTGTCTGAAGGGTGGTGGTGGGAAACAAGTGACAAGAACTACTCTAGCTTGCATAAGTTTTATTTCATATTGTGGGAATTAACAAAGTCACTTATCTTTTATTCTTCTCTCAAATACTATATGCACTGAACTCTCCTATCCTGCTGATTTGTTAGGGAGTTCTTTATATAAATTAATTTATAGTGCAGTCTTCTCCCAGCTCCATTACCTATGGTTATCTTAAGATGCAGAGGACCTAACCTGCTCTATAACACTGGAAACTTTGGTCCAAGTATGGTCACTACTGATGTTAGCCTCTTGAAGGTGGTGCCCCATGACTCCTGTGGGCAGAGGGTCTTTTCCAAGCCAGAGCCCAGGTTCTTGGGCTGGGAGTTTTTAATTAAATCTATAGTAGCTCCCTTTTGAGGCTCTTGCATCACATATGTATTCCAAAAATGTGTGGTAGTCGACTCTGTTGAAAAATGTTGGCCTCTGTCACCTTCCCAATGTTGGGAGAAACTTCCTCAATTAAGCTACATGTCCCTTCTTCCTCTTTCCCCTCTGATTCTAAACTTCTTACTCTAGGAAAATTCAGTGCATACTGAAAACAAGAATTCTTAACTTTGATGGGGGTTATGGAAAGCAAGCTCTAGAGTCCACATCTCAAAAGCATGTTATACTAAAATCCTTCCTCACACTGTGGTTGGCGGAGAGACATAGGAGACAGAAGAGGGACAGAATATTCATTTTTCATTCTTTGTGATATTTCTACATCAGTAAGAATTAGTATCTTATTGAGATACTAATTATCTTGTCACATGACTATTGAACACATATCTGCCAGGGGTTTCCTTAACTATTTTACATGTACCTCCCTCAAAACCCATAACAAATTTACTGGGATGCTCATTTTGCTGGTGAATAAACCGAGATTTGAAGAGGTAAAACTGAACAAGACATTACAAGTAGTTGTTACTACTAAATACAGGACTGAAATCATGGCTTTCTAATTTGAAACCTTATAAATTTGAATATTGTGGTACCTACAAGTTAGCTAAACTTGGAAATAACATATTTTTGCACAGAAGTTGGATCTCGTGATGGGATGACAGTATTGCTGACCTTACATTCCGAGGCAGAAGCTTTCCCTTTTTTAGTGCAGAAGACACTGAAATTTGAGAAGGGGTTTTTGGTTTAAGATTTACTGTTTATACGTTTCTCAGCCTCTTTCCCAATTCTGGGAAAACTTGGGCATCACAAGTGCTCAATCAATGTTGATATAAATGCATAAACAATGTTTTTATTGAGGAAGCTTATCTTTAGAAATAAAAGTCACATTTAATAGTGGTTAAAGTGTAGAATTTCAGGTTATTTGGATCTCAACAGGGGCAAAGTTTTAATGGAAAGAGCATATGTTTCAAATCACTTCTCTTCAATTCTGGCTCAGCCACTAGATAACCACATCCAAGTTACTTTGTAGTTCTGAATTAAATTTCCAGCTTTGTAAAATGGAATAAATAATTCTTGTCTAATAAGAGTGTTATGAAGATTAAGTGCTCTGTCTGTGAAAGCCTTTGATATACAGCAAATGTCTGGGTAGTCTTTTCCCCTTTTATTTTTCTTCTGGCTCCCTACCCCTTGGCACAGGCAATCACATCTCGCCACTTGTAATCAAGTAAGTTCACAAAATAATCTGGGACTTCATGTAGGTTTTAAAGGTGATTGCATTTTCTAATAACACACTATCAGTGTGTGAATTCTACCTGCCCTTATCATGCCCCAAGAGCTTATGATTAAAGGCACTTTGGTTAGATTCTGAGAGGAATTCTAACAAAACTGCAGTCAGTGATCCTGCTCTCCAATGGCATGTAGCCTGATAGCCAAAGGAAGGTTATTCATTTCAATGTCTAAACTATATAAGAGAAGTGGATGGAGTTAAAACTAGTTGCATATAAAGTGTCAAGATAGCTCACAGCAGGGAGAGAAAAAAAGTCCCACTTGAGAATTTACTAATGGTTTTGTAAGGAGTATGGCCTTTAGGTCTTGAATGACATGCATAGTTAGGGGAGGTCAGAAAAAGAAAAAAATGTAAAAAAGAAATAATGCAAAAAGTGTAAAGTATATAAAGTATTATTATAAAGTAATCTTTACAAATATCAACTTTAAGATACCAAATAATTACCAGCAATTAACCTCTAGTCAAATGTTTAACATTACCCAGTTCAATATCGAACAGTTTTCTACAAACTTAGATTTTGCCTAAAGTGAATTTATTTGGCACATAATTTAGACTCTTTTGCCCTCCCAAACTGGACCCACACACCTGAAAACATCTGTGACAAATTAATATATCCTATGAGACAGTCTTAAGGAAGTAAAAAGAAAACTAAATATCCCTGAAAGCCAATATTTAAGTGGAGTTCTCCAGAAGTAGGACCTCTTAAGGAGATTTTTGGATGGAGTGAGAGAAACAGAATGGACAAGGATAATGGGCCAAGCAAGGATGTGTTCTTGGCAAAATCTAGCCCTGGCCTAATCCAGGTGTGAGGAGTTGGGGTGGGGTGTCGTGAGCATTTGTGATGCAGAAAATTTCATGTTGGGAAAGTTGGTCAGATATCATTCCATGATACCAATCAGCTGTAGGACCAGGGTGTGCATATTGAATAGGAGGGCTCTAGCATAAGCTCCCAGGTTTACCAGGATGAGTAGGCACCTCTCAGCAAGAGGTAATTCTCTGAAGAAAGCATCGAGTATAGCCACAGCAACTGCAGCCGCTGGGTAACTCGTGCATAAGAGAAATCTGGATGAGACACTAGCAGCATCTATTGTGTGCCTCTCAAGTCTCTCAGATCCTCTTCCTACTTGTATCAAGTTCTTAAGTTCGCTTTACAAGCATACCAGTCCCAGAACTTCTGGTCACAAAAGCTGGTGAACTTACACCAGGAAAGTTGGTGGAACAAATGAAAGCTTCCACAACTACACTTAGTCTCAAGACTATGGATGATATGTATCACCTCCTTCCACTGCCCATTGCACATTCTGCTTCCTCTTTGCAAGCACTTCTCTTCTCATTAATTTCTTCCATGGTGAGCTGGACTCTTTTATCACTAAGGGTTCAGAGCCTTTGATTAGCATATACTTCTCAGGCTGAGGTGCTATACTTGCTTAATTACTGGGCCTGGGAGTACCAAGGGATGCCATATTGTAATATCAGAGTGTGAAACTCTGCCTCTGTTATGACCTTGCCATTCTCAGCATGGAAGTAGATACATGGAATCAACCTATCACCAAATGACCAGTTGGTCCCCCAGAAGGATGGTATCACTGGGGGTAGGTCACAACTGGTCTTTCTTGCTGCCCTGGCAAAATTCAGCAAAGGCAGTGACTGTGTGAATCTTAATGAGAGGGAACCCATGGTACTGGGGCCAGCATGGCTGCACCTTTGCCACCAGAGCAGCTTTGTCTGTGAACTCATTTAAAACCCTGGGGTGTCCTAGGACAAAGGCCAGCTTTCATCAGCAGGTGAATTCATCCTGACTTCTTAGTTCTTCAGTGACTGTGCTGCAGTGAATGCTCTTTAGAAGGAATTAACATGCAACATAAATATTTTTACACTTTGTGTAAGCCTATAGGTCTATCCACATATTTTTCCTGGTCAAATATTCACCATTGCCTATATATCTGTACCTTGAACTATCCCTGGTCTCCACACAAAGTAGATGGCCTGGTGGCTTCCCTGGTCCTTAGCCATCAAAGGACTCCCCCTCATTACTGCCTTAGAACCTCTCCTGAGCATGGCTGGGGTGCAGCAGTCTCTGCTTAGCTTGCACAAACCTGCCAAGCTGACCCTGTGAACCACAGTTAGGTGTTTACTTCTCTGTTTAGCTGGTTATTAGGAACCCTTCATGAGGCTGGAGGCATGCGCTGAAGAAGAGCCACTGAGGCAACAAAGACCAATGACATGGAGGCCTGAGCCATGTGTTCCTGAAGCTTAGGGCTCCTTCCAGACAATTTGAACCCACTCTTGGTATTTCATGCCTATATTACGACTGATGGGTGCTGTGCTGCCTGATAATATGCACTAGTGTGTTTGATAGTACCAAGGTAATAATGGGCAGTGCTAACCTCACGGTCCCTCAACGTGCTGTGTTTAGATGCTTTGTGTCTCTCAGGGTCTGCTAGCATGCCAGGAGCTGCTTTTCAAACAGTAGTTGGTCCTTGCTACAGATACCGTGGTCTTATTCAAGAAGCTAGACTATGGAGACTTGCCAGAGGCTTCATGAGGTATCTTTTTCTACCCCACAAACCTTAAGAACCATGGTGCTGGCTGTACCATGTGGTCCAAGACAACATAAGTCTTACCAAAACATGCCAAATACCTGTTACATTCCAATTTGCATGGTGCCATTAATACAATGAACCAAAGAGATAGTCTGTGGACTTTCACATGGTCCAGGTCCTGAGACTCTATTGTTAGAGAAAGCAAGGGAGTTAATGTAGACTTTTCATTCCATGACCATTCTATGAGCACAAATTGCTTATGATTCTCCCTGTTGATGAGTAAGAATAATATATTTTCCAGATCAGTAGCAGCATATCACATATGCAGGGTGTGTTGCTCCAGCAAAGCTACAACATCAGCATATGAGCTGCAACTGATAGTGATAATTTACTGTCACCTGCACTAGTCCAGCTGGTAGTATAAAGTATCTCATATTTTGCTGTGTTTTCTGATGAGAAAATGGCAAACAATTGATTAAGCATTTGTGGTGAGACATTAAAAAATGTCAGACCAATATCTTAACCGAGTAGGAAAGTGACATAAAAGGGACAAAATAAAACCAAAAGATAACATCACTGAGGTTGATTTCCTGATTTTACATGTTTTAGTGATTATCAATATATCATGCATTGTGTATTTCATAGACTATAAAAGCAAAATTTAATTGCTTAAAATGTGTTTCAAAATCTGTGCTAAAGTATTAAGTCATTTTGTGGGGGCTTTTTGACAACAAATTTATCCTACTGGAAAAAAATGTTTATTTTCTTTACATCCTTTGGGAGAATTTTATGTCTTAGTCTCAGAGTTCATCCTATACTCTGTGCATTTCAGTGGTTAATATAGCTAAGTAAGGTGAGCAACAGATAATTTAAATCAATGTTATTTTAAAGATAACGTTTGATGGCAGTAAAATAAAACATACACTGCCATCAGACTACAAGGTGCAAAAGTACAGCACAAAGACTGTTATTTAAATTCTAGAGGATATTTAGTAGAGAAGTAATGAAAGATCCAGATAAGAACTTTTGAGGACAATAAACACAGGTACTCTTACAAACATTAACTAGTGAACTGACTGTTATCAGAAGACAAATCAGAGTTTTAGAGTTAAAGTTTTTATCTTCTACATTGAGAAAGATAGATTTAAGTTTTGTACCAAAGCAAGAGGACTGGTTATATGAAGACAATGAGAACATCTGGTTTCTTAGTGCTATATTGCTATCTCTGCTTCATAATGAGGAGGCAGGCTAAAAGGATAGAAGCAATCACGGGCTAACGCAGGCCATGACCAGAATTTCCTTGTCAAAATTTCCCTACCAAGTCTTCTATTAGGTAGATTTTGGTCACTACCATGAACAAGTATTGTGGGCCAAAATCTCTTTTAGACATAATTTTTAAACAACTTTATTGAGGTTGATGTATGATAAATGGGACACATGTAAATGTATAATTTGATAGGTTTGATATGTGTATACCTGTGAAGCCATTACCATATTCGGGATAATGAACATCATATCCGTCATCCTCAAGTGTCTTTCTGTCATTTGGTAATCTCTCTCTTGAGTCTCCTTGGCCCACTCTCCATTTCCAGGCAATTTTGTCACTTTAGATAACTTTGCATTTTCTAAATTTTATAGAGATAGTACAATATGCACTCTCCTTTTTGTCTCTCTTTTTAAATTAAATGATTATTTTGAGATTAGTCCCTGGGGTTCCTTGTCCAATGAATCATTCCTTCTTATTGGTGAGCAGTATTCCATCATATACAATACAATAGTTTATTTATCCATTCATTTATTGACAAGCATTTGGGTCATTTCATTTTGGGGTAATTATGAATTAACTGGCTATGGGCCTTTGTTTCAGGTCTTTTATGGTTGCACATTTAACTTCTCTTGGGTAAGTACCTAGAGCAGAATGTCCTGGTTATATGGTAGGTGCATGTTTTACATTTTAAGATGCACTTTTTTTTTTTCCTCAAAGCAATTGTACCACTTCACTTTCTCACCAGCAGTGTATATACTCCTCTACCTCTTTGCCAACATTTTGTATGGAGACTGTGATTTTAGACATTCTAGAGGGTGTGTAGTGATATCAATTTGTGGTTTTAAATTGCCTTCCCAAATGACTAATGAGTTTGAGTCTACTTTCATGTGATTTTTTTTGCAATGGATATTTCTTTCATGGAGGATCTATTTAATATTTTGTTCATTTAGAATTTTTTTTATTTTTTCTTCTTAATGAGTTTTAAGAGTTCTTTATATATTTTGAACACAAGTCCTTTATCATATATGTCGCTTGATGTTTTCTTCCAGCTTCTGGCTTGTATTTTCATTATCTTAACAGTTTTGAAGAGAAGAAATTC
The DNA here is from genome assembly GCF_054177405.1 of Leptonychotes weddellii. Taxonomy (NCBI): domain Eukaryota; kingdom Metazoa; phylum Chordata; class Mammalia; order Carnivora; family Phocidae; genus Leptonychotes; species Leptonychotes weddellii. The sequence continues at coordinate 98,465,192 of NC_138372.1, read as the reverse complement.
ATAATTTTAATGAAGTTAAATTTATTATTTATTTTATGCATTATGTGTTTGGTATTGTATATAAGAAATCTTTGCCTTTCCCAAGGTCACAAATATTTTGTTATTATTTCTCCCATAGTTTTATATTTTTAAGTTTTGTATTTGGGTCTGTGACCCATTTTAGGTTATTTTTTGTATATGTTGCTATATATGTGTGTGTATATATATGTATAAAAGTTATTTGATACACATAAATTTACATTTTATTTGGATTATATATTTTATTATATATAGTGTATTCTCCATTCTTCACAGATTTGTCTTTGAAACTTTGTCAAATATCAATTGACTACATGTATGTATATCTACTTTTACACTATTCTGTTCTATTGACTTTTTTGTCAATTTTGATGCTTAAATCACACTTTCTTGAATACTGTGTCTGTGAAATAAATTTTGATGTCACATGTTGTTTTCTTCATCCTTTAAGATGATCATGTTTTCCTTTCAATCTGTTAATATGGTGGGATTTAATAATTTATTACATTAATTTACTGTCAGCATTACTTTTTTGTATTATCCCTTTTTTAATATTGGATTTGATTTATCAAAATTTTGTCAAGAATTTTTGTATCAATGTTCATAAAAGATATCAATCTGTAGCTTCCTTTTCTTGTCGTGTCTTCATTTTATTTTGTATGAAGGTATTGATGATCTCATTGACTGAATTGAAAGCATTTTTCTCCTGTTTAATTGTCTGTAAGAGTTTGTTTAGAAATGGACTACTTCTTCCATATACAACTGATAGAATTCCTAAGAGAAGTCATCTGGGCCTGTAGATATATTTATGGGAAATTATAAACCACAGATTTAATTTTCTTATTCAATGTAGAGCTGTTTCTTTTGAATGAGCTTTACAGATTATATCTTTAAGGGAATCTGTCCTCTAAATTTCCAATTTATTGGTATAAAGCTATTTATAATAATTTCTCATTATCCTTTTAAGATCTCTAGAATCTGTAGTGATGTCAACTTTAGCATTTATATTATTGATAATTTGTGTCTTTTCTTTTTTTTCCTATCCAATCAGGTTCCTTGTTTCCTTTTTCTTTTTTTTTTTAAGGTGGAAGCTGAGGTCATTGATATAAAGCATTTTCTTTCTCTTGCTCAGACTAGATAATCTTATTTCATGTATCTTCATGTTTGCTGATTCTTTCTTTGCCTACTAAAAACTAGTGATGAGCTCCCCTATTTAACTTTTTATTTCAGCTATTGAACTTTCCAACTCCATAGTTTTTCACTGGGTTATTTAAAATAAGTGCTACCTCCTTACTAACATTCTTCTTTTGGTAAGACAACTTCTCATACTATAGGAAACTATAGTTCTTTAGAGATTCTTTAGACATGGATATTTCACTATCTGAATATATTTTAAATAGCTGACTTAAATCTTTGTCTAGTAAGTTCAATATTTGGTGTTACTCAGTGACAGTTGCAATCTTTTTTCTTCTGAAAATTGGATATTTTAAATAACATAATGTAATAACTCTGGAGATTAGATTCTTCCTTCTTCCCCTGGTTTGTTGTTGATGACTGTTGTAGTATTTGTTTGTTAAATGACTTGCCTTAACTTATTCTGTAAAAATCTATATTCTTTATCATATGTAGACAATCAAGCCTTGATTCATTTAGCTTAGTGTTTAGATAATGATTGAACAGAGATTCTTTTTAATTGTTAGAACCATTAGGTCTCTCCGTCTTTGTCTAGGGGCTCTATGTGCATGTTAGGGCATGCCTTCAACACACAACCAGACATCTTATCACTTTGCCTTAGCCTTTACTTCCTGCTTGCACAAAGCCTAAAAGTCAGCCGGACATGTGAGCTTAGGTACATCTCAAGGCTTTTTTGAATATGTGTATAGGCCCAAAATACCCATAACCCTATGCAACTGTGAGGCCTTCTAGATTCTTGGAAATTTGTCAGAGTTTTTCAAAGCCCTTATGGACATCAATTTCACAACTTCTCCTTTTAAGCTTTTTGATTAGTCTATGTTTGCACAGACTGCTATCCACCAGTGTAGGTAACCATGACACTAAAACAATTGCCTATAATTAATATTGATAATAATAATATGGAGAATATTTTCTCATTGGGCAAGTGCTGCGTCAAGTCTAATTCAAACAGCTTTGAAAGTGATTCTTCCTTGAAACCCCAGACAGGTCAAATAATGACAATTCTTTGGGAATGAATCTTTGAAAGAGCTGCAACCCATTCTGCTTGCTTTTCTCCCTCCTAGGTGGGTAATGCTGACCAGGAATGTTGGATGTTAATTTTCAAGGATACCAGGGAGCTAGAGAATGGGCAATGTGACTAGAATAAAATTAAAATGTCACAAAATGTATTATTCTTACTGAGATTCAGCAAGTTTTCTTTTTTCTTAAATTCAATTAGCCAACATATAGTACATCATTAGTTTCAGATGTAGTGTTCAGTAATTTATCAGTTACAATTAATACTCAGTACTCATCACACCACATGCCCTCCTTAATGCCCATCACCTAATTACCCCATTCGCCCACTCACTACCCCTCCAGCCACCCTCAGTTTGTTTCCTATAGGTAAGAATCTCTCATGGTTTTTCTCCCTCTCTGATGACTTCCCATTCAGTTTTCCCTACCTTCTTCTATGATCCTCTAAGCTGTTTCTTATGTTCCATATATGAGTGAAACCGTATGATAATTGTCTTTCTCTGATTGACTTATTTCACTCAGCATAATATACTTCAGTTAGATCCATGTGGAATCACCTTTGCAGCCTAGGAATAAATCCTGCCTGGTTGAGGTGAATAATCCTTTTAACAATAAAAGGATTTACTGTATTATTGGATCCTATTGGCTAGTATTTTGGTGAGAATTTTTGCATCCATGTTCATCAGGGATATTGGTCTGTAATTCTCCTTTTTGATGGGGTCTTTGTCTGGTTTGGGGATCAAGGTAATGCTGGCCTCATAGAATTAGTTTGGAAGTTTCCCTTCCATTTTTGTTTTTTGAGACAGCTTCAGAAGAATAGGTATTAATTCTTCTTTAATTGTTTGGTAGAATTCTCCTGGGAAGCCATCTGGCCCTGGAGTCTTGCTCATTGGGAGATTTTTGATGACTGCTTCAATTTCCTTGCTGGGTATGGGTCTGTTCAGGTTTTCTATTTCTTCCTGTTTCAGTTTTGGTTGTTTATAAGTTTCCAGGAATGCATCCATTTCTTCCAGATTGCTTAATTTGTTGGCATACAGTTGCTCATAATATGTTCCTAAAATTGTTTGTATTTCCTTGGAGTTGGTTGTGATTTCTCCTCTTTCATTCATGATTTTATTAATTTGGGTCCTTTCTCTTTTCTTTTTGATAAGTCTGACTAGGGGCTTATCAATCTTATTAATTCTTTCAAAGAACCAGCTTCTAGTTTCATTGATCTGTTCTACTGTCCTTTTGGTTTCTATTTCATTGATTTCTACTCTAATCTTTATTATTTCTCTTCTCTTGCTTATTTAGGCTTTGTTTGCTGTTCTTTCTCCAGCTCCTTTAGGTGTAAAGTTAGCTTGTGTATTTGAGTCTTTTGTAATTTTTTGAGAAAGGCTTGCATTGCTATGTACTTCCTTCTTGGGACCACTTTTGCTGTATCCCAGAGGTTTTGAACAGTTGTGTTTTCATTTTCATTTGTTTCCATGAATTTAAAAAAAATTTCTTCTTAAATTTCCTGCTTGACCCATTCATTCTTTGTAGGATGCTCTTTAATCTCTAAGTACTTGGGTTTCTTCCAAATTTCCTCCTGAGTTCAAGTTTCAAAACATTGTGGTCTGAAAATATGTAGGCAATAATCCCAGTCTTTTGGTACATGTTGATACCTGATTTGTGACCCACTATGTGATCTATTCTGAAGAATATTCCATGTGCACTTGAGAAGAATGTATATTCGGTTGCTTTAGGATGGGATGCTCTGTATATATCTGTGAAGTCCCATCTGGTCCAGTGTGTCATTCAAAGCCATTTTTTCCTTGTTGATCTGCTTAGATGACCTGTCCTTTTCTGTGAGTGGGGTGTTGGAGTCCCCTACTATTATTGTATTATTATCAATATGTTTCTTTAATTTGGTTATTAATTGGTTTATATAATTCCCTGCTCCCAAGTTAGGAGCATAAATATTTATAATTGTTAGCTCTTTTTGTTGGATAGACCCTTTCAGTATGATATAGAGTCCCTTTTCATCCCAATAGTCTTTAGTAATTTGTCTGATATAAGGATTGCTATTCCAGCTTTCTTTTGATGTCCATTATCATAATAAATGGTTCTACACCCCCTCACTTTCAACCTGGAGGTGTCTTTAGGTCTAAAATGGGTCTCTTCTAGACAGCATATCGATGGGTCTTACATTTTATCTAATCAGATACCCTGTGTCTTCTGAATGGGGCATTTAGCTCATTTACATCCAGAGTAACTATTAAAAGATATGAATTTAGTGCCATTGTATTACCATAAAATGCCTGTTTCTGTAGATTGTCTCTATTTCTTTCTGGTCTGTGTTACTTTTGGGCTCTCTCTTTGCTTACAGGATCCCATTTAATATTTCTTGCAGGGCTGGTTTAGTGATCACAAATTCTTTTAATTTCTGTTTGTCCTGGAAGCTCTTTTCTCTCCTTCCATTCTGAATGACAGCTTTGCTGGATAAAGTATTCTTGGTTGCATGTTTTTCTCATTTAGTACCCTGAACATATCATGCCAGCCCTTTCTGGCTTGCCACATCTCTGTGGATAGGTCTGATGTCAGTCTAATGCTCCCACCCCTGTATGTTAAATGACCTCTTGTCTTGAGCTGCTTTCAGGATTTTCTATTTATGTCTGAAATTTGCAAGCTTCACTATTATATGTCTGGGTATGGATCTATTTTTATTGATTTTGGGGGGGTATTCTCTCTACTTATTGAACTTGAATGCCTATTTCCTTCCCCAGATTAGGGAAGTTCTCAGCTATGCTCTGTTCAAATATGTCTTCTCTTCCTCTCTCTTTCTCTCTCTTTCTTCTTCCTCTGGGACTCCAATAATTCTAATATTATTTCATTTTGTGGTATCACTGATTTCTTGACCTGTCCCCTCATGGTCCATTAATTGTTTTTGTCTCTTTTCCTCAGCCTCCTTCCTTTCCACCGTTTTGTCTTCTATGTCACTGACTCTCTCTCTTCTGCCTCATTTATCCTAGTTGTTAGAGCATCCATTTTAGACTGCATATCAGTTAAAGCATTTTTAATTTTGGCCTCCTTAGATTTTATTTCTGCACTAAGAGATTCTCTAGTGTCTTTTGTAACTTTTTTCCAAGCCCATCTAGTAATTTTATAATCATTATCCTGAATTCCAGCTCTGACATTTTACTTATATCCATACTGATTAAATCTGTGGCAGCGAATATTACCTCTGGTTCTTTCCTTTGTTGTGGACTCCTTCTAGTCATTTTTCCCAGAAAATAATGGAAGAATGAAAGAACAAAATAAAAAATATCAAGCATGACCCAAGTGAAATACACACTAGACAAATCTGAAGGGGTCAGAAACCAAAAAAAGAAAAGAAAAAGAAAAGAGGGAGAGAATATAATCTTGCAGGTGGACATAACAGGGTGATCCAGTTAGTCCTGGGTGTATTTTGGTCTGTTTGTTAGAAGAAACTAAATCCCATAATTGTAAAGAAAGAAAAACATATATCTGTATATAATCGAATACAGTGAAAGGAAGCCAAAGATGAAGAATATATCTATAAAATGTAAATGTAAAAATAAAAATTAAAAAAGATTTGATAAAATAAGAATCTTGTTGAAAAAAAAAGAAAAAAGAAAAATATTGAAACTGAAAGACTAAAGACTCATGTGAAAAAACCTCTAATTCTATATACTATTTTCCCCTAGGTTAGGAATTTTTTGGTTTTGAGTGATATAAAAATGGTGTTCCCCTGAGGATCCTGCTGGTCTTCTGGGGGAGGGGTCTATTGTACTGATTCTCAGGTGTCTTTGTCTGGGCAGAGTTGCATCACCCCTTGCCAGGGGGCTGGGCTCAGCATAAGCTGCTTTGAATTGCTCTATGTAACTTTTGTTCCCTGATAGCTTTTCAGGCTGCTTTAGAGAGTGGAAAAAAAGGAAAAAATGTTGGTGCCCCGATCTCCAACCCGGGAGCTGAAAGACTGTGGCTGCCACTCTTCAGTGCACCCTCAGGGAAAGGCAGTCAAACCCTTTCATATGAACCAAACTTCCCAGACTCCTGTGATGCACACCTGCACCAATCTTCCAGGGGAGGGAGGGGTGTCTCACCACCCCCTTGGCTAGCTGGGCCCCTGCTCAGGGAGCAATTGCCCCATCATGCATGTACCCACTCTGCTCCTCCTGGGGTAAGGAGCTGTATTTCTCAGCTGTTGTCTCTTGCTGGGTCCCTGCTTGGAGAGCGGTTACCTGATTAATAGGTTGTTTATGGCAACACCTAGCTAAGAGGTCACTCCAGAACTTGCTAATTGTAGCCAACTTCCCTGCTCCTATGCTTTGGAACTCTGCTGCATTCAGGCAGCCCCATTATTTCTGTGACCCTTGTGATCCTGAGACCACACTGTCTCACCTAAGTTTCTGCCCCACTTCACCACCTTAGCACCTTTCAGGCAGAAATGTCCCTCATAGGAGCAGACTTCTAAAAGTTCTGATTTTGTGCTCCCCTGCTTTATCACTTTCCAGTACCTGGCTTACGTAAGCTCACTTCTCCCATGGTTTATCTTCCAATACATCCCCTCAGATTCACATCTCTGCACCTCCTACCTTGCAAAAAGTGGAAGCCTTTCTATTTGTAAAATTGCAGCAGTTATTTTCTTAGATCTCAGGTTGAATTCACAGGTTGTTCAGAATGATTTGATTGATATCTAGCTGAATTCAAGGGACCAGATGAAACAAGGGTCTCCTACTCTTCCTCCATCTTTCCTCTCTAGAATGATTCAGCAAGTTTTCTTAAATAAATGCTTTTTCTTTGCTGCAAAGATTTGGTTAATTTCAACTAAAAGTTGATTTTGACATTTTTGATACTCTTTCTCATTGCTTTTATGGAGAAAATAATTTTCAAAGGTCCTTTTTCTACCATTTTCACTGACATCACCCCATGCTTGTAATTTTTCTTTGGATGTCAGACACTGTAAATTTTACCTATTGAATGCTTGATATTTTTGTATACCTGCCAATATTCTTTAACTTTGTTCTTAATGCAGTAAAACCTCTTAGAACAAGTTTGATATTTTTTAATACTTTAAGCATTAGATAAGCTAGATCAGAGGAATACTTATTCTAGTGTTAATCTTTCCTCAGTACAGAACCAAAACTCTCCTAGTATTCTAGCCAGTGGCCCATGAATTATAAAATTTTATTTTCCACCATTTTGTGGACGGGACTATCCTAGCTTTGTGTGAGCTCCATGTACAGTTCTCTGTATTTTTTTTTCTTTTGCTGTTTCTTTGCTCTGTCTTAGACATATTTTCTTTACATGCATGTACTGATTAGCACTCAACTAAATAATGAGGAGGAAATTTTGAAGATTTACAGAGTTTTCTATCCTATGGATTCTTGGAATTTTGGAATCTCAGGACTCCATTTCAAGGAGACTGGTAGGTTCTGACTGGGTTCTCCCTTTCTGTATAAGGCCTGTAAACTTTATAAAGATGCAACCTAAGGAAATTATAGTACTTCATTCTTAGGTTTCTTTTTTCAAAGGGATCATGGTTTTTCTTTTCTTGTTGATCAATACTGAGTGTCATTGAATTCTATATTTTATTTAGAATAAATAAATTTAAAAACTTTAAATGGCATGGTGAATCTAACTTCTGTTATTTCATCTTGACTGGAAACAAAAGTCCCCAATATAGTTTTCAAATTTTAATATGCTTGCCTTTTGTTATCACTGTGCTTTCTAATACTTTCAGTACTTTCTTTCTTAAAATGCAGCCAGTCACTTTGAAGCCTTTAAAAAGAATTTTTATCTGAGGTGGTATTCTTCAGTTACTTGGTAGAGGACCTTTATCAAATATAATTGAGATTGCTTAGGGTTTTATTTTCACCTAAGACACCATTTTTTTTATTATGCTTTGTTAATCACCATACATTACATCATTAGTTTTTGATGTAGTGTTCCAAGATTCATTGTTTGCATATAACACCCAGTGCACCATGCTGTACATGCCCTCTTTAATACCCATCACCAGGCTAACCCATCCCCCCACCTCCTTCCCCTCTAGAACCCTCAGTTTGTTTCTCAGAGTCCGTAGTCTCTCATGGTTCATCTCGCCCTCCAATTTTTGCCTCTTTATTCTTCCCTTCCTGCTTTTTTTTTTTTTTAACATATAATGTATTATTTGTTTCAGAGGTACAGGTCTGTGATTCAACAATCTTACACAATTCACAGTGCTTACCATAGCACATACCCTCCCCAATGTCTATCACCCAG
>NC_138372.1:98435106-98456214 GCF_054177405.1 Leptonychotes weddellii | reverse complement strand
ATTCTTAATCTCAGGAAACAAACTGAGGGTTGCTGGAGTGGTGGGGTTGGGAGGGATGGGGTGGCTGGGTGATAGACATTGGGGAGGGTATGTGCTATGGTGAGCGCTGTGAATTGTGCAAGACTGTTGAATCACAGATTCGTACCTCCGAAGCAAATAATACATTATATGTTAAAAAAAAGAAGAATAAGATAGCAGGAGGGGAAGAATGAAGGGGGGAAATCGAAGGGGGAGATGAACCGTGAGAGACGATGGACTCTGAAAAACAAACTGAGGGTTCTAGAGGGGAGGAGGGTGGGAGGATGAGTTAGCCTGGTGATGGGTATTAAAGAAGGCATGTTCTGCATGGAGCACTGGGTGTTATATGCAAACAATGAATCATGGAACACTACATCAAAAACTAATGATGTAATGTATGTTGATTAACATAAGAAAAAAAATGATGTAATGTATGGTGATTAACATGACATAATAATAAAAAAAACCACATAGCCAAATGGTTCAGCAACTATGGAAAGCAGTTTGGTGAGGTAGTGTTGTTCTTGTTTTCATTTGTTTGTTTTGTTTTTCGTCTTGTTTTGCTTTGTTTTTATAAAGTTAAATCAACACTTACTCTATGACCCTGTACTCAATTTTAGACACTCACCCAAGACATAAAAAACATATCTGTGTCATGATTTGTAATCAAATGTTTATAGTAGCTTTATTCAAAATAAAACAAAGTTGGAAACAGCACAAATGTCCCATCAATTGATGACTGGGTAAATAAATTGTAGTGCATCCACACAGTTGAATACTACCCAGCAAAAAGGAATGAACGATTGACACAGTCAGCAACATGCATAAATCTCAAAAGGATTATGCTAAATTACAAAAGCCATACCAAGAAAATTGTTTATGACTGTATGTACATGAGCTCTACAAGAAACAAAATGAGAATGACAAGAAGCATATCAGTGCTTTCCCGGACCAAGTATGGGGGAGGCAACAGATTGTAAAAGAGCATGAGGACATTTGAGGGGATGTTCAAATATTGAACATCTTGTTTATGGTGTTGGTTTTATGACTGCATGCATTCATTAAAGTTTACTAAACCATAAGTTAGTGAATATTGTTGTAAATTATACTTCAATAAAGCTGATTTTTAAAACAGCAAAATTATCTTTCTCTGGTTTCTCACTCTTTTTGTTAGGTCCTCTGATAACTCCTTTATGCATGTTTAATTGAGTTCTCAGTTATGGATTTTGACAGTTTATACACAGAGTTCAAGTTTCATGCTTTTTGCAGTTCTCTTACTGCTAATATTTCCTCTTTAAATTTTTAACTGCTTTTCCAGCTTTTGAACTAAGAGCCAGTAAGTTTCTGCCGTAGCTTCCTTCACCAGAAACCATGGGCACTGGGGAGCCATCTTATATCAAAAATTCAGAAACTCACAATTCTTCTTCTTCCACTTGTACTTCTGAGAATAAACATTTCTTTGGCTTTATTTTTGCTTTTGAATGCTCTCCAGCATCTTTAAATAGTTTCTTTTTAATGCCCTTCTATAATTGTTATTTCTGGGAGGGCTCATACAACCACTTCACTTGTCAACATTACCAGAAGTTTTTCAATTAGGGCCCAGACGGTTCCATGGAATGATTTTCTTAGGCTCCTGGTTCTGCCCTCTAGGCTTCTGTTTATGCTCTCTGAGTCACATCCCATTTCCTGATCATAAACAGCTGGGGGTTCAAAGTCCTCTTAAACTTTGGCATTTTCTCTGTCCCTTTAAAGTCAAGGTAGTGGTGTTTTCACCAGAATAATTCTTCTAAAAATTGTGCAGATTTTTTTATTAATTTTGTTGGGATTTACACTAATAAAACAAAAATCCAACTACAAAATTCTTTGAGATGTGCTGTTCTCTATCTTGAGCTTCCTGTAAAACTATTCTTACTGTTCTTAGAAGTTTACTTTTAAAGAGAAAATTATGAAGCCTGTACCTGAGGTATTTCAAAGGACTCTGTCTTTCGGAAGGCTTTGATCAGATGCCACCTTAAGTCTTTCTGAGTTTTAATAATGGGGCTTAAAGACTCATCCTCTATTTTATTTTTTTCCCAAAGCCATCTGGAGAGGCTGGGAATAGTAAAAAGTATTATTTTTGAACGCTTTATATTCTGACTCCTTTATAGGCCCTTTAAATTTTGCTTGAAACTTGAATAGCTCCTTTTTAGCTCATCTCTCTTCCTCTAATTTTACTACAGGCATCTAGAAGAAGCCAGGTATTTGTTTGTTTTTTTGTTTTGTTTTTTTTATAATATTCTGCTTAAACATTCTACTAAGCTAAATCTTTGATTTCTTAGGTATATTTCCTGTTTTCCACATTTTTGCAGGTGACAGTATTACCAAACTTTACATCACTGCATAATAAGGGAATCCTTTCCTTCTTAGAAAAAAAATATTTTCCTTATTTTATTTTAGCCATTACAGACAACCTTCTCCAGGATATTTAAGTTTAGGCTAAAAGTCTCCTCAACACTGTTTTAGGTTCTGCCCATTCCCTAACCCCAAAACAAATGCCAAATGCTTTAGGTTTTTATTGCAGCAGTATCCCTATTCCAGGTACTACATTATTCTCCTATTTCTATTGCTGATTACAAAAAATCCCCAAAACCTAAGGGCTCTGAACATCATTTTATAATTATGTCTCATGTTTCCGGATGTTGACTGGGCTCAGCCAGGCAGCTCATAGTCAGGGTTCCCATATTTTTCCAGCTAAGAATGGAGTAACCTTGAAGACTTCCTTACTCGTATTGGAGAGGCAGTTGATGCCTGTCTGCTGGGACCTCAGTTGGGCCTACTGGCGGGAACCCTTTCATGTGCCCTTTCCATGTGATCTGGGCTTACTCACAGTGGTGGCTCAGTCACGAAGGTTGGCATGCCAAAAGGGAGGAAGTAGAAGTTGCCTGCTTCTTCTTAAACCTTGGTCCTAGAAATAGATACAGTGACATTTTTGGTATATTCTATTATTCAAACATTCACAGAGCCCAGATTCAAGGAATGGAACATAGATCTGATCTCTTGATGATATAAGTGTTAATGAATTTTATTTCCCATGTTTTAAAATTACCAGATGGCTTAATATCATGAAAAGTTAACAAGACCACTGTATCCATTAAGACATTTAAATGCATATTAAGGTCCATTACTTTGAACACAGAAAGCTTCATCTGGAATAGTAGTCAGGAAAATTTTCAACCTTTATTGTACCCTTTCTATTTAAAAATTCCTTGAATGTTGTTCATTATTTTTCAGTATCAAAGTAGCAATAAAATTGCTTAACTTCTGCCACACAAACACACATAGCCACACACACACACACACACACACACACATACACACACACCATTTTAACTACTGTGATTAAGTTTATTGGATAAAGTTATAGCTATTAAAATTGAGACTGAAAGCCATGATTTTTACTGATGATTTCAACATAAATATAAATGGGGACCTTTTAATAAAATTAAAAGTACTATTGTTAATTGGTAATGTGTTAGCAAATTCAACATAGCAACCAAAAATGTGAAATAACAAGACATTTTGGTAATTTGGTTAATTGCAAAGTTAATATATGAAATTAACTGTTTTTCCTTTTTAAAAATCAATAACTAACTAGAAATAAAATGGAAGGAATTATCTCATTATAGTATTGTCACATAAAATGGAAATCTGGAAAAACCTTAACAAGCAATGTAGAGTTCCTAAAAATTAGAAAACTTTAAAACCCTATGTGAACCATAAATGAAATTACCATAAATAAGAAGATATGCCTTATTCTCAAATACAAAGACCTGATATCATAAAGGTGTCACATTTATAAAATACAATGCAATTCCAAAGCACTAATAGGATTTTTGTGAGAAAGAAAGCCTTAACAAAACAACATCATAGTTACTCCTGCCATTGAAAAGATGGAGAGTAACCTATACTCTTAGTTTAGCAGTTTTGTCAATTCTTACAAAAATCTATAACTTTTTATTGATTTCATTCATTGATAGCACTTTTTCTTTTCTTTTTTTTGGCACTTTTTTAAAATTTAATTTTCTTTTATTATGTTATGATATCACTTTTTCTATTAAGGAAATAAAAAAAGCTTTTGCACAAATATTCAAATACTCAAGAGAACTCAAATATTCATGTGTATGATTAATGGGAAATTAAATACTAATTAATTAAATAAGAATAAAAAAATTTGATGATTTGTATATAACTTGCTCAAGATACTTGTTTACCATTACCATCCACCATTAGATGTAGTGATAAGACTAATTCATTGAAAACAGAAAGATAAAAACCTGCTGAAGAAGCATCAATATCTACTTCAAAAGTTAGTCATTATTTTAAAAAGACTGTGTCTCAAAGATGAAAAATTAATACATGAAACTGCAGAAGGTAGGTTTACGTATCACTTTGTAAGCATATTTTTATTTGTAGAAAATGATTACTCTTCTAAATTAATTTTTATCCATTTTAAATTCAAGTTTCCTTGTGCATATATGAAAACTGAAGAGATAGCTGTTTATGTATTCATTTTGTTAGGAAAAGAAGAATTTCTTGGATGAATAATGCCACTTTTTCATTAGTGATATTGGTTGCTTCAAACAGGAGGGCATGCACAGGCTCGGAGTCCAGAATCTCATCTGATGCCCTATTGGATCATGGTGGTGTTCCATCCTGTCCAGTGGTCCTTAAAGCCATTAAGTAGCTTTTGACTCATAAAAGTTTCAGAGAGATAGTTTCTACCTCACCTGATGAAGCTAAACAAGTTTCTCCTTCCATTAATTTACCCATAGAATTCTCCAATTGGTTATAGAGCAGTGCTTCTCAAACTTCAGTGTTGCATATGAATCATGTTAAAATGCAGATTCAGATTCATTAGAGCTGGAAAAAGGTCAGAGATTTTGCATTTCTTACAGTCTTCCTGGTGATGAGCATGCTTTAAGGAGCAAGGTGTTAAAGCTCATTGAACACCATGCCCAGATCTATTTTACTCTTGTTCTGTGACTTTGGTTTTACAGTAGATTCAGCATGGCAAAGGAGTCTCAAATCACACCACATAGATAATTGTCTATATTGCCCCAAAGTTCTAGATGAAAATGTTGTTCCAAATAGTGCTATTTTCAACAATACTTTGAAAGTCTAAATAAAACAACAGTGACCTACTTTCCCTTCTAAGAAAACAAAATCATGTGTCAAAGTGATCAAAGTTTCTTAGATCTGAAGTTTATGATGATTTCTAAGATTGAAAATGATACCAGAAACATGGCCCCGATTACCCCATAAACAGCTACACTATTGATACCTTTGATTTTTTTAAAGTAAGAGTTGATAAACTAGAGATCCCAAAACAAGCCCCATTTGTGAGACTAGAAAGGAGTAAAAAATTGAAATTGCATTTACTATTTTTCTACCCACCCAGAATATATTCCTATGGGCAAAGAATAACATCTAATTTTAAATTATGTGATATTAAAGTTAACTAGTTTCATAACTATATAAAATTACTTCTGCTGAAGCAAGTAAAGAAAGATTTAAAAAATAAAACTAAGAAAGAAATTTAGACTGATTTACCAACAGAATTATATGTAGTATAATATTTGATAAAATTATTAATTATGTGAAATTTAACTACATTGGCTTTAATTTAGGCTTTACATTTACTTTTACTTTTACACTTACTTTTACATTTAAATTTACTTTTACATTATTCTTTTTAACATTTTTCTTTTTATGTTAGATGATTTACTTTATCTTACCCCAGTTCAATATTTGCTCCAAGAGTGTAATAAACGGTGCCTTATATTTTTTCTCTCCATGGAATATTTCATTTTAAAAAGAGTCCATTACTACCATATTAAATAAAATGTCAGATAATAATCAGTTAATAAATAATGCATTTTGTAGGATTGGGGCCAATCTTGTCCCTTTGATGTCAGGTGTTTACTGAATAAAGTAAATCTGCTCTGTTTTTAATTATTTTTTTAAAGATTTTATTTTCTTATTTGAGAAAGAGAGAGAGAGAGAATAGGGGATGGGCAGAGGGAGAGGGACAAGCAGACTCCCAGCTGAGCAGGGAGCCAGACGTGGGGCTCGATTCCAGGACCTGAAGATCATGACCTGAGTGGAAGGCAGATGTTTAACCAATTGACCCAGGACTCCATGCTCTGATTTTAATTAAATCATAGAAGCATCTATGATATTGATATTAATGTAACTTGGATCCCTTTCTCTGGGTTACTTTTTTCTTCTGGTGTCTTTTTCAGGCATCTATATTGTCAAGAGCAACAGTAGAATATGTTTAGTTTTATAACTCTAGCAAGTGTTGTACCTAACTAGTTCAATTGTATTCACAGCAACCTAAAACAGTTAAGTGGGATTTAGATTGTTTTATTTTATTTATGTAAAAAAAATGTAATCGGGGCACCTGTGTGGTTCAGTTGGTCAAGCGTCTGACTTGACTTCAACTCTGGTCATGATCTCAGGGTTGTGTGATTGAGCCCCACATTGGGTTCCACACTGGGCATGGAGCCTGCTTAAGATTCTCTCTCTCACTCCACCCTCTCTAAACAAACCAAAGCAAAACAAGTCCAATGTTGTATCATCTAAAGGTAAGTCTCATTAACAGCAATTTTGTAATAGGTATGACTTACTAAATTATTTCCAGAAATATCTTAAATTAGACCAAAGTCCAGGAAAACAATGACTATTTTACCAAAACTTCCTCTTAATTACTGACATCCAGAAAATTGCCATAGAACAAAATTCAAAAAGCAGAACTATAAAGCTTTTACAAAAAATATAAGATAAAATATTTATGACCTGGCTTGGCAAATACTTTTTAGGAAGTACACCAAAACATGACCCATAAAATAAAACAACTGATAAGTTGGACTTCATTAAATTTAAGAACTTTTATTCTTTGAAAGACACTGTTAAAATAAAAAAGCATGGACTGAAAGAAAACATTTGCAATTGATATATCTGATTAAAAGATTTGTATTTAGAAAAAATGTATGTATACACATATATATTCTCTCAAAATTCAATAAAAAATAAAAAATAACCCACAAAAATATGCAAAATATATGAACAGTATTAGATTTTAAAAGCTATATGTATGAAAAATAAGCACATGAATAGATGCTTATTACTATTAATCATTAGGGAATGTAAATGAAAGTCAAAATGAAATACCGCTATGCCCACTAGGGTAGCTAATGTTAACATGTCTGACCATACAAATGTTAGTGAAGATTTGGAGGAACTGGATGTCTCATACACAGCATATAGATGATAGATAGATAGATAGATGATAGATGATAGATAGATAGATAGATAGATGTAGATATAGAGATGATAGATATAGTGATAGCGATAGAGATAGAGATATAGAGATGCCACATCCTCTCTATCCATCCGGTCACCAGTGATCTGGAGGTGTCCCTGGGTGGGAATCACAGAGACTGGGGCCCCAGGTGAGTTTATAGGCTCTTTTCTGGGTACTAATACTGATGAGCTGGAACAAGGCAGAAGAAGAGCACCAAGATGGCATCCACGACCTACATTCCTTGAAAGGACCTTCATAGGCCCCTGAATGTGTGCCAGTCCTATGCCTGAGTCTGCTGTCTGTGCTCTGGGGGTAGTAGATATTTAAGAACTCTCTCCACTGGTTACAATCCTATGGGATTCCCAAGCTTAAACCCCATTGGCCGCCAGAGCCACACAAAGTAGTTGGAAAAATTGGGGCACCAGACAGGGATATGAGCTCCTTCCTGGGTGACACCAATTTTTACAGTCCCCTGAGACCAGGACACAAACTTCCTTGTCCCCCAGAGCCAGGTGATCAAAAAGAAATCCCTCAGCAGCAGCTACAAAAATCAGGGCTCCTGACATGTGTAAAAGCTCCCTTCCAGGATATACTGGTGCTCTGGAGCATGGCAAAGGGGAAGTGCAGATGGTGTTGATGAGTTTCCATCTCCAGAGTGTTCTAGCAGGCTCCTGAATGTGTGTGTTAAATTAGATTCCTTCCCCTCAGGCCAACCCTTTAATATAAACAGGTGATCCTTCTTCACTTTAAGTCTGGGCATAATTGGTTGACTCTGAGCTGGGCCCCAGGCAGTTTGATCTGTGCCGACAAGCCTTTTAAGAGCAATTACTCAGATTGCTGGGTTCTTCAGGGTCTTGGGACATAAGCCCTATTGGTTTTGAAGTTAGATGTTTTGGGGCTTGTCTTTCAAGGGTATGTCTTAAATGTTGGGATGCCCAATGTAAGTTTCAAACACTTTTCTCCTCAGGAAGGAGCTCTGGGTTTTTAGTTACTTCCCAGATGTGGGACTTTGTGCCTGGAGTCAGGTTTGTGGCAATATTGCATCCTAGCCTCTCCTACTTTGATGTGCCTGATGTGTAGTTGCCAATTAGCCAGACTTCAGGATATTTTAAGAGGAAATTGTTTCATATGTAGCTGTAGACTCAGTGGGTCTGTGGGAGGAAGTGAGTTTAGGATTTTCTTTTTTTTCCAAGATTTTATTTATTTGAGAGAGAGAACACACATGGGGGGGAGCGGGCAGAGGGAGAAGCAGACTTCCTACTGAGCAGGGAGCCCTGGGCTTGATCCCAGGGCACTGGGAGAATGACCTGAGCTGAAGGTAGATGCTTAACCAACTGAGCCACCCAGGTGCCCCAAGTTTAGGATCTTCTTATGTCACCACCTTGAACTGGAGTCTCCAGAAGCTCTTTAGTTTAATTTAGTCCCACCTGTTTTTCTTTTTTGCTGTCTGTGCTTTTGGAGAATTATTCTATGAATAATATCTTAAAACATGCTACCTTAGATTAATATCCAACTTAATTTCGGGAGCATACAAAATCTTTAGTCTACTATAGCTGTTTCCACTCCCTCTTTGATGGTATTATTGTCATACAAATGTCAACTTAAGGCACCACAAGCCCATTAACACAGTTTTATAATTATTGCTTTATGCATTTATCTTTTAAATTGGACAAATGAAGTCTTATCAAAACAGAACAAAAACTTATTCTGTTATATTAACCTAGTTACCCATGCTAGTGTTCGTTATTTCTTCATGTGAACTTGAGTTACATTCTATTGTTCTTTCCTTTCAGCTTGACTCTTGTTAGTATTTTTGTAGACCAGATCTGCTAGCTCCAGATTCTTTTTATTTCCCCCCTTGGAATGTTTTAATGTATCCTTCATTTTTGAAGGATACTTTTGCTGGTTGAAAATTCTTGATTGACAAATATTTTTCTTTTAGCACTTCAATAAATGTTTTCTTGTCTCCATCATTTTTTATGAGAAATACCTGTTAATCTTACTGAGAACACCTTGTCTGTGATAAGTCACTTTTTTCCTACTACATTTATTATTTTCTGTTTTTGTCTTTCAAATTTTGACTAATGTGTCTAGGTTGAATCTCTTTGAGATTATCATTTTTGTAATTTATTGTGTTTCTTGGCTGTATAATGTTTGGTCAGTTCTGGGAAGTTTCAGATCATTGTTCCTTGAAATATGTTCTGCCCTTTTCTGTCACTTTTTCCCTTCTAGGACTCTGATATGTATGTTTGTACATATGATGATGTCCCACTTTTCTTTAATGCTTTTCATTCATTTTCTTTATTCTTTTTTTTTCTACCTCAGTATGAATAATTCTACTAGACTCATCTTAAAGTTCACTGATTCTTTCTTCTGTTTACTTTCATCTGCTATTGAACACTTGTAGTAATTTTTTTCATTTCAGTTATTATAATTTTCAACTACAGAAAATTATTTTGTTCTTTTTCACAATTTATAGCTCTTTATTGTTAGTCTCTATTTTATGAGACATTTCTCTAATACTTTTATTTAGTGTTTCATATATAATTTCCTTTAGTATTTCAACAGAATTATAATAGCTGATATAAAGTTTTGTCCAGTAATTATAACACCAGTTTCCTCAAGGATAGTTTCTATTGGCTGTTCTTTTTCTGTGCATGGGCAAAATTTTCCTATTTTTTTGCATGTGTTTAATTTTTCTTAAAAGGTGGGCATTTTAAATGATACATTACGACAATTGTAAAAATCAAATCCCCGTCATTCCTGGGGATTATAGTTGTTTCTGTCTCATTTAATGAAATTTTGTAGGCAAATTTTGTAATTTTTCTATCTTTTACTATGTACTGACTCTGAAGCCTGCTCAGTTAGCTTACAAGTCAACTAATGATTTGAATGCCATCAACCAGTAAGTCCCTCACCCTTCATCAAGGGGCTCTGTGTGTCTATTGGGTCATACCTTCAACACTAGCAGTTTACAGTGTTTCCTGGGCATTAACTTCCTCCTTTGACAGAACCTTAAAGTCACAAACTAGTAAGAGATTAAAGCCTTCTTAGGTATTTCCAGTGCAAGCAGATGACCTTGCATGTATGTAGGGCATTCTAGATCCCCAAGAATGTGTCAGAAACAAAGCTTCTTATGTGTATCTCATCTCATTTCCCATATATTTTTAAAAAATCTTTTATCCTGCCTCTTGTGTCATCCAACTGGTAGCCTCACCGTAGGAAGCAGTGATATTAAGCATTGCCACTTATCATTTTCAACACCCTGGATATAAAACTCTCTTGATGAGTAAATTTTGAGTTAGGTGAAATACAGATAAGCCCTATGAATGAGACTTTTTTGGGGAACTCTTATACAGATCAAATAGATCGAATTTTCAGGTTTCAGGTTTTCAGGTGTTTTTTTAGGAGCTATTATGAACCTATCCCCTTCCAATGACTTCCAGGCTGCTGGTTTTCACATTTCCATGGTTCTGAGGAAGCTGGTTTTCAAGACTACTGTAGACTGAGGAAAGAGAGGGTTGTAATAGAACAAGTTAAAGTGCTACCAAGTGCTTGGTACACTGTACCAAGATTTAACTATTCTTGAATTTATGCTTCTCAGATGATTGCAAGCTTTCAGTTAATTTCTGAGGTTCTGAGAATGTTGATTTTGACAACTTTGGTCAGTGTTCTCCTTGTTTTTAGTGAGGAATGCATTTTGGATGTCTTTACTCTCCCACTCTACTAACACTTCCCTTTAGAGAGTAAATTTTTCTTATCAATATTATAACTATATACAATTTTCTTTATTTGCTGATACACTGACAAAAGGAGCTCAATTTGTCCAGGCAGCATTTATAATTTCAACTTAAGTAGAAATCATACTGCTCCCTGATCATCATATTCTCTACCAGAAACCAGAATTTCCAACCTGACAGAATCTAGTTATAGAGATGGGAAACACAAAATTGATATTTGACTGATAAGGAGAGTGACCAATACTACATCCATGCCTTGGCTATTAGACCCATATATTCTAGATTAGAGACATAACACTATACATTGGCCATTAGCTCATATGCCATATCCTGGGAAAACACTCCATCCTGGGAGGGTGTTTATATTTCCTTGCCTCATGACACTGGTTTTATGTGACCTTTTTGGTCAATTAAATTTGTGGATGAGATAAGAGCCAAGAATTGAAATTTTCTTATGAAGTGACATTTTTTATTTTTGTGGCTCTGTCATTATTGTGTGAAAATTATTAGCTAGCTATACCATAAGTTCAAGGAGTAAAAAATATGAGAAAACTGGTACAAACCTACAACCCCCATTTTTGGCTTATGTAAATATATCATACCACTTCTGAATCAAGACACCGAATCTCATTCCCTCTATCAGCTGGTGTTATGGAACCAATGGAGCTATGGACAGCATATTTTGAAAATATATCAGAGGAAACATTGTACTCTGGATATACATAGGCCTAATACCAATATTCCTATTAGATCATATGATTGATGTCACTGCACATACCTAATCTTATGAATCACTGGAACAGGTAATATCCAGCTCATGATATTCTCTTCATTTATCAAAGTCATATCTCAGTCTTTACTAGTTCCAGTAGCATGGCAGCTGCTGATTTTGAAAGAGCTAATAGTTCCAATGGCTCTAGAATTCTCTAATTTTTCTGTCAGGGCTTATCAGAGACTCCATAAAGCATCATTATTCATCAAAGATAAATTTCTAGATTTACCTCTGGATTCTTTGTCAAATGAATTGCAGCCCAAAAATTGCAGCCTAGAACTGCTGTGGGGCCCAGTCTTCCTCTGAGCTCCTCCTATAACTTGGATCTTTTTATATCTCCTGACAAATGGATCATGTTTCTTTTTTTTTTAAAGAAATGCTTCTTTTTTTAAAGATTTTATTTAGTTAATTGACAGAGAGAGAGAGACAGTGGGAAAGGGAACACAAGCAGGGGGAGTGGGGAGTGGAAGAGGGAGAAGCAGGTTTCCCACTGAGCAGGGAGCCTGATGCAGGGCTGGATCCCAGGACCCTGGGATCATGACTTGAGCCAAAGGCAGACACAACGACTGAGCCACCCATGCGGCCCTGGATCATGTTTCAAAATATGTTGGATGCTGCCTCTAATTTCCAAAGAGGCCCTCTTAAATACTTAGGATTTTTCATAGAGGTAGGGAATGTCAGGTACAACTAGTTGTCCTTTATCTTATAGCAGAGGTTAGCAAGTTTTTTTGTAAAGGACCACATAGTAAATATTTTAGAATTGTAGGCTATATGTTCTCTGACACAACTATTCAACTCTGCTGTTAGAGCTTGAAAATAGCTATAGAGAATATGTTAATGGATGAGCAATGCAATTGCTGTATCGAAGGGTGGTTCTATTTTTAACTTTTTGAGGAACCTCCATACTGTTTTCCATAGTAGCTGCACCAGTTTGTACTGCCACCAACAGTGTAACAGGGTTTCCTTTTCTCTGCATCCTCACCAAAACATGTTTCCTGTGTTGTTAATTTTAGCCATTCTGACAGGTGTGAGTGATATCTCATTGTAGTTTTGATTTGCATTTTCATGATGAGTGATGTTGAGCATCTTTTCATGTGTCTGTTGGCCATCTGTAGGTCTTCTTTGGAGAAATGTCTGTTCATATCCTCTGCCCATTTTTAATTGGATTATTTGTTTTTAGTGTGTGTTAAGTTCTATAAGTTCTTTATGTATTTTGGATACTAATACTACATGTCTGATAAAGACATGTAATTTGCAAATATCTTCTCCCATTGAGTAGGTTTTCTTTTCGTTTTCTTGATTGTTTCCTTCACTGTGCAGAAAGAATTTTGATGTAGTCCCAATAGTTTATTTTTCCTTTTGTTTCCCTTACTTCAGGAGACATATCTAGTAAGAAGTTGCTATGGCTGATGTTAAAGAGGTTACTGCCTGTGTTCTCTAGAATTTTAATGGTTTCCTGTCTCACATTTAGATCTTTAATCCATTTTGAATTTATTTTTGTGTATGGTGTAAGAAAGTGGTCCAGTTTCATTCATCTGCATGTTGCTGTCCAATTTTCCCAACACTAATTGTTGAAGAGACTGTCTTTTTCCCATTGGATATTCTTTCCTTCTTTGTTGAAGATTAGTTGACCATATAGTTGTGGGTTCATTTCTGGGCTTTCTATTCTTATACAGCTTTGTAATATAACTTGAAGTCTGTAATTGTGATGCCTCCAGCTTTGCTTTTCTTTTTCAAGATTGTTTTGGTTATTTGGGGTCTTTCATGGTTCCATACAAATTTTAGGGTTGTTTGTTTTAGCTCTGTAAAAAATGCTCTTGATATTTTGATAAAGATTGTATTAAAAATGTAGATTGTTTTGGGGCACCTGGGTAGCTCAGTCAGTTAAACATCTGCCTTCAGCTCAGGTCATGATCCTGGAGTCCTGGGATTGAGCCCTGCATTGGGCTCCCTGCTCAGTGGGGAGTCTGCTTCTCCCTCTCCCTCTGCCCCCCAACTGGTTCTCTCTCTCTCAAAATAAATAAATAAAATCTTTAAAAAAATAAATAAATATGGAGATTGCTTTGGGTAATATATACATTTTAATAATATTTGTTCTTCCAACCCATGAGCATGGAAAGTTTTTCCATTTCTTTGTGTCATTTTCAATTTCTTTCAACAGTGTTTTATAGCTTTCAGAGTACAAGTCTTTCACCTCTTTGGTTAGGTTTATTCTTAGGTGTCTTATGGGTTTTGGTGCAATTGTAAATGGGATTAAATCCTTGATTTTTCTTTCTACTGCTTCATTATTGGTATATAGAAATGCAACAGATTTATATATATTCATTTTGTATCCTGTGACATTACTGAATTCATATATCAGTTCTAGCAATTTTTTGGTTGAGTCTTTTGGGTTTTCTATATATTGTATCATGTCATTTGCAAATAATGAAAGTTTGACTTCTTTGCTGATTTGGATTCATTTTATTTCCTTATCTTGTCTGATTGTTGTGGCTAGGACTTCCAATACTATGTTAAATAACAGTGGTGAGAGTGGACATCCCTGTCTTGTTTCTGACCTTAAGGGAAAAGCTCTCAGTTTTTCCCCACAGAAGATAATATTAACTATGGGTGAATCTTAGAAACTTTAAAATTTGTGTTCCATCTCTCACCTTTGCATCTGAAGTCACTATAAGATAGTGACTCAAGGGCTCAAGTCTAAATGTAAAGTGCTCTAGAATTACCTTTGATCTTGTATACTGATTATTTAATATTGCTTCTTATTTAGCTCCTTAATTAGCTCCTACCTTAGAAATGAATTTCATTTACTTGATGCCTTTTTATTTTCCCATACTCTATGCCCCCATGTCAGATCAATGTTTTGACTCCTTCTAACATACCCTAGTCCTTTAAATCTATAATCTTTCTTTCCTATCCACTTCCTCCATTCTTATTCTTCTCAAAAAAAGAGTTTCAGCTTGACCTATCCTCCTATGTACTACTCACTTCTGCTGCAAGTCCTATGTGCTGCCTCACTACCTCAAAACAGCCCTCTACCGATGAACTACCATATGACCCCTAGGAAAGTTAAGAATAAAAGAGACACTGAAGATTAAAAAGTTAACTTTTAAAGATTTTATTTATTTATTTGAGAGAGACAGCACAAGCCGGGGGAGGGGCAGTGGGAGAGGGAGAGAGAATCTCAAGCAGACCCCATAGTGAGCATGGAGTCCTATGCAGGGCTCAATCTCACAACTCTGAGATCATAAACTGAGCCAAAATCAAAAGTCTGATGCTTAACTGACTGAGCCACCCAGGTGTAGCAGTAAACTCTGTCTTTTACCAAATGGGGAAATGTACCAGAAAAATCCATTGACTAATGCAAGATCTAAATGAAAATTAATAGAACACAGTTTTTGCCAAGCACCTCATGTCTTAATATGCATTTTTTAAATTGCAATATTCCATAATTTTGTGCCATAGTCTGCCCTTAATGATTTGTCTGAACTTAATGTCTTGATCTTTTTCGGTACTACTCCAATGCAGTTTTGTATCTGCTTTTATTTTTGGCAGTATACAAACTAGATATTAATGCAGCTTTTCAGCTTGAACATATTCTGCCAGTAATTTTTAAAATATTGAAAACAGCTAAAATAGGGGTCATGTTCAATGCTTTTATAAAATATTTGGAGTTTTACAACACAAACAAAGTAAACAGCAAAAACTTGAAGATTATTAATTGCTAATGCCAAGCAAATATTCCCAGGAATTTTGTCAGTGGTACTTATTTATATGTTTTACATATACATTTTTAAACATGAATATTTTTAAATAAGTGATTACATAAACATAATACAGAAACTGCATGAGGCACTATTTATATTGTGGTCTATAAAAGTGGCACCCCTACAGTGTGTAACAGGTATACTGATAAAATATAATTATTCCAAGGTTCATTACCAAAGAAAAAGTATTTATTTGGAAACTATTTGGAGAATTCTAAACAAGCCAATTACAATGAAATGTATTAATTAAAGTAAAATTTAAAAACCCAGCTTTTTACCACATGTTCTCTTTCCCCTCTGGATGTTGAATCTGGACAGTGATACTACAAATCCTTTTGGCTTCCAGACTAGGGGAGGACAGTGCCTGGAGAAGGGAAGAGATGACATAACCTGACAAAGAAGGCAGGTGGCTTGTCCATAAGGAACAAAATCTGAACTTCCTTGGCTTCTACCAGTATTTTGTGAACTTGAACATGCTCATCAGGCAGAGATGTTTTATTTAACTAGATGACAAAGCAGTTTTGGTCTTACTTCTTATGCAGTCAAACGGTTCATACTCTTGTCTGGAAGCAAAGAAAGAGTAGCTAAAGCAATACTGAACAATATTCATTATTCTAATTTTGAGCCTTGGAATCTCTGAAGATTGTACATTCAGGAAAACCTTTTTTTTTTTAATAATATATGTGTAAACTGTACTGTGTCTGAGAATTAGCAACTATACTCAGAATGGTATATGTGGAATGTGCAAAGAGTTACCTGCTCAAAGCCAAAGAAGTGACATGTCCCTCTCTCACAGTGATAGACCATAGTGTGACCTTGTTTGGAATGTCAAAGCTCACTTTCCACTGTCCTGTTCCAGGGAATTTTGGAAATGTGTTGTTGCAGAATACCAAATGCTGTGGTTTTCCCTATCCAGACAGAGTGATTGAATATATAATAGTTACAAGGAATTAGAAGAAGGGGGTCACCTGGGTTGCTCAGTCAGTTAAGCGTCTACCTTCACCTCAGGTTGTGATCCCTGGGTCCTGGGATAGAGTCTGCATCTTCCCCATTGGGCTCTTTGCTCAGCGGGGAGCCTGCTTCTCCCTCTGCCTGCATCTACTTCTGCCTGCCACTCCCCCTGCTTATTTCTCTCTCTCTCTCTGACAAATAAATAAATAAAATCTTTAAAAAAAATTAGAAGAAGGGGCAGTTTGAAGGATATCTTCTCTCAGAGGAGGAGGAAGAAAGGCAAGTCTCCAAATGAGAACAAAATTTTAAATTTGAAGACAACATGGTAAGATCTTATATGAAGGCTTTAACCGTTTTTCCCTTTTGCACTGGACTATGGGAATATTTATGATTAAAATTCAGTTTTTAGCTTGATTTGTTTTAATTTTTTTATTTTAGTTTTGTTCAGTTCATGTATCTTGATTTTCTCTGAACTACAAGTGAGCATTTTTTCATTATGTTATGTTAATCACCATACATTACATCATTAGTTTTTGATGTAGTGTTCCATGATTCATTGTTGGTGTATAACACCCAGTGCTCCATTCAGGACGTGCCCTCTTTAATACCCATCACCAGGCTAACCCATCCCCCCCTCCCCAGAACTCTCAGTTTGTTTTTCAGAGTCCATAGTCTCTCATGGCTCGTCTCCCCCTCCGATTCCCCCCACTCATTCTTCCCCTCCTGCTATCTTCTTCTTCTTCTTTTTTTTAAACATATAATGTATTATTTGTTTCAGAGGTACAGGTCTGTGATTCAACAGTCTTACACAATTCACAGCACTCACCATAGCACATTACAAGTGAGCATTTATGTTAATGGTGGTGAGAAAACTAAAGGAAAAAAAAATAAATAGGTATGGTTTTCTGTGTTACCTTTAAATGGAAAGCATAATGTAGTTAACTGAGTATGTTCCAAGTACAAGTGACTACTGACTAAGGTATTCATCTCCATCTTTCTGGAAAAGTTTAACTTTTTCTTCAAACTTAGCTCATATATTATCTCATCTATCAAATTTTTACCAACCCCTCCTGTCTAGTATTATTTTTTCTTTGTGACTACATTTTATTTTACATATAGCATCCTTGATACCAAGATATATTGCACATATGTTTCTTTTCTTGGCTAGATGTATCCTCTACTCCTGGAGTTATTCCAGATGTGTCTTCAGCATATAACACAGGGCATTGCATATAGAATATGCTCAATACTTGTTGGGTGATAATGGTTGAACATGACTATTGGAAAGAATCTGTAATAGAAATGGAAAGGAAGAGTGAAAGAAGAATGAAGGGAGGAAGATGGGAGGAAGGAAGGGTTGTTTGTGAAAGAAGCATGAACTTGCCTACTCTAATATATATAAATCCACCTTTTAACAAATATTTATGAAAAATATATTTTATCACTTGCTGTGTGCAAGTACCAGTCTAGGAGTGTCATTGAGCTCAATGTGGAAGGTGTCTGTGAAACTCTGGTATATCCACATACATTGATTGTCATAGCTTTTTCCAAATTATACTTGAGAACAGGTCTATTAGTACTCATTTTTGGAAGTAGTAGAATGTTCAAAATCCACATACTAAATTTTCTCAGCTGGTTAGAAAAGAGTTATGGAGTCAAAATGATTCATGTACATTTAAAAATCTGATTCTCAAAAGGACTTAAAGCAGAAGTTAGAAATAAGCAGTCTTTGATTTATTACTACTGCTCTAAGTTCAGTTCCTAAGTTGAAACAAGATCTAACTATCTCCCAATGTCTTCTCTCTTCTGGTTCTTTTCTTATATTGAGTCCCACTTGATAAAATTATTGTTTGTTGATGGGTATTAAAGAGGGCACATACTGACTGGAGCACTGGGTGTTATATGCAAACAATGAATCATGGAACACATCAAAAACTAATGATGTAATGTATGGTGATTAACATAACATAATAAAATTAAAAAATAAAAAAATATATTGTTTGTTTGCAATAAAATCAACTTGATATGTTGGGAAAAATGTGGCCTTAAAGAAATATTCATCAACTCGAAAAAGTAACTTGGATGCCATTGTTGCTTTGCCCAGATCTTCCTTGTCAACAGATGCTTCCCTCCCCCAGATGCTTTAAGTATTGCCTGATAATGGCTCACAGTTGCCTTTTCTCCAGAGCAATGCCATCCTTCAAAGAGGAGATGCCTAACACAAGAGTATGCACTGGCACTCTCCATATTGGAGTGACCAGGACCAAAGATTGACTGAAAAACTGGTGTGTAATTCCAGCCCCTTACCTCAAGGAGAAAACAAGAGAAAATCAATGAAGAGATAGAGACAAGAAAGGAATGAAAGCTGAAAAATCTGTCTCTGAGGCAGACCACCTTATTGTATGCAAGGAGCTCCAAAAATCTTTAAGAAGCACAAGTGAAAGGAAGAGATGAAGAGAAGGATGAGATAGGGTGGCAGAAAATTGTATATTAATTATACTACAATTAAAAAAAGACTACCTTAAATAGACACATCAGTAGACTGGACATAGACAAGAAAAAAAATTCAGTGAACTTGAAGACAAGTCAATACAAAATTCCCAAACTGAAGAACAAAGAGAAAAAAATAATTAAAGAAATGAAACAGAATATCAAGAACTCAGGAAAAATTATAAAGAAGAAACATGCATACAGGAATACCAGAAAGGGAGAAAGCAGAGAAAGAAAGAGAAGAAATATTTGAAGTGGTAATGGCTGGGAATAGTCCAAAATTAATGACAAACACAAAATCACAAATCTACCATTATGCTTTACATATAAAGAACAAGAGTAATAATTGCATTGGATATCTCTTAGAAGTTATGTAAACAGAAGGGCATAAAGTAAAGTATTTAAAATTTTTAAAGAAAAGAAAAAGAAAAAAACATCAACCTAGAATTCTGTATTCAGTAAGTTAATCTTTAAAAGTAAAGAAAGACTTTTACAAATGAAATGTAAGAGAAGGGAATTTGTTACCAGTAGACCTGCTTTGAAAGAAATGCTAAAAGAGGTTCTTGGAAAAGAAGAAAATAATATAGGTCTAAAATTGAGATCTACATAAAGAAACAGTGTTAGAGAAGGAATAATAAAATTAAAATAAAATATTGTATTTTAATAATTAATGACAGTTTCTTCAAGACAATAATAACAATGTATTGGATGGTTATAGCTTATGGATAAGTGAAATGAATGACAACAAAGTTGCCAGAGGTAAAAGGGAGGAATCAGGGATACTCTGTTATAAGGCACATTACTTCCCATAAGTGGTATTCTCTGAAACTGGACTTCAATTATTATAAATATATGTTGCAAACTGTATGGCACCCATTTAAAAAAAATGATAATTGATTTGTTAAGAAAGAAAATGGAACCTATTAAATTTTAAATTAAAAACATAGAAGAAAGAAAAGAACTAGAAGACAAAAACTAAAAACAAAAATAACATCAACAATAGAAGAGTTACAAATACAGTAAATATTAATCCAATAATATCACTTTAAATGTAAAAAGGTCCAAATACACCAATTAAAAGAGACTGTCAGAGGATTTAACAAGACCAAAAAAAAAAGCAATACCCAACTATATGTTATCTACAAGTAACCTACTTTGAATATAAAGACACAGATAGATTAAAAGTAAAGAAGTAAAGAATGTTATACCATGCTAATACTGATCAAAAGAAAGCTAAACTAGCTATATTAATTTCAGATGTAGCACTCTTCAAGAAGAGAAAATTATGAGATAAACAGAAGCTTTACACACTCATAAGGTGTTCACTTCTTCAACATATAAAAACTTTAATGTATGCAACTAACAACAGTGTTGAAGTAGATGACAAAAAACCTGACAGATCTTCAAGGAGAAATACACAAATAGTTGGAGATTTCAATACCCCTCTATCAGTAATGGAAAAATCTAGCATACATAAAATCACTCAGAATAAAGTTGAACAGAATTACACCATCAATCAAGTAGATTTAATTAACATTTATAGAATAGAAACAGCAGAATGCATATTGCCTTCAAGCTTACATAGAACATTCATGAAGATAGACCACATTCTGGACCATAAAAAATACTTTACCAAATTTAAATGAATAAAAATTACAAAAAGCATACTTCCAGACCACAAACAGAATTAAACTAGAAATCAATAACATAAAGATAGCTGTAAAATCCCAAACAACTTGAAGACTAAACAACACATTTTTAAATAACACGTGGGTCAAAGAAATTTCAGGAGAAATTTTTAAATATTTTGAACTAAACAAAAATGAAAACATAACTTATCAAAATAGGTGGATACAGTGAAAACCGTGCTTAAAGGGAAATTTATAAAGCGCTGTGAATTGTGCAAGACTGTTGAATCTCAGATCTGTACCTCTGAAACAAATAATGCAATATATGTTAAGAAAAAAAAAAGAAGAAGAAGAAGGTAGCGGGAGGGGAAGAATGAAGCGGGGGAAATCGGAGGGGTGG
>NC_138372.1:98413777-98434606 GCF_054177405.1 Leptonychotes weddellii | reverse complement strand
AGTTTGTTTCCTGAGGTTAAGAATTCCTCATATCAGTGAGGTCATATGATACATGGCTTTCTCTGATTGACTTATTTCGCTCAGCATAATACCCTCCAGTTCCATCCACGTCATTGCAAATGGCAAGATCTCATTCCTTTTGATGGCTGCATAATATTCCATTGTATATATATACCACTTCTTCTTTATCCATTCATCTGTTGATGGACATCTTGGCTCTTTCCACAGTTTGGCTATTGTGGACATTGCTGCTATAAACATCGGGGAGCATGTACCCCTTCGGATTCTTACATTTGTATCTTTGGGGTAAATACCCAGTAGTGCAATTGCTGGATCATATGGTAGCTCTATTTTCAACTTTTTGAGGAACCTCCATACTGTTTTCCAGAGTGGCTGCAGAGAATAGGTGTTTTAAAAAACAATCCTACTTATAATTGTCCTTGGAAAATAATGAAGGTAAAAAGTATTCCTGTCGGAGAAAAAAATAAAGTTAATCTTGAACTAATGAAAGAAAAAATGGAAAATAGCTAAATCTTAAAATATTATAATTTATGAAAGAAATTTAAAAATCCTATTGAAGGGATATGATGGGGAGAAAGTATCAATAAGATATTTGAGGTCTCTATAAATCATGTGAAGCAGATTGTAGTTTAATGAAGTTTAATCAGATATTTATAGTGAAAGGATTCATTAAAGAGAATGAGTCCAGTTTATGGAAAATTAGGTTCTCTGAACAGTGTTATATGTAACATAGATGTTTGACCAAATTTAATGACTTTATCTTTTTTTAATTCAGTTAACCAAGGTATAGTACATCTTTAGTTTTTGATATAATGTTCCGTGATTCTTTAGTTCTGTATAACACCCAGTGCTCGTCGTATCATGTGTCCTCTTTAATGCCCATCATCCAGTTACCCCATTCTGCCCCCACCCACCTCCCTTTCCACAACCCTCAGTTTGTTTCCAGGAGTCAAAAGTCTCATATGGTTTATCTCCCTCTCTGATTTCTTCCAATTCTGCCCCTCCCCTGCCTATTGTCCTCTGAACTATTCCTTATGTTCCACATATGAGTGAAATCATATGATAATTATGTTTCTCTGATTGACTTATTTCACTTAGCATAATACCCTCCAGTTCCATCCATGTCAACGTAAATGGTAGATAGTCATCCTTTCTGATGGTTGAGTAATATTCCATGGTATATATGAACCACATCTTCTTTATCCATTCATTTGTTGAAGGACATCTCAGCTCCTTCCACAGTTTGGCTATTGTGGACCAGACTTTATCTTGTTTTATAATTCTTTTTTTTTTTTTAAGATTTTATTTATTTATTTGACAGAGAGAGACACAGTGAGAGAGGGAACACAAGCAGGGGGAGTGGGAGAGGGAGAAGCAGGTTCCCTGCAGAGCAGGGAGCCCGATGCGGGACTCGATCCCAGGACCCTGGGATCATGACCTGAGCTGAAGGCAGTCGCTTAACCAACTGAGCCACCCAGGCGCCCAGACTTTATCTTTTTTTAATGGACTGCATCACTCCTGCTGGAAGTATAAGTTAATATAGCTATTCTGAAAAGCAATGTGGTAATACACACCAGAGACTTTACAATAATCATAACTTCTTACCCAGTACTTTCACTCTTAAAATTTTATTCATGGTTGAAAAATATGCCAAATATATGTAAAATTACATTTGTTACAGCTTTGCTTAGACAGTGAAATACTGGATAAGTTCCAATTTCCAACAGTAAGGAATTGGTTCAAAATTTTCATATTCAATTGAATATATTGCAGTTAGAAAAGTATGCAAATGTTTATTTGTTGACATTATTTATATATTTCTATACAGAATGAATATAAGAGATATGATAACATAATATGACCATACATGAAAAGTAAAATAGTATGGAGAATGTGATTTCCTTTCAGTAAAAATAAGTTTCACTATATATTTTTAATGTATCTGAATGGTTAATATCTGGAAGGATTTATATTAAAAAATTATCATTAATTCATTTTGAGTGTTATTTTACCCTTTGCTAATTTATGTTTTTTAATGTCTAATTAACACTGCTTATATGACATTAAAGAAACACTTTTTCAATAATAAATTTCTACTTTAAAACTGTTGCCTCAGGGTGCCTGGGTGGCTCAGTGCATTAAGCATCTGCCTTTGGCTCAAGTCATGATCCTGGAGTCCTGAGATTGAGCAGGTATCTAACTCCCTGCTCAGCAGGGAGTCTGCTTCTCCCTCTCCCTCTGCTCCTCCCCCCACTCATATTCTCTCTCTCTAACAAACACAATCTAAAAAAAAACAAACTGTTGTCTTAATTATTTTTCTAAGGCTGCCATAAGAAATACCATAAACTGGATTCCTCAGAGTCTTTTCTCCTTGGCTTGTAAATGGCCTCTTCTCTGGGTCTTCAGATGGCC
The DNA here is from genome assembly GCF_054177405.1 of Leptonychotes weddellii. NCBI lineage: Eukaryota > Metazoa > Chordata > Mammalia > Carnivora > Phocidae > Leptonychotes > Leptonychotes weddellii. The sequence goes on along the minus strand of NC_138372.1, from coordinate 98,432,173 downwards.
TTTCTCAGTGTACACCCATCCCTGGTGTCTCCTTGTCTGGTCTAATCTCTCTCTCTCTTTTTTAAGATTTTATTTATTTATTAGAGAGAGAGAGAGAGCACATGTGGGAGGAGGGGCAGAGGGAGAAGCAGACTCCTTGCAGGGAGCCCAATGCAGGGTTCAATCCCAGGACTCTGGAATCATGACCTGGCAGATGCTTAACTGACTAAGCCACCAAGGTGCCCCTGGTCTAATCTCTTCTTATAAGAATGCTAGGCAGATAGAATTAGGACACCCTTATAATTTTCATTTTAACTTAATTATGTTTTTAAAGGCCCTGTCTCCAAATACAGTTACTTTCTAGGGTACTGGGAGTTAGGGCTTCAACTTATAAATTTTAAGGAGATACAGTTTAGCCTATAACTATTTTGAGTGTAATATTCAACATTGCTCTTATTATTCCAGATCTTATAAACTTAACATAATAATTATGAACAACATTTCCTTTTATGGTGTATTGAGACAAATTAGTCTGAATCTGTACTCAACCTAGTATATATCAAGGAAATCTGTTTTGAGAATATATTCTAATACCCATGTTTTTAACTTTTATCCAGAAGTAGCGATCATGTAGGAGACTGGGAGGAGGATCAGTTCTTATTTCAACTCTCCACTTTTTTGAATACAAAGAGGCTAAGATTTGCTTCTGGTTATCCCTATAACTTACACTATTATTCTTTTAACAATACTGTAACAAAAAAATGAAAACATTATATTTTAAAATAGGATATAGAATTTAAAAAATGATTTTGTCAGAATGTTTTCTGTATGTATTTTATTGTTTTAAGCTTTCATTCTTATCAGCAAACCTCCTTGTTTAACTATGCATTAGTACTATTTCCCTAGGTCATCAACTAGGTCAGATTTTAAAATTATCATGATACCTAAACATTGTGTTACACAGATCATTAGCTGAATATTTTCTATGCTTCATATCTCATGATAGGCACTATAGAGAGTGCAGAATTTTATCTTTATATTCTAGTCCTAATAACTTTGTTAAAATCCAAATGTGGTCACCTTGAACTTTTTCCTGGGGGCATGGATGTTGACTTTAGTAAGAGATAAACATCACTAGTTTTCATGAACTATTGAAGCTACATTTGAAAAGAGTATTGGTCAGGGGCGCCTGGGTGGCTCAGTCGTTAAGTGTCTGCCTTCAGCTCAGGTCATGGTCCCAGGGTCCTGGGATCGAGCCCCACATGGAGCCCCACATGGAGCCCCGCATCAGGCTCCCTTCTCAGTGGGAAGCCTGCTTCTCCTCTCCCACTCCCCCTGCTTGTGTTCCCTCTCTCTCTGTCTGGAATAAATAAATAAAATCTTTAAAAAAAAAAAGAGTATTGGTCATAGAAAGCACAGATAAAGTAAGCTGGAGGGCTAACCTAGTCTTTTGAATGTCCTGTGTATCAGGCATGATGCTGACCAACTCACTCCTAAGGAAAATGATTTCTGTTCTCTAGTCAAAAGGAGCAGGGATTCTTGGAAAATCATATAAAGTGATCATTCCTGCCAAAGTAAAAAAAAAAAAAAAACTTTTAAAAAACAAATATTTTTTTCTCTAAAACCACAAAAAGTTCTAAAGGTTGTACATAAAATTTCTTTTTTTTAAAAAAAAAAGATTTTATTTATTTATTTGACAGAAGGAGACACAGCAAGAGAGGGAACACAAGCAGGGGGAGTGGAAAGGGAGAAGCAGGCTTTCCGCGGAGTAGGGAGCCTGATGCCAGGCTTGATCCCAGGACTCTGGGATCATGACCTGAACTGAAGGCAGACGCTTAATGACTGAGCCACCCAGGTACCCCTGTACATAAAATTTCTAAATCAATTAAATTCTAAAAATAATGGGATAACCTTGGAAGTGCGATATCTTTTTGAATCAGTATTTTCATTTCCTTTAGGCGTATATTCAGAAGTGGAATTGCTGGATCAAATAATATTTTTAGTTTTTTGAGGAACCTCTATAATATTTTCCACAGTGGCTCTACCAATTGACATTCTCACCAATAGTGCAATTACCTGATGGTTAGTAATGTTGAGCATATTTTCATGTATCTGTTGGCCGTTTGTATGAGTTCTTTGGAAAAATGTCTATTCAGATCCTCTGTCCATTTCTAAATCAGATTGTTTTTTCGCTATTGAGTTGTTTGAGTTCTTTATATATTTTGGATATTAACCGCTTATGTTGCTTTTTCTTTGTTTGTGTGTGTGTGTTTTCCTTTGCTGTGCAGAAGTTTTCAGGTTGATGTAGTCCCACTTATTTAGTTTTGCTTTTGTTGCCTTTGCTTTTGGTGTCAAATCCAAAAAATCATTGCTAACACCAGTGTTAAAGAGCTTACCACCTATGTTTTCTTCCCGGAGTTTTATGGTTTCAGGTCTTATGTTAAAATCTTTCATCCATTTTGAGTTTAATTTTGTTCTGATGTAAGCTAAGGGCCCTGTTTCATTCTTTTGCATGTGGTTATCCAGGTTTCCCAACACCATTTCTTGAAAAGACTGACCTTTCCTTATTGTATATTCTTGGCTCTTTTATCATAGATTAATAGTCCATAAATGCATGGGTTTATTGTTGGGCTCTCTATTCCGTTCCACTGATGTATGCATCTGTTTTCATGTCAATACCATACTGTTTTGATTTCTATAGCTTTGTAATACAGTTTGAAATCAGGGAGTATGACATCTCCAGCTTTGTTCTTCTCTCTCAAGATTGCTTTTCTACCTTTGGGGTCTTTGGTGGCCACATACAAATTTTAGGATTCTTTGTTCTATTTCTGTGAAAAATACCATTGGAATTTTGATAGGGGCTGCACTGAATCTGTAGATTGCTTGGAGTAGCATAGGCATTTTAACAAAATTAATTCTTTCAATCCATGAGCTCAGAATATTTTTCCATTTATTTGTGTCTTCTCCAATTTCTTTCATCAATGTCATAGTTTTCAGTGTATAAGTCTTTCACGTCCTTGGTTAAATTTATTCCTAGGTATTTTATTCCTTTTGATGCAATTGTACTTGGGATTATTTTCTTAATTTCTCTTTCTGATAGTTCATTATTAGTAAATAGAAATGCAACTGAATTTTTTGTGTTGAGTTTGTAAACGTCAGCTTTACTGAATTTGTTTATTAGTTCCAACAGGTCTTTGGTGGTGTCTTTAGGGTTTTCTGTATATAACATCATGTCCTCTGCAAATAGAGACAGTTTTACTTCTTCTTTCTTTCTGATTTGGATGCCTTTCATTTCATTTTATTATCTAATCACTCTGGCTAGGGCTTCCAATATTATGTTGAATAAAATTGGTGAGAGAAATCATTCTTGTCTTATTCCTGTCTTAGAGCATCCTTGTCTTATTCCTGACCTTATTTTTGATCTCTTATTCCTGAGTATGGTGTTAGTTGTGGGCTTGTCACAGATGGCCTTTATTATGTTGAGGTACATTTCCTCTCTACTCACTTTGTTGAGAGTTTTAATCATGAATCAATATTGAATCTTGCCAAATGCTTTTTCTGCATCTATTTAAATGGTCGTATTATTTTAATCCTTCAATTTGTTAATGTGATATATCACACTGATTGATTTGCAGATAAGAAACGTGCTTACATCCCTGGAATAAATCCCCCTTGATCATTTTAATGTATTGTTTAATTCAGTTTGCTAATATTTAGTTGAGGATTTTTGCATCTATGTCTATCAGTAATATTGGCCTTTTTAAAATTTTCTTTTCTTGTGGTTTTCTTGTCTGGTTTTGGTATCAGGGTAATTCTGGCCTTGTAAAATGTTTGAAGTGTTCTCTCCTCTTCTATTTTTTTTTTTTTGAAAGATCTTGACAAGAATTGGTACTAATTTTTCTTAAATGTTTGGTAGAATTCACCACTGAAGCTATCTGGTTCTGGACTTTTGCTTTTGGGAAGTTTTTGATTAAGGATTCAATCTCCTTACTAGTAATTGGTGTGTTCAAAGTTTGTATTTCTTCATTATTCGTGTCAGTAAGTTGTATGCTTCTGGAAATTTATCAGTTTCTCCTAGGTTGTCCAATTTGTTGGCATATAATTATAGAAGTTTCTTTAGATTCTTTGTATTCCTGTCCTATCAGTTGTAATGTCTCCTCTTTCATTTCTGACTTTATCTGAGACCTCACTCTTTCTTTCTTGGTGACTGTAGCTGAAGGTTTGTCAGTTTTGTTTATCTTTTCAAAAAAACAGCTCTTAGTTTCAACAACCTTTCTCGTCTTTTTAGTATTTTATTCACTTCTGCTTTAGTATTTTATTTACTTCTACTTTGTTATTTCTTTCCTCCTACTAACTTTTGGTTTTGTTTGTTGTTTTTCTATTTTCCTGAAGTGTAAAGTTAGGTTGTTTACTTAAGATTTTTGATTTCTTAATGTAGGCATTTATTCCTACGAATTTCCATCTTTGAATTGCTTTTGCTGCATCCCACCCACTTTGGTATATTATATTTCCATTTTCATTTGTCTGGAGATATTTTCTGATTTGTTTTGATTTTTTTCTTTGACTTATTGGTTATTGAGTAGCATGTTGTTTATTCTCCACATGTTTGTGGGTTCTCTAGTTTTCTTGTAATTGATTTCTAGTTTTAACCAATGTAGTCAAAAAAGATGTTTGACATAACTTCAATCATCTTAAATTTATTAAGATTCATTTTGTGGCCTAATTTGTGATCTATCCTGGACAATGTTCCATGGACACGTGAGAAAAATGTGTGTTCTGTTGCTTTTTGGAATGAATGTTCCGTGTATGTCTATTAAGTCCTTTTGGTCTAGTGTGCTGTTTAAGGCCAATGTTTCCTATCCATTGATGAGAATAGGGTATTAAAATCTACTATTATTGTATTGCTGTCTATTTCTCCCTTTAGATATGGTAATATTTGTTTTATATATTCAGGTGTTGCTATGTCACGTTCATAAACATTTACAAATGTTATATCTTCTTGTTGGACTGACCCCTTTATAATTATATAATGATCTTTTTGCTTCTTATTAAAGTCTTTTCTTAAAGTCTGTTTTGTCTGATTAAGTATAGCTACCCCAGTTTTCTTTGGTTTCCATTTGCATGGAATATCTTTTTCCATTCCTTCACTTTTGGTCTATTTGTGTTCTTCCATCTAAAGTGAATGTCTTGTAGCAGCATATTGTTGGGTCTTGCTTTTTCTTCCATTGAGCCACAATATGTCTTGATTGGAGAATTAAGTCCATTTACATTTAAAATAAGTATTGATAAGTATGGATTTATTGCCATTTTCTTCATCATTTTCTGGCTGTTTTGTAGTTCCTCCATTTTTTTCTTCTTCCCTTCTTCTCTTCCTTTATGACTTGATGAGTTTCCAATACTGGTATGCTTAGATTCCTTTATCTATCTTTTGTATATCTAGTACACATTTTTGCTTTGTGGTTACCATAAAGCTACACAAGACAACTTATATTTACAAAAGTCTATTTTAAGTTGATAACAACTTAAGTTTTAACACATTCTAATGCTTTACATTTTTATTCCCCTCCCCAAATTTTGTTTTTGATGTCACAATTTATTTCTTTTTATCATATGTATGTGTGCTTTCAATAAAATTTTAGGTTGTTAAAAACCACTACTAAAGTAGGTTATTGTAATTAATGAATTTAACTTTGCAGTTGGATTAAAGTTTAGTTTTCTATCCTGTCATTTTATAATAATAAAATAACTCCTCAAAAATAAACACAAAGTAATATTTTTACCAAGTCCAATATGCATATTTTATGTTCTCTCTAATGTAGTTGATTCTGTTTTTAAATTTTATTTTAGATTTTAGACTTAATTTTATTTTTAGTTTCCCATACCTGATAGTAATTTCACTTGTGAGATAGGAAACGTGGTATGGGTAATGTTAAGCTGTTTGATATGTACATCCCAGTTGCTTCTCAGAGCCTTTTTCTTAGGAGAAAACTCCTTCATTAGGCATATAAAGACATGAATGGTTTAGTCTCTATCTAATTCCCTAACTTCTGATCCAAAGCCTCCTTTACTCTTTCTACTCCAGTCATAATGATGTTTCTCTAGTTCTCATATTCTCCATGTTTCTTACCACAACATAAACTTCACAGATGCTTTCCTATCTACCCTAGATTCTCATTTTTTATGGCCTTAACCTCAGCTCAGCTCACTGAACAAGAACAGGTCAAACCCCTATATTGTAGGTAAGATATAACAAGATCATAGTTATACTATATATAAAGTTATACTTTATATTTCATGTGTGCCTGCTTCATTTACATTCATTTCTCACTTATTACTGTACTTCCAGGGCCTAACAAGCCTAGCATACTACCTGGTAATAGTAGGAAGTTGCTTAGTATTTTGAATGAATGGTTAGCATTTATATATCTGTCTATCTATCAAGATTGATGAAGATAATAGATTATCCATGTATATAATGCTGGAATGGTTCAAGAGAGATTGTAGTTTAAAACAAAAACAACTTTATTCTTTCCTACCAATATTGCTTGTCCAAATTCAATCTGTGAGGCTAGTTGTCTCTCATTATTTGGATGAATTATTGAGCAGAACTTCTGAATTTTCTGGACATTATAATGAAATTTCTTCTAGTCATTTCAAACAACAAAAGTAGTTTCATTTGAGAAATTAAAATGTTTAGTAATATATTAATCAGAGTCTAAACTTCACCTAAAACTCATGTTCTCTTTTAAGTATGGCGTGAGTTAGAGGAGATCCTGGGGTGGAAAAGACCTGTACAGCTGTCATTTCTTAGTGTTAGCTCCCTTATCTGAGATTGGAAGCTGTTTAAAGGAAATTAATTCCCACATGTATGATTTTGAAGACTGAGAATTCTCTATAGATGGGGGAGTGTCATCTGCAGTTCTGTGATATGGATGATGGTTTTCCTGGCTGTATTTTTTATATCTCATCCTTCAGTCCTTGGTTCTTTGGGGCTCATCTTCAACACTTGTTGAGATCCTATCTTCCATATATATATATATATATAAAATTTTTTTTTGTAATGGAGATAATTAAGGTCTAGTCTTAACAGATTTGATCTCTGGGACTTATTTATAACTAGTTGCAAGTTTGTAGTCTTAAAGCATCTCCCTCCTCCCCCCACCATCCACTGTTTTATTCTCTGTTTTTATGACTTTGGCTTTTTAAAATTCCTTGACAATTTTAAGCATTTTTAGACTGGTTCAGATCAAAACAGATTGCAGTTTGATATAGTTCAAAGCTGTCTTGACATAATGACTACCCTCAAACCCACCATCACTAAAAGTATGTGCACTTTATTTGCAAAGCACATTTAAACTGATTTCAGATAATTTGTAATTGGATTGTTAACTCACTTTGCCAAGAAGCAATTGATTAGAGTAAGCCAGTTTGTCTCTTTTAATAGATTAAACTATGCTTTGATGGAACAGTTTTGGTTAACTTGCTCTGTAAAAAGTAGTTTGGTTTTCTCTTAGCTCCTTTATTTTCTGACACCAAACAATTACCCTAATATAGAATTTACTATTTGCATTCAAACCTGAATTCTTGAAGTTGATCCTAAGAATAAGGAAGAAAAAAAGTGTTTTATTCAATAGAAACTTGAACCTGACCTTGTTTTTTATAATGCAAAGCAAAAAGAATGAATACCTTATAAGCACTCTTTTTTAAAAGTGAAAAGGAATGACGATGTGTGAGTGGACCTAAGCAGACTCAGGGTTAGGTCAGACAGTGCAATACATACATACAAAAATGAAATGAGTAGAAAAGAGGTTGAGAATCTCTAAAGCAGATGCAGAGGGGGGAAAAAAAAACCTTGGCTTACTTTAACTATGTGCTTCTAGATAGCTTTATATGTAGGGAAGCTAATTCTGGGTCTTACATTCTTTGAAGGGGTCCTGAAATTGCTTGCTTCCTACTTGTTTGCTTGAATACTCAGAAATTAAAAAAACAAAAACAAAAACTAAAAAGCAAACCTTTGACTTTCTCACCCTTTTAATCACTGGGAAATGCAGACCTGAGGAGGAAGCACAGAGAGGCACAGCTACCAAACTTAGTTTCAATTGACAGTTTCAGGGGGGAGTGGGCACTCAGCATGATGTTTAATTTAGAGCAATTGACAACCCATCCAGAACACAGTGTGAGACAATTATTTACAGTAAGCTAAACTGTGCTACCAGAAGAATCTGCCCTAAAATGTAATTCTTTTCCCAAGCCTTCCCTACACGCACCCTGTGCTTTTCAAAGTATTGTATTTCTGAAAAGCACTGCAAGGTGATAATTGTTTCCAATTGTATTTAAATTCAGTTTAAGCATCAACCATTTGCTAAATCTGGAGCAATTTGAAGAAATGTATTGAAATGTGAGGCGTGCCACCAAAATGGATTCCTAAGTGCATGGGGAGATTCAAAGCTTCATCAATGCTGCCTTGGTTTGGAGGAAAGTCAATAATTGGAGATCTACCAGCAAGACAGGGAAGGCAGCTTGCCTTCCTGCTGTTGAGCAGGAAAGTCCTGTAGCCCTGCAAACAGGCTGTATTCTGATATAATTTATCTTTGCTAGAGAGCTTTGTGGTAGGCAGAATAATATCCTCCCCCAAAAATATCCACACCCTAATCCCTGGGACCTGCTAAATATGTTACTTTGTATGGCAGATAAGGGCTTTGCAGGTGTGATTAAGTTAAATACCTAGAGATAAGGAAATTACCCTGGATTACTCACATGATCCTAATGGAATCACGAGGGTCCTTAAAATTGAAGAAGAATGCAGAAGAGGGAGATCAGAATTATACATTGTGAGGACTCAATACTTTGTTGCTGAAGTTGAAGATAGGGGAAGGTGGCCATGAGCAAAGAATGTGGGCAGCCTCTAAAAGCTGGAAAAGGCAAGGGAACTAATTCTTTCTAGCAGCCTCCAGAAGGAATGTAGTCCTTCCAGGCCCTTGATTTTAACTCTGTTGCTGGACTTCTGAGCTCTAGAACTGTAAGTGAATAAATTGGGCCTTTAGATACAAGTATATTAACTCAACAAACATTAATTGGGTACCACCAAGCTCTCTGCTAGATGCTGGCATAAGAAAATGAAAGGTCTTTAGAAAGCTCACAGTCTATATTACCAATATCATTTAAAAGATGAGAGACTATGGACCCTGAGAAACAAACTGAGGGTTCTAGAGGGGAGGGGCGTGGGGGGATGGGTTAGCCTGGTGATGGGTATTAAAGAGGGCACGTATTGAATGGAGCACTGGGTGTTATGCACAAACAATGAATCATGGAACACTACATCAAAAACTAATGATGATTAGATATGGTGATTAACATAACATAATAAAATTTTTAAAAAATTTTTTAAAAAGAACATTTAGTGACTCTACCATTCTTTGACACTATTCATTTAACTCTAAGGTCTTTCAACTATGACTTCTCTAGTCTTAGGATCAGTAAAGAAAATAATTACTTAAGAATTCTTGCTTTGGAACCATTAATAGTGCAAAACATAGAGGAGTGAGAGAAAATAACTAATAATTTTCTCAATCTCCAAAACAACCTCTTGGAATGAGATAGTCTTGTCACCATTGTAAAATAATAGAAGGAATTCAGAGGTGTTAGCTAACTTGCTAATGATCACACAGCTATAATTCACATAGATAGATCTGGGTCTCTCTGCCTCCAAAAATAGAATGCCAGCCACTTCACCACACTGACTCCAACTTCATGACAGTATTGGTAAAAACTCATCACACGATGTTTTAAATAGAGAAATGGAGTAATATATTGTTGTTCCTACTATTTTTCTTCCAATCTGGTCTGCATACCTCACTGGATTGCTGTGACTATCAAAGGGGATATGGGAAATGCCAATGCAAGTCATAAAACACTATTGTTTCCCTCAGACATTCATATTATTCTATGGCATTTTAAAAAGTGGAAAATTTTTTAGATTAGAAACTTCCATAAATAAAAATCTCTTTAGCTGATTAATTCATTTGGTTACAGTATATGCTTATTACGTATATTCCACATGTATTAAAATAGCTAACTATAAAACAGCTAATATGCATTAACTATTTATTATATGCCAGCCACTATGCAAAAAGTTTTATGTAAATTATTTCATTACATAATTACAATACACCCAAATGATAATTTTGGGTTTTGTTTTTAATTATCCCTATTCTGAAGAACAAAAAAGTGAAATTTAAGTTCAATAAATCCCTCCAAGTCATACAGATAGTGTTAAAGATGAGTTTTCAGCCCATACAGTTTACTTTAGCTCCAAAGCCACTTTGTAACATAGGCTTAGATTTATGTTTTATCTTCATGCAAACCACCTATTTAATTATAGCATTAAGCTCTATGCCAGAAAAGATGATATATAAATAATTATCATTGTTCTCAAGAGCCCTAGCAAGATATTTTAGGCAAATAATTTGAATTAATTAATCCTGTGGTGAATAAAGTTCAAAGCACCCATTCTAGTGTGATGATATTGCATATGTTTACTGCAAATACTAAAATTAATTATTCTTTCTCTAGTTGTATATGAAGTTAACACAAAGTAAGACTGGAAATTCCAGCTTTAAGATGGCAACATCAAATCATGATTTTACATTACTCCTCCTAGAATTCATCTAAGATAACCAAGAGAGTAAAATAAAAAACAAAACAAAACAAAACAAAAACCCAAAAAACAGAACTGAATAATCAACCTCCAGTGACATTCAGAGAATTTTTGGACCACAAAATATGAGAAAAGGAAAGTAAAAACTAAGAGTGAAGATGAAATAGAAGGGCCTGGAGACACTCAGAGGAGAAATCTGTTATGGATTTCAGAAAAAGTCAAGGGATCGCCCCTATGCATAGGAAATGATACAGCTTAAGTTTCCATAATCTCTGTGAGGCTGACCAGCAACACTTCTTTGATTCCCAATTAATATAGAGTCTCAAAAAGCAAAGAAGATAGAAGAATGAAAACTCACACAGAAAAGCTATATTTTGAAAGAGCAATATATATATATAAAACATGGGTGGAGGAAACTTTGTGTTGCAAACAATGCTGCAGTGACAATTTAAAGTTGCATTGGAACAATATAGTGTTAAGAACTCACAGATACATACTAAGCCCTGTGAATGAAGGAGAATTACTATTTGCTTACAGCACACAACTCTTATTCCACATACAAAACTCTTCAAAAAAAACAAAAAACAAAAACAGACTCGTTTAGAAATAACTTACTAGAAGGTCTTATATATACATAAGGATGTGCACATGCCCAGGAAAGGCCTGAGAAGATACTAAGCTTATAGAAAAAGCACAAGTATAAATCTTCATCAAACAATTGTTTCTTAGATATGAAACCAAAACCACAAGAAATCAACATTTCTTAAAAGATAAATTGGATTTTATTAAAATAAAAACTTTGTGCTTCAAAGGACATCATCAACAAAGTAAAAGGACAGTCCACAGCATGAGAGAGTATATTTACAAATCATATATCTGATAAGGATCTAATAATCGACATATATAAAGGGCACTGACAACTCAACAATAAAAAAAGACAACCCAGTTTTAAAAGGTATAAAGAACTTGAATAGACATTTCTCAGAAAAAGATACAAAAATGGCAAAAGAAAAGATGTTCAACATTATTAGTCTTTAGGGAAATGTAAATCAAAACTGCAAAGAGATGAATGCCATTTCACATCCACTAGGATGGCTCTAATCAAAAAGATGGACAATAACAAGTGTTGGAAAGGATGTGAAAAAATTGGAACCCTCATAAATTTTCAAAAGGAATACAAAATGGTTCAATACTTTGGAAACAGTTTCTCAAAAAGTTAGACATTGTGTTAACATATGTCTCAGTAATTCTATTTCTAGGTATGTAACCAAGAGAAATGGAAATATGTTCACACAAAAACTTCTACATGCATACCCATAGTAGTGTTATTCATTATAGCAAAAAAGTGGAAACAGCCCAAATGTGCATCAACTGATGAATGAAGAAACAAACTGTACTATATTCATAAACAGAATAATATTCAGCCATAAGAAGGAAGAAAGTACAGATAAAGTCTGACAATATGGATGAACATTTAAAACATTTTAAGTAAAAGAAGCTACACAGAAAAATTTCATGTATTATATGATTCCATGCATGAAATATCCAAACTAAGCAAATCCATAGAAACAGAAAGTAGGCTTTGAGTTGCCAGGGTCTGGGGGGAAGGATTAAGGAGAGATGAATGCTAATGTGAATGGGTGATGGAACTGCTAGAATTAGATAATAGAGATCAGTGCAGAGCTTTGTGAATACACGAAAATCCATTGAATTGCACAGTTTAAAAGAGTAGGTTTTGCTGTATATGAGTTACATTTCAATTTTTAAAATATATTGTGAGAAAATATGAAAATATAAGGAAAAATGGAAGTCAAGTATACAATGAGTATGTCCATGGAAAGAACTAGAACAATGAAATAGGAAATCATTATTTACATATGCCATTAAAGAAAAAATTCCAGATATAATTACTTAAATCTTGATATTTAAAAAAACACTGTGTACATAAGGAGGGGGAAATGACACCAAACAAGCAACACTAAATTAGCTTCATGAATTTACTTAAAAAAATAATAATTTGAATAGTTATGTAAAATATTACACTTTCTATACAGAAAGAAAAAGGCAGGACTTAACCATCATATATTCTCAAGTCTAGACTACCTTAGAGCAATGTCCACAAAATCTTCAGAGAAAAAAAGAATGGTCAAAGAATTTCATGCCTAGCCAAACAATACTGCAAGCACAAAATCAAAATTAAAACACACAGATACAGACACACACACACACACACACACACACAGGCATATGAGTGTCCAGGGAGCATTGTTCCTATAAGTTACTCTTGAGGAAACTATTAGAGAATGAACCTCTGCTAACTAATTTGTGAATTAATTAGTGTAACAAAATTCCAGCATTAAGTATTGAGTACATGAATTGTTTGACTAAAATCTAAAATAAATACGGTGATTATGGTTACAATTAATGGAAAAATTATAAACCTTGACAAAATAAAAATGATATAAGATTTCTAAAATTGAAAGGGGAAAGAAGGTAAGAGTTTATGCACATCTATGGTTTTCTCAATTTTTTTTAAATAGCTGATTGACAAATATAATTAAAAGCTATTAAGCTATATTTTAGATATGTAGATATATTTGAAATTATAAAGAATAAGCAAAGAAAAACAATATAATCAGTTAAATATGTTGATGGAGAAAAAAAAGAAAACCTCATACAAAGGTCTTTTTCTGAAATCCTTAAATCCTAAAAGTTCTGAAGACAGCAACATTTAAGTAATCATTTAGTTTAAAACTTAATCTGAATGTGAGGCTACTTGTAATAACAACCCTGTTCCTGCACTGTGTGAATGATCACATATTTTACTAAAGTAATATTAGTGTACTCAATTCTATATGTTAGTATGTAATACATGGTATTATAAGCACCGTGTTATCTTTCTAAAAATCTTTTTTTTAAAGATTTTATTTATTTATTTATTTAAGAGAGAGAGCAAGCGGAGGAGCAAAGAGAGGGACAAGCCGAGTCCACACTGTGCGCAGAGCCCCACACTGGGGCTCAGTCTGACAGCCCTGAGGTCATGACCTGAGCCAAAATCAAGAGTCGGTCACCTAACTGACTGAGCCACTAAGGCACCCCTCTAAAATTCTAATAATGTTGAATTTGGTACATGTGGCTCCAAAGGTTTTGCCCGAGGAAGGCTTATATTAATTCTATCATCATATAGAATAGAAAAAAAATAGATATTAATTAAAGAGGTTTAAAGATATTTTTTAAAGTTGTGATTACCTTAGATATCTACTGGAGTAAGTAGTATACATCACAGAATTTTAAAGAAGGCAGGAGATTCTCAGGTTCTTTGTGCTAATCTTTGGTATCTATCCTTTATCAGGGCCATCCCGGTTAAGGGGTGAAAAGCAAGAGCTTTCTAGTGAGGCCTGTCATGTGAACACCCAGTGGTGCTCACTCTATGGATTCTAAGGGACGTCCCAGGAACCCAAGGGTTCTGGGAGATGAGTGACAACCTGAACTGTGGCAACTGGCAAGAGACTGAGGACAGAGGAAGCCACCCCCAGACGTCCCAGGTATGGCTCCATCCTGTATTAAGGAGGCCCTAGTAGCTGAGCTTGTGTGATGCTTCTTCTATGACTCAAGGTATATGGGCAGCTGGGCACAGAAGGTCACAGGCTCAAGGTCTGTGGGAGCCTGTACTTCTAGGAGAAACCAGGATGTTTGCAGCAATTACACTCTAATCATGTGTAGCAAAGTCTAAGGACTGCAGTTTCTTGCATCAGATGCCTTTGGGCAACTTGTGGTCAGCACAGGATGTATAAAGAACCCAGAGGCATGAGGGGAGGTTGCAAAAGCCTCTATTATGAAGAAGTATTTATTTTTGTGGGGTTGGGGGCAATTATGGGAGTGCCTGTTGTATTGCTATTTGGACATATTCAAGAACTTTTTGTTGGAGGGGGACTCCATTTAATGTGTGCTGATTTGCAGATAACAGCATAAATGGGCTTAAGTAAAATTTGTAAATGAGGAATATGTTCCCCCCAGAACCCAAATGTCTAAAAAGAAGTTGTGAATGCTGAGAAGGTCAATAGCTGTTTCTTGACAATCTCAGAGGTTGAGTAGCTCTTGATTTACCAAATAATTTTTAGGAATTTAACCAAGTTAGGGAGCCTTGCACTGTCAGGCACCATTTATTCTTTCCAGGTTTAAGAACAGGCCAAATTGGGCTGTTAGTTCTGTTAGTTAGAGAAGCCATAGGCATATCACCTTTTCACTAAAGAGGCCTTCTATAATGGGATTCAGGTCTTGAAGGCCCTGTGTAATTTACATCAGACCATACCAACTGTTTTACTGGAGGGAGGTCCAAGGAGTCTCATTTTTTCATGCCAATTTGGAAGTGTCAAACACTTAATTTTACCATATTATTCATTAGGTGAGAGCTTCCATGCCCATTATGGGGTATTTTAGGGGAATGGGTGTTGTGCCCATGGGGGTTAGTCCCAATTGTCGAGGTGAAGCATACCGGTTTGGCCTCCATTTTATATTCAAGAATGCCCCTAAAATTGTAGGAAGTACCTTATTTAAATTTAGTGACATTACAAGTGAGCTCTGATACTAATTAAGGTCATAAAGGTTTGCCAATTGATGCATTAGAGCGCATATTAAATTTAATTTGGAATCTATGTCATAGAGGTGTAGGAGCCAGGAAGAGGCCTTTTATCTCTTTATTCTTTTAGTAGATTATTTTAATAAATGTTGGGTTGGATGTATTTCAGAGTGTTCTATCTCTGCTCTATTTATAAGTTTCTTCATCCAGAGAGCCTCCAATGAGTATCATAAGGGTTAATGTTATCCCCCATGACAATGGCTACCTTATAGGGTTGAAGGACCTGGGCATAAGTCAGATTTTCATTAACCCCTTTGTTGTGCCACAGAATGGCTCTATAATCCTAAGGATCAGGATATAGGCATGGGCAGCAGCTGTAGCCAAAATATGTAGGGTCCTGGCAAGTCAACGGCTCTCAGGAGTTTGACCTCAGCACACCATCTTGTGACTACATTTTTACAAGCAACCACCCAGTGGATAGGCCTATATGTCACACAGGGTGAAGACATTTTCCCTGGTCACTATGTACAGTGAGCCAACACCTGGCTAAGACACACAACTAGTTGGCTATAGGTTAAGGGCTTCTCCCCTAAGCCTAGTGTCAGTCAAAGCTACCTAGATATTTGTTTATAATAAGGAATTGGCTCATGTGGTATGGAGGCTCAGAGGCCCCAAGATCTGCAGAGTGAATTGGAAAGCTGGAAACCAGGGGAATTGATGGTCTAAGTTTCAGTCTGAGTCTGCGACTGGAGGCAGGAAAAGACCAATGACTAAGGTCAAATTCTTTCTTACTCAGTCCCTTTGTTCTAGTCAGGCCCTCCAGAAATTGAATGAGGCACAGGCATATGGGGGAGGACAGTCTGCTTTACTCAGCCTATAGATTAAAATGTTAATGTCACAAACACTTCCAAAATAATGTGGGCTTTTTTTCCAAATAATGTTTAACCAGATAATGTTTAAACATAAAATACCCTACGGTCCAGTCAAGTTGCATGGGAAATTAACCATCACAGATGCCCAGGTAAGTCCAGACCAAGATACTTGACTCAGGCTAGTTTAAGGAGGGCCATAGTTCCATACTCCTGTCCCTAAACACCAATTAATTCCTGCAACCTCTGGTATAAATGAGCTAAATCTACAACAGAGGCTTGGTAGGACTCAGCAAACACAGCACAGCACAGCCCTGTCACAAGCTTGCCATAGGACAGCAGGGCCAATTAGCTGTAGCGCAAGAGCAGGAAGACCCCAGCAGCAGTGGTCATTGACTCAGAATCCTGCTAACAGCACCAATTACTGTTAACACCTGGATGAGGAGAATGGAGCCCCCCCGCCCCATGCAAAATTTGGCTTGCCTGTCACAAAATGACACACACACCAAGAGGGTATGAAAAGGTGTATTGCCTATATAATACAGGCTTTCCCAACAGGTGAACTGCCCAAGCTGGTTGGAAAATGGCTTGAGAGAGCAGGGGAAGGAGACAGACTGGGGGGTGGGGTGTTCCTTGTGATTAGGGGTGGGGCTGAGATGAGGGTGCTTCACTGGGCAGAGGCTTGGGTGGTTTGAATCTCCTGCCAGAGCCACAAGGGGGCAGTACCCAGGCTCTCAAGGCAGCTTGCTTAGGTGTAGGGTATGAGAAAAGAGAGAAGCCCTCAGACTTGCAGCCATAGGAAACGAATATGCCAACAATCTGAATCAGCTTGGAAGAGGACCGCAGAGTGGGGCCTGTGATACCCTGGGTACAGGACCCAACTTAGCTGCCCCGATTCCTGACCCATGAAAATTGCCAGGTCACAAGCCTGTGTTGCTGCCAACCTTGTGAAAAGTTTCAGGCAGCATCAGAAAAATGAATACAATGTCATAATTCTTGAAAACAAACGTTAAACCTTTTTTTTTTTCTTTCACAAGCATCCATAGAGGTGTTCACAAAAAGTGAGATATATTAATCCACAATATTATTTGGTAATAATAAAATGTAACTGGGAATTGATGACAAAATTGGAAAATAAAACAATATCAGCAACTATTCTTTTAACTAGAAAGTTAAAAGTCTCTTAAATATCTGTTGAGTCAGAAGGAAAACCAAACAAAAATTATAGACAATGTTGAAAGTAACCAAAATTAGAACTCTATTGCAAGAGGACTCAACTACCTCCATTTTGACCTCAAACTCTGTAATTAAGTTCCGCTTTCCAGCTTATTTCTTAACTCAAGCAAAAGATCCTGTGGTCAAAGCATCCCCAGATGGGATCCCAAACTTCCCCTTCAATAGGAACTGCCTTGAGCCGGGAAGACCCTGACTGTGATCTAGCCCTAGACATTGATGGACTGACCTGACCTTCAAGGCCCACCTGCATGGACCCACCTACCAATCCTTGTCTCACATTTTCCTTATTGTATAAATCTGGGAGGGTTTTCAGCACTTAGGGGACAGTCTTTGAGATGTTAATCTGCTATCTTCCAGATGTTGGCTTTACTGAAATAGACTCCTTTCTTGTTTCACCACAACTTGTTTCTCTGTCTTTGGATTTCATCAGTGGCATGTGGCCGAACCTGGTCTGTTTGAGACCCCTGAGCCGGGTGCTCTTGCACCCCTTGCCCTCAGTACAATACCAGAGCTTTAGATCTAGAGCTAAAGTTGAAGTGACAGAAAAATTCATAACCTTAAACACTCATGTTATTAACAGTTTTCAAATGGAATGAAAATAAATTAATTAAGCTCCAATTGAAGAATTAAAAAACAATAGAACAATTAAATAAATCAAGGAAAGTAAAATGATAGATAATATAAGTGCAAAATTTATAAATTCAAAATCATTTTTGAAAAGAGTAGAATTTTTAAAAAGTTATTTCTGATAAATAACAAAATATATAAATGTTTACCACCCAGTGAATAAAAAAAAGAATAAAATATTGAAAAATGAGAAATATAATGATGGGGATATCATAAAAACACAGCAGATTAAAAGAATTCCAAGTGATTATCTGGATCAATTGTATGCAAATAAATTTGATAACCTGTATAAAATGAGTAATGATGTTGATATCTGAGAGAAAAACCATTCAAAGGGCTGCCCTCTTGCAACCTCACACTGTTTCTAAAAAGCTGTGCTCCCAGGTGGATTTGCTAAGTAATTATGTCAATTAGTTAAGGAACAGATAGTGCTAATGCTGTTAAAGTTT
>NC_138372.1:98386462-98413677 GCF_054177405.1 Leptonychotes weddellii | reverse complement strand
AAAAAAAAAATCACCTTCCTTTCTTTTTTAAAAAGCTCTTAAATATAGGAATAGATATATATATTTTTTAAAGGCTGTATCATGATGAATCCCAAAGCAAAATGCTTAATGGAAAAGCACTGGAAAAATTCCAGTTGTAGGTAGACACAAGACAAAGATTTTCAATCACTGCTCTAATATCATTGCACTGCAAGACAGAGGTATGTTTTCAAGGAATACGATGTGAGCGATGTCTCCTCCCCACCTTGCGCAGCTCAGCTCAATTGGACATTTTTATTTGACATTGCTCTGAACAAATTGTCCAACAAAAGTAAGAAGAAAAACTGTTATAACGATAGAAAAACGGTTAAAAATGACATGGGAGTTCATAACATATCTAGATAGAAAATTAATATATAGGAATCACTAGTCTGCAACACACAAACACAAGCAATTAGTGGAGCTGGGAGGATGTGTAATATAAAGTATCTATGAATGGAACCCCCCTCCCCCAAACGCTGATCATTGTGAGTAAAACTTGAAACACTAGTGAGAAACACAAATGAGGCCATGAGCTGTGGAAAGACACACTTAATCTTGGGGGAAAATAATTTAATAAAAAGGAAAATTCTCCCAAGTTAGTATTGAAAGTTAATGCACTCACGTTGAAATAACAGCAACATTTTGAAAAAAAAAAGGGGGGGGAGAAGCAAGGTTTTCGAACCTTATATAGAGAAATAAGAAAGTAAAAATAAAAAGGATATTTCTGAAGAAAAAATATGGAGGGGAAAATTGGTTCTGGGGAGATGGAGTAGACACATTCCTCCCACTAATTAGAACTAACAACGCTGGACATTACATACAAAGCAAATATAAGAAGTCTTTAAAGAGGAATGGCAAATATAAGAAGTCTTTAAAGAGGAATGGCCAAGATCCTTAGATTCAAGGGATAATGTGGTGGTGAGTTCCCTGGGCTTTATTTTTTCTTCATATATCTGAAACTGAATACTGGAGAAGTCAGCAACCAGGAAATCCCAATGGGCAACAAACAAAACAAAACCCAAAAAGAGCACACAAAAATAAAAGCCCAAGGAAAGTCTTCAGAGTCAGGTCCAAAGTACTCCAGACAGAGTACTTTTGATGATAATCATTCTCCTGCAACCAGAACCACAGAAAAACTGTGGCCTCACCTCCATCCCTGCCAGCAAAGGTGAGTGGGGACCTGGACTCCCACCCTGGCCAGGCAGCTGTCAGCACCCCGATCCCCAGCACTGGTGTTGGAGAAGGTATTCCAGAGCAGAGCCAGGACGTGATGGTCCCCAAGCTCCTGGGAGCTTCCTGGGTGTGATTTGAAGAAAGAGGCAGGTGTTCCAGATGGAGAAGATGGGGAGGGAGTAGGCTCAATTAGCAAGGGACCTTATGTACAAGGCTTGTCTTGGGCTGCGCAAGACAAGATGTCTGCACATGCCTGCTACATTTTAAGTTTATACAGAGCCCTTGACTGGGCTCAGTCATGTATCTTTCAGCTCTCAGCACCATGTCACCCTCTCAAGGCTGTGTCCTTGGAGCAGCCTCTGGGAGAGGAAAGGCAAGCAGAACACACATTCTGAAGATGGGAGAAGTGTGGAGCCTCTGACTGCCTGGTCCAGCTCACAGATCAAACAGCAGTCATGTCCTCTTGATGACCGCCCCCAACACTCCACCTCCCAGCGACCCACTCTTACAATTCCATATGAACCTGCTCCCCCTGCAGTCTTCTACCTTGTGCCCTGAGATGTCAGAAGGAGTTTCACGAGGATGGAAGTGACCCTTTGGCAGCTAGCTGGCTGCACTAGAGGCAGATGCCACAGCGACAATACGGGCTTATGCCAGAGAAACACAGATTAAGACAATGATTCCCAAAATCAGTGACAACGTTTTTCCAAGAGCTCCATGATCTGAACCCCTGATTTATCAAGTCTCTTACACTGGGGCATTCACTTATGTCCTCATATGCTTTAATAAAAATGATATATTAGCAGACTCATGGGTATGAACACATGCATTCTGTTTGGATAACAGTACAGCTATCTCCTTCTGAGACAGTTATAATGTCCAACGCCATCCTATATTGGAGGACAGTTCTTTTCATCTGTGGTCCCAGTGTTCAGTGTTCAGAAAGGACAGGTTTTGTTACTATTATTTAAGACTTACTGGGTGAATTTAGTAAGGGCTTCTAGATATGTTATAACATCCTCCAGGCCAGTGGAGGGAACAAAGATGGCAACCAAACGATAAACCAGTGGAAAACAGAATGTGCCCCCCTGGCCTTGAGGAGAGGAAGGCTGGCAGCCTTTTGGACTGTGACCAGGTTGTGTATACCATATAGGTTGGGGAGGCAGAACAATCAGGTGTGAGAAGATGGACTGGTAGTGGATATGCCAGACCAGGACTCCCAGCTTCTCCCCTCTTTCAATGGTGTGTGTTCCATTCCAGGTAGAGTGCTTTTAAATGGGTCCAGTTTGTAGCAGGACAATAGGATCCCATTGGAGATTGAGTAGTTCCCCCTCATCCAAGGGTGCAAAGTAATGAACCCATTGCAAATTCTAGTAGGTAACTCCTTACTCAAGTGTGATGGGATTTGGTGTCCTCAGCAGCATCACATGTTGATCCAGGATGAGAGTTGGGGCAACGGCTACCTCCTGTGACTGCTATACCTTTATAGCAGGTGTTGGGTGTCTCAGCGGAGGTCCTCAGCCTGTCACAGGGAGCAGCAGGCCTCACTGTTTGATCATTCAAATGTATTAAAGCCTGGGACAGTACTTTAGTCCACCCAGCTAAGGTGGGTGCTTTAATATTCCATTTTTCATTTTTACCAACCCTGTTGCTTATAGATTTAGAGGAGATGAAACCTCATTTAATGCTATGTTCTTTTGCCCCATCTTACATATCATGACCTCTGAAATGTAACCCCAATCACTGTCTAGTCCATGGGGTATCCATACATAACTCTGCTTCTGTAATCCCCTAATGGTGGTAGCCTGGTTTGCACATTGACAGGGGAAAGCTTGGGTCAGGCCAGATGCAGTGTCCACACAAAACAAGGCTTATTTAGAACCATCATTCAGAGGGAAGGGGCCAATATAACCAATTTGTCAATCCCTTTCCAGTTGGGAACTCTGGTGGATGGTCCCAATCTCCTCTGGCAGTTGCCTTGTGCATTGTCTAAAACACACAGGACATGGTGTTACTGCATTAACCAAGTCACTATACTGTAAGGGCACATCACCGTGTTTGGCAACACACCATCTCACCTGGGCACTTCAGTGGCCACTCTTTCTATGCACCCAATCTGCTATATCTACTGCAGGGTCCATTGCTATGGTTTGTAAACTCTAGGGCATCAGATTTTTGATTGCCTGGGAGTGTCAGTGGGCTTATGAGCCAGGATGTGAGGACTGCCTCAGGTTCTTGCAGATGGACTCAAGTGCCTTTTCACATATCTTGACCCTTTTAAGGGCTTATATATAATCATCTCCCCCTTGGCTTTTTATTGTCCAAGTCAGACAGTTAATCTTTTTAGAACAGCCCAACTCTCAGTGCAAAGGAATCATCAGTCAAACCACACTGAGTTCAGTCCACTGGCTACTGTGGTTCCTTCCTTCCTGAGAGGCCCCACCTGAAGTAGCACTCTGCACACTGCTAGGAGCTGTCACTCTGTAGGGGTCTCTCAGGCTCCTGCCACCTTTCAGAGCTGGGACCAAAACCCTAGGGGCACTCTTCCTTTTGTTGTCTCAGCCACAGTGCCTGATCCACAACTTCCAGAGTCACAGACACATCAGACTCAAATGGTAGCCCTGACTGGGGGATGCCCAGAGCTTTAACCTGCTTCACTGGTATTTTTGCCTCCTCAGAGGTCGTTTGTTGCTCTATCCCTACTCCCGCATGTGCCTTTTCTTTACGAGGTCATATAAGGAATGGGGGCACTAAGAAGGGTAAGAAATAAAAGTCCTCCAAACCCCCAAATTCCTAAAAATGCTTATATCTCCTTTACATTTTTAGAGCTTGGATAGGCTTGTATCTTATCAAATCCAACTTCTGGGACAGCATGAGTTTTACCCAACCAAAGGATTCCCAAAACCTTGCAGTAATACATGAGCCTTGAGTTTTCTCTGGTTTTACCTCCTATCTTCTCCCTCACAGATGTTTCAGCAAAGTCCGCAGAGTGTCCTGCAGCAGGGGGATGTCTTCACATGTTGATATTATATTATTAATGTAATGAGCCCATGTTACTGATGTGGGGAAGGAGCTAGGGGACAGCTCTTGGGTTGCCATCTCATGAAATATTGTGGGGATGCACAGGTAGCTTTGGGTAAGCATTTGAAAGATTTATTTTGTCTCTTCCACATGAAAAAAAAAATGATCTTAGCTATATCAGAAACTTGTCAGTCTTTTCCTTGAAAATAAAGCACTTTCATAGACATACTTTTCGTAAAAGCATTAGAGTAAAACAGTAAGTGTCAGCAAACGGCGAAGGACTTAAAATTGGTTATGGTTAAAGATATGATGAGAGTTTGTTGTAAAGCAACTGACAAGGGAATTTATTTCTGTGACATGCACTTTAAATTTATGAATAATAACATTATACCAAGATATATCAGATTTTTTGGAATTTTACATAAACAAACTCTAAAAAAAAGTTTATCATTATCTCTTATTTGACAGTGTTTCCTATGAAATTTAACATATACAAAAATTACATAAAAAATTACATATTTGTTGAAAACTGCTCTTTTAATCAAGACTCGGTTCCTTGAGTAATCAAAGACCTGATAAAAACAAAACACAGAATCTTTGTTTTCTAGGCACATTACATCAAAGGTAAAATCAGACCAAAACAAAACAAAAGCTTTTTTTTTTTTTTTTAACTAGGAAGCTGTTAATTGAAGACAACTTTGTTCTTTTAACAGAGAGAGAACCAAGTTCTAAATTTGCGCCAGTATACTTTTGGTATTAAAATTCTTTTCTTTGTTTCTTTTTTTTTCCCTTTTTAACTCTGTGGGCAGTGTTTTGGTTATCTCTTAGAGTGTTTAAGACAGGACAAGATTTACAACTTTAAAGGATGGTGAAAGAAGTCAAGTTTTCTCCTAGGAGCTTTGAGGTCATTGCTATTTAAAATTTTCTTTTGTAGTAGGGGTCAGACAGCATGAAACATTTGTGCACTTCTTCATCACAACATTCTCTTTGCTTTCCTCATTTTTCCAGGGACTCCATAGCTTAGCGTCCCAGTCAGGTTTTGTTACAAGTGCTCAGACCTTAATCTGAGGCAGCTTTTGCCCTCTTAGCTTTGCAAAATACCACGCTAAAATACCACCTCTCCCACCTTGTTTGTTAGCCCCAAAGCCAGCAGAGTAGTGGACAACCTTGTCTAACCTCGGCTCCTCCAACTCTCTAACCTGAGCTTCAGCCTCTAGTTGAGCATCAAGGGCCAGTGGAACTGCCCACGGGAGAGACCAGCTCATTGTGTCAGATGTGCTTTTCTCTTCTTCACCACAATGTGCTGTGTGCAGCTCCTCCTACAAGTGCATTAGGCCATCTGACATTTTCAGGGCATCCCTGTATTCACAGAACAGTTCACATACGGGGTACCCCTCCCCACATAGAGGTCACTGCCAAATCAAGGATTGAATTCCCCATGGATACCTCTTTCCCAAGATCCATTTCTTCTGTCTCCTGGCTGGCTTGTCAATTGTTGATTCACAAGCTTCTCAGGAGTTTGCCAGGTGTAATCTGAAACTAACCCTAGTATGCAGGGCAGGGACAGACTGAAGAAAGAGGCAGGCCACTCCAGGTTGGTAGGAGGCAGTTTTAATGAGCAAAGGGAACTTACATATGAAGCTTGTCTTGGACGGCTGCAAGATGAATAGATGTCTGCACCTGCTGGCCAAATCTTAAAAGTTTGTATGGTCTTAACTGGGCTCAGTGAGGTATACTGTTCAGATGGCCTCAACACCACATCACTATATCAAGACTGTGTCCTTGGGGCAGTTTCTGTGCTGGAAAGGCAAATGGAAAGCAAATTCCAAGGATGGTGGAAGGGTGGGGAGCCTCCAAATTGCCTACGGTCCAGCTCATGGATCAACCAGCAGTCACGTCCTGTCAATGACCCCCCCAGTAGACTGTCATCCGCACCAGCTCTTAATAAATCTCCTCACCCTTGGTGTCATTGGTGGCCATGAGGGGGCCCATACTTCCAACATCATTCAACAGTAACAAGGGGGCTCTCCTGCTCCCCACTGGCTGCTGTCAGTTGAGGCCAGGTGGAGATTCAGGACTGTGGACCCACTGTGCAGTAACAAGGAGCTCTTCTCCTCCCAAGTGTCAAAAAATCTAGTGGACAGCCTGGATTCCCACATATACCTGGCAATGATGAGGTAGTGCCATAGTACCACCCCTTGGAACGGTGTCAGAGGAGTTTGCTAAAAAAACATAAGATCTAAATAAGATCCAGAATCATATAATGTAATACTCAAAATGTCCAGGGTTCAAATGAAAATCACTTGTCATGCCAAGAACCAGGAAGATCCCAAACTGAATGAGAAAATAAAAAAAAAAAGTCAATAAATGCCAATGCTGAGATGAAACAAGTGTTGAAATTATCTGACAAGGATCTCAAAGCAGTCATTATAAAAATGCTTCAATGAGCAATTTACAAACATGCTTGAAACAAATTTAAAAAAGAAAAACATAGTCTCAGCAAAAATAGAAGATACAAAGAAGTATTAAATGAAAATTTTAGAACTGAAAGTTACAATAAGCAAAATTAAAAGCTCAAATTTGAGCTCAAAGGTAGGATGAGGGGGACAGAAGAAAGCATCAGTAAACTTGAAGATAGAACATTTGAAACTACTCTTCATGAACAACAGAGAGAGAATAGAATAAAAAAATGGGCAGAATCTGAAGGTTCCATTGAACTATAACAAAAGATCTAACATTTGGCTCATTTGAGAGGAGGAGTTGAGTTTTCTCTTGAGCTTTCTAAACGATGATTGATAATTGAAGCAAAAATTAGCACCACACACTTATCAAAGCAGCATTAAAATAACAAAAAAGTGATGACATCAAATTTTGGAGAGGATATAGAAAAACTGAATCACTCATGCATTACTTGGGGAAATGTAAAATGGTACAGACACACTGAAAACAGTTTTTCAGTTTCTTATAAAACCAAACAGCTACCATATGACCCAGCAATTACACCTGAGCATTTATTCTAGAGAAATGAAAAGTCATGTTCACATAAAACACATGTACACCAATATTTTTTGCAGGTTTGTTTATAATAATCCTACCTGGAAAGATGCCCTTCAATGAGTGAATGATGAGACAAACTGGTACATTTATAGCCTGGAACACTACTCAGCAATAAAAGAAATGAGCTTTTGACACATGCATGCAGCAACTTGGATGAATCTCAAAGCAATGATGGTGAATGAAAAAACAGACAAATAAACAAACACCCAATCCCAAAAATTTATATCGCATATATACTGTATTATTCCATTTATATATAATCCTCTAAATGACAGAATTATAGAGGTGGAAATAGGTTAGTGGTTGCCAGGGGTTAAGGATGGTGGAGAGGGAGAGGTATAGGTAGTGGAGGGATGGAAATTCTTGGTGATGGAATAGTTTTGTATCCTTGATTGTGGAGGTGGTTACACAAATCTACATGTGATAAAATGGCATAGGACTATAAACACACCTTATATCAATATTGAATTCCTTATTTTAATATTGTTGCATAAAAATTTAATTTGTTTATTTGACAGAGAGAAAGAGAGAGCACAAGCAAGGGGAGCAGCAGAGGGAGAGGGAGAAGCAGGTCCCTGCTCAGCAGGGAGGCCGACGCGGGGCTCAATCCCGGGACCCTGGATCATGACCTGAGCCGAAAGCAGACACTTAATGGACTGAGCCACCCAAGAAAGGAAATTATTAGAAATTTGAAAACTTTGTATGAACACTTTCCAATAAAAGTAAATGCTTTACCTATCAATTTCCTGTAATTGTTATAAAATTTTATTCCTTTTTTGGGAACTATTGGGTGAGCATAGTATATTTTAGAAATTATACTTTTGGGAAAAATACAAAACAATTAGAATTTTTAAAAAGAAGATCATTCTTAAAATACAAAATACATTGTATTAAACCTCATGCAAAAAAAATAAAATAAAACCTCAGGCAATAATAAAACTCATGAATATATGTTCTCATTTTTTTCCTTCTTTAAAGCTATTTTAAATATTACTGTTGTTCTACTTTCTTAAAGTTTAAAGCCTCAGTGGTTATTTTTAACTTCAGCATACTAGTCATTCTTCCCTTCTACCATTCCACAATCTGGAAACTTCTTTAGCAGGCATTTAGTAGACTCATTCCCTCAGTTCTGCAGGAGAACAAGTGTGAATTCCAGCTTGCCCAAGAGTCACAGATAGCATGTTCTCCTGAACTCATATGAAGTAAGAATTTGGGAGACTGGAGTCTAGTTGAGTACCTGTCATATGCCAAACAGAAATAAATAATCACTGAATGAATACAACAAATATTGCCACTGAAATGTACTTAGCAAAGTCAGCACACATCTCCACTGTAGGTAATCTTCTTAATCTACAATGATATAATTCATGTTCATGCTATTTTTGAAAATTAAGTGACTTTATAAGCCAGTTTTCTGTATTTATTTTGACAGCCATAGTACTATCACAGAATCACAGAAAAAAAATTAAAATCAGATAAGCACCATAGGTGTTTTATGTGATAGAATGCAATGGAGATAAAGAAAAATTATCATTCTTTTAGACTGTACTTATCTCTGACATAGGTAATAAGTGAATTAAGAACTGAAAAACAAGAAGTACATTTTAATTAAAAAATTAGCAGTTTTTGAAAAAAATAAAAAAGAACACAAGAATTAGTTTTCTGTCATTAATATTTGAAGATGTATAAGGAAACTACCTACAAAAGTAAAAAATTCTTCCAAATTCCAATCTTTCTTTCTACAATCTTTGAAGTCTACTGATTATGCATATTCACCCCTAACCCTTTGTCATTTGAAATGACCTCTATATTATGTGATTTTGTTTCAAGAATTACTCACATGCTCTCTCAGGCCAATTTGAGCTTTTCACATCTAAAATTACAACCACAGCAAACTATAGGCTTGTTTCCCAAGTCTGGGGAGAGGGACAGTTGCAGTTTTTGCCAGCTTAACAAAGCCTTCTACATATCATATACAATTTACCAGGAGCCCTTATTAAAGAATGAGATTCCTAGGCCTCAGCTCAAGACCATTGATTTAGGATTTCTGGAGATGGAGCTTTGATATCTGTATTTTATCAAACTCCACACATGGTTCTTAGGCACATTGAGTTTTGAGAACTGCAGGGCTGCACCTTTGCTAAAACAAGCATCTTCCTCTCTAGGCAACAGTCAAGGCTCTTACAGAGTTGTTACACTGTTGTAATATGCCTCCCTCCATTCTCCCTGTTCCTGTCATTTTAATTACTTAGCATTAGAGAAGTTATTATTGCCATTTGAAGAAACACAGAGTGCTTCACCCAAGCACTGTAAATAATGAATTAGAATAATTAGCTGGAGAGAGGTTTGACTTGAAATTTAATATTTTCTGGAATTTTGAAAGGACAAGGAATATGGAATAGTGTTAAAAGGTGGTTTTCAAAAGGAAAATCCTTATTGGTTGAATTGGAATTAATTGGTCAGTTACAGATTGGTTAAACTTTTCAAGATACGTGTGAGAAAAATTAATTCACCTTCACATTTCCCCAAATTTCTATTCCAGTCCTACCCTGCTGCTTTGAATGAAGCCTGCTTTGCTTTCAGTTTGGGACCCTGCTTCTGGAGTCCAGAATGCTGGGCAGATTGAGCTCCTATATTTGCCATCGAGCGGACTCAAATGAGCTCCTACCTCAGGGACCACAGAGAATGTCAGCCAGACATAAGGAAGCTAGAAGGATGCTTTCTGCACAATAGAAGGAATAATAGGGTGTCCTTCCAGAATATTAAGCAGTATCAGCAGTAATAGGAAATAAATGGATATGTGAAATCCATCTAGGATGACTAAGAAAAAGTAATATTATCAGTTTACTTTATGAGCTTTGTCTGTCTTCTCTGTTCATGGTAAAATTCAGCTTGAAATTTAAAGATGGATAGTTCTCTAAATGTGTTTTTTAAGATTGCATAAATATTTTCAAAGGTAGTTTATTTGAAAATAAAACATTGGTCACTCTTCCTTGCAAAGGAATTTCAAAATCCCAACCTTTGTAGTCAGTTGACATATAAATAATAGTTCCATTAACTGTTCATTCATTGATTTGAAAACCTCTGCTAGGCATGTAAAAAGGATAAAATATTTATGAAGCTTACATTCCAGTTGGCTGTTAATCAAATAATTAGTATAATGCAAATGATTTAACGTAGTTTGGGTTTACAACCTGTACCCAAATAAATTTCAATCTATCTAATTAAAAATGATGAAGCAAAACTTTTATATCTGACCTATTTAGATAAAACTATAACTAAAAAATATGAATCATTTTTCCTGACTAGCTGAAATACATATTTGGCTAAAATGAATTTAATTAAAATGTACTAAAAGGTTGAAAGAAAGTTATTTGAAGCACATATTAGAATCACATACCTTTCTCCCCCTCTACCTTTTGGAAACCAGATAATTATACTGTAACAGGAGAATATTTTTCAGACACCCAAACTGAAATACACTCTTTCTAAACTATTGAGGAAGGAGAGTAACTATGTAGCATTCTCTTTCACTAGTTTATTTTTTATTTTTTTGGTTTTGTTTTGTTTTTATAAGAAGATTTTTTTTAAATGAAACTCGAAAAGAATCTTTAAAATAATGGCAATATTTTTATCCATTTGGTATGAGAGGTGGGGAAAAAATGACCAGATAAAACTTACCTTGTAGTTTAGAAAATTCTTCTTATTATTTTTTTGGGGG
Source organism: Leptonychotes weddellii (assembly GCF_054177405.1). Classification (NCBI taxonomy): domain Eukaryota; kingdom Metazoa; phylum Chordata; class Mammalia; order Carnivora; family Phocidae; genus Leptonychotes; species Leptonychotes weddellii. The sequence continues at coordinate 98,402,684 of NC_138372.1, read as the reverse complement.
GGACTGGAGCCGCTCATGAGGCTGTGCCCCGCAGGATTCAAGGCATTCAGAAGAGCTGTGGGATATGTCTGGTGACTTTACATGAATGTTGCTATGCAGTGTGATTTTGGACAATTTATAGGTCACACTGAGGGATTTTAAGAAAAAAGTACAGGGGTGCCTGGGTGGCTCAGTCAGTTAAATTTCTGCTTTCCACTCAGGTCATGAGCCCATGGTCCTGGGGTCAGGCCCCACGTCCGGCTCCTTGCTTAGCGGAAAGCTTGCTTCTCCCTCTCCCACTCCCCCGCTGCGTTCCCTCTCTTGCTGTGTCTCCCTTTGTCAAATAAATAAATAAATAATCTTTAAAAAAAAAAAAAAGAAAAAAAAAGTACATAACCCCAAACCTGACCAGACCATTTCTTATCCTAGTTTTAGTTGGAAAGAAACACAGTAGACAATTTGACCCCTATATAAAAAATACCAAATTCTCCTAAAGCAGCTATTTCTAGAAAATACCAAATTCTTCTAAAGCAGCTGTCTCTTGAAAATAGTGTAACAGGAAACTAGATATACTATGTAGAACGTGGTAAATTGCACTGCCTATTTTTTCTGACTAGAGTGTTTTTCACAAAACTGGCTGCTTCCCCTCTTTTAGGATTCAGTCCTTGCCCACTTCTCAGTGAGGCTTTCCTAACTACACCAGTTCAAGCAGCCCTTCCTCAACCTTTGTCTTACCTCAATCACTCTCCAACTGAAGTACATCATTTCCTTTACAGTGCTTGCCACTGTTGGGAAAGGTTGTCTTTATTGATTTAGTGTTTACTCTTCTTTGCCAAAACATAACACTTCTTGAGAGAGGGGCCAGCTCTAGCTAAAGAACCATTGTCATTCTTTTGACAAATATCTGTTGATATGTCAGAAGCTGAGTATAAAATGTTGAGTAGAGCAGACCTGATCCTTGCCCTCATGTAGTTTATGACACAGTGGGGAAAGTGTATTAATAGTGCAGCAGAGAAAACAAACACCTAGGCAAACAAATGTAAGATTATAACTGTGACAAGAGCTAGAGAGGAGAGAAAATGGGTTATGAGAGACTGTAATGAAAAATCTAATTTATTAAGTAGATAGAAGTTTTCTCTGAGGAAGAGATTTTGAGCCAACATTTAAAAGATGAGTAGACATTAATTAAGTGAAGAGAGTCCAAGCTGAGGAAACAGCCTGTGGAAAGACTACATGACAGGAGAGAAGCCTGATGTATATGAGAAACTGAAAGAGAGCTGACACAGCTGGAACACAGACGCTTTGGAAAGGGAGATACAAGAATAGATTATGGAGATCCGCATGGGCTTGATTTGTGTGGAGATTTGTGTAAGTTGTGAGTTTAACCGGAGTATAATGGAATTATTGAATATTGTGGGTGTGCTAGTGTGTTGGGGTGTGTGTGTGTGCTCACAGGGGAGTATAATCAAATCTGTGTTTTGTTAAGATGATTATGATTGATCTGTAGAAGACATTCAATTGGAGAGATCTAAAAAATGGTGCAGTAGACCATTTAGGATGTCATGGCCATTTTCCTCAGGAGAAATGATAAAAGTCTGGGTTCAGGTAGTGCTTGTGGGAAAGCAAATAAGTAGGTAGATCAAAAAAATATATAAAAAATAAAATCAAAAGGACTTGGTGTTGGCTTGAATATAAAGACAAATATCACAGATAACAAACTTATTTGAGCTGATGAATGTGTCACCATTTTCTGAGAAAGGAGAAAAAACAAGGAGATATTGTGAGCTAGCCGATCATGAGCTGGGTTTGGAGGATGTCATTGGGAGGATGGATAAATTATGACCCTACATTTTTTTAATTTCTATGAGTGAGAAGTTTAGCTACTCCATTTGACTTAAACAATTATTTTCCATTATCACTTTTTAATAGGCAAATGGAATACCTGAATTTTATTTCCTACAACCTAAACTTCTGCATAATCTATAAAGCACCAAGTAGACCTAAAATCCAGCTAGAGGACTTTGACTCTAGTGAGAATTGATGAATTGGCTGTTGGTGGTTTTATCTATAAAAAATGTGGGTTCAGTAACTGGGAACCTGCTATCAAAATCATATTTCAGGACAGCTGGATGGCTCAGTCAGTTAAGCTTCTGCTTTCGGCTCAGGTCATGATCCCAGGGTCTTGGGATTGAGTCCCACATTGGGCTAAGGGGCCTGCTTCTCCCTCTGTCTGCCGCTCTCCCTGCTTGTGTGCGCTCCCTCTCTGACAAATAAAATCTTTAAAAAAAATCATATCTCAAAAAATTAGTGGAACCTTAACATATAATTTCACAGAACCTGAGCAGAAATAGTCAAAACTTAGTTGCATTTACTACAGACATCCCAGCCAAGTCTAATAACATTTCATAATATTAAATTAGAGTGATTATATAGCACATCTCAAGACATATGGAGTTATAGCACCCCTGTAATATATTTAGCCTCCGCTATTTGTTATCTAGCCAATAGGCAACAAAGCCAGGCAGGGGATGTTTGAACTAAAATAACACAGTAATGCTGAGATATATGTGTGAAGTACTTTTTAAATGCAGCCCCAAAGTGTCTGAACTATAGGAAAACTACATTAGAAGCAATTAACTAGAATTTATCTAGAAGACATTTTGTTCTCTCTTTATATCATCCTCACTCTGTACAAATTCTGGGATAGCACACAAGAATGCTTTCAATTTTTTAAAAATTCACTTTTCTGAAAGAGTCCTTATATATTTTTTTTCAGGATCCCTATCATCTATCATCTATCGATACATCTATCTACCTATCATCTATCATCTATCTATCGTCTATCATCCATCTATCTAGTCATCCATCCATCATCTAGTCTCACATATATATATGTGTGTATTAGCCACTCTAAAATTCTATTTATGCTCATTATGTTTGACTAAAAATCTTATGTAAAATCCAACTACTTTAAACAATAACTTTCATCAACAGTAACACTAGTCTAAACTACTATAAAAGCAATACTTTTGACACATTCAAAATATACAAATACATAAGGAAAAGGTATAATTTAATAAATCCTATCTTTCTGAGTAAACAAAGTAAATATCAACTTGATAACCTATTTGGGGAAACACAACAAATAACCTAAAGAAGCAATCTGTTCACACATATACCAAGTGGCTAAGAAAAAGGAATTTGTTGATAATCTTAAAGAGAAAAACAAAACCTCCCATAATTTACCATATTTGTTTCAGCATATTTTTCTCTCACTTTAGAAAAAAAAAGTCTTCCATCACTGTAATTTAATTTTATGTTAAAGCCAAATGAGATATATAGTCCAAAAATTTAATCAGCCTCTACAAATTTATTAAAAGTACAAATGCAAACAACCACCAGAAGAGCAGCAGCATGTAAATAATGATGTACTATTGGGCCAACATGATATATGAGTGTCTTCACTGACAGCAAAGTGATAGAAAAACACAAAATTGAAGGAATGTATGTCCCATTTGGAAAGAGTAGTAAATAATTGGTCAGTTGTGTCCATCACCGTAAATGGTTAGTCCTGATACAGCTGGGTAAGAAGACAGCCTTACTAACAACCATGTGTGTTCTCCTGGATGTTTAATGCAACAATAGTCACATAAGACTAGTGACATCAACCTGAGTGAATTCACCATCCCTAATTTTGAAAGCCTTACATCTTCATTGAAAAATATTTGCAAGCAGTATACAGAAACTTTTCAACTGAAACTCATTTAGTACTATCTACCCCATATTGAGGAAAGAAGGGAATATTCTAGCCAATGTAGGTTGGCTCACAGAATGTGTCCAGTGCTTCTTTTTATTATAACATCTATTGTTTTCTAATTATACACAAAAACATCATATTAGAAAATTTGAAAAGATACAGAAAAAAAGATAAAGAAGAAAATGAAAATCATCCATAATTCTTTCTCCAGAAATAGTCACTATTACCATTTTGGTGTATTTCTTCTCAGTCTATTATTATGAATACATACATATCTAGCACAACTAAAATCACACCATATATAGATTATTTTATATTGTTAAATATTTTTTAAAATCATGAATTTTAAAGTCTACAAATAACAAATTATATAGGAATATAATATAATGTATAATGTATTCCTGTACATTATACAGGAATATATTTTAACAGGTAATATATTTATGGGGATGTATTTTATTTCCAATGCTCATGATTAAAAATACAATTTTGCAACTGCTCTCTACATTTCTGAAATCGATGACCTTTAAACCATTCTTAGGTATCAATGTTTCACTTTTTAGGTATAATAAATCATTCAACAGGCATATAGAGAGCCTGACAATTTTCTGAAAATATCAATTAGAAACTTTTGAAAACTTTTTGAAAAATAATGTGTATAGAAAAAGCTACTTCATACAAATCATTACATTTGAAGACTCTTATTATTTTAAAAAGGCACATGTTTTCAAAGGCATACTTTTCCAATATTCTCCATGCTGCTGATGTCACTTGCAGCAACAGTCTGTGTAATGAGGGAAATGCCTAATCTTCTGCTGGATGGGTGGCTGCAGAGATCCTATCTCATAAATGGGTTCTCCAGCAGGTTTCTGTCTTCTTATAATGAAGAAAGGTCATCTGGAATAGCTTAGTACTAAAAAGTGTGGTTCACAAACATAGCACCTCGGCAGGTAGAATCTTCTTGATTGTCAACTATTAGTGCTGTATAAAATAATTAGCTATTACAACAATGTTCATTGAACCGTCATACACAAATAGTTAGCTGAGAAACGTTTAGCTGTAAGTTGTCTTTATAGTCAAAGTAAAGTGAAAAATAAGTGAAAGTTACCTAGATAACTCAAATTAATATACTTGATAAAGAATACATGTTTTCAACAATTAACCTCACTTTGATTTTTTTCTCTTTGATTTTTAAAAGTATCCATATTTAATTGATTCTATTTCAAATTTATATATGTAAAAAATTCATTAAAGCCCTTATGTTTTCATATAACACCCAGCGCTCATAGATCACTACATCAAAAACTAATGATGTAATGTATGGTGATTAACATAACATAATAAAATTAAAAAAAAAAACATTGTTTTATGTTATGTTTTAACATTAGGATCTATGCAATCCATTATTATTTATTCTTTTTATTCTACTTAGTAACTAGTCATTAGTTAAGTTTCTAAAAAAACAAAATAAGTATTTTAGAAACCATTAGAATAACAACTGTGCTATTAAGTGTGTTAGGGTTCAAAATATGTAGAAACACTTGTATGAAAATCCACCAATACAGTCTTCTATGTAGTAATTGGCACCATACAGAGGCCAATCAAAGCCAGAGTGGGACTAAAGTAGGTTGTCTAGGGCCTAAATAATTGTTTTCTGTTTGTTTTTGTTAGGGTGGTATCTGATAGTTTTCTCCATTGGAAAATTACTATTTTCCCCATTTAATTAATAAATATTTATGGGGAGACACTCTTAGAAGAACTCATTTCTCATACTTGTCCCCATTTATTTTAGCACCCATTGATAATCCTTGCCTGGAACAATTATTACTGTAATATATGTGAAGTGGTAATTCTCTATTTCCATCATTCCTTCTACATTTATTAGAATACTGCAATAAAGAGCTTTCCCTTCTCTCTCATTTGTTTATTCATTTATTTATATCAATAATAATTAACAGGTTTTATTTTATTCAATGGGCAATTATCTGTTACTGTCATTATTTTGTTGCTGAAATTGTCCCAGATTTGGCCATTTGGGTCCTATGTCATTTTGACATATCTCCATCACTTTTTGAGCTTTTCTTTCTCTTTCACACCATAAGATGGTCCAGGCTTTTTTTTTTTTTTCTTTCCCTTCCCTGTCCTGGAGCTGGCTATTTCTCCAAGGAGCCATGTTTCCTTTTATTAGAGTAGATAATTGTTATTTGTTTCCTGAAAGTACTGGAAAAACAAATTTAGAACTTTGCCTCTGATTCCCAATCCATTTCCCCCAAACAATGATAAATATTGGCACGTGACTTTCAATTTCTCTTTAGTGACAGAATTAGAAAGAGTGCTCATGATTTGACTGATAGTTAACAAAATGGGGGAGCAAATGTCTTCTCCATCTCAATCCCTCAAGTATGCTTTATATTAAAGTCTTCACCACCCTCAAGAAACAACTGTGTTTTATCCCTTATGTTTAACATAGTAATTACTACCTATATTGTTTCATTCTGATAAGGAAATATCTTTATGAGAGAAAAACTAAAACATACCCACTAGCCGACAGATCTTTTCCTCTCACAACTGAAAGCACAGGTTCAGAATGGAAAAAGGATTTAAACCACCAGCTGGATTCTTCCACTTTTGGTAACCCTATCAAATAAAAGTCATATTACCCCCTTCTCAAACACATTTGGAAGATTAGAAACAAAGAAAATAATGAGGGTGATGCTGGTAAGAAATAAACCAAATACCTTGTTGGGATTTGTCATCAGGTATGATGTTAACAGAATCAGTTAAAGAGCTAACTGAAGAAATACTGGCCTCTGTAGGAAACAAATGAGAATCAATAAACAAATAAATAATGGGCAAACAAACACAGACATATTGTTTATGCATAAACTCCCAACTAGCAAGGTAGCATGGTTTGAAACTCCTAGATCATGACTTCATGAATTGAAAAATGGATTAAATTGTCAATTAAAAAGTCTTTTGGAAAAACGCATATTACATGTTCTTTTTTTAAGTTTAAGATAATTTTTAAAAGATATGTCATAATACATGACTGTTTGCTCCACAAAATTTTGATCATAGAGCTTATGATACACCTAGTTGGCAAATAGCACCCAGGTTTTCCAAATAGTCATCATTCTTCTCATTAGCTGTCTTCTGTTTTTGCTGCATTATTTCAGAGTCCCTCTGCTTTCTCTGAGAGGTAGTCAAGCTACCCTCCTTTCTTTTTCCCTTCCTAATTTCATGGGATTTCTTCATGTTTTTCTGGTGGGCAAGTTCTTGCTGATTTCTGTGGGCCATGCCAACCACTGGACCAAGACTGGAAGAAAGCTACTTGGAAGAGCAATGGTCTCCTAGCACACTCTTACATTTTCTATTAATAAGATATATTTCTTTCCATGGTGGACAACTCTATCTCTCTCCATAGATATAGATGTAGAATTTAAAACATAAATATCACCAAATTCAAAATCTTAGTACAAAATCAAGAATGAATATTATTGTATTACATTAGAAATATTACATGTGCATATATTTAAATATTCTACAAAAGTTACAAATTTAGAAATAAAGGAATTATTTTTAAAGAATAAACATTTTATTTTGTTTTATCATACTTGTATTTTAAACCTATAAGTCTTTTAAATTATCAGAATATAAAAACAACTTCTATGGATATAATAACACTAAGTAAATGAAAATAGTTTAACAATTTTATAAAAAGAATAAATCAATAGACATTTCCAACTTTTATCTACAAAGAAAACTTGAAATTAGAATTTTCGACATGTGGGCATATTTTCAATGGATGATAATTTATTTCTGAATGATTGTTTCATTCTATGAAATTTCCAAATTTTCTTTAAGAAGCTACAACTTTTTATTCAGCTATGAATATTCACAGGTGGATAGATAAATAAAAATAAAACTGGCAAATAGAAGCTGACCTATTATCCAAGAAAAAATGGAAATTAAAGAATCCTTGAAACAGTCATGTTATCCCTTCTTTTGTAAGAAATAAATAGCATTTTCTTTATGTAAAATTATCAGCTTTTAATAGTATCTCATTAAATGCAAGATACATGAAATTAAAACATAGTTATGAAATGTAAGCTTATTTTCACTTATTTATAAGTGTTAATGGTTTCATCAATATGATATAACAGAGTTAAAACAAAGAGATAAGCCTTAACTATATTGATTAAAAGAGGTCTGAATGAGTTCTATTCCTATTTTCTTCACTGTCACAGACAATTGTCAAGTCTTGTCCCTTAAGTTCTGACCAGGACACGATATGTAGGTTAATAATATCTCCCAAACATCACCTCAAGTCACATTCTCTAGGAATATAGTACTCTAGTGATGATAACAACTTACTTCGATAATACTGATTTTTGGCCAGCAGGCAACCAATGGAAGGCACTGATGCCATTGTTTTCCCTGTGAACAAGAGCCAGAGAGACTGCGAACAGCAATCTGGGAACAGTGACAGGGAAAGAGAGGTTGTTAATTGCATGGAGTTTCCTTTTCTGTTTCCATATATATATATGGAAAATATACACATATATTTTTTGCAAAGCAGCATAATTTACCATGTAATAAATATACAATAGAAAGAATTGAAAAGCTTACACAAATTGTAATCAGATATACTACAATAAACCAAAAAATGCAATCAATGTGTATATTTATTTGGAAAAGCAAGAAAAAAATATATCCAACTATCCAACTACAAACAATGCCCACAACTTGTTCCAGCTGAAGTAAACCTAAAGGTCAGTCGGAGAAAAAGTGTTAACACAGCCATGATATAGTTTCTCACCTATTTGTTTTCTCCAATTTGTTCTTTTAAACAAACGTGTTCTAAGCTTTCCTCAGAAAACACACACTCAAAGTGTGGACGTGATCCAGGAGGGACCGAGTTCTACAGGCCAGGAGCACTCTGCAGTGAATGCGGTTGTGCTCTGGGACCCCTGAGCACACCTTATATTTAGAAGGCTGAAACCTGAGCTGTGGGCACAACAGAGGGAGGTGAAGCTCTTTGCCTGTCTGCCCTTCAGCACGTCAGAGTGCCAACCAGGGCTACAGGCAGCAGGGACGGACTCTGTAAGGTCATGTCTTATGACTGCTGGTTTCTGCAGGGTGGAAGGTGATGACCACGCATCCCCTCAGCCTTCCCTATGATCTCACACTGGGGAAAGCACCGCGCTAGGTTCCGTGGGGGTTGCGGGGGCGGGGGGGTCACTGCAGCCAGGCTGCAAGCCAGCTGAGGGAACTGGTCATAACCACAGACACAATGATACAAAGCAGAGCCACGGGAAGAGCTCAGGAGGAAGAGCTCTGTGAATTACTGAAGCCCTATGGGAAAGGACATACACTACAGAAATTTATGGACGGCGAGTTAGAAATTCCAGTGAGAATGATAAAAGACAGATGGGGCAATCATGGGCAATGAGGGGAAATTAGTGACTTCGTGATATTGTATCGATATTATTTATTGATTCAAAAGCTAGATTTAAATTCTATTTTTGTAACATCTATTAATGTGAACTGTTTTGCCATTTTATAGACTCAGTTTGTCATGAATCAAATCATGGTTCCACCCCGTTTCAATTTATTTAGTAGCTATTGGTTTTACCAGCTTAAACCACACAAAATTACTTATGTCAGCTAGTTTCAAATATATTCAAAACATTGATTTTAGTATGCCATCGTGGTTCTTTCTAACTACTTAGTGCACCTGGTTATGGCTCCTTTACGTTGCAAGTGTTATTTACTTATGCTTTTCTCTTGTCTTGATTAGTTTTGTTAGGGGTTTCCCTATTATATTAGATCTGTCAAAGAACTATTTGTTCTTCTCTTTGTTTCTTGATTTTATATTTCCTTATTTTCTGTATTGTTTTATTGTTTTTCCTTTTACTTACTTTAGGATTATTCTTATTGTCATTTATTTCAAAGTATTTTGTTAACTGCCATTATGACATTTCTTGAATATTTGAATTAAAGATGCTTTTCTTTTTCCAAATATATAAATGTTTAAAGATATCTTTTAGTTTATTTCTAAACCCACCGTATTGTCAAGAGAAAATGTTTCATTTTTATTCATTCTTTAAAAGTGTTTTTGGAAATAGCTTTCTGTGTATTTGAGAGTAGTAAATATTCTCCATTTACTGCATATAGTCATTTTATTTTATTTTTTTACATTTAAAATAATTTTTATTTTTGCATTTTTTAATTTACATTTTTAGGAAAACATTTAAATTGCATTTATATTATTTTTAATTTAAATTCAATTAATTAACATATAATGTATTATTAGTTTCAGAGGTAGAGGTCAGTGATTCATCAGTCTTATATAGTACCCAGTGCTCATTACATCCATGCTCTCCTTAATATCCATCACCCAGTTACCCTATCCCCCCTCCTCCTCCCTTTCAGTAACCCTCAGTTTGTTTCCTATGATTAAGAGTCTCTTATGATTTCTCTACCTTTCTGGTTTTGTCTTGTTTATTTTTCCTCTCTTCCCCTATGATCCTCTGTTTTGTTTTTTAAATTCCACATATGAGTGATATCATATGATGATTGTCTTTCTCTGATTGATTTATTTTGCTTAGCATAATATCCTCTAGTTCCATCCATGTCATTGCAAATGGCAAGATTTCACTTTTTTGATGGCTGAGTAGTATTCCACCGTGTGTGTGTATGTGTGTGTGTGTGTGTGTGTGTGTAGGTATATCTATATATCTATATATCTATCTATATATATCTATATAGATAGATAGATAGATCACACTTTCTTTATCCATTCATCTGTCAATGGACATCTGGGCTCTTTCCATATTTTGGCTATTTTGGCTATTTTGGACACTGCTGCCATAAACATTGGGGTGCAGGTGCCCTTTTGGATCACTACATTTGTACCCTTGGGGTAAATCCCTAGTAGTACAATTGCTGGGTGGTAGGGTAGCACCCAAAACCATAAGATACCTAGGAATAAACCTAACCAAAGAGGCAAAGGATCTGTACTCAGAAAACGATAGAATGCTCATGAAAGAAACTGAGGAAGACACAAAGAAATGCAAAAATGTTCCATGCTCATGGATTGGAAGAACAAATATTGTTAAAATGTCTATGCTACCTAGAGTGATCTATACATTCAATGCAATCCCTATAAAAATACCATCAACTTTTTTTCACAGAGCTGGAACAAATAATCCTAAAATTTGTATGGAACCAGAAAAGACCCTGAATAGCCAAAGGAATGTTGACAAAAAAAGCAAAACTGGTGGCATCACAATCCCAGACTTCAAGCTCTATTCAAAGCTGTAATCATCAAGACAGTATGGTACTGGCACAAAAACAGACCAGTGGAACAGAATACAGAACCCAGAAATGGACCCTCAACTCTATGGTCAACTCATCTTCAACAAAGCAGGAATGAATATCCAATGGAAAAAGGACAGGCTCTTCAACAAATGGTGTTGGGAAAATTGGACAGCCACATGCAGAAGAATGAAACTGGACCATTTCCTCACATCATAAACACAAATAGACTCAAAATGGATGAAAGACCTAAATGTGAAATAGGAATCCATCAAAATCCTAGAGAACACAGGCAGTAACCTCTTCAACCTCAGCTGCAGCGACTTCTTGCTAGACACATCTTCAAAGGCAAGGGAAACAAAACTAAAAATGAATATTGGGACTTCATCAAGATAAAAAGCTTTTGTACAGCAAAGAAAACAGTCGACAAAACCAAAAGACTACCAACAGAATGGGAGAAGATATTTGCAAATGTCTTATCAGATAAGGGTCTAGTATCCAAAATCTGTAAAGAATTTCTGAAACTCAACCCCCAAAGAACAAATAATCCAGTCAATAAATGGGCAGAAGACATCAACAGACATTTCTGCAAAGGAGACAACCAAATAGCCGACAGACACATGTAAAAATGATCAACATCACTCGGCATCAGGGTAATCCAAATGAAAGCCACAATGAGATACTACCTCACACCAGTCAGAATGGCTAAAATTAACCACTCAGGAAAGGACAAATGTTGTCAAGGATGTTGAGAAAGGGGAACCCTCTTACACTGTTGGTGGGAATGCAAGCTGGTACAGCCACTATGGAAAACAGTGTGGAGGTTCCTCAAAAAGTTGAAAATAGAGTATATAGTCATTATTTTATATATGTCCTTTAGATTGTTACTTAACTTTGTTAAATTTCATACTTACTAACGTGTTACTGCTTGATGTACCAGTTTCTAGTATGATTACATCATTGAATACTATCATTTTTAGTTTCTTATGTTTTGAAGCTATGTGAATAGGTGCACACAAAGTCATGATTGTAGTATTTTCTTGGTAGATCTTTGTTTTCATCTTTCTGTATCAGCACTGATGTTTTAGACAACTTGGTAATTTAATTTTCCTTAGATTTTTTTCTTTTTCCCCAGGTTCCAGCTGGTCTAATATTAAGATTGCAGAAAGTAATAGAAAGTAAGTAATAGAAAGGTGTATCTTTTTGGTTTCCTTTATTTTCAACTTGCTGTTCTGCTTCATCTTATAAACACCCTTTAGCTGTTTTATTTTTTCCTAATTTTACATATATGCTTTCTGCCACAATTATTGATCTATTGGTTGCCTTTCTTACCATTAGATTTCTTTATAAGTTTTGGAATGTGTGTTTTCAGGTTCATTTTGAGTGGGAGATAACTTGCATTGTTTTCCCCCCCTCTGTAACACATCCATTCACTACACCACTCCTCCCTCTCCAGGTTAGTGGTATCAAGGTTTTACCTACCTGACTCTAGTTTTTATATTTTTCTATTATAACACTACTCACATTTTATAAAGGTATTGTTTCTGTCACACATTAGTATGTGAGTTCCCCAAAGGCAGAAAATACTCTATTCATTTTTGCTTTAGCAATACCCAGCACAAAACCTGATACATATAGAAGTCCTTGTTCTAAATATCTGACAAAACCAACATATTCTTCCTGTGCATGGTAATAAGGATTACATCCTTGGCTACTAATTTAAATATCATAACAGGACTCAGATTTCCATGCTATAACTGTGACATAATGGGACTAATTTTCACCCAATTATTTTCTGACTCATGTTTTTTTAATATCTAAGTATTAAAATTGGTTATAACCATATTTTCATTGAGCTATTTGTCCTAGATTTAAGTTATGCTAACATTTCTCTTTGATTATAATAAGAGGGTGCCTGCCCAACTCTGACGACCCACTACAAACCAGCATGGAAGATGGAGCTGTCATTCACAAATTTCTGTTCAGAAACTTGAAAGATGCTGCTAATTGATGCCTCAAAAAAGGAAGATAGAATTCAGCTAGATAGGAATCAAACCATTCTGAACACCTACGAACTCAACAGGAGATTGAAGAAAAGAATAGCAGCAACTCTCTGAACAGAAAAGCGACCACTTTCTGGAAAAGTCATATTCTATCCCTTCATAGTAGTTAACCTTATTTTTGGTATATATATAGGTTGTTCTCTCATTAAAACTTTGAGATACAGTTTCTTCTAACAGACCAAAATATACCCTAAATCTCTAGTGTATGGCTTTGTTCTAGTCTCCTGCCTGATCACATTCTTTCCTTTTTTTTTTATTTTTAATTTCTCTTCTTTCTTTTTTCAACCAATTTCTTATCTTATCAATTCCTTTTATAAAATCTTTTATAATAAAATTTAATTTTATTAAATCTTTACTGTCATATTGCATCCCATCATCATATTTACCCTTATTTTTGTACATATATAAGCTTTTCTTTCTTTAAAATTTTGGGAGGCAGTTTCTTCTAACAGACCAAAATATGCCCAAAATCTAGTGTGTGGCACTAATCTATTCACCAGCCTGATCATATTTGATCGTATTCTTTTTTTTTTTTTTTACCTTTTTCTTTCTTTTTCTTTCCCTTTCTTTTCCCCAAGTTTCAAGTCTCTTCTGATTTGTTTAGTGTATATTTTTCTGGGGTCATTGTTACACTGTTAGCATTTTGTTCTCTCATTCATCTATTGTCCTCTGGACAAAATGACAAGACAGAAAAAATCACCTCAAAAAAAAGAACAAGAGGCAGTAGCGACAGCCAGGGACATAATCAATATGGACATTAGTAAGATGTCGGAACTAGAGTTCAGAATGAAGATTATAAAAATACTAGCTGGGCTTGAAAAATGCATGGATGATATTAGAGACACCATTTCTGGAGAAATAAAAGAGCTAAAATCTAACCAAGTCGAATTGAAAAAGGATACTAATGAGGTCAAATCTAAAATGGAGGCCCTAACTGCTAGGATAAATGAGGCAGAAGAGAGAATTAGGGATATAGAAGACCATCTGATGGAAAATAAAGAAGCTGAGAAAAAGAGAGATAGACAACTACTGGATCACAAGGGCAGAATTCAGGGATAAATGATACCAGAAGATGAAACAATATTAGAATAATTGGGATCCCAGAAAAAAAAGAAAGAGAGAGGGGGCAGAAGGTATATTGGAGCAAATTATAGCAGAGAACTTCCCTAATTTGGGGAAGGAAACAGGCATCAAAATCCAAGAGGCACAGAGAACCCCCCTCAAAATCAATAAAAATAGGTCAACACCCTGACATCTAATACTAAAACTTACGAGTCTCAGAGACAAAGAGAAAATCCTGAAAGCAGCTTGGGAGAAGAGATTTGTAACCTACAATGGTAGAAATATTGGATTGGCAACAGATCTATCCACGGAGACCTAGCATGCCAGAAAGGACTGGCATGATATATTCAGAGCACTAAAAATATGCAGCCAAGAATACTATATCCAGCTAAGCTGTCATTGAAAATAGAAGGAGAAATAAAAAGCTTCAAGGACAAACAAAAATTAAAGGAATTTGCAAACACGAAACCAACCCTACAAGAAATCTTGAAACCTCTAAGCAAAGAGAGAGCCTAAAAGCAACATAGACCAGAAAGGAACACAGACATTATACAGTAACAGTCACCTTACAGGCAATACAATGGCACTAAATTCATATCTTTCAATAGTTACCCTGAATGTAAATGGGCTAAATGCCCCAATCAAAAGACACAGGCTATCAGATTGGATTAAAAAACAAGACCCATTGATATGCTGTCAGCGAGAGACTCATTTCAGACCCAAAGACACTTCCAGATTGAAAGTGAGGTGGTGGAAAACAATTTACCATGCTAATGGACACCAAAAGAAAGCTGGGGTGGCAATCCTTATATCAGATAAATTAGATTTTAAACGAAAGACTATAATAAGAGATGAGGAAGGACACTATATCCTACTTAAAGGGTCTATCCAACAAGAAGATCTAACAATTGTAAATCTCTATGCCCTTAACATGGGAGCAGCCAATTATATAAGCCAATTAATAAAAAAAGCAAAGAAACACATTAACAATACAATAATAGTAGGATACTTCAACACCCCCCTCACTGAAAAGGATAGAGCATGTAAGCAAAAGATCAACAAGGAAATAAAGACTTTAAATGACACACTGGACCAAATGGACTTCACAGATATATTCAGAACATTCCATCCCAAAGCAACAGAATACACATTCTTCTCTAGTGCCCATGGAACATTCTCCAGAATAGATCGCATCTTAGGCCACAAATCAGGTCTCAACCGGTACCAAAAGTTGGGATCAGTTCCTGCACATTTTCAGACATATTTCAGATAATGCTTTGAAGCTAGAACTCAATCACAAGAGGAAAGTAGGAAAGAACTCAAATACATGGAGGCTAAAGAGCAGCCTACTAAAGAATGAATGAGTCAACCAGGAAATTAAAGAACAATTTAAAAAAATCATAGAAACAAATGAAAATGAAAACACAACTGTTCCAAATCTTTGGGATGCAGTAAAGGCAGTCTAAGAGGAAAGTATATAGCAATACAAGCCTTTCTCAAGAAACAAGAAGGTCTCAAATACACAACATAACCCTACACCTAAAGGAGCTGCAGAAAGAACTAAGCCTAAACCCAGCAGGAGAAGAGAAATCATAAAGATCAGAGCAGAAATCAATGAAATAGAAACCAAAAGAACAGTAGAACAGATCAACAAAACTAGGAGCTGGTTCTTTGAAAGAATTAACAATATTGATAGTCCCCTGGCCAGACTTATCAAAAAGAAAAGCGAAATGACCCAAATAAATAAAATCATGAATGGAAGAGGAGAGATCACAACCAACACCAAAGAAATACAAACATTATAAGAACATATGAGCAACTATATGCCAGCAAATTAGGTAATCTGGAAGAAATAGGTGCATTCCTAGAGATGTATCAACTACCAAAACTGAACCAGGAAGAAATAGAAAACCTGAACAGACCTATAACCACTACGGAAATTGAAGCAGTCATCAAAAATCTCCCAAAAAACAGGAGCCCAGGGCCAGATGGCTCCCCAGGGGAATTCTACCAAACATTTCAAGAAGAATTAATACCTATT
>NC_138372.1:98366754-98385962 GCF_054177405.1 Leptonychotes weddellii | reverse complement strand
ACTAGTACCCAAAATCTATAAAGAACTTCTTAAACTCAACACCCAAAGAACAAATGATCCAATGAAGAAATGGGCAGAAAACATGAACAGACATTTTTCCAAAGAAGACATCCAAATGGCTAACAGACACATGAAAAAGAGCTCAACATCACTCGGCATCAGGGAAATCCAAATCAAAACCTCAATGAGATACCACCTCACACCAGTCACAATGGCTAAAATTAACAAGTCAGGAAATGACAGATGTTGGTGGGGATGCAGAGAAAGGGGAACCCTCCTACACTGTTGGTGGGAATGCAAGCTGGTGCAGCCACTCTGGAAAACAGTATGGAGGTTCCTCAAAAAGTTGAAAATAGAGCTACCATATGACCCAGCAATTGCACTACTGGGTATTTACCCCAAAGATACAAATGTAGGGATCTGAAGGGGTACGTGCATCCGATGTTTATAGCAGCACTATCCACAATAGCCAAAATATAGAAAGAGCCAAGATGTCCATCAACAGATGAATGGATAAAGAAGTGGTATATATATACAATGAAATATTATGCAGCCATCAAATGGAATGAAATCTTGCAATTTGCAACAACATGGATGGAACTGGAGGGTATTATGCTGAGCAAGATAAGTCAATCAGAGAAAGACACGTATTATATGATCTCACTGATATGAGGAATTCTTAATCTCAGGAAACAAACTGAGGGTTGCTAGAGTGGTGGGCGTTGGGAGGCATGGGGCTGCGTGATAGACATTGTGGAGGGTATGTGCTATGGTGAGTGCTGTGAATTTTGTAAGACTGTTGAATCACAGACCTGTACCTCTGTAACAAATAATACATTATATGTTAAAAAAAAGAAGAATATAGTAGGAAGGGTAAATTGAAGGCGGGGAAATTGGAAGGGGAAAAGAATCATGAGAGACTATGGACTCTGAGAAACAAACTGAGGGTTCTAGAGGGGAGGGGGTGGGGGGATGGGTTAGCCTGGTGATGGGTATTAGAGAGGGCACGTATTGAATGGAGCCCTGGGTGTTATACCCAATCAATGAATCATGGAACACTACATCAAAAACTAGTGATGTAATATATGGTGATTAACATAACATAATAAAAAATAAAACTATTGAAGTGGCAAAAAAAGAGAGAAAAATAGATTTAAGAAAAAAATAAGTACTAATTAAAGTCAACTGCAACCTTTGTGAAAGGCAATCTATTTATCAGATTTAAGATAACTATTAGTCCTTCTAATTTTACTGACATTGAATGAAGTAGTAAATAGGTATCAGATTGTTGTTTTGTAGAGCATGGAAATTTATGACAAGAAAAATGGTTAAGCTTATAGATAATTTATCATGACTCTGTGCTGTCACAGACAATTTACCAAGTATGTAGTATGAGATCAATATCTGACCATTCTGGAAGGCTTAAATTGTCTATATCTAATTCCAATCTGCAGTCATATAATATCTGAGTGTGCACACAACATGTCAGGGATTTTAAATATGTAGTAATATCCAGACCAATAAACATGCTGTATTAAGCATAGATTATTCTATGCTTAATAACTCTATGCTTAATAACTAATGCTACAAACAAATATGTGTAACAGGTGTTTTAAAAGGCATGACTTTTTGCATTAAAATACTGTTTCATTTCATATTTTTATGGGAAAAATTACCAATAAGTAGTTACTGAATATCTCTTGGCCTCCACAACTGATAGATAAAATGGAAATAATAATAATTTACCTTATTTTAAATCCAATCCAGTCCTAAAATATATAATTCAATTGTTTGTTTAAATTTTATATTTCTCTGAATTACATATGGTCTATCAGTCAGTTATCATGGCTGTACAAAACAGAAACCAATTCCTTCTAGAAGCAGAGAAACGATTTATTGGGAGAATAGTGGTCAGTTCGTAAAATCAATAGGAAACATAGAGAGGTGTGGTCTGTAAAACAAGACCAACCAGTGAGATCCTGGGAGCTGACATGGAGTAGTTTGGTCAATGAAACACCCTGAGTGGGGGGTGCAGCAGGAGGTGTGACCACATTGAGCTTCATTCCATAGCTCAAGGGGCTAAAATTGTCATAGATGCACATTCCAGCAGCTGCTGCCTTTTCTGGACAAAGTCCAGTGCCCAATAAGTCCTTAAAAAGTGAACACTGCAAATCCATTCTGCCTGCTAACAAGCAGTGTTTAGTTGTGCATGAGAAAGTGGTTCCTACTCCCTAAGAAGGGAGAGCTGCTAGAACGAAGTACTACAGCATGTTCACCAGAAAATCCTCACCCTGAGTACCTCTTACAGGGATAATGAGAGTTTGGGGCTAGGAATACCTTCTCTTCCTGACCCTTTGCTTATAAACTTTCCCAACAAATCCTATTTCTCAACTCATACTATGCAACATTGCTCACACTGTCCTAAGAGCTATTGCACTGCTGGGAAGCCACCCAGAAGGAATCAGGCTTAGAATGTAGCAGGAACTAAATACACTTGAGCAGGGAAGCACCCGCTCAAGTCACACCCAGGCAGAATATGATAAGAGGTCTTCTTTCAGTTGTGACTAATCCTCCAATCCAAAGCGCCCAGTGGAACTGACCTTATTGACTAAGTTTAGGTCATGTGCTCAGATCACGCTGCGTATAGACAATGTATCCTTGCAGCAAAAATTGCTAACTGTACTTCAGAATCTATTCTCTCCTTTTCTTTTTAATATTTATGGGGCATAGTCTACCTAACTGGAGACTACATTTCTCAGCCTCCCTTGTAGCTAGGAATTGGTATGAGCCAGTAAAATGTGACTGGACTTATTGTGCAGGGGTAAGGGTCACAACTCATAGGGTGGCACAACAGTTCTTACATTAGAATGAAATAAAATTCTCTTCTTAGTCATTGTATCTTGTTACTGTTATTCAACTTATACTGCACCTTAACCAATAAAATCACTCTGACTTCTGTAGTGAGTGGTACAGAGTGCTGGATCCCTCAAACAGAATGGGTCTTCAGACGCTGGACTAACAGGTATAAAGGCTGAGGTCACCAGCACGCTCCATTGTCTCTATTCCTGACATGCAATTGGCTTTATTGAGCAGTTTTAGGCACTTTCTTCCACTAGGGCAATCTCACCCCCACCACCTGCTCTAATTTACCCTGTTTACTTGACCTACAAGTCTTTCTTTTCACTATTTTCCCTGATCCCTTGAAGCAAAGGAGAATTAAGTTCAATGACTTCATGTCTGTGTAACTGCTGGGTGGGATAATGAGTCAGTTGCCAGTTATACATATAGTCAAACATTAAAAAAAATCAGCCCCAGTCTTTATCCTTTTTTACCTTTGGCCCACATTTTCCCTGATCAGTCTCCAAACATTAGTCACAGTGTAAAAACACTGACTTATCACTAATTAATAAGCACTGGTCTTGATTCTTGAGGTTCTGCCCCACCGTCTGCGAAACCACTGGGCAGGTGAGTATCATCTGTGATAGCCAAATCTGTGAGGGCAGCAACCAGATCCTTCCTCAGCACTAATCGTAGACAGAAGAAGATGGCTGCCTTTCTTGGTGCAAAGACCATTTCTCAGTAGGCAATCTCTTCAGGAGATTGCCTCTTCAGGCAATCTCTTAGTTGCCAGTTTCCAAATTGCTGTCAGCATTTTCCTTCTTGTGGTAAGAAGCTATTATGCTCATCTAAGTGAGCATAATAGCTGGCAGAACTCCCCAAAGCTCAGCACCTTACATTCTCCAGGCCTGGCAGGGCAGATTCTGGAGAGCTTGTGAGGAAATTCATGACAATTACTTCATCAAATGCCTTTATCTTCCTAAATGCTGAGATATTTAGTTAAGCAAATACACTGAAAGTAATAAATATGCTAGAAGGATTTCATTTCAATTTTCTTTTGGTTTTATGATTTGAGGCATAGATAAATATTCATAATTATCTAAGTCAGTATTTCCGGCTTGTGAAACCTATGCCTGCTGAGTTTGGTAACTGCTCTCAGCAATGATCAGTATAACAACAACTTGGAGCCCTATGAAAGAGTTTGGAGACATAAACATACCTTCTCTTTTATGTCTCCCCTAGCATCTGTAAGAGCCAAAAAAAGAAAAAAAATTTCATGGGATTCTTTTTTTTAATTTTAGATTCCTTTTAAATTCAGATCAGCTCCTAAACATCACTTTTTTTTGCCCTAATCTAATCGCTTCCATTTCCCACAAATCCCAAATCTAAATATGAGGAGGCTACTTATTTTGATATGTACAAAGATCCTAATCTGAATGCATGGAGTACCTGATGATCTGACTCTAGGTGTCTTAGGCTCCATTTTCAGGAAAACAGATAGATCTGCATACAGTTTTACTAGATACTTCTCTCCCCACGACCCCCAAAAAACACAAAAGAATGGAAGGGGAGCAGTGAGAAGAGGTGACCTGTGACCTTGCATGAGCTGATTTCATGAAGAAAATATGATGATGTTCCTAACTGAAGCAAGGCACCAAGCCTTTCCCCCTATACATCAATGAGTCTTTGAATGTGGGCTGCCCCAGGGGGACACATGCCAGTGGAAGGGTGAGTGCTTTCAGTTGACAAAGATCCTTGGGGGACAGCCACAACCTGTCAGCAAGTAAGAAGTCATGATTGTTGGGAACAAGCACCTTTGTCCTAAATGGAACGTGGGCAGCACAGCCAGGTCCCCAGAGGCCATGCTTACATTGCTTGAATCAAGTGCTTTCAGGAGTAAGTTCATCCTGTTTGGGGCTTCTTTTCTTGGGAAAGCTACAAAAGGAAGGTGAGTGGAATGAAGTATAATTCCTGACAGGGCGGCTGGACTTATGTTACATCAGATAACTATGCTCCCATAATTTACTGTGCATCCTGTGTTTCTCTCATTCTTGGCTAGCACCTCTGCTAGTCCAGATGATCTACCTGGAGGACTGACCCAAATCTTCATCTTTGAGTTTTATGATCCACTGAGCTGAGGATGTTTGTGTGGGGATGTTTGTGTAGGGATGGCATCTTAAGCTGAGGATGTTTGTGTGGGGAAGGCACATTCCCCTGAAAGACCTATTGTTATGACTGGCCCTTGGCTGGCTCCTGGGAACTGAACTCCTGGAATGTTCTATCTCATAGGAGTATTTTTGCATTTCTTTGGCCTTGAGCCAAGCTGCACCAGTTGTCTAGAGGATTTATTCTAAAAATGTGATTTATGACGGTCTGGGGTTTCAGTAACTGAAGTAAGTCATGCTGGGACTATACGTGACTGACTCTCAATATAAACCCTGGACTCCAAGGCTGAGATGGACTTCCCTGATTGGTAACACTCCACACATGTCACATCTTTACTGAGGGAATTTAATGTGTTCCAGGAGAGGCTATGGGAAGGGACACCTAGAAGCTTATGCCTGGTTTCTCCAGACTTATCCCAACCAGGGGGGTTTTTGGAAGTCCATCATCACCTACAGGATCTAGCTGGTTTCTATAGGGACCAGGCAATTAGACTAAATAGGTATATGATGGCCACCACCACTCATATATTCTGTGTACCTTTAGAAGTAGAATTAGTATCAACCATTCCTCCCAAGATGCAATTTTAAAAGTTTAATATCTTAGCCATGGTGTATGGGGGGCTAGTGTTGGAGGCTTACACTTGGCTTTTCCCACCAGTAAATCCTATACCACAGTATAATGACTAATGTGGTGGTTTTGTCAATCAAGGAAATGACCATTAGGTCCAGTGGACAGAGCAAGTGTGACCCAGACCTGGGCCAGGGCTCTGTTAATGACCTGGGTTCTATACCTTTCACTCTAAAAAGGATGTCGTGAATGATGTTTCTGATCCCTGGGAATCAATTTCAACACAGCCCTTTTGTTCAGAAGTCTTCAAAATGTCTATGTATTCCCATCTCATGGTGTATGAATGGCCCTTAGGTCCCTTTGGGGAAGACCTAGGGGGGTTATTTTCAGATACACACTCCATGATGTTACAGGATCCTAACTCATGGAAACCCAGCCCTCCTTAGATCAATGAGTTCCAGGTATGAGAACTATCTAGGATCCAGACACTAGAATAGGGATCTGTGTATTTATTAATGAGCTGCTATTACAATCCTTGATTTTATCTTAATTGTATAAATTAAGCAAGTTTCTTGAGACCGTTTGCCTATATTGGCCCTAGGAACACCATGTTCTACAAGCCTTTCACTGTAGGTAAGGCTCCCTTTGTGGCTACTCTGATCTTATACCTGTTCTGATAGTTGCACTCACGGAGCTTCTAATGGTTAAGTGCCATCACCCGGTCTCCTTTTGGGGATCTTGTTAGTCCCATTGCAATTAGGGAGTCAGTTCTAACAGCACTTTTTTTTTTTTTAAAGATTTTATTTATTTATTTGACAGAGACAGATACAGCGAGAGAGGGAACACAGGCAGGGGGAGTGGGTGAGGGAGAAGCAGGCTCCCCGCTGAGCAGGGAGCCCGATGCGGAGCTCGATCCCAGGACTCTGGGATCATGACCTGAGCCGAAGGCAGACGCTTAACAACTGAGCCACCCAGGCGCCCCACTAACAGCACTTTTTATTCTGAGTCTTGAACTATAGAGAAAAATCCTCACTGTGCTTTTCAGTGAAGCTGGCGCTCCTCTCTCCAAAGTGTTCCTTCTCATTTTGTGAAATGGGAAGTGTAGTCAGTTGGGTCTTCAGGCCTTAAGTAGGATATCCACTCTAGCATGCCCATTTCTATCTCAACCATCTTCCACAGCAATTCTGGAATTTCCATTTTACTTTGTAAGGGTTATTGTTGCTTCCATGAATCACCTGACAACATACTAACATCATATGGTGGCCTTGCCAAGGTATTAGATCCTGTATCATGGGAAATGTCACCCTTATGAATAGACTCTCTTGTTAGGCAGCTTCATAACTGGTTTCCTTGACCCAGTACCATAAGGACCTGATTCCATTTGTATTTGCCCATGTACATGTTGGAAATTCTTGCAGCTCCTTTAGAGTATACTCCCTTTGCACCTTAGTAGGCCCAGCTGCCTCAACTAGCTAACATAACTGACCTGAGTTATTTGTCCAGTGACTAGGATAGGAAGTGGGGGGAGATCCTGATGGGGCATGTAGTGTCCTGCAAGCCAGAAATCTATGCATCATCTTCAAGCAAAAGAGGGACTCTGATTTTAACAAAGAAGTGTTGGCCATTTCCTTAGAACAGAGTTTGGGGATGATCTTGACAGTCAACATTTTTTTAGTGCATTGGCTCAGATGTCTCTATCACAAATCTCAGTGTTCAGTTTCTTTCCAACTGGAGCCCTGAACTTGAAGAAGCAGACTTTCCAGGGTTGGGAATTCAACCTTCTTTGAACTCTGAGCCCTTTATAATTAAAGCTTTGAGAGTTGACCTCAGTTTTTTTCTGCCTTTTAGTTGCAGTAGATAATAGTCCTGTTATATGCTGTCAAGGAGCCACCTGACATTCATCATTTACCTTATATCAGTTAGGGGCACCTGGATGGCTCAATTGGTTGAGCATCAGACTCTTGGTTTCGGCTCAGGTCATGATCTCAGGGTCATGAGATGAAACCTGGCAATGAGCCCCGCTTTGGCTTCCATGCTCAGTGCGGAATTGGCGTGAGATTAACTCCCTCTGTCCCTCCCCCTACTTGCACACATACTCTCTCTCACTCTCTCTCTCTCTACCTTACATCAGTTAATAATCACTCTCCTCCTTTCACAGATTTTCTTCACTGTGTCAGCGATATCCAGCTACAGACAGCTCATCCCATAGCCCTATTAACTGATACTTCTAACCCTCTCAGACACCTGAGATGTTGCAATGCTAGTGCATCCCCTTCCACCATTATCCTAGCCCAGTTCACCTTTGGTAAACATTTTAACAGTTGTCTTGTGTATTCATTTGCTGGGGCTGCTGTAACAAAGTATCAGAGCTGCTGTAACAAAGTATCAGAGAGTGGGTGGCTTAAACAACAGAAAATTGTTTTCTCACAACTGTGGGAGTTAGAAGTCCAGAACCAAGGTGTCTGCTTACTTGGTCTCTTCTGAGGCCTCTCTTCTTGACCTGTAGATGGCTGTGTTCTCTCTGCATCTTCACAGGACCTTCTCTATGTGTCTGTTTTCTAATCATCTCTCTTATAAGACTCTAATCATATTAGATTAGGGGCCCACACTAATGACCACATTTGAACTTGGTTACCTCTTTCAAAGGCATATCTCCAGGTAGTAGGAGGTATTAGAGATTAGAACTTAATTTTTGGGGTAACACAGTTCATCCCATAACCACCTGCTTAGAGTATGTTAGGTACTATTAGCACTTCACCTATCACCAATGACATGGTTCACATTGACAGCCAGCTAAAGGGTGATCCAGCTCCAAAATCTCAGCTCTGCTGTCATACTGTCTTTGGCTGGGTTCCCTGGGAAGCAGACTCTGAGATGCACTTGGGGAGGTTCATTGGGCATGCTAGAGGGAAGCCTTAAGCATCATCTGTTCAAACCATCTAGCTTTTCATCAATTACATTATAATATCATTCAGACAACTTAACTAAATAGAAGTAAGACCTCAAACACCAATTGTATGCTAAGGACAAAAATTTTAATTTTGGACATGAATTATCCATTTAATTGAATGTCCTGAATTATATCAATTTTGATTTATCTTTACCCATAAATATAGGCATTGCTATTGCTGGAATGTAATATACATAGTTTCTGCCATAAAACCTCACACACTGCAGTCATCTTTTCACTGATCTTTTGACTAAACTTACACAAAACAATTTTTTGTTCTGAATTAAAACCAGACAAAATGAGCTTTAGAGGTAGAGATACAAGATGCCTTTTTAATAACTCTTATAATTATCAAAGAGCCCAAATCAAGCCAATATGTTGTAAGCATTAGATAGTACATTATTTATCTGAAATAAAAGTTTTAAACAAGACCTACATATAAAAAGAAAGAATAGTTTTAACAGTGGTATTATTTTATTGTACTTTTCATTCTTTATGCCTAATTGAGGATATAATTTTCAACTACAGTGTTATTTCACTTCCTATCCTTGTTTTTTTTTTTTTCTCTCTCTTATGGAAATAAACACTGCTGGACTTTCAGATTAAATATTAACTTTTATAGATAATCCAAAGCTCAAGATGGAATTTGAATTTCAACCCAGGGAAAGCCATGTATCTTGATGCGTTTCATCACAAGAAAGGAAGGGGAAAAATTACCTCTGGCAGTATCTTCACAAGCAGTTGCCAGAAACCATAGAAAACTCACTTGTATTGCAAATCCATTATGACATTTTTTAAAAGTTTTTTTATAATCAAGATCAGTAGTTCAAAGTAGTTATATAGTTAACTATAGAAAGGCACAAGCAATTAATGTTAAGTTACTGATAGAGCTTTTTTCGAAATTATTTTGTCTGTATGTATTTGAATACCTATACTTAATTACAGAAAAATGCAAAGAGATATGGAATTTTAGGTGTTTCTATAGTAAGTGTTTGTAAAACAACAGTTTTACTTACAATCTAGGGAAAATAAATTAGTAAAACATTTGCTAAAACAGAGTTGTCTCAACATACAGCACAATCTTCTTTCTATGCATCTATAATATTGAACTCAAAAGTAAAATTTGATATTCTTTCATGAATATCCACACTCATTTTAAATTATTGGTGACCTTGTACAAATATTTTGAGGTTTTAGTATTTCTTGACCAAGCCATATTTCCCTCCCTAACACATTCCCTTCCACTACTATAATTACCTTACATTTACCCCCACTTTATTTAGAGTCACAGATGTTTGGGGTTTTCTTCTATTTTATCCTGTCCCTCCTGTCCCAACCCTGAACAACACGGAATATATCTGGACCTAGGATCTGGAAACAAGAAAATAACATTAAAGGGCAAGTGTAGAAGTAAAAGAGTGAGACAAAATGTAGCTCTCTTCTCTGTAGTGTTTTCTTTTTCTTTTCTTTTCTTTTATTATGTTATGTTAATCACCATACATTACATCATTAGTTTTTGATGCAGTGTTCCATGATTCATTGTTTGCGTATAACACCCAGTGCTCCATTCAGTACGTACCCTCTTTAATACCCATCACCAGGCTAACCCATCCCCCCACTCTCCTCCCCTCTAGAACCCTCAGTTTGTTTCTCAGAGTCCATAGTCTCTCATGGTTTGTCTCCCCCTCCGATGTCCCCCCTTCATTTTTCCCTTCTTGCTATCTTCTTCTTCTTCTTCTTTTTTAATTTTTTTAACATATAATGTATTATTTGTTTCAGAGGTACAGGTCTGTGATTCAACAGTCTTACACAATTCACAGCGCTCTGTAGTGTTTTCATTCAAATTAAAGTAGGGATAGACAGACACTATTCTTGTGGAAAGTGTCCATTTCTAATGGAGCCATAATAGCAGTTGTTCAGTCCACATCATTATTCTGACTGTACAATGTTCCTCAGGCGTAGTGTGGAAGCAAAAGAAACATCCCTGACATTACATTGTTTACAGTGCAATGGGTGGAGATGACTTTACACACAGTCACCTAGAAAGAACATACTTTGAAAGGAATCTATAAGTGGTGGAAGTAGCATTCTGGGTACTGAGGGAGAGGCAGAGGGGGAGTCTCAGTATGGAGCTGAGCTAGCAAATTTCCTGAGGTAATATTTCTAAGGTTAAGATTTCTTTGAGGCTGTTTATTGCATAAATAAACCAATTATCCTTTCTGGTGCCTTTTCTTATGAAACATTTGTAGATAAAGTAATGTTTTAGATATCCCATTGCAGACAATGTGCTAACTGTAAAATATGTAACCAAGGGAAATAAAGTGTTTCAATCTTTGTCATATTAGCATTCAGACTGCATTTAAGCTGTAATTAAAACACATTTTTCTTTGAATGCACATTTAATATGCTCAGTAAGATTGATTAAATACCTCGAGCAAGCTGATCTTTTACTTTTTGGTTTCCAAGATGGCATATGCATTGATTCAGTATCTCACTTGGGATGCTTTCACTGTTTTCATCTCTCACATATTCCAAATGAGGACCCTCAAGCAACATAAGAATGTCTAAACACAGAATTTGAATAACACATCATAGAGTCGCAAATTGTAATAAATGATGTATAATATACCATTTAATTATAAATTGCTAATCTTTTTAGTAAGACTATTTACATTTCACAGAATTGAGAAAAAATATAATTCAGATTTCAGGATTGAAAGCCAGAAGTCAGAGGTTTCAGGTAGAACTTTAAGTTGATCATATAAACCAAGACAAATGTCCTTGTATTTAATCCCCACAATATATAATTTTCATTTATATCAGTTGGTAAAGAAGGCTAATGAAATTCAGAAGCCAGTCCATTTGGTCTGGATTTTGTCTAAATGTGCTGGGGTAAGCAAGACAGCAAATAAATACCCAACGTCTTTATTTCTTCTTGTGAAAATAGAGCTATTAAAATTTAAATATCTTTCAAAGTATTATATATAGGAATCTTTAAATTACTGTATGCATTTGGAAAGCATCGCACATTATACCACTTGTTACCAATTTAACCCAATTAGTGTTCTCCTTTTACTTTTAAATTAATCTCTAATTGTACATTAGACATCTGTGAAAGATCATGAACTATTTGCAGCCTCTTTTAGCAAATCCCCAGGGGGATAGATCTCCTGGAGTTGGGTTACCAGAGTTTATGATCATATTACAGGACGTGAATGGCTTCCTTCAGCAAACTTCATTAAAACTAACTTCCCTTGATCTTAAAATGCAGTTTGCCTTTGTAGCAGCTTTTCTTGGTGAATGTAGCCCTTTTGTGAAGCATCCTACACTGAAATTTGAGATTTCATTTAGAATTGCTAACAGAATTAGCATATCTTTTCCTCAGTGCTTATGCTATCAACATATATAATGACTTCAAATTCACTATTATTTTATAAAATATAATCTGTAATGGGTTTAGAGTAAATATAACAGAATCCACTCTCTCATATCTAATGGGAATACTCTGAAAGAGTTTGTTTTAACTTTTAATTAGTTAAATTTTTCATACAAGGGATGAAGTGTTTATGATTTTTCTTTTTTTTTTAAAGATTTTATTTATTTATTTGAGAGAGAGAATGAGATAGAGAGAGCATGAGAGTGGGGAGGGGCAGAGGGAGAAGCAGATTCCCCGCTGAGCAGGGAGCCTAATGCAGGACTCCATCCCGGGACTCCATCCCGGGACTCCAGGATCATGACCTGAGCCAAAGGCAGTCGCTTAACCAACTGAGCCACCAAGGCGCCCCTATGATTTTTCAATGGATATTTATGAAAGCTCATTGTCCAAAATTCCCAAGCCTTTATTCAGACTCATAAGAATTTACGAATATTTCATCCAAACCAAATCAAAATGAACCACTTTGTAATCCTTTCAAGAGCCACAATAAAGAATGTCCATGAATTAAAACCATGCATATGTTGGCAAGTATTAGTTGTTGTTGTTGTTTTTTTCCTTCAGAACATATACTACAAATGCCTCCTTAGGTTCAACAGTGTTTGAGATTCCATTATCATTTTAGGAGCAGGGCTAATGGCTCCACAACTCCCACAGATTGTCAAAATCTTTCAAAAAATATTGAGGGAAAAAGACAAAATTCTCATATTAAGTTTGAAGATAATAATTACCAAATCCTGAAACAGTAGTGGGGAACTAATTTTACAATCTAGGAATCATGGATCTATGCTATGCATCATCGAATGACAGACTAAGATTAGAACAAATTTTCCCACATGTAGTTCACTGTAATAGTTATTTATAGAGTGGTTGCCATGTGGCAGGCACTATGCTGCTATTTTTATCTCCAAGAATCCTGTAGACTTTAAGATATTGACATTTAAGAGAGTGTCATGTCCCTATCTACAATAGAATGGAAAGGTAGGGATTGAAATCCTGCTTTTGTTTTGCTTCATGGATATTGTTCCATAAACATGGTGAAAGCCAGTATTCTATCTGTAAATTCTGAGTACCCATTGAAGATTTGGGTTCTTTACCACACAGATCCTAATGATTATTAACCCATTCATTCATTCAACGGTGTTTTTTGAATGTATAACATATACTAGGACCTATTATCATGCAGATACTTAAGGTTAATAAGACAAAGTCCTTGATCTCATAGACTCTAGTTAGTAAATAAATTAATAATATAATTTCCAGTAGGAAAACATGACACAAATAAAATAAACTAAGCAGAAAGAGTGTTGGGGGAAAACCAATTTAGGTATGGTCATGAGAAACAGTCTCTCTGAGGAGGGCTCCTTTGGATGAACTCTAAATGAAGGAGCAAATTCATACATTAATTCAGTTTGAGTAAAATTCCAGACAAGAAGAACATGTATGAATGTTCTGAGGTAGGGTAAACTCAGAAACAGAAGGAAAGACATTGTGTATTTAATTGAGTGAATGAGATGGGGAGAGGAAGGGAAGTAATAGGAAATGCAATCAGAGTGGTGAGTGGAGAACAGTTCATATGTAGACTGGCAGGATGTGAAGAACATTGATTTTGTTTTATTGTGAACATGATGGGGCGCTATTTATAGGTTTTCAGTAGAGGCATGACATATCTGATTTTCATGTTTAAAAGCTGTTCTATGGAATAAAGACTGAAGTTGTCAAAGTGGAAGCAAGTAGCTAAGTTAGCAAACCTCTAAGAGAGAAAATAGGAGCTTGGACAAAAATGATTGTGTTAGAGCTCAAATATCATATTTTAAAGGTGGGCTGATAAAAAAATGCTTATTAGCATAAGGAGTAAATGATTTAAAAACAAAACAAAAATGACTCTAAGGTCTTACCAACTGAGCAACTGATGATGTCACTGACTGAAATGGAGTAGATGACAACAAATTGAGTCTAGTGTCTTGCATGTCAGAGTGTAGAAACCAAAGGCTCTAGTTTGGATAAATTCAGAAAGACAATCAAGTGGAGATGAACACAGTTATCTGGAGTTCAGGATAAAGTCCAGAACTGGAGTTGGAGATTCCAATTCTGGGTATTACTAATGTAACATGGTAGTTAACACCAAGAGCCTGCATGAAATGATCTAGTGATATGGTATACAGAGACATGAAGGGAACATGGAAGGCTGAGCCCATGGCATGCTAAGCCCACGCTTAGAAATCAAGCAGAAGAGCAGGAGCCAGCACAAGAAATGGGGTCTGAGCAAACAGTACAGTAGAAGATTTTGCAAATTTGACATCTGAGGAGTAAAGTAAGATAAAGGTGGGAAGGAGGAAGATCTGCCAATTGCTTCAAAACAGAATCCATATATTTGCAATATGGAAGGCACTGATGACTCTGACAGGAGATCTAGGTGAGGCATAGTGAGGACTTTCAGTAACTGAAACAAGAGAATAGCAATGAGGATGGACAGGAGGGAAATAATATGAAGGTTATTTAATAAAACAGAACTCAGAAGCCAAATGACCGTAGAGTCAAGGATGACTTGCAGAATGAGACCACAGTGCTATTCTCTAAATAGAAAACACAAAGAATTAATCTCATTTTAGGAAAATATGATGTGTTCAGTTTTAAACCTATTTATATTGAAATGCTTGAAGCATACATGGAGCTGTGAGGAAGCTGGAAAACAGGCCTCAAGCCAGGGTTAAAAGATATACACAAAAAAATAGAACTTTAAGGAACACCAACACTAACATTTCAAGAATTCATCAGACAAAATGAGCCTGCCCTAGAAAATAAGAAAGAGAAGGCTGAGAGAATTAATTGACTTATATATGAGATATACTTCTTGAATGGTGATGATAAGTTATATTAAATTCCCTTGTCTTTCCCAAGCTTCTTCAACCTGGCTCCAAATCTATACCTGGAGAATACGTAGAGTAATCTATAGTTCCCTCCACTGTGGTAAAGAGAGAGAGAAAAGGCAGGAGTTCTAGAAGGGTATTAATATATACTTTTTTCTTGAAAATTATTTTCTTTTCAAACACAGAATTCCAACAAATATTGGTTATTTGAGCATGAAGGAACTATAGCTCGATGTAGTGGAAAGGAGATAGATCCTGAACAAACTTATCTGAGGTTGAATTCTGATTTTCCCTCTGGTTAGCTATATAGTCTTTGGCAATTGACTCGCTCTCCTTATCTGTTGAGTGAGGATCATTAAACAAACTTCACTAGGTTCCTGTAAATATTACTTATAACAATGTAGATAAACATTCCACCATAGCACTTGGTGCACAAATGCTTAAGAAATACTAATTCACTTCCTGTCCCTCCAGTAGGGTATTTTGAAGAATTTTCACTCCTATTAAATCTAACCTTAAGAACATAATTATGTTTTCTAAACTATTTCAAAATGTCAATAGTTATAGTTGGGGAAAGTTGAGATAACACATGTGATTTTAGTTATTTACAATTTCATTACTTTTTATTGAGGTAAAATGTACATAGAGTGGAAGGCACATATCTTAAGTGTATAATTGAATGGGTTTTGATAAATGTATACACCTGTGTAAGCACCTTCCCAGTCAAGTCATATAGCACTTCATCACCCCTTTCTGTCACCCTCCCCAAATAGCTATTGTTCTAAATTACATCACTACAGGTTAATTATGTCTGTTTTTAATTTCATATAAATGGAAATATACATAAAGTATTCTTTTGTGAATGGTTTTCATCATTCATTTTATATCTATGTGTACATACACACATGCAAACACACATATAACTAATCTATGTTGTTGCATGTATAAGTAGTTTATTATTTTCTTTTTATTGCTGAGTAGAATATTCCATTATATGACTTTATCAACTTGTTTATCCACTCTTTTGTTGACAGACATTTGGGTCATTTTTGTTTTTAAGCCATTATGAGTAAAGTTGCTATGAACATTCACTTCCAAGTCTTTTTGAAGACAAGTGTTTTCATTTGTCTTGGGTAAATACTTAGGGATGGAATTGCTAGGTCATGGGATAGTATATGGCTCCTATCCTCCCTGATATTTATCATCAGTGTTTTTAATATTATCCATTTTGATGGATATTAAAAGGTATTGAATTATGCCTTTAATTTGTGTTTCCCTAATATTTGATGATGTTGGGCACCTTTTCATATGCCTATTGGCCATTCAAATATTTTCTTTTGTGAAGTGTCCAAGTTTTTGCCCGTTTTTACTAGGTTGTTTGTCCTTGATTATTGATTTGTAGGAGCTCTTTATTCTAAATGCATTTCTTCTATGTGAATATTTTTTTACAACATGGGTGCTCCCTTTTCATTTTCTTCATGATGTCTTTCAATTTTGGGGTTGGAAATATGATCTCCCTTAGAAGCAGACACATTTCTAATCCTACCAGTTTGACTAGTTACCTTGTAAACGAGATGTGATTCAATTAGACAATATTGCATTTTGTATCTCTAAAATTTAAAAAAGCAACTTGTGTTTCACACTAGCACTCATCAAAAATTGTAACAACAATAATATGAACAAAGTGCTTCAAGGCTTTCAGAAGAATACATGAGTATATAGACGTAATGATTAGTAATTAGTAATTGTATCTTTAAGGGCTCTTTCTTTGAATCTGTTTACAATGTCTGAAGAAATACAAATTCAATACCAGAATTCAGAGGAAACTTTATATGATGATCTGAAACATATAAAACAATCTACAGACCACTTCTTGTTATTTTACACCATAATGGAAACATAACCAGGACCTCAAATTATTTTTATAGTAACCTTTCAGAAGATAATGATTTCTAACTTTGAAAAGTGAGAGGAAGTCCATTTCATGTCACTCCATAATGAAAAGTGCTATTCCTCTAAATTAAAGTAAGAAAAGGACCAATTTAAGTAATCTGGCCATTGTCATTTTGCGTTATGCTCCCCACAGTTGTAGTTCATAAATTGTGCCAGTTTTATGATTTTTTTTATTTCTAAAAACCCTGTATATTGAACAAGTATCTGTCAATTTGACATCAATCTGCATATGCAGTATTAAAACAATGGCTTTTTCTTGCGGTCTACATGATTTTGTATCTTTTAACTTGATGCTAGTGATCTACTAAATTTTATCTATATCTATCTATATATCATCTACCTACCTACCTATCATCTAATCATCTATCTATCTATATCACCTATCTATTCATCCACCTCTGTACCTAATGTCAGTCTCAAGCAGACATGAGTCCAGAAGTCAACCCTCTTACTTGCTCTGACCTGATGTGGATGGCTCACCCATACTGGGGTGCAGAGGGAAATTATGAGGAGGCAGGTGGCACCAGGATATGCCCCAGGGGTACCACATCTGTTTCTCTTGACTGCCACACAATGCCTGCCAAATTTCTATTTTTCCTAATCTAGTGGAGTCACATGACCACACCTGTTGCTCCTGAAACAAAAGAAGAGCCATTCTATCCAAGAGTCCTCTTCCTCTGCCAAGACTCAGGGACTCCAGATGCTCACTCCTTGGCACCAAGGCTGTCAGTGACTGAAAATGAGGGCACTGCCTCTGTCCACTGCTGCAGAACCACTAGCACCAAGAACTTTCAGCACACCGTGGATGAGTGCAGCAAAGTTGCACTTTAATTTTTCTGCACTTTTTAATATGGTCTTCCCATCCTGATGCATGCCTTGGTTCTATAGGTGCTCAGTCTGAGGAGACTATGCTCAGAACCAGCACTTCTCTTTGCCCTGACCACTGTCCTAACCCAAACATGCAAGTGCTTTCCTTTACCTTAGGATTTGTCTGTCCCAGAAATCTTTGTCAATACCTGTAGAAAGACCACTGGAGAAGGAATGTCACCAGATACACAGGCTGTGATCATGGCCAGCAAACTTCCTGGAACTTAAAGGACAGCCTGCCCACATACACACCTCTAGAAATAGGGTGTTTGCTCTCTCCCTCCTGCTGTTTTGGTCCTCTTTTCTTGGCTTTCTGCACCCCCTATTCCAAGCCGCAAGTGCTAACACCAGTCTCAACCCCTCTGCTTTTGCAACATCTGTGGATGCTTTCCTGGCACAAAGAAGCCCAAATTGTGATGGAAAGGAGGGGAGTAAAGAGTTTGCATGGAAAAAGTGTCTGCAGGATAAATTTTACCTCTCAAATTGATTTTTCTTTTTTTTTTAAGATTTTATTTATTTATTTGAGAGAGAGAATGAGAGAGAAAGAGCACATGAGAGGGGGGAGGGTCAGAGGGAGAAGCAGACCCCCTGCTGAACAAGGAGCCCGATATGGGACTCGATCCCGGGACTCCAGGATCATGACCCGAGCCGAAGGCAGTCGCTCAACCAACTGAGCCACCCAGGCGCCCTCAAATTGATTTTTCAACGAGGAATATTAGAAACCCCCAGAGCATGTACCACTGTCAAATCACTTCAGTATGCAACTCAGTGAATTTGTTGTTTTAATTCAAATAGAAATAAAATACCATGTAATTCAAAGTAATTATGCTTCATCTTTTCAAATACATTAAATACTATCTTCAGTTATAATTTCTTAAAATAGTGAAGTAGGATCATTGGCTGGTACACTAACTCACCTAAACAGATGAAAGCCAGATGGCATAGAACTGCTGGTCTGCTCACACCAAACCACCTGGTGCAGGCTTTCAATGCCCACACCTGTGATGGCCCCTGCCTCAGGACTCACACAGGTTAGCTAAACTTCCCTATTTCGGTGAGAATAAATCATAGACAATAACCATGAATGACACACAGTGATTTTTTTTAATTTTATTATGTTATGTTAATCACCATACATTACATCATTAGTTTTTGATGTAGTGTTCCATGATTCATGGTTTGCATATAACACCCAGTGCTTCATGCAGAACATGCCCTCTTTAATACCCATCACCAAGCTAACCCATCCCCCCCACCTCCCTCCCCTCTAGAACGCTCAGTTTGTTTCTCAGAGTCTATAGTCTCTCATGGTTCATCTCCCCATCTGATTCTCCCCCCTTCATTTTTCCCTTCCTGCTATCTTCTTTTTTTTTTTTTTAACATGTATTGCATTATTTATTTCAGAGGTACAGGTCTGTGATTCAACAGTCTTACACAATTCACAGCACTCACCATACCACATACCCTCCCCAATGTCTATCACCCAGCCACCCCATCCCTCCCACCCCCCAACACTCCAGCAACACTCAGTTTGTTTCCTGAGATTAAGAATTCCTAGTATCAG
>NC_138372.1:98331785-98366254 GCF_054177405.1 Leptonychotes weddellii | reverse complement strand
TATGGACTCTGAGAAACAAACTGAGGGTTTTAGAGGGGAGGGTGGTGGGGGAATGGGTTAGCCTGGTGATGGGTATTAAGGAGGGCACGTACTGCATGGAGCACTGGGTTTTATACAAAAGCAATGAATCATGGATCACTACATCAAAAACTAATGATGTGTTGTATGGTGACTAACATAACATAATAAAATTAAATTTAAAAAAAGGAAATGGTATAAAGTAAAAAATACTCATAATAATAAAATGATATGTATAAACAAAAGAAAATGAGAAGGAAATCCATATTTATTCATATTATTACTCTTTCCAATGTTCATTCTTCCTGATATTCCAGGATCCTCTTTTTTATTAATCTCTGAAGAATTCCTTAACAATTTTTTTAATGGTATATCTGCTGGTGACAAATTCTCTTAGTGTTCTTTCAGCTGAGATTGTCTCCATTTCTTCTTTATTTCTGGAAAAAAAAAACACACTTATTCCAATAAAGAATTCTGGGCGGACAATTTTGTTTTAGGCATTAGAAAAAATGTTGTGCCACTTCCTTTGCCCCTGTCCTCCGGTTCTAATAAAATTAATTTAAAAATCAATAAAGCTGACAAATTAACTGACACATTCATATCATGGAATAATAATCAACAATGAAAAGTAACAGATTACTGATATATACAACAAC
The DNA here is from genome assembly GCF_054177405.1 of Leptonychotes weddellii. Taxonomy (NCBI): domain Eukaryota; kingdom Metazoa; phylum Chordata; class Mammalia; order Carnivora; family Phocidae; genus Leptonychotes; species Leptonychotes weddellii. The sequence goes on along the minus strand of NC_138372.1, from coordinate 98,365,580 downwards.
TTGGATAGATTACCAGAGAATTATGCTATGTGAATAAAGTTAGTCTCAAAAGGTTACAAAATGCATGTTTCTATTTACATAATATTTTTAAAATAACAAAATTATAGAAATGGAAAGCAGATTAATAGCTTCCAGGCTGAAGGATGGGAATAGGGGGTGGCAGGAGTAATGGCAGAAGGGAAAATGTTGTGGCTATAAACGGGCAACATGAGGGATTCTTGTAACAGACCGGTTCTGTATCTTGCCTGTATTAATGTCAACATCCTAGTTGTGAAATTGTCCCATAATTTTGCAAGATGTTGCCATTTGAAGAAACTGGATATAGGATATGTCATTTCTCTGTACTATTTATTAAAACTGCATTGAAAAAGAAAATTATCTCAAAACAGAAATTTTAATTAAAACAAACTTTCATGAAGAGTAAACAAAAAAATATAGAGTTAATATACATACACCAATTTTTTTTCAAAATTATCACTTCACATAATTACCATTTTTTTAAGAGATAACACCTGAGGTACAGTCTTTTTTTTTTTTTTTAAAGATTTATTTATTTATTTTAGAGAGAGAGCGCACACACAAGTGGAGTGGGGGGGGAGGAACAGAAAAAGATGGAGAGAGAGAATACTCAAGCAGACTCCCCACTGAGCACAGAGCCCTATGTGGGGCTCAATCCCAGGACCCTGAGATCATAACCTGAGCCAAAATCAAGAGTCAGATGCTGAAACAACTGAGCCACTCGGGTGCCCCTTAAATACAATCTTTACAAATTTCAAGTATAGAACATTTTATTGTTAATTATAATCACCATTCCATACATTAACTACCATTTTACTCTGTTACTATGAGTTAGACTTTTTATATTCTACCCATAAGTGAGATGAGATCATGCAGCATTTATTTTTTATATATACACACTACATTTTTCTTACCCATTCATCCACTGACAGGAACTTAGGTAGTTTCCATATCTTGGTTACTGTGAATAATGCTTCAGTGAACATGGAAGGGCAGATATGTCTTGCAGACAGTGATTTTCTTTCCTTTGAATATATGCTCAGAAGTGGGATTACTGAATCATATGGTAGTTTTATTACTAATTTATTGGTGAACTTCTGTACTGTTTTCTATAATGGCTGAAACAACTTACATTGCAACTAACAGTGTGTAAGCATTCCTTTTTATCCACATCCTTGCCAATACTTGTTATCTTTTGACTTTTTCATAGTAGGCATCCTAAAATGTATGAGGTGATATCTCATTGTGGTTTTGATTTGCATTTCTGATAATTAGTGATGTTGAGCACCTTTTCATACACATGTTGGTCATTTGTATGCCTTCTTTGGAAAAATATCTATCAGGTTGTCCATTTTTAAATCTGGTTATTTATTTTTTGTTACTAAGTTGTGAGATTTTCTTATATATTTTGGGATATTACCCCTTATCAGATATATGATTCACAAATATTTTCTTCCATTTGATAGATATATCTCTCTCTATGTAATATCATTATTATTGTTGAGCTTTTATATTATATAATTATATATAATTTTTTAATATATATATAATTTTTTTTCCGTGCAGACATTTTTTAGTTTAATTTAGTCCCATTTCTTATTTTTTTCTTTTGTTGCTTGTACTTTTGGGGTCAAATACAAAAAATAATTGCCAGGAATGTCAAGGAGATGTCCCCCTATGTTTTATTCTAGGATTTTTACTATTGTAGGTCTTATATTTAAGTCTAATCAATTTTGAGCTAATTTTTTGTGAGTGGTGTAGGATAGAGGTCTAGTTTCATTTTTTTTTTTTTTTACATGTGGATATAGTTATCTCAACACCATTTATTGAAGAAATTAGCCTTTCCCCACTATGGGTTCTTGGAGTCTTTGTCAAAAATTAGTTGTCTGTATGTATTAGTTGATTGGATATTAGTTGACTATATATGCAATGGGTTTATTTCTGGGTTCTCTATTCTACTTTATTATATAGTGACCTCATAGTTTCTTCTCCTTTATTTTGGTTTCCATTTGCATGGAATATCTTTGGAATATCATGGAAAAGTAATGATGGCTCTTGATGTGGATTCCTTTGGTTTTATCTGATTTGGGTTCACTCATCTTCAAATTGTTTGTGTCTTTCAGAAAATTTAGGACATTCAGCCATGATTACTTCTAATGTAATTTCATTCTCCTTTCTTTTTCTTTTTCCTCGAGACTGCATTGATATGAATGTTGGATCTTTTATTATCTCACAGGGCCCTGACACTCCATGCCTTTTTCCGCCATCTGTTGTTCATATTGGGTAATTTCCATTGTTCATCTTCTAGTTCATTAGTTCTTTCCTCTGTTGCCTCCATTTTTCTGTTGAGCCCATATGTTGAGATTTTTGTTTTTGTTTTTACTTGTTATTGTATTTTTTGTTCTATAATTTCCATTTGACTCTTTTTTATAATTTTAATTTCTTTGGTAAGACATAATCTTTTCATTTGTTTCAAGAGAATTTGTGACTGTTGAAACTTTTTGTGATAACTGCTTTTAAATCCTTCAGATTATCCCCACTACCTGATTTATTGAGGTGTTGTTGATTATTTTCTCATTTCAAGTTATGATTTTCCTGATTTTTAGTATGTTGGGTGATTTTCTATTGTAACCTATACACTTGATTATTATTTTAAGTGCTTCTGGGTACTATTTAAATATTTTATTTTAGTAGATAGTCATCCTCTTTAGGTTTAGCACATGGATATTGGACTATTTTTGTGGGTTTTGGTTACAAAGGTAGTTTAATTTTCAGAGTCTTTGCAAAGCAATTTTAGTCTTTTTTATTTGTATGGTGGTGTTGGTGCTTTTAGTGGTCTCTTCTAGTGTTGCCTGAGAGGACAGAAGAGATTTTGGTGGGTTGACCTCAGGTATCTGTGAGTGAGGGAGAATCTGATTATTGTCTCAGTGGGCTTTTCTGGCTGGATGCTTATTGTGGTTGGATCCCCTCTGCCATTACCACTGGCTTCCCTCTTTTCTCTGGGTACAGGATGGGATCCTCAGGCCCACAGAGTCAAAAAGGCTTCTAGAATTGGGCACTTATATCTAAATCCTTCTTAGTATTCCCTTCCATTTGCCTCCATAAACTTAGGTTGGAGAGAGGAGTCAGGCCCATTTCCAGAGCTCATAGATGTAATTTAACAGGGAGGAGAGGAAAGAAATGGGCATGACCTCTTGTCAGGACCAGGAGTTAGGGACCACATTTTAAACAAAGTACAATATAGCTCTTCTTTTTCTTCTTTTTTATTTTTAGTATTTTATTTATTTATTTAATATAGAGAGAGAGAACACAAGCAAGGGGAGTGGCAGAGGAGATGGAGAAGCAGATATCCCGCTGAGCAGGGAGTCCAATGTGGCGCTCAATCTCAGGCTCTGGGATCATGACCTGAGCCAAAGGCAGATACTTAACTGACTGAGGCACCCAGGCACCCCATAGCTCTTCTTCTAAAGAACAGACTAGTGGCACAAATTCTCAAAGTGTTGTCTAAGAACTCATAGGGGTCCATCCTTGTGCCACTTTCAAGAGGTCTGCCAAGGCTTTCTTTTTTCCAACTACATGTGTATGTGAAGCCAAATTTTTTTCACTTTCTTCAATAAAAACAACATGACATGACACAACAGATTGAATGAAGAAACAGATATGAGAATCCAGATGTCTTCCATTAAGTCCATCAGTAAGGAGTTTGTAAACATGAAAAACTGCCACTCATATCACTAAATGCTTATTTCTATTTGGGAATTTTTTTGTATAAATGTGTTACATTAATGTATAGTGAATTTATGATTGTTAGTTTAAATGGATAAGTACATCTATATTTTAAAATTTTGTTTTAAATATTGAATATGGTAAGTATTAAAGATATAAACCACAGAAACATAAGCTCTTAAGGGAATTCAAAAGTTTTAAGAGAATAATGGGTCCAGATAACGCAATGGCTGAGAACAGTCAATATGATCAAGGCAAACAGAGACCTACTTAATTCAAGTCAGTGTCATAAAGACTGACATAGAAATTATTCTAAAATCACTACAATACTTACATAAGGGTATAGATTTTGATAAAAAACTATCTTATAAAAATGTTCAGTTAAAAAACTTCTTTTAAATATTTAATAGTAGAGCAAAAGATTCTGGGACAAACAAGATTTTTACTGTTCTTCTAACTATTTAATTTCATTCAGTTGAATTCAATTAATCAAACATTGCACACCTACTATGAACTGATATTGAAATCTGTGGACTGTAAGATGAATTAAAAAATAGTCTTTTTTTTCCCTCAAATTGCTCATAAAGTACCAGGGAAGATAACACTGAATAAACACACTGTAGAGAATAACCAATGTTCTAGCAGAGGAGGACAGCTTCTAAGCCTGGAAGAGCACAGGTTCTACTGAAAACAAGCTATATCTGAGATGCCAATGGATGCCATTCCTTGTTCTCTAAATATAGGGTTGACCTACCACCCAACCCACCCCTTCCACATCTGGGACACATTTCTTCAAAACCTAGAGGTATGAGACAGAGTACATGATTGAGTGTCTTCAAATGGTTAGGAATGACTGAAACATGGCTGTGAGGGAGAGAGGAAAAAGGGGTGAGATCATGCAGAACACTGCATAATTTAGTCCCAGGAAGGTAAGGTTGCAGCAAAGCATTCTAAGTAGCAAAGTAAAAGGATCAGAATTATATTCTAAAAAAGTAACTCTGATGGTGTCTGTAAACATTTGACTAAATTAGAACCATATGCAGAAGACCCTTTGGGTGAATACATTAATCCAGTGTGAAAAGATATGTGCCTGAATTAGGATACTGTCAGTGAGCACTTACTTTAAGCCCTATGGAGATAATGTAATTTCCTGAAATGTCCTTCTTTCCATCACATTCTTGTTCCTACAATCATACTTACATATTGATAGAAATAGCATCCTGTTTTCTTTCTTCTGGATTGATTGTGATTTTCTTTTTCTTTTTCTTTCTTTCTTTTTTTTTTTTTCCAAATCTGTTACCATGTTTTTGTTTTGTTTTGTTTTTTTTTGTCTGAAAACATTTCATGCCCCTTCAAAAAACATTTCAAGTCTCTTTAGTACCAATGGGAATATGGCAGTTAAGGACCTCATGATTTTGCTTCAAGTACATTCACAGGCTTATTTCTCATGATGATGGAAACACAAGCTTCTGTTGTGTTCCAAAATCATCATGGCAAAAACTGAGTGATCTCAAAATTGCACGTGAAAACAAATTGTATCACATAGAAAGTAAGGAATATATGATTTTGTTTATGATAATTTTTATGCAAAATAAAGTTTGAGAACTACTGAACTAGGAAAAAAACAAAAAAAAATGTTCTTAGGTAGATATCATTCTGCTTTTAAGATAACTATAAATATATAAAAAGTAAAGGGAGAATGGGGAGAGAATTATGATTTTCTTGCTTATTTATAAGGTTTATTCCACTTTTCTTGAAAATTTTTATTTATTTATTTAACAGAGATAGAGAGAGAGCACAAGTAGACAGAGCAGCAGGCAGAGGGAGAGGGAGAAGCAGGCTCCCTGCTGAGCAGGGAGCCCCATGTGGGGCTCTATTCCAGGACCCTGGGATCATGACCTGAGCCAAAAGCAGACGCATAACCAACTGAGCCACCTAGGCACCCCAACCACTTTTCTTAAATATTAAAGGTCTTTAACTTGAAGTGATGGTAACAAATGTTGTTTATGTCAGCATTCAAGCAGACGGTATGTATTAGTCACCTAATCCAGGGCCAGACACACACATAGTAGGTACTTTCATCTGTGTTACTAGCAGATTTTTTTGCTGGATTTATATCTGAATTTGCTTGAGGCTCTCAATTGTATTCAGTTCTCTAAATGGTGAATGAAACATGGCTCTAGGTTTTTGTCCTTTCAAGTTGTCTTTCTGGGGCAGCCCCACTGATCAGTAGGCTCTAAGTTGAGCTGACACCGGACTCTGAGGTCAAGCAAGTTAAATGGGGCATTGATCTCTCATTTACTTCTTTCAAACCTGCACCTGCCTCCTTCCTGTTGTGTGCTGTGGTCTCTGATGTGCTTTCCAAGCCCCATTTACTACAACCCTTCTCCTCACAAAATTCCCTCCTTCTCTTCTAAAGATGTCTTTCTTCTCAAAGCAATGCTTCTCTTCCCAAAGCAATCAGCCCCTCCAAACTTCTTTACTAAATATAAGAAATATAGTTCTTTTTTTTTTTAAAAAAGATTTTATTTATTTATTTGACAGAGAAAGACACAGTGAGAGAAGGAACACAAGCAGGGGGAGTAGGAGAGGGAGAAGCAGGCTTCCCGCTGAGCAGGGAGCCCGATGTGGGACTCGATCCCAGGACCCTGGGACCATGACCTGAGCCGAAGGCAGACACTTAACTACTGAGCCACCCAGGTGCCCCAGAAATATAGTTCTTTTGTCAATTAATACAGACTACATTTTAATTTTTCTTATATTCTTTTTTTTTTAAAGATTTTATTTATTTGAGAGAGAGAGTGAGAGAGAGAAAGAGCACAAGAGGGGGGAGCGGGAGAGGGAGAAGCAGACTCCCTGCTGAGCAGGGAGCCCGACGCAGGACTCGATCCCGGGACTCCAGGATCATGACCTAAGCCGAAGGCAGTCGCTTAACCAACTGAGCCACCCAGGCACCCGAATTTTTCTTATATTCTTTTTTGAACTCTCTTTCAAAACTTTTTAAAGTTTTTAATCCATCCCTCAACTATATTGTAGTTCTGATGGTCTGCAAACAGCAGGTGATCATTTATTATTGATAGGTTAAAGGAAAGTGACAGGTTAGGGAATTCACCCAGGAAATCTCAGACCTGCCATACCAAATTAATGTTTTCAAAACACAGTGCTAGGCGCACTTGGTTGGCTCAGTTGGTTGAGCATTTGCCTCTGGCTCAGGTCATGATCTCAGGGTCCTGGTATTGAGCCCTGTGTTGGGCTCCCTGCTCAGCATGGATCCTGCTTCTCCCTCTCCCTCTGTGCACTCTCAATTCTCTCTCTCACTCTTGTTCTCTCTCAAATAAATAAAATCTTTAAAAAAACCCACAGTGCTAAATAATTTTTGGCACATCCAATAAATACTTGTTGAAATGGGATAAAATAATATCAAAGGTAAAATTAAAACCAATTTCCATTTTCCAAATTGTCAGGAAAGCTTTTCTGCTTCATAAGAGTTGTAGGATTTCCCGATAAGAAGAATTTGCTTCAAAATGTTTTAAATTTCTTTAAGGATAAAACCTCAGACTTCTTGTTATTATTTCCATATATAGTCATATTGCAATTGCTTATAAATACAGCAAGGCATTAATTATTTTAAGCTCAAGAAGTATAGTAATTAAAAGGCTCATATTTTTCTTAAGCACCTAAACTTAAATTATCTCTGACTGGCAAGCAATAAAATATAAAGGAAATAATGTAGAATACCAAATGAATGACATATTATTAAAAATAGACATGTCGGGTTTAATTTATATTTTCAATTCAGATAACATTATGATGATACATTCTATATTCAGAGATTTTTTTTTTTTTAGTTTTTTAGTAAATCCTGTAATGTTCTGCACACTTCTGAAATAAGAAATGGTGTGAATTTGTATTTATCTGATTGTTCTTAATCTTTACCATTTGAAATAGTTAAAAATGTGGTCCTTACTGGATTTGTTTTTGAACTTTGTATCCAGGTAGAGAACAGGTCAAGACCTGTGTAATTTACTTATGAAAACAACTGTTGATGCCATTCAGTAGTGACTTGAGAGCCTCCATGCTATCTATGTGTAATTCGCCCTTTTTTTTAAATAAATGAATACCTATTTAAAAGTTTATTAACTTGCATGTTTATAGAAATTAACTTCTCACTAAAAATGGAAGTTTTATTGTTTGACACTTTTTTTTTTACTTCATGAAAGAATTAGACTAGAATATGCACTACATTTGATTCATTCTTTTTTGTTGTTGTTAATGTTTTTATTTATTTATTTTTATTTAAGTTCAGTTAACATATAATGTATTATTGGTTTAGAGGTAGAGGTCAATGGTTCATCAGTCTTATATAATACCCAGTGCTCATTACATCACATGCCCTCCTTAATCTCCATCACCCAACCCCCACCCCTCTCCCCTACAGCAACCCTCAGTTTGTTTCCTAGGCTTATGAGTCTCTTATGGTTTGTCTCCCTCTCTGATTTTGTCTTGTTTTATTTTTTCCTCTCTTCCCCTATGATCCTCTGTTTTGTTTCTTAAATTTGACTTATCAGCGAGATCATGTGATAGTTGTCTTTCTCTGATTGACTTATTTCACTTAGCATAACACCTTCTATCTAGTTCCATCCACATCATTGCAAATGGCAAGATTTCTTTTTTGATGTATGAGTAGTATTCTATTGTGTGTGTGTGTGTGTCAGACACACACACACACACACACGTATATATATATATACCACAACTTCTTTATCCATTCATCTGTCGATGGACATTTGGGCTTTTTCCATAATTTGGCTATTGTGGACATTGCTGCTATAAACACTGGGGTGCAGGTGCCCCTTCAGATCACTACATTTATATCTTTAGGGTAAATACCTAGTAGTGCAATTTCTGAGTCATAGATAGCTCTATTTTCAACCTTTTGAGGAACCTCCATACTGTTTTCCAGAGCAGCTGCACCAGCTTGCCTTCCCACAAAGAGTAGAAGAGAGTTCCCCTTTCTCCTCCTCACCATCTGTCATTTCTGAGTGGTTAATTTTAGCCATTCTTACTGGTGTGAGGTGGTATCACATTGAGGTTTTGATTTGTATTTCCCTGATGCCAAGTGATGTTGAGCATTTTTTCACATTTGCTGGCCATTTGTATGTCTTCTTTAGAGAAATGTCTTTTCATGTCTTCTGCCATTTCTTGACTGGATTATTTGTTTTTTGGATGTTGAGTTGGATAAGTTCTTTATAGATCTTGGATACTAGTCCTTTATCTGCTATGTCATTTGCAAGTATCTTCTCCCATTCTGTAGGTTGCCTTTTAGTTTTGTTGACTGTTTCCTTTGCTGTGCAGAAGCTTTTTATCTTGGTGAAGTCCCAATAGTCCATTTTTGTTTTTGTTTCCCTTGACTTTGGAGACATCTCTAGCAAGAAGTTGCTGCGGCTGAGGTCAAAGAGGTTGCTGCCCGTGTTCTCTTCTAGGATTTAGATGGATTCCTGTCTCACATTTAGGTCTTTCATCCATTTTGAGTCTATTTTTGTGCATGGTGTAAAGAAATGGTCCAGTTTTATTCTTCTGCATGTGACTGTCCAGTACCATTTATTGAAAAGATTGTTCTTTTTCCATTAGATATTCTTTCCTTCTTTGTCAAAGATTAGTTGACCATAGAGTTGAGGGTCCATTTCTGGGCTCTCTATTCTGTTCCATTGATCTATGTGTCTGTTTTTGTGCCAGTACCATACTGTTGTCGTGATTACAGCTTTGTAATAGAGTTTTAAGTCAGGCATTGTGATGCCACCAGTTTTGGTTTTCTTTTTCAACATTCTTTTGGTTTATTCAGGGTCTTTTCTGGTTCCACACAAATTTTAGGATTACTTTTTCCAGCTCTGTGAAAAAAAGTTGATGGTATTTTGATAGGGATTACACTGAATGTATAGCTTGCTCTAGGGACCATAGCCATTTTAACAGCATTTGTTCTTCCAATCCATAAGCATGGAATGTTTTTCCATTTCTTTGTGACTTCCTCAATTTCTTTCATGAGTGTTCTATCATTTTCTGGGTACAGATACTTTGCCTCTTTGGTTAGGTTTATTCCTAGGTATCTTATGGTTTTTGGTGCAATTATAAATGGGATTGACTCCTTAATTTCTCTTTCTTCTGTCTTATTGTTAGTGTATAGAAATATGACTGATTTCTGTGCATTGATTTTATTTTTTTATTTTTAAAAGATTTTATTTATTTGACAGAGAGAGACACAGTAAGAGAGGGAACACAAGCAGGGGGAGTGGGAGAGGGAGAAGCAGGCTTCCCTCAGAGCAGGGAGCCCAATACGGGTCTTGATCCCAGGTCCCTGGGATCATGACCTGAGCCAAAGGCAGATGCTTGATGACTGAGCCACCCAGGTGCCCCTGTGCATTGATTTTTATATCCTGCCACTTTGCTAAATTCCTGTATGAGTTATAGCAATTTTTGGGTGGAGTCTTTTGGGTTTTCTGCATAGAGTATCATATCATCTGTGAAAAGTGAGAGCTCGTTTTCTTCTTTGCGTATTTGGATGCCTTTTATTTCATTTTGTTTTCTGATTGCTGAGGCTAGGACCTCTAATACTATGTTGAACAACAGTGGTGAGAGTGGACATTCCTGTCTGTTCCTGACATTAGAGGAAATGCTCTGTTTTCCCCCACTGAGAATAATATTCGGTGTGGGCTTTTTGTTCATCAGGGATTTTGGTCTGTTATTTTAAAATAACAAAAGTAATCCTTGTCATATTACTATTGATAATGAGCAAGTGAATTCGTTATCCGTAGAAATCACAAATAAAATTGTAAAGTAATCACAAAGGTAAATTATTATAGATAGCTTTTCTTTTCTGATGAAGAACGTGACATTTTGAAGTTTTATTTGGGTAGATTTGGGAATAACCAAGAAATTCTAGCTCCTGAATTGGTCTTCTTGTAAGTTGCTTCTACATCAAAAAAGCCCTGTCTATACCCAAAACAATTCCATTCTCTTTCTGCAAGGATTAGGAATGATAACTCTTTCAAAAATAATAAATACTATTTTAACATATTTATTAAATAAATCTGAAACAAATAATACATTATATGTTTAAAAAAAGAAGAAGAAGATAGCAGGAGGGGAAGAATGAAGGGGGGAATCGGAACGGGAGATGAACTATGAGAGACTATGGACTCTGAAAAACAAACTGACTGTTCTAGAGGGGAGGGAGTTGGGGGAATGGGTTAGCCTGGTGATGGGTATTAAAGAGGGCACGTTCTGCATTGAGCACTGGGTGTTATACGCAAACAATGAATCATGGAACACTACATCAAAAGCTAATGATGTAATGTATGCTGATACATATAATAAAAAAATAAAAAAAACATTATATGTGTTAAAAACAAAATTCAACTGAGTAAATTTTAAAGATCTTATTGGTTTTATTCAATGATTCATAAAATGTGCAGCATCCAATCTAGCATAGAGAAAGGAGCCCAGAGGAGTTGTAGACAATGAGTCTTTTATAGGCAGAAGGGAGTGAAAAAAAGGAAGTTATACTAGGTGAAAGAGTGTATTGGTTATGGCTAGGTCACTCTCCTATAGGGAATGGCAGAAATCTATCAGGCAGATTTTTAAAATTACTGCTGATCAGGCAACTTCTGACTAACTGGATTAAGATTCCGTTTCCGGCACAGCCAAAACTGTAATTAAGTCTCAATTTGGTGACATGGAGCTTAGCATAAGTGACTCCATTTTGGGCCTGTTGTCTTGTATTTAACATACGTAATAAATAAGACAAATGTATTTATTCATGTGTATGTGTATGTGAACACTATGCTTATCAGTATTCAGCTAATGCCATATTAGTAATTAGTTTTCACACATTTATGTTATTGACCAGCCTAAAATACACTCTGTCATATTTGATTCTTGTAGCAATACATCAAGATGGGTATTTTCACCCCCATTTAACCGTGTGGAAACTGAGGACCAAGGAGCGGAAATGACTACTCAGACATCACACACCTGATTTTGGAATCCACACTACCTCCATTACTCCACTGTGAAAAAGCACTGGAAAGCCTAGGGTGACATTCAGAATATTATGGTAACTCACTTAGGCAGGGTTCCACATCTAATAATAGCAATGTCTGTTTGTGTGTGTGTCTGTGTGTGTGTGTGTGTTTATGAAAGAGGGAGAAAGGAAAAGAAAGAGAGAGAGACTGTTTAATGTCCTCAGTATCTAAAATTTGCTATACTTTCACTTTGATCTTCACTGAAGATCTCACATCTGATTTAGATTTTGTCTAGTATTTGTTATAAATGTAGGCACCAGCAATTTGATGCATGCTTAAACAGACAACTCTAGGTAACTTGATTATCCAAGCAATGCCTAATCTTATTTTTTGACATTTATTTCTTAACCATATTGCTTTGTCATTTTTAATTGGCTGCCCTGCCATGCACATAGTCAATTTAAAACAAAATTAATATACGCGACATATTTGTGGACCAGTATGGCAATGACATGTCAGAGGAAATTTGTGAGTGCTGAGAAATTTGATAAGTGACCTGGAGACCTTACAAATCAAAATAACATTAATCTCCTATGAAGCTTTGACATACCAGAGACAAGTCCCTTACTAGTATCAAGTGAGAAGCAGGAAGGTGCTTCTAGGTGACTGCAGGATTTGAGTTGCTTCTTTGTTATCATTAGAATAACATCTTTAGAGATGTTACAAGATGTTGCAAGATGTTAAAAAAACCATTTTGCATAAGTGAATATCAAATGATATCTATTAAAAATGGACTGGGGATTTAGAAATGTTTTTTCTTGGAGTTTGTGATTTCCAATGGAAGGAGACTTAGAGGATGGTTCTTAAGAAAGGAAGGTGGGTTTGAGAGCAAGTTTCCCACTCTAAGAGAAGCAGTCTAGCAGTTTCAGATGTGAACCTCAGGATGGGAGGTGAGATTGGATTTTCTCATGTACCTTGTTACAGTTTTGACATAGGTGGTAGCTCTTCTCTTTTGAATGATGACTACTTTTATTGTAGCTTTCTGACTACATTTTCTCTGTGGGGTTTATAATAGAGATGATGGAATGAAGGAAGCATGATTCCTTCCTTTTATAGGACAATGGTCCCCACCTAGGGTGGAGTCTGCCCACTTTTCTCTGCCCCTCCCCGAGTCTCGTGGGTCCTGGGTCCTGCTCTCTAAGGCTCCAGTTAGATGATTGGCTTGTTAAATGAATAAACTAAATACTGTAAATCTACACATGGATAATTATGTTTTAATGTTTTCAACTTTTCAGATAACACATTTTTATTTTAAATAATTGATCATTAATTAATTAATCTAAGCATGTTGGGGAAATTCTTTCAGACCCCATTCATATGTGTAGAACATTCATTTATGTCTAAAGGGAATTTGAGATATTACCTAACTCATGTGTTTTCAATTTTTTTGGCATGTTAACACTTTATTCAACATCTTGCATGAAGTTCCTATATAGAAATGTACAAATAGAGTTGCTCTGATTAAAAAATGAAGTGAGATCTGGGGTGTCTGGGTGGCTAAGCTGGGTAAGATAAGGTCATGATCTCAGGGTCAGAGATCAAGCCCCAGGCCTGCTTAAGATTCTCTCTCTCTTCCTCTCCCTCTGTCCCTCCCTTCCCTGCTCACATGTGTGTGTGCAGTCTCTTTCTCTAAAAAAAAAAAAAAAAAAAAGATGAAGTGAGAGAAACCAGGCTTTGTCACCTTCAAGGTAATTTCTGAGTCATTCTGAGACTCTGGGGCTTCATGAAACACAATTTAGCAATTTCTAGATCATAAAACCATATTATTTTATGAGAAGAGACCTCAGATCTTGGGCGACAAAAATGACTCATGCAAAAAAGGCAGTTAGTAGAGGCAAAACAAAAACTAGATTTCCAAGAATGCTGTCTTTTAGTTAATTGCCTCTCTCAGACACTAAATTGATTGTCTATTTGCTTTTTTAAAAAGATATATTTAATTTAAAGATATTGATAGAAAACACTGCATTAATTTAAGGTGTGCAGCATGTACATTTGGTATATTTATATATTGTAATATGATTGCCATCCTAGTTATAGTTAGCACCCCTGTCACATTATGTAATTATCATTTCTTTTTAGTTGTTGGAATAATTAAGTTCTAGTCTTTTGGCTAGTTTGATGATTATAGTAACAATAGGGATGTTCCTCAAAAAGTTAAAAAGAGATCTACCATATGATCCAGCAATTCCGCTTCTGGGTATATTCCCAAAGGAAATGAAAATGGGACATTGAAGAGATGTATGCACTCCCACATTCACTGCAGTGTTATTTACGATAACCAAGATATGGAAACAACCCAATTGCCCATCAATGGGATGAATGGATAAAGAAGATGTGGTACATATATTTAATGGAATATTATTCAGCCATGAGGAAAAAGGGAATCCTGCCATTTGTAATAACATGGATGGAACTTGAGAACATTATGCTAAGTGACATAAATCAAACATAGAAAAGCAAGTACTATATGATATTGTTGATGTGTGGAATCTAAAAAAGCCAAATTCATAAAAACAAATAAAATGATGGTTACAAGGGGATGGGAGTTGGAGGGATAGGACAGATGTTGTTAAAGTATACAAACTTATTATGAGTTATAAATAAGCCCTAAAGGTGTAATATGCACAGTACAGTGAATATAAACAACAATATTGTGTTCTATTTGCTTTTATAAGGATTTGGAATTCTGAAAGTTGTCCTCATATATAAGGGCTTCATTCCTCAAAACTACAGTAAAGTATAACCTGGCAAAGCAGATAATTATTGTCTTGGGGACAAAAATCTAGACATAGTTTCTAACCACATGTATTTTATTGTCAAGTAAGGAAAATAATATATTTACAAAGGGGAAATTGAATAAAAACACACAGCATGGCTTATAGGGGTTGGTTGTGAACAGCTGCAGTGTGCTTTGGGGATTGACTGAAGAGAGGGATCACATTTTGGGGGGTATGGTAAATTCAGGAAAGTTTCATCATGGAGGAGTCAATTTTTATTTTCAAACTTTAGAGGTTACTAGGATTTCAGAAGATAGAGAAGGAATGTGGAAAAAAAGATTCTAGACACAGATGACCTAGCACTGCCAATCCCTTATCTGGTTTTGCTCATTTTATTCCATTCTAGCATATCACATCATGTTTATTGTTTATTATCTGTCTCTTGCCCCCATGAGCACAGGGAGTTTTGCTTGCTATACTACAATATCCTAATTGGCTGCAATAATGCCTGGCTTAGGGCATTCAATGTCATGTTAACAAGTGAATGAATGAGGAATCAGGTGGTTTAGCACATCCCCAGAAAAGTGGCCAGTGTTAAGTGGGGAGTCACTTGGAAGCGGGTTAGGAAGTATCATTGGATTTCTGGTGATTTCTGCGGGTAAGCCATGAATGTGGGCACAGACATATGAGTGGACTCTATCTTTGCCCAGTGATATACCTGCTTTCCTGTAACTGTGGAGGAACTGCTTCCCCTCTTAGGCCAGAACAAATGCTTCACTTGTGCACTAGATCCCAACCCTTCCTTCCCGCTTATCAGTGTATCTTTAGTCATCCCCACTCATTCCCCTGCATGATCAGCTTTTCCCTCTTTATCAGATCATTCTTATCACCATAACAATATGCTGTAATTTCTCTCATCTCAAAAGAACCACCTTTTCCCTATAAGTGCCACCCCATTTGTTTTTTTCACTTTATGGAAACACTTCTGAGATGAGTTGTACATACTTATGGTCCCCAATTTCTTGTAAAACCCACTCCAGTAGAGCCTCTGGAATTGTTTTTATGAAGTTCAGTAATGGCCTGTATGTCGTTAAATCAATCCTTAATTCCCAGTCCCCATCCTGGTGACCAATAAGTAACATTTAGCAGAGTGGTCACTTCTTTTTAAAGAAGGCCCTTTTTTTAAAGAGGCAGGGAGGGGCAGAGGGAGACGAGGAGAGAATCCTAAGCAGGCTCCACACCCAAGCACAGAGCATTGGCGGGGTTCGATCTCACAACTCTAAGATCATGACCTGAGCTGAAATCAAGAGTGGGATGCTTAACCAACTGAACCACCAAGTGCTTCTTCCCCTTCTTGAAAAACCTTTTCCACTTGGCTCCTGGAGTATCACATTTGCCCGTTTCTTCATTTGTTTTTATATTTGTTTTTATTTTTGGATTGTCTTTATCTTATTTTGTTTTATTATTCTCCTTCTTTTCCTAACCCTTCTTTTCTCTTCCCTCCCCTCCCCTTCCCTGAACTTCTCTTCCCCCAACCTCCCCTCCCATCCCCTCTGTGCCCTTCCTTTCTCTCTTTCCCTCCCTTCACCTCCACCCCTTCCTCTAGCCTCTCTGGCCCCTCTCTGGATCTCCTTTGATGTCTCCTACCCATATTCCTAACCTCCAAGCCCTGCACTTCTGATCTCAGTCCTTGATTCTCTGCTCTGTTTTATCCTTATCCCTGCTCACTGCTAAGAGACTCACCCAGTCTTCAGGATTGAAATGCCTCCTACACACTGATGACTTCCAGATTTGTATCACCATTCAGGATCTCTCCCTTAACTTCTAGACTGCCCTATCCAATTGCCTTATTGACAGATTCAATTGGATATCCTATAGGCATTGCAAACTTAGGCCACATCTGAGAATCTGGAACTGCTCCCTAAGCCTCCTTGTCTCGTATTCCTCTCCATCTCACTTTAGGGGAAATTTCATCTGACCACTCTGGTACAAACCACTGTCAGTTTCCACTGGGATTATTGCAACTGGCTTCTAACTGCTCTTGCTTCTTTTCAGCCAGGGTGATCCTGGTGAAGTGAAAAGTTGGGTCAAAATCATGTAGCTTCTGCCTCACTCAGAGGAAATACTCAAGTCTTTCTTTAATTTACAGGCTGTGTGCCATGTAACTGCACTCTTCATTCTCTGACCACTCACCGCACTCCCGTCTCCTCTCCCTGCACGCTCTGCTCAGCCTACTGCTGTGCTGCTCTTTAAGAACATTGTATTGTCCAGCCTCAAGGCCCTTGCACACACTATTTCTTCTGGAAAATGGTAGGGATTTTTCTCTCCAGTGTTCACAAAGCTGATCCAAAAAGATCAGACATTTCCTTCTTATCTTCATTCAACTGTCTGCCTCTCTTTCAGGACTTGTCGGTGACTACCTGGACACTTATCTACCTTTTGTTTTATTTAATTTCCCCTTCACATGTATCCACTTATTATTATCTTGCATAACATACATTTAATCAATTTAACATTTTTTCACATTTTAACAGCTCTGAAATCAGGATGCTCAGGATACCCTTATAACCCATAGAATTTTAGCTGTTATAATTAATTTTTCTCTGTTGTATCTAATAAAAGATGACATCTCAGCTTTAATAAAATAAAGTATTTATCTTCTGTCAGTATTCATCTTTGAAAGAAGGATTTTTGCTGTTTTGTTCTTTGATTTATCCCCAACAACCAATGTAAGGCTTGACTCATTATAGGTAATCAATCATAATAATATAATGAAGATTTTGAGAAAATGGTCAGCATATCTTTTTAAGAATCTTTATCTAGGGGGTAAGAAATTGAATCATCATGACAACCAGAAGACTTTTCAATGGTCTACTTGAGACCAACTGAGGTAGAGGAGATGGTGAGGAGGTAAGACATACTTGAGAAGTAGAATCAACCACATCTTGAGACCCCATATATTGAAGAAAATGAGGCCATGCAAAGTCTGAAAGATGACTGAGGTTTAAGCTGGGGTAAGATTATGGCATTCCTTCAGTACATGGGGGATTTAATAAGGGGAGTATATTTTGAGGAGAAAGGTGACTATATCAGTTTTCACTAAATTGAATTCAAGTTCCTAGGTAAACAGTGCATTTAAGACAGTAGAAAGAGGATGGAGTTTAAGCTTTGTAATAGAAATAAGGGCTGGAGACAAACAAGCTATGGTTGACAACCTTCAACAAGTATCAGAAAAACAATGCTACATGTTTAGTCAGGGACATGGGTTGCAAAGAACAGAAATGCACTTGAGTTACTCTAAACAGAAAAATAATGTTAAAAGGATAAAAAAGGAACCCAATAGAAAAGAAAGAGAGTCAGACTTGAAGAATTGGAAATATGGAGTAGAACTATTTTGAAATGAGAATACCCCCCTCCTGCTGCCTGGGGCCACTGTCCTTCTGTTTGGGATTCCTGACCTCTGCTTCCTGCTTCTCTCTTACATGTCTCTTCTCTCTCCCTCCCTCTCCTTTCTCTCTCCCTTCCTCCTTTTCTCCTTTTCTCCTTTTCTCTCTGCCTCCATCTTCCTCCCAGTTATCTTGCTTCTTTTCATGTGCAGGAAATAATATGGCTGCTCTCACTCAGTTATACAGCTCAGTTTCAATAACAATTTCACACTCACCAGTTGTTCTCTTTTAGTCTCAATCACAGATTCCTTGGAGGAGAGAATTTGTTTGGATCTGGAAGAATCAAGCATCCACCACTGGTTCAGTCAACTTCAGCCATGGGAGTCAAATAGCACAACCATGACCTGAGTACAACCACACTGAAGGGGAGGCAGGACACTGTCACAGAGCAGACACCCCTCAGTATCTTAGCAATTCTTATTGTTTTAATACAATCATACATGTCAATAGTGAAATTTCAAACAGTATAGGAGTTGATGTGAAAAATGAATGTGCCTTCCATGCCCGACCATTGGTCCCACGTAGAGGGCTGAAGCCCAAGCCACATAGTACATAGAGTCTGTGCCCATGCTTGGGACCGAACATGATCCTGGGCCACTGGGCCTAGCAGCACAGAGTTCTGCACTTTGGTTTTTATGTACCGTATGAAATACAATGTATTCCAGAAATCTTTTCATAGCAGTAGATATAACACAGAATTTCAGTTTGTTAAAGATTTTATTTATTTATTTGAGAGAGAGAGAAAAAGAGCACAGCAGGGGGAGGGGCAGAGAGAGAGGGAGAAGCAGGCTCCCTGCTCAGCAGGGAGCCCAGCATGGGGCTCCATCCCAGTTCTCTGGATTCATGACCTAAGTCGAAGGCAGACACTTAACTGACTGAGCCACCCAGGCATCCCCAGAATTTCATTTTTTAATAGTTGTGTAGAATTCTTTTTTAAATTTTTATTTATAGGGGCGCCTGGGTGGCTCAGTTGGTTAAGCAACTGCCTTCGGCTCAGGTCATGATCCTGGAGTCCCTGGATCGAGTCCCGCATCGGGCTCCCTGCTCGGCAGGGAGTCTGCTTCATCCTCTGACCCTATCCCCTCTCATGTGTTCTCTCTCTCTCATTCTCTCTCTCTCAAATAAATAAATAAAATCTTTAAAAAAAATTTTTATTTATATTTTTAAGATTTTATTTATTTATTTGAGAGAGGGAGAGAACGAGCAGGAGAAGGGGCAGAGGAGTGGGAGAAGCAGGCTCCCTGCTGAGCAGGGAGCCTGATGTGGGGCTCGATCCCAGGACCCCAAGATCATGACCTGAGCTGAAGGCAGATGCTTACCAACTAAACCACCCAGGTGCCCCTGTAGAATTCATTTTTTCTGAGCATACACAATTTACTTATCCAGTTCCTTACTGTGGGACACAAAAAGTGGATTTTTTTTCCCTTTCATTGTTTTCATCGCTTATTTATTTTGCTACATACGTGTGATTACATCAGTCTTACAAATTCCTGAACTTAGAATTGCTGGATCAAAGACATATGCATAGAAATATTTTATGGTTATTGTCATATTTTCCTCCAAAATGGTGATACATGTACATGAGCAAGTGTATTCTTTCTGTCTTAATACTGTGTAATATTAATGTACAGCATTACTAATCTGATAGATTAAACATTTTTATATTTTTTTAAAAATGTGAATATCTTTCTTTTTTTTTTTTAGATTTTATTTATTTATTTGAGAGAGAGAGAGCATGAGGGGGAGAGGGTCAGAGGGAGAAGCAGACTCCTCGCTGAGCAAGGAGCCCGATGCGGGACTCGATCCTGGGACTCCAGGATCATGACCTGAGCCGAAGGCAGTCGCTTAACCAACTGAGCCACCCAGGCACCCTAAAAATGTGAATATCTTTAATGAGGAATGAGCTTTAACTCATTTCATTTTTAACATTGTTATACTTCTATTTGTGAGGATTAAATAATTTAATATTTGCTTAGCACATAGTATATAATAAATATTATAACTATCATAAAGACGTAATAAACATATAGTAAGTTGTCAGAAATTATTTTTAATTGATATTCTTTATGTGATACAGAGGTTTATTTTTACATTTTGTATGGACAAATTTATCAAAATTTTCTTTTATGACCTCTGATTTTTGTAGTTTTCTTAGAAAAGATTACCAATATAATCAATGCTTATATTCAAACTATTTGATACTATAATCATTTAAAGTGTTATAGACTGTATACATTAATATTTAAAGTTCCCAAATTAGTACGAGTTTCCATGGAGCCCAGTAAAATGTTCAGTTCTTTTGAGAGAGAAGTCAGAATTAAAACTAGCAGTCTAGCTTTAGAAAACTAGTTAATTAAGTAAAACAAAACCTCTCATCTTCTTAAAAGTTAAAAGAAATGTTTTTTTAAAGAATTATTTTGAAGATCTTAGTCTCTTTAAATATTTAAATAGTCTATTTATATGTTTGAATGTTTGGTCCAGTACCCTTTCTTTCTTTTTTCTTTCTTTTTTTCCACTTATCTTTACTAAGCAGAGACATCGGAGAGAAAAACAATTATTTTTGCTGATAATTTTTTTACCATGTGAAAGATATTTTCAATATACAAAGAATATTTAAGATTTCCCTTTTACTTTCTCAGACTCATTTCTCCTTGATTTAATAAAAGGTCAAGTATTGATTTTTTTTAATTGAACATTTCAAAGGATATGCCTATATACCTGAAAAGTTTAAAAGTAGATGTTGAACATGTTTTATGAAATGTATATGTTCAAACAAAAGAGCTTATACTGAAATTGGACACATTACAATATGTCACAACTTGCCAAAACTAAGTAATTATTCATTTTACAACTTATCTGGAATTATATAACTTAATATAAGATGATTTTTTTTAAAGATTTTATTTATTTATTTATTTGAGGGAGAGAATGAGATAGAGAGAGAGAGCATGAGATGGGGGACGGTCAGAGGGAGAAGCAGACTCCCTGCTCAGCCGGGAGCCTGATATGGGGCTCGATCCCGGGACTCCAGGATCATGACCTGAGCCAAAGGCAGTTGCCTAACCAACTGAGCCACCCAGGCGCCCCTAATATAAGATGATTTAAACATATATAGAATCTCTTTTGGATGATTTAGGCATATATTATATCTCCTAGGGAATATTTAATCATTTTATTTATTTAAGACTTTGTGGCTTTTTGTCTCTTCTGTGTTGAAGAAATGCTTTTCATTTGGAAAAAGTTTTTGTTTTAAATAAATTTTTAATAAAACATCTTATATTTTCAGGAAACAAAGCCAAAGAAAATAAAAGTTTTTTCTTTAGCTACAAAGGTAAAATAGAACAATTTTTTTCTTAAACGTTCCATTGAGGTTCCTTTCTCTTTCTTTTTTCCTAATGAAAAGATTACAGGTAACAAACATTATAAATATTGGGGGAAAGAAATTCTTTTAAAATATTCCCTTCTTGTAGCAAGAAATTTGAGTGATTTAGTTCATCAGACAAATGATTATGACTGCAAAATGAAAAGTCACTGGAAGACAAGGCAAACATGATACGTAATAAATACCCAGGCTCCACACTGCCTCTCACAGCATGGTATAAGAACCACCCAGGGTGTTAAAATGCATTTGCCCAGCTCCCTTTCAACATGTACCCAGAATCTTATCTTATAGTTTGAGTGTGCCTTTTACACAAGCACCCACTTGTAGCTATGTTTTGCATATCTTTAATAATGTGTGCAATCAGTGCAGCATTGAACATGTTTAATTTATGAATAATTTCATATATCCTGGGATATACGCTCAACATATTTCAGAATTCAGTTTGGAGATCAGTGCTCTAAAAGATCGCTTTTGTGTAATCCCAAATGAAATTACTAGAGATTTGGGTTGAAATTATCTGGATAATTAAAGTAACACCTCATTTTGTATACATGGCCTAAATATTAGCAGTAAAAGTTGAATTCTGTTTCATCCTGATATTAAAGTAATAAAATCACTCACCATACATTGCCCTCTGGCTAACTTACAATTTTCTTTGAAGTTTTAGTGTAATATTATAACTACTGCTTTCAAAGAGCAAATTTTCTCAAGATACTGAACTTCCTTTTCAATGGAACCTGAATATCTGTGTGGTAGCTTTGTAACTTATATAGCAGCTGTCCATGGGAATTATGGGTATTGACTTGGGCTCATGATTTAGAAACTGTTTTTAATAACAGTGTATAAGGGATTCAGGCTTCTCCCCTCTCATGAAGAAATGCAATAATCTAAGGCAATCACTGAAATGACAGCACACTCAGAAATGTTGTCCACTAGGAAATTTTCACAATGCTATACAATTTAGGGGCAGACAAACATATCTTGTAATACTGTTGTGTTTCTGGGTCTGACCACAGCAATCATGTCTTTGTTGAACTGTAACTTTAAAGCCGGATGGACATAAAATGTCTTCAATCCTGTCATTAAAGAGGTCTCATGGACTCCAGAACTCCCCACTTTGCATGCACCAGGACACTTTCTCCCATCTCTATCCTTCTGGGTTTTGTGGTTTGGGCACTGACTGGTATCTTCAGTTCCTGCTTGATGACACTTGGCAAAGCATCACTACTTTGCAACCAGCACGTGTAGAATCCCTTTCATACTTTAGATTGGATTTCTGCAGCAATAGGCAGTCTCGCTCATCAGAAAGCCTGGAGAGATTGGAGTGATAAAATATTCTTTCAAGTCTCATGGAGGCTATGCTGCGGTTGTTACCTACCTGCGATAGCTTTTTCCAGTGCCATGCTGCTAAATGTTGACCTACCAGCTTTCAGAAAAGAAGGAGCCCCGATTTGTGGTGTTTGCTGTTTCTGTGGTGTAAATATTCCCACCAAGGCCGGGTCAGGCTGTGGGCACTCACCAGGGCTGGGCTAGGAGGAGATGGTGAGGAGTGGGGGGCACATAGCTTCTCAGTGCTGCAAGCTGGGTCCCTCCTCTGGGCCAGGAGGATGGGATGGTGACTTTCTAGTTCCTTTCTGTCATCAGCACCTTTCACCCCAAGCTCGGGAAAAATATTCAAAATGTTTTCCAACTCCCACACACAGATACCCACTGTTCAAACTGGTGGTTGGCCTTAACACTTGAACCTACCAAGAACCCATCTGACCCTCATCCACAGCAGGTTCTCTGACAAGATCCCTCTGGTCAGAGTTCTTGGTGTCTTGTGTGACCATCCAGAGCAGTTTTATGCATATAAAAATACTAATAAACACGAATAATATATAGTCTTCCTTCAGTTACTTTAAACAAGCAATGAGATACCATACACCCTCTAGAAAACTTTGCTTTTTTCCACTCTACATATTTAGAATGCCTTCCATATTACTGAGTAGAGATGTTCTTTTTAACAGCCACATGATAATTTTACTATTATGTGGCTTGATCACAATTTACTTACACAGTGCCTTATTCATGGACACAGATTAATTTTTAATTTTCTGCTTGTTTAAAATTCTGAAATGAATAAATTTGTAAGCATGTCAGTTTTTATTTTTGCACATATATGTGGTTTAAATACTGAGTGGTAAGATTATTGGAACAGAGGAATATGCATTTGCAATTAATATATAATGCCAGATTTCCTTCCACAGGAGTTGTACAAATATCCAGCCCACCAACAATGCTCAAAGGTGCCTTCAACAGAACATATCATCAAACTTCAGACACTGCAAATCTGATGGGCAAAAGACAGTATTTCGGGGTAACTTTAATTAGAATTTCCCTATTGTGATTGAGTTGGGAATCCTTCAGTGTAAGAAACATTTGTATTGTTTGGTCCCTTAATTAATTGTTTTATCTCCCTTTCCTTTTTTCTTTTTTTCCACTGACTTGTTGGTCTTTTCTGTAATAAAGTGTATATCAAGGACATTAGTATTTTGTAATTGAATTGCAAATGTACTTTTCCAAGTTTGTCAAGTATCTTTTGATTTTTCTTTGGTATACCATGCAAAAATTTTTATTTCATTTAGTAGAATTTATCCATTTATTTTTTTCAGTTATGGCTTGTAGATTTTGAGGCAAGGTTAAAAAGGCCTTTTCTACTCAGATTATGAATTATTTTCTTTTTACAGAATCATTATCTTCTCACGCCTATACATTTCTCTCCAAAACATATTCATCTGGTTTGCAACTGATCAGTTCTGTAAGATTGACTAGGCATTTAGATATATTGTATGGCATTGCCACCCATTTGTTAAAGCCTGAGAGAAGAAAAGACTACAAATCATGAATTCAAATTGTAAATATAGTAGGCAGCATATAAAGAATATGGCAATAGGTAATGTTAATGTTAGTAATAATTATATTTATGGCTAGCATTTATTGAGTGCTTACCCAATAAATTGAGTAATTTTAATAAATTGAGTAATTTATTAAATAATTTATTGAATACTTACTCAGACAGTGCCCTAAATGCTTTACATGATTTATCTAATGAAATTCTCAAACAACCTTAATGGTATTCCTCTTTACAAATGAGAAGACTGAGGTGTAGACAGGCTAAACACTTGCCAAGGTCATACATCTTCTTAGCGGTGGACCTTGGTCTCAGAGATGGCCCTCTGCCCCTGCTCCCACTACCTCCAGGAAGAGTGAAACTTCATCCCTGTTAGGTCTCTGGGGACTCCTGAGAAAGAATGTGCTCTGTCCCCGAAGACAGTTGGCTACAGGTACTGGGATGATGGTGCAAGGCCCTACTCATTGTAGGAAAAAGGTAGAAAATGGGAGACAGTTTGTGGGGGCATTTGATCTTTGGACAACTGTAGAGTCACTTAAGCATTTTTAACATTGGGCAGTGATAGTGTTTCTGGACAATGTTTTAGGCTTATGTCAACTGGCTGGCCTACTGCCAACATGTTGGGTATCAGCAGAGCATCTGGAAACATGGAATAAGAGTCCTTATTTTCTTTCTTTTTTCTTCCTATAAATAATAGTATCCTGGGAATTCAACATTTGATGGAACAATAGTTTCATTTCTAAAACAACAAGATAAAACAAAAAAAGAGTTTGATAGAACACAACAGAGCAAATGCTAAGTGCACCTTGGTTTATTGTAATAACAAAGCAAAAATCCCAAAACCTATGAAGCGAATTGTATCTATTACCAAAACGATTCAAGGTCAGATAAAAGGTGAGATTAGGAGCAGGGCCACACCCCTCTGCATGTCAGGCTTATCTCTATGCTCAGCCATTGTGCACCTTCACTGTCTCTGCCAAAATAGTTTCTAAAAGAACACTGTAGGTTCTACAAATGAGATCACAGAACATTCTTAAATATTTGAAACACAGTTTATATACAGAGTTTTATTCTACTGTGTATGTAACTAGACCAATCAGCAGTAAATTTTAAATATAATAAACAGGAACTATCACATTTTTGTTAATTCTACTGACCATCACATTGCTAAATTTCTGTATACAATGATGAGTATGCATGAACTCATGTCCAGCAATCTCAATGATGAATGGGAATATATTGTATGTTTATTAGATAAAAATAAAAAAAAACATTCTGTATTACAGAGCCTTCATAATCATAAAAATAATTAAATTAGGAGAAACATAAAGAGAAAATAAACCTTAAGTGACAGAATAAATTAAACATGGGAGCAAAAACTCAGATTTGGATGGCATCTTTGATTACATCAGTACATGATTTTTGGTTTCAGACCCTAGGGTCTTCTTTTTTGTTGATTTTATTTTACTTCCAGTTAGTTAACATACAGTATAATATTAGTTTCAGGTGCACAATATAGTGATTCAACACTTCCATACATCAGCCTGTGCTCATCATGACAAGTGCACTCCTTCATCTCCATCACCTATTTCACCCATCTCCCCACCCATCTCCCCTCTGGTAACTATCAGTTTGTTCTCTATACTTAAGAGTCTGTTTCTTGGTTTGTCTCTCTGTCTCTTATTTTTCTCTTTGTTTGTTTGTTTTATTTCTTAAATCCCACATATGAGTGAAATCACATGTTATTTGTCTTTCTCTGATTTATTTTGCTTAGCATTATACTTTTTTTTTAAGATTTATTTATTTATTTGACAGAGAGAGAGATAGCGAGAGCAGGAACACAAGCAGGGGAAGTGGGAGAGGGAGAAGCAGGCTTCCCGCCGAGCAGGGAGCCGATCCCAGGACCCTGGGATCATGACCTGAACCGAAGGCAGACGCTTAACGACTGAGCCACCCAGGCGCCCAGCATTATACTCTTTAACTCCACCCATGTCATTGTAAATGGCAAGATTTCATTCTTTTTTATGACTGAATAATATTCCAGTGTGTGTGTGTGTGTGTGTGTGTGTGTGTGTGTGTGTGTGCATACCACTTCTTCTTTATCCATTCATCAATCAATGGACACCTGGGCTGTTTCCATATCTTGGCTATTATAAATAATGCTGCTATAAACCTAGGGGTGCATGCATCCTTTTGAATTAATGTTCCTGTATTATTTGAGTAAATATCCAGTAGTGCAATTGTTGGATAGTAGGGTAGTTCTGTTTTTAACCTTTTGAGGAAACTTCATACTGCTTTCCACAGTAGCTGCACCAGTTTGCATTCCCACCAAAGTGTATGAAGGTTCCTTTTTCTCCATATCTTGACCAACACCTGTCCTTTCTTGTATTGTTCATTTTAACCATTCTGACAGGTATAAGGTGATATCTCATTGTGGGTGTTTTTTTTTTATTTATCTATTTATTTATTTATTTATTTGAGAGAGAGCGATTGAGAGAGAGAAAGAACGTGAGAGGGGAGAGGGTCAGAGGGAGAAGCAGGCTCCCCGCTGAGCTGGGAGCCCAATGTGGGACTCAATCCCAGGACTCCGGGATCATGACCTGAGCCGAAGGCAGTCACTTAACCAACTGAGCCACCCAGGCAGCCCTCTCATTGTGGTTTTGATTTGCATTTCCCTGATGATAAGTAATGATGAGCATCTTTTCACATGTCTGTAGGCCATCTGGATGTCTTCTTTGGAGAAATATCTGTTCATGTGTTCTGCGCATTTTTTAGTTGGATTATTTTTTGGGGGTGTTGAGCTGTATATATATATAAGTTCTTTATATATTTTGGATACTAACCCTTTATCAGATATGTCATTTGCAGATATCTTCTCCCATTCAGTAGGTTGTCTTTTAGTTTTGTTGATTGTTTCCTTCACTGGGCAGAAACTTTTTATTTTGATGTAGTTGCAATAGTTTGTTTTTACTTTTGTTTCCTTTGGCTCAGGAGATGTATCTAGAAAGAAGTTGTGTTGAGAATTTTTGCATCTATGTTCATCACGAATATTGGCTGGTAGTTCTCTTTTTTAGTGGTGTCTTTATCTGGTTTGGGTATCAGGGTAATACTGGCCTCATAGAATAAATTTAGAAGTTTTCCCTCTTGTTCTATTTTTTTAAATAGTTTAAGAAGAATGGGTGTTAATTTTTCTTTAGAAGTTTGGTAGAATTTTCCTGTAAAGCTATCTGGTCCTGGACTTTTGTTTGTTGGGAGATTTTTTTATTACTGATTCAATTTCTTTGCTGGTTATCAGTTTGTTCAAATTTTCTATTTCTTCTTATTTTAGTTTTGGTAGTTTATGTGTTTCTAGGAATTTATCCATTTCTTCTAGGTTGTCCAATTTGTTGGCATATAGTTTTTCACAATATTCTCTTATGATTGTATTTCTATGGTAATGGCTTTATTTCTTCTCTCTCGTTTGTAACTTTATTAATTTGAGTACTTTCTCCTTTTTTCTTGATAAGTCTGGCTAGAAGTTTATCAATTGTATTGACTTTTTCAAAGAACCAGCTCCTGGTTTCATTGTTCTATTGTTTTTTAGGTACTATCTCATTTATTTCTGCTCTAGTCTTTATTATTTCCTTCCTTCTGCTGGTTTTAGGTTTTATTTATTGTTCTTTTATTCGGTTGTTTAGGTACAAGTTTAGGTTGTTTATTTGAGATTTTTCTTGCTTCTTGAGGTAGGCCTATATTGCTATAAACTTCCCTCTTACAACTGTTTTTGCTGCATCCCAGAGGTTTTGGACCATTGTGTTTTCATTTTTTTCCATGTACTTTTTAATTTCTTCTTTTATTTCCTGATTCACCCATGCATTGTTTAGTAGCATGTTATTTACCTTCCATGTATTTGTGCTCTTTCCAGATTTTTTCTTGTGGTTGACTTCCTGTTTCATAATGTTGTGGTCAGAAAAGATGCATGGTATGACTTCAATCTTCTTGAATTTGTTGAGGCAGGTTTTGTGACCTAATATGTGATCTATTATAGAGCATGCTCTGTATGCACTCAAAAGGAATGTGTATTCTGCTGTTTTAGGATGGAATGTTCTGAGTATAACTGTTAAGTCCATCTGT
This sequence comes from Leptonychotes weddellii, assembly GCF_054177405.1. NCBI lineage: Eukaryota > Metazoa > Chordata > Mammalia > Carnivora > Phocidae > Leptonychotes > Leptonychotes weddellii. The sequence goes on along the minus strand of NC_138372.1, from coordinate 98,337,207 downwards.
TCTAGTGTATCATTCAAAGCCATTGCTTCCTCGTTGATATTCTGTTTAGAGGATCTGTCCATTGATGTGCATGTGATGTAAAAGTCCCCTACTATTATTGTATTATTATTGATTAGTTCCTTTATGTTTGTTTTTAACTGTTTTATGTATTTGAATGGTGATCCCAAGCTGGGTGCATAAATATTTGCAATCGTTATATCTTCTTGTTGGATTGTCCTCTTTATTATTATATAGCAACCTTTTTTGTCTCTTGTTACAGCCTTGTTTTAGTCTAGTTTGTCTGATATAAGTATTCCTACTCTGGCTTTCTTTTGACATTCATTTGCATGATAGATGTTTCTCCATCACCCCCTCACTTTCAATCTGCAAGTGACTATAGGTTTAAAATGAGTCTCTTGTATGTAACATACAGATATGTCTTGTTTTATCCATTTTGTCATCCTATGTCTTTTGATTGGAACATTGAGTCCAATCAATTTACATTCAAAGTAATCACTGATAGGTGTATTTATTGCCATTTTATTATTTGTTTTGTGGTTGTTTCTGTAGATTTTCTCTAATCTTTTCTTGTCTTTCTCTCTTTCATGTTTTCTTGATTTTCTTTAGTGATATGTTTGGATTTCTTTTTCTTTATTTTTTGCACGTCTCTGTGGTTTTTGATACATGGTTACCATTTGGTTTGTATGTAACTTCTTCTACATATAGCAGTCTATATTAAGTTGATGGTAGTTTAAGTTTGAACCCATTCTTTTCTTCTCTCTTCCTCACATTGTAGATATATATTATTATATTTTATATCCCTTTTTTTCCTTGACTGATTTTTTACAGGAATATTCATTTTTACTGCTTTTGTGCTTCCTATCTTTTTACTGTCACTTTTGGTCTTTCCTTTCCATTCAAAGAGTCCCCTATAATATTTCTTTTTTTTTTAAGATTTTATTTATTCATGAGAGAAAGAGAGAGCACAAGCAAGGGGAGAGGTAGAGGGAGAGAGAGAAGCAGACTCCCCGATGAGCTGGGAACCCAACATAGGGCTCAATCCCATGACCCGGAGATCATGACCAGAGCTGAAGGCAGATGCTTAACCATCTGATCCACCCAGGTGCCCCCCCGCCACCCCAGCATAGTATTTCTTACAGAGCCGGTTTAGTGGTTACAAACTCCTTTGGTTTTTATTTGTTTGAGAAACTCTTTGTTTCTTTCTATTCTGAATGATAGCCTTGACGGATAGAGTATTCTTGGATGCAGATTTTTCCCAGCCAGCACTTTGAACTTGTCATACTAGCTTGCGAAGTTTCTGTTTAAAAATCTCTTGATAGCTTAATGGGTTTTCCCTTGTAAGTTAATTACTTATTTTTCTTGCTGCTTTTAAGAGTTTTAATATGTTTCAGTGTGGGTCTGATTTTCTTGATTTTGGTGGGATATCCCTTGTGCCTCCTGGATCTGGATATCTGTCTCCTTTCCCAGATCAGAAAAGTTTTCAGTTATTATTTCTTCAAATAAATTTTCTGCCCCATTTCCCTTCTCTTCTTCTTCTGGGACTCCTATAATGCAAATGTTATTATGTTTAATGGAGTCACTGAGTTTCCTAAGTCTATTCTTGTTTTGTATAATTTTTCTATCTCTTTTGTTCAGCTTAATTACTTTCCATTACTCTGGCCTCTAGGTCACTAATTCATTGCTCTGTTTCTTCCAGCCTGCTGTTCATTCCATCAAGCATTGTTTCTCATTTCATTTATTGAGCCCTTTATCTTTACTATGGTAGTCCTTACCTCTGTGGTAAGGGTCTCATTCATGTCTTCCACTCTTTCTTCAAGTCCAGTGACTATCCTTATGATCAATGTTTTAAATTCTCTATCAAGCATGTTACTTATATCTGTTTCACTTAGATCTCTGGCTGTGGCCTTATCCTGTTCTTTTATTTGGGATAAATTTCTCTCATTTTGTCTGCCTCTCTGCATCTGCTTCTCTGTGTTAAGAAAGTTAGTTGTGTCTTACATTTTTGAAAGTAGTGACTTTATGAAGAAGAGGTTCTGGGGTGTCCTGCAGTGCAGTATCCCCTGTTCACCAGAACCTGGCACTTCAGGAGAGTATCCTATGTGTGTTGCTTTTGCCCTGTTCTTGTATCTGAGTCAGTTTTCCTTTCAGTGGAATTGTCTGCACTGACTCTGCCTGTTGCAGGCCGTGCTTGCTCTCAATTAGACACTAGAGTCTTCTTAAAATTAATCAATTCCCTTATTTTTTAAATAACTAGATTTCCTTGCTTAAGTGTTATAAGGGATGATATGTACAAACAAAAGAAGTCTAAAGAAGGTTAGAGAAGAAGGCAGCCTCTGAAAACAGGTGCCATCAACAAATTTAAGAATCTTTTTCTCAATATCATTTTTATTTCCCTTCCTTGCAGATACTCTGGTTTCTCTTCAGATGGCATAAACCCTAATTTTTAAAAGAAAATTGAAATAACAAATTAAAGTTCTTAATATGATATGGAGAGAATATGATATGGAGAGAATAAAATGGAGTAAACAATGCTAAGGGGGTAGTTAGAATGGAGCCAAGAGTACATTGAGAACGTGGGGTTTGTGCACCTTGTCTCCTGCCTCAAATTATCAGAATTGCTGAACTCAGCTAAAAGCAAGGCATCTGTTGCAAGTTAGAATGGACAGAAATGGACTTTCTGCCCAGCATTAACCTTAGTAACCAATCATGTATAGATAGTGTAACTATAGCTATCAGCACCAATCACACTTTGCTCAAAACAACTTATGTAAATTCCCTTTTTCCTCTTTAAAAGCTCTAGCCTCCTTTGTCTTTCTGGAGCATGCTTTTGACTTCAGTTGACTCTGTTTCCCAGATTACAATACCTAAGACTCTAAATAAATGTACACGTTTTATTTTGCAGCTTGCAGTCTTATCTTTTGTTGGTCTACACTCACTTGAAGTTGAAACAACACTGGACTGTTCTAAATTCATTTAAGAAGCCAGTAAAGGCTCATTCTGTAACTGAATGCAAAGGAATGATTTATCACTGGGAAGTAAAATAAAATTGTTGGTAAAACTGATTTGGGATTAAAAACAACCAAAGGTAATTCAGCCTTGAATAACTCTTCATAAAATTCCATGGTTCTTTATGGACACTAAAGGCAAAGTACTGAAAAACAGCTTTTTATAGCTAAGATATCTTTACTCCATTAATCTAAACACTATATACACAGGTGACTCTTTTGGTTCAGGAATAGGTGTAAAGATAAAATTCTTCACCTCATGTTCCATGCATGGACCAAGCTGGAGTTGCTGGCTAGGCTAGTCACTCATATGGACAGCATTGAAGTTCAGTGAAGTAAATGGTGATTAATACTCAAGAATAATCAGTGGCCTATAACTAATGCAACGTAAGTTGACTTTGGTAAATCTCTAGGTTGGTGACCCCTTGCAAGTCACTTGTATTTATACTTTAGTTTTATTGAGTTTAAAAGTTGCTAAATTTTGAACACTTCTATGTCACAAGGGATTTGAAAGTTAATAAAAATAAAAATAAAAATATCCATTATTTTTAAAGTAACTTGCCTAAAAATCAAAAAGACAGAGTATTAGCAAGATGCTAAAGCATTGGCCATCTTCCTGAAATTTATTCATTCACTAAACTCTTTTTTTAAAAAGTAATGAAATTTAAATAAGGGTTTATAAAAAATGGGTAAGGTGTAAATAGTAATGAATCACTGGCTATGTGTCCACCATCTGTTGCAGGACAGAACATCCTGGATTCTCTCTGTACCACTGTACGAAGTAACCATGAGATGAAATTTTGCCTATCATTTTCTAGATTTTTCTATATAGTTTCAAAAGGCATTTAGTATTTTTGTGCCTTTATATGTAAGGTATCATGCTACCTTAAAGGTAGGAGTATTGGTTAGAATCATGAATAACACTTTAAGGCATATTCTCTAAACAATACACTTTATCTCATAATGCAAATCTTTGAAGACTGGAAGCATTTTCATGGGTCTTCCTCTACTTCATAATGAAAGTCTCATTTCCCCCTAAATTCATTGATTTTTTAAAATTGTTTCTAGGAAAATAATCCGGTACAGCTAAGCAGATTCTGGCATTTCCTAAGAAGCTGGCTATCCTTTACTAGAATTTCTCTTTTTCTTTCACCTATATTTTACAAAAATAATTTGTTGAGATGTGTGATGTTGTTATTTATAATAAGAAATATGTATTAGGTCTTTGTCCAGTTTCTGGCACAGAGCTTCTAAAACCCTTAAAATTTCCTAAGTGAGGTGAGGGATAAAAAGTGTTTTTTGTTATATTGATGAAATGACTTTTGAAAAACACCTAAGTATGAGAGCAGATTTCCAGGGGAGTGACCTTGAGATTAGAAGGTTGGAACTTTCAATTCCATATCCTTCCCACCTGCAGAGAGGAAAGAAGGGCTGGAGGTTGAATCAGTTAACAATGGTCAATGATTTAATCAATCATGCTCCATAAGAACTCAAAAGGATGGGCCTGAAGAGTTTCCAGATGGTGAACATATGGAAATTCAGGGAGAGTAGTGCCTTCAGATAGCATGGACTCTCTGTTCCCCTTTCCACATACTTTTCCTTCTGTATCTCTTCCATTGGCTGTTCCTGTGTTATACCCTTTTATAATAAACCAGATAATCTGGTAAATAAAGTATTTCTCTGAGTTCTGTGAGGTGCTTTAGCAAATTAATCAAACCCAAGAAGATGGCGTTGGAACCTCTGATCTATAACCAGGGGTTCAGGAGCATGTGTGAAAACCTGGACCTGTGATTGGCATCTACACTGGGTGATGGGGCAGGCTTGTAGGACTGAACCCTTAACCTGTGGGATCTAATACTATTTCAAGGTAATTTCAGAATTGAGTTGAATCCTGGGACACCCAGCTGGTGTCTCAGAATTACTTGGTGTGTGGGGGAAAAGCCACATATTATAATTGGTGTCAAAATTGTAGTTTGTGTCAGTGAAGTGAGATTTGCTTGAAAGTCCCTGGCTCACAGAAACATGTTCTTTGAGAAGAGAAAGGATGAAAGGGTCAAGGATGAGGAATCTTAGATTCCTGGGTGATTATATGATCACCAGTGGTATGATACAGCAGGAGTGTTTTGTTAGTTTGATTGGTTTTATGATGACTGGGATATTCATCCCCTGAATATGCCTGTTATTCAAGTTAGGGTAAATGCTATGATTAAGGCAGCCCCTTTTGCATGGGTACCCCATGTAACTTTACTGCTACAAAATCTAACATTCCAATCACTTTGAGTCTATTTTTGTGTGTGGTGTAAGAAAGTGGTCCAGTTTCATTCTTCTGCATGTGGCTATCCAATTTTCCCAATACCATTTGTTGAAGAGACTGTCTTTTTTCCATTGGACATTCTTTCCTGCTTTGTCAAAGATGA
>NC_138372.1:98323342-98331685 GCF_054177405.1 Leptonychotes weddellii | reverse complement strand
GCATGTGGCTATCCAATTTTCCCAACACCCTTTTCTGAAGAGACTATCTTTTTTCCATTGGTCATTCTTTCCTGCTTTGTCGAAGATGAGTTGACCATAGAGTTGAGGGTCCATTTCTGGGCTCTCTATTCTGTTCCATTGATCTATGTGTCTGTTTTTGTGCCAGTACCATGCTGCCTTGATGATGACAGCTTTGTAATAGAGCTTGAAGTCCAGAATTGTGATGCCACCAGCTTTGCTTTGCTTTTTCCACATTCCTCCGGCTATTCGGGGTCTTTTCTGGTTCCATACACATTTTAGGATTATTTGTTCCAGCTCTATAAAAAAAAGTTGATGTTATTTTGACAGGGATTGCATTGAATGTGTAGATTGCTCTAGGTAGCATGGACATTTTAACAATATTTGTTCTTCCAATCCATGAGCATGGAGCATTTTTCCATTTCTTTGTGTCATCCTCAATTTCTTTCATGAGTGTTCTGTAGTTTTCTGAGTACAGATCCTTTGCCTCTTTGGTTAGATTTATCCCTAGGTATCTTATGGTTTTAGGGGCAATTGTAAATGGGATCAACTCCTTAATTTCTCTTTCTTCTGTCTCGTTGTTGGTGTATAGGAATGCCACTGATTTCTGTGCATTGATTTTATATCCTGCCACTTTACTGAATTCCTGTATGAGTTCTAGGAATTCTGGGTGGAGTCTTTTGGGTTTTCCACGTAAAGTATCATGTGATCTGCAAAGACTCAGAGTTTGAATTCTTTGCCGATTCAGATGCCTTTTATTTCTTTCTGTTGTCTGATTGTTGTGGCTAGGACTTCTGGTACTATGTTGAACAGCAGTGGTGATAGTGGACATCCCTGCCGTGTTCCTGACCTTAGGGGAAATGCTCAGTTTTTTCCCCATTGAATATGATATTTGCTGTGGGCTTTTTGTATATGGCTTTTATGATATTTAGGTATGTTTTCTCGTTTAGCACCCTGAATATATCACGCCAGTCCTTTCTGGCCTATCAGGTCTCTGTGGATAGGTCTGCTGTCAGTCTAATGTTTCTACCCTTGTAGGTTACAGACCTCTTGTCCCTAGCTGCTTTCAGGATATTCTCTTTGTCTCTGAGACTTGTAAGTTTTACTATTAGATGTCGGGGCGTTGGCCTATTTTTATTGATTTTGAGCGGGGTTCTCTGTGCCTCCTGGACTTGGGTGCCTCTTTCCTTCTCTGGATTAGGGAAGTTCTCTGCTATAATTTGTTCCAATATACCTTCTGCCCCTCTCTCTCTTTCCTCTTCTTCTGGGATCCCAGTTATTCTAATATTGGAATTCTCCCCCTGTGATCCAGTAGTTGTTTATCTTTTTCTCAGCTTCTTTATTCTCCATCATTTGGTCTTCTATACCACTAATTCTCTCTTCTGCCTCATTTATCCTAGCAGTTAGAATCTCCATTTTTGATTGCACTTCATTAATAGTCTTTTTTATTTCGACTTGAATAGATTTTAGTTCTTTTATTTCTCCAGAAAGGAGTTCTCTGGTGTCTTTTATGCTTTTTTCAAGCCCAGCTAGTATCTTTATAATTGTTATTCTGAACTCTTTTTTTTTTTTTTTAAAGATTTTATTTATTTATTTGAGAGAGAGAGAATGAGAGAGAGCACATGAGAGGGGTTAAGGGAGGGAGAAGCAGACTCCCTGCCGGGTAGGGAGCCCAATGCAGGACTCGATCCGGGGACTCCAGGATTATGACCTGAGCCAAAGGCAGTCGCTTAACCAACTGAGCCACCCAGGCGCCTGTTATTCTGAACTCTTGTTCTGACATCTCACTTATGCCCATACTAATTAAGTCCCTGGCACTCAGTATTGTCTCTTGTTCTCTTTTTTGAGGTGAGTTTTTCCATCTTGTCATTCTGTCCAGACAAGAATAGATGAACAAGAGAACAAAATACTGAAATGGCAACAATGACCCCAAAGAAATATATACTAAACAAATCAGAAGAGACCCAAAACTGAAAAAATAAAATAAATTTTAAAAAAAGAGAGAATATAATCAGACAGGTAAACAGAATAGAGCAATACACTGGATCCGTGTGTGTTTTGGTCTGTTTTTTAGGAAACTAGATCCCAAAATTGTAAAGAAAGAAAAACATATATGTACAAAAATAATTAAATATAATGAAAGAATAAAATGTAATTGTAAAAATGAAACTTAAAAGACAAGAAAAAACAAAAGAGGGGGAAAAAAACCCAGCAACAACAAAAAAAGGGAAGAGAGATACACAGACAGGTGAACAGAACAGAGCAATACACTATATCCTGGGTGTATTTTGGTCAGTTTATAGAAGAAATTACATCTCAAAATTGTAAAGAAAGAAAAACTTATATATATATACAAAAATAAATACATTGAAAGGATAGAATGTAACTCTAAAGACGAAGATTTAAAAAGACTTTAACAAAACAAAAAAAGGAAGAAGGAAAAAGAGAAAAAAAAGAATTTTTTTTTTTTTTAAAGATTTTATTTATTCAACAGAGAGAGAGAGACAGCCAGAGAGGGAACACAAGCAGGGGGAGTGGGAGAGGGAGAAGCAGGCTTCCTGCGGAGCAGGGAGCCCGATGCGGGGCTCGATCCCAGGACCCTGGGATCATGACCTGAGCCGAAGGCAGATGCTTAACGACTGAGCCACCCAGGTGCCCCCAAAAAAAGAATATTGAGAATAATCAGACAGGTGAATAGAACAGAGCCATATTCTAGATTTTGGGTATATTTTGATCTGTTAGAAGAAACTGCATCCCAAAATTGTAAAGAAAGAAAAATTTATGTATATACAAAAATAAATACAATGAAGGGATAGAATGTAACTGTAAATATGAAATTTAATGATTTAAAAAGTTGATAAATAAGAAATTGGTTGAAAAAGGAAAGAGAACAAAATTTTTAACAATTCAAATTGAAAGGCTAAAGAATCATGGGGGGAAAAGCCATGAATTCTATGTGCTGTATTCCCCTAGCGCTGGAGTTCTGCCGTTCTCATTGATCGGTAAACTTGGTCTTGGCTAGCTGTGCTTGCTGATCTTCTGGGGGAGGAGCCTGTTGCCGTGATTCCCAAATGTCTTTGCCAGAGGCGGAATTGCACCACCCTTGCCAGGGGTCAGGCTAAGTCATCTGCTCCGGATTGCAATAGGTGGCTTTTGTTCTCTGAAGGCTTTCCAAGCAGCTTTAGAGGATGAGAGTGAAAATGGCAGCCTCCCAGTCTCCGCCCCGGAGCCGAAAGCTCAGGGCCCCACTCCTCAGTGAGCCCCCAGAGAAAAGCAGTCAATCACTCCTGTCTCCCCGGTCTCTGCCGCACCCCATGCTCACCCGGCCTGGGACCAAGCGTTTCTATCTCTGGCACATGACCCCGTTTCCAGTCTCCAAATCCTGCAGACTCCTGGGGCATATTCCTGCATCGCTCCTCCCCGGGGAGGAAGGGGCTTCTCCCCAGATCTGCCACTTGTTGGGTCCCTGCTTGGGGAGTGGTTGCCCCATAGTGCCCTGGTTCACGGTTTATGGCAACCCCGAGCTGAGGGCCCACTTCTGGGCTCGCTGATTGCAGCCGGCTTCCCTGCTTAGATGCCTGGGAGCTCTGCTGCACTCAGGCACCTGCGGTCTTCCTGTGACCCCGAGGGTCCTGAGACCACACTGTCCCAGCTAGAATTCTGCCCAACTTCTCCACCTGAGCGACGTCCCTCAGCAAAGCAGACTTCTACAAGTTCCGATTTTGTGCTCTGCTGCTCTATCACTTGCTGGTAGCTGGCTGACGGAGGCCCCCTCCCCCCGCCGTCTATCTTCCCAAATATTGCCTCAGATTCACTTCTCCACACCTCCTATCTTCCAGAAAGTGGTCACTTTTCTATTCGTAAAGTTGCAGGTATTCTTTTCTTAGATCTCCAGTTGAGTTTGCAGGTATTCAGAATGATTTGGTAGCTATCTAGCTGAATTCCTGGGACTAGATGAAACTAAGGTCTCCTACTCCTCCACCACCTTGGACTCTTCCCTCAAAGTTTATTTTATTTTTTATTTTTTTTTAGCAATCGCTATACCCAACACGGGACATGAACTCACAGTCCACGACCTGGAGATCAAGAGTTGCATGTCCTTCTGACTAAGCCAGCCAGGTGCCCCCAAAAGAATAATTTTTGAGTGAGTTTTGAATATGAGGTCAGAATTTCAGCTTTTGACATCATACATCACCAATCTTAGGACACCAGAGGAAGCTGCTCAGGGAAGGTGTCTCCTGGAGACCAGAGCCATCCTATTGCAATATTGCCCTGGGGGTGGTGGGGGTACCACGGAGCCCTTAGCTGCTGGGTGCTGACCGGCTCTGTCCGCAGACCTCCGTCACCAGCACTGCCCGGGATTAACCGGAGAGCTGGGAAAGTAGTTTACTCAGCAAAATCTGCTTCTCCGTATCAACCACTGGGACCGCTGTTGTGCCAACGAGTTACCTCCAGTGACCTTGGGGAGTGCCGATGCCTGTGCACCTGGGTGCTCACACAGGGAGGCACTTAGTGTCCTTTAGAACATGGCTCTGACCAAGCCCTTCCCTCTAAGGAGTAGAGTGACTAGCTCATTTTAAATCAGAGTGTCCCTTCGGTCTCCCTAGAGTGGAGTTTATTATGCCCAGGAGACTAGATCCAAATGGCCCAGAGGCTGTCGGGAAATTAGAAGTCCTTCATCTTAGTCCCCAGTCATCCCACTTGGGCCCTGGGCTGCCAGGAGGGACATTGTGTGGGACTCCCTAGGCTTGGGGAAGCCCGCAGAAGGCTCATCATCCTAGTGGAACTGCCATCTGAGAAAACGGGAGAGTGTGAACTCTTCGCTCGCTCTCTCTGCTCCTGAATGTTCTGATACGAGAATATCATGAGTTCAGAATTTATTTTCCAGATCACCAGGGTTATACTTAGAAATGAAGATTCACGGGCGCCTGGGTGGCTCAGTTGGTTAAGTGACTGCCTTCGGCTCAGATCATTATCCTGGAGTCCCTGGATCGAGTCCCTCATTGGGCTCCCTGCTCGGCGGGGAGTCTGCTTCTCCCTCTGACCCTCCCCCCTCTCATGCTCTCTCTCTATCTCATTCTCTCTCTCAAATAAATAAATAAAATTTAAAAAAAAAGAAATGAAGATTCACTGGCTTTTTCCTGGCAATCTCTTTAAAGGTAAAGGTACCACCTATGAGGTATTCTTGCTCCGAAATTGAATCTGAATTGGAAATCTATTGCCACTTTAAGGAAATACTGGAGATAGAGAATTATGTTAAACACCATGGGGATGCCATCAAAATCCAAAGTATAGGAAATTCTACAGGACAAATAACCTATGTTTTTCCAACAACTAAATGGCAGGATTAAAAAAAAAAAAAAGCAGGAAGGATTTGTAGAGTATAAGAAAAGATACTAACAAATGCAACTTGTGGATCTTGTTTGAATTAACCAACTATAAAAAAATAAGGGAAATCTGAACACTATATTTTATGATGTTAAGATATTAGGATAACAATGGTATTGTGGGTTTCGCTCTAATGGTTTTTATCTATAAATAGTACTTATAGATTAATGATATACCTGATATTTGATTGGACATAAATCTATGTAGGAAGGAAGGGTAAAGGTATAAATCAGGTTTCCTTAACATGGATACCATTGACATTTGGGGCCAGATAATCCTTTATTGTGGAGCATCCCTGGCCTCTTCCCACTAGATGCCAGGAGCTCTCCTCAGTGGTGATGAACAAAGGCACAGACATTGAGGGGCGCCTCACTGGCTCAGCCCATGGAGCGTGCAACTCTTGATCTCGGGGTTGTAAGTTCTAGCCCGTCTTGGGTATAGAGATTACTTAAAAATAAAAAACTTTATTTTTTTTAAGATTTTATTTATTTATTTGACAGAGAGAGACACAGTGAGAGAGGGAACACAAGCAGGGGGAGTGGGAGAGGGAGAAACAGGCTTCCCGCTGAGCAGGGAGCCCGATGCGGGGCTCGATTCCAGGACCCCGAGATCATGACCTGAGCCGAAGGCAGACGTTCAATCAACTGAACCACCCAGGCGCCCCCAAAATAAAAGAATCTTTAAAAAAAATGCAGACATTAACAAATACCCTTGTGGGGAAAATCATTCACAGTTAAGAGCCATTGGTCTAAATAAAACAGTGTTGGCCTTGTGTTGATAACCACTGAGGCTAGCATATATGAATACTCGAGAATTTGTTATTCTGTCCCCTCTACTTTTATATACATTTGCAACTTTTTTTTTTTTTAAGATTTTATTTATTTTTTTGACAGAGAGAGACACAGCGAGCGAGGGAACACAAGCAGGGGGAGTGGGAGAGGGAGAAGCAGGCTTCCCGCGGAGCAGGGAGCCCGATGTGGGGCTCGATCCCAGGACCCTGGGATCATGACCTGAGCCGAGGGCAGACGCTTAACGACTGAGCCACCCAGGTGCCCCAATAATAATTTTTTTAAAAATAGTAACTTAAAAAGGATTAAACAAGGAGTGAGGGGGTGGAAATATTGGAAAATATTTGGCCATAAAAACCTTGGCACCCACAGATTTTTGCACCAGTTTATTTTTTTGACGAGCCATTTGAGGCAGTTATAAGCACAGCTAAGAGAAGTGAAGTGGTAAAACATACTGTCAACGGAGGTTCAAAATTTATGACTCAAGTGATGTTAAAAAGTGTGTATATGTAGTATATTTGTACATAGTCAGCTGTCTTTAGGGGACACTGTTGGTGCAGAGGATGGTGTGGATAGTGGTCCATGTGCTGTACGTGGGCCTCTGGGTATGTTTTGTTTAGCCTATGTAAGTAGTGGCCTATACGTTGTCTTAAAAAATTGAATTTATTATCAACATCTTCAAAACCTGATGAATTCCATAAGCAGAGACAAAACGCAAATGACGAGCTGAGAGAAAATGTGTGCAATGTATTTCACAAAGACCTCATTTCCCTAATTTATAAAGAGCTCTAAAAACACTGAAGGAAAAAAGCCACAAACTCAATGGGAAAAAGGGCTAAAGACAGGAACAGAGAGTTCAAGGAAGAAGATCTACAGATGGTCCTTAAATGTATGAAACAACACTCAACTTCACTCATAATAAGACATATGCAAATTAAAACACTGAGAAACTATTTCTCACCAAGCAGATTGGCAAATATTCAAAAGCTTGACAACTGTTCTTCCAGTAAGCAAAATCCTAAAGCAGCCCCCCATGATATCTGATCTTTGGAGTTATGCCCTTAAATAGGTTATAGTATATGGCAAAGGCAGTTGGATTTTATGAATGTAATTAAGGCCCCAATCATTTGGCTCTAAATTAACCAAAAGGGACACTATCCTGGTGGCCCTGACTTCTTAGTAGGGTGCCCTTCAACAGAGGGCTCTCCTGAGGGCAGAGACCTTCTCCTACTGGCCTTGAAGAAGCAAGCCACCATGAGCATTATAGCCCCGAAGAAATGAATTCTGCCACCAACCTGCACAAGCTCAGAGTCAGAGTGTTCCCCAGCGGAGCCTCCAGATGAGAACACAGCCTGACCAACACCTCATTTACAGCCGTGTAATGAGCACGGGGCCCAGCTAAGCTGTGCTCAGACTGCTGACCCACAGAAACTATGAGATAATAAATGTGTTTGGTTTTAAGCTGGTAAGAGCATGACAGTCTGCCACACGGCAACAGAATAGTAATAAAACACTAAGAAAACAGAATACTAATAAACACTCTTACCGGTGAGCCTGGGAGGACACAGCGCTCTCACGCATGGCTGACGCATGGGAGTTGGCTGTATGTACTAGAGCATGATGTATAATGCCGAACTATCGGAAATGTCCTCAACTGCATGTAAGTAGGAGGTGGGCTGAATACATTACGGTTTCTCTACACTATGAAGCCATACACAGAGAATTAGGGAGATCTCCGAAATGGAGAATTCCCACGGCAATATGCCATTAAATGAAAAGAGTAGAATGAGAGTATATATAGCATTCTACCTTTAGTGAAGAAAGCATTGAGAATGTATGTCTGTACTTATATTTTCATAAAAAAGAAACACAGAGAGGCTTAATCAGGAGCCAATGGAAATGGAATATGGTTATTCAATGGGAGTGGGGAGGCTGGCTGGGGAGTGCCTGGCATCAGTTAAGGGTCTGCCTTGGCTCAGGTCATGATCTCAGGGTCCTGGGACCAAGCCCCACATTGGGCTCCTTGCTCAGCGGGGAGCCTGCTTCTCCCTCTGCCTGCCACTCCCTCTGCTTGTGCTCTTTCTCTCTCTGACAAATAAATAAAAATAAAATCTTAAAAAAAATAAAATAATGGGAGTGGGGAACAGGA
>NC_138372.1:98254094-98322842 GCF_054177405.1 Leptonychotes weddellii | reverse complement strand
CTTACTTTTTTATGTCTGGAAAAACAAATGCTCTTGGTTAGAACTTTACTCAACTTTAATTTTTCACAAATAAGATGTTACCCTGAGTTTGAGCTTCATACTGCAAAGTCTTTTTCAAAAAAAAAAAAATGGAACTATATATGTTATACACCCTGGATAATTTAATAAAATTTATAATTTAAATATCTATGAATTTAGGAATGAAAGTAGATAGATATATGGATATAGATAGATACAGATAGATACAGAGGTAGACAATCCTATATCTTGAGATTCTAGCTCTATAAATAACCCCAAAATGGAGTAAAAACATTTGACAAAACTACCCATATTTTTTCCTAAATGACTTTGGTCATTAATAAACCCTCATTTATTTGTGGCACAATGGGATTTTATCCTACAGTTAACATTTGCACCATCTCTAAGCTCCAATTTCCTCATCTACATAAAGGATAACCTCATAAAAACCATCTTGTGTTAAAATAAGAATTAAGTTAGGCGAGTGTGCAGGCGTGGCTGGGACTAGACAGCCGCTCCAGAATCTCCGCTAGTTCCACTCTGTTTGCACCAAGCTGCCGCCATGGCCACCTACAAACTGGTGCTGATCCGGCAGGGCAAGAGCACTTGGGACCTGGAGCACTGCTTCAGTGGCTGGTATGATGTGACCTGAGCCCAGCTGGCACGAGGAGGCAAAGCACGATGGCCAGGTGCTGTGAGATGCTGGCTAGGAGTTTGACATCTGCTTTACCTCAGCGCAGAAGAGAGCAATTCAGACAGGGCTGGATGCCATTGATCAAATGTGGCTGCTGGTAGTGAGGGCTTGATGCCCCAGTGAGCAGCACTATGGGGCTCTGACTGGCCTCAGCTGAAACTGCTGCCAAGTATGGCAAAGCCCAGGTAAAGATCTGGAGGTGCTCTTATGATGTCCCACCACCTGGGATAGAGCCTGACCATCCCTGCTACAGCAACATGAGTAAGGATCACAGGTGTGCGGAGCTCACTGAATATCAGCTACCCTCTTGTGAGAGTCTAAAGTCCACCAGAACTCTGCCCTTTTGGAATGAAGAAATACCCCAGACCAAGGAGGGCAAACGGGTACAGATTGCAGCCCATGGCAACAGCCTTCTGGGCATTGTCAACTGTCTGGAGGATCTTTCCAAAGAGGCTATCATGGAGCAGCACCTGCCAACTGGTATTCCCATGCTCTATGAATTGGTCAAGAACTGGAAGCCCATCAAGCCCATGCAGTTCCTGGGGTTGAAGAGAAGGGGGGTAAAGCCATGGAAGCTTCGGGGGCTGCCCAGAGCAAGGCCAAAAGGTGAAGAACAGGCAGACTACTTGCCCAAGGGCACCCTCCCTGCCCATCCCATTCCACTGCACTTCTTCTCTGCACATGTCACACTAACCACATCTGTAGGCATCTTAAGTTTTAGCTGCAGATTGGGATTGGTGGCTCCTAATTTCGTTTAGCCATTTTGTCTCTTGCATCCACTCCTTTCATATAATCTAATCAGAATGGCACTTCTGGGGCATGGGCCTCAGTCCAAACTGAGCGAAGACTTTTATCCAAGAGTAGAGAGTTAGTAACACTGGGGTTTTTGCTATTGCTTTGTTACTAAGGACCTGCTTGAGTTGGGTAAGGAGGAACCAGTCTAGGTGTGACCAATGGGACACAGGAAAGCCTATTTGTGTTCCCAGGAGCCAGTCCTCTACTACTTTGTAGTTTCTGTAGTCAAGTGACTGTCTGGGGGGCTCTTTTTTTTTTTTTTTCTTTTGTAGACCATGTCTTGCCTTTTCTTTTTGTGGGCAGGATTCTCTCACAAGCAAGAATACAGCCCAGGGAAGGGACCCAAAGGACAAGGAAATCGCATTCTGTTTACAGCTAGAGAATCAGGGTTCTGCTTTCCTTCCTGCTCTGTGCAGGGCATCGTGCTAGGAGCTGCTGCTTTGCACTGTCTCTTCTTTCTCCCTGGGGTTGGGCTTGGTGTAAGTTCTGGTGCCAATGCTTCAGCCTGGAAGGCTGAGCTTGGCACCTCTACCCATTCAAGTACAGCAACAAAGAAGCCACCAGTGAGCATGGTCTCAGGGGAGGCCCAGAGGCAGTGTTCAGGCCCTGGAAAAGTGCCGATGACTCCATGCGGCCAAGACTGTAGGACAAGAGCTAGCTTGAAGATGAAAGTAACGTGCATGGTGACTAAAATGATTATTTCACCTCTAACCCCAGAAGAACTGGCTCCAGAATATTGGGATCAATCTGAGTATTTTATGTGTTGCATTTACTTTTACCAAAAAAAAAAAAAAGTGTATATACACACACACACACACACACACGCAAAACAAAAACCTGTCTGGAGTTTCTAGTGGCTGTTGAAATATTCCCACATGTGATCATCCCAAAATAAGCTATTCCTCACACCAATGTGGGATAAGCAATTTGACGTCTAGGCCTAGGAGTTCATCCTACTGTGTTCTAGAATCCCTCTCCCCCGCCTTAATGTTTTTTTATTATTATGTTTTGTTAATCACCATACATTACATCATTAGTTTTTGATGTAGTGTTCCATGATTCATTGTTTTCGTATAGCACCCAGTGCTCCATGCAGAACGTGCCCTCTTTAATACCCATCACCAGGCTAACCCATCCCCCCACCCCCCTCCCCTCGAGAACCCTCAGTTTGTTTCTCAGAGTCCATCGTCTCTCATGGTTCATCTCCTATGGCAGTGAAATGCCTGTTGATCATGTCCAAGTATGTCTTTCACTGTTTCTGATCATGTTCCAATTTTTTGGCCCTGCCACTTGGACCCAATACTCATTTTGAGTGTAACTGTACTAAATCTTTTTTCCAGATCAGTATAATAAAAGAGTGATGTGCAAAAAAAAAAATTTGTGTGTGTGTATATATATATATATATAAGAATTGTTAGATAATATATGTGGTGCTTGTATCTGAGTACCTATCATATAATACACTATCAATAAATATTACCTGATATTATTTATTTTGTCATAATGATAGATATCCTTGAAGGATCTGTTGAAATGTCACTTTCCCATTATTTTCATCATTTCCTGTAATGCCAACATAGCTGTAATTTGGAGTATTATCTCACTTTCAAATGTCCCTTTCCATTTGTTTTTAAATTCATTTGTTAAGAAAAAATAATTCAAGGATGCCCGGGTGGCTCAGTCGGTTAAGCGTCTGCCTTTGGCTCAGGTCGTGATCCCAGGGTCCTGGGACTGAGTCCCACATCAGCTCCTTGTTCAGCAGGGAGCCTGCTTCTCCCTCTGCTTGTGCTCACTTTCTCTCTCTGACAAATAAATAAATAAAATAAAATAAAAAGAATAAGAAAAAATAATTCAAACATTGACTTTCTGAGACAGAATAACATTCCTAAGCTTGGAACCTAGTTTATTCTGGGAAGTGCAGAGAATAAGAGAAATAACAAGTAATATTTATCATCTTTATTTTAAATTTCCTATATTTTCCAAATTTTCAACAGGTTTAAATAAAATAAATATTTTCCCACCATGAGTTTTTTAACCCTATATATAAATAGTCAATGGTGCTTTTATCTATATATAAAATTCTCTTACTAAAATTTTTTAGTGATCAATTTTTTATAATATAGAAGAAATATATAGTAGCTTTACAGAGATATAATTCATATATAATATAATTCATCCATTGACAGTATACCATATAATGGTTTTTAGTACATTGACAGTTGTGCAATCATCACTATAGCCAATTTTAGATCATCCAAAAAACAAACACTATTCTCATTAGCACTTACTCCCCATTTCCTCCTAACTCCTCCAGCCCTAGGCAACCACCACATTACTCTCTGTTTCTAGATATTAACCTGGGCAAAACATACAAATAGATATTTCTTTAAATTGTTGTACATGAAATGCCTGTCCATTTATTGAGGGCTTTTATTTTTTTTCAACAATGTTTTATAGTTTTCAGAGTAAAGTTTTGTACATTTTTTGTTCAGTTTATTCGCAAGTATTTTACTCAAGCAGTAAGGACTACCTGGAGGAAGAGCTCTCATGGCCCAGATCACCCAGACCAGTTTGAGCCAAATCCCTGACTCATGCTTTCTCAGATGGACCATGGAGTGACTAGTGGCATGACCAACAATTACCTTTACCTCATTATAATACTAAATTCTCTGCCCAAGGAGGAGCACAAGCCTCATTTACGTAACGCACAATGTATGTATAGGCGTGTTTCCTTAAGGTGCACGGGTGGCCTTAGGCATACAGTGACAAAGCTTCCCTATCTAAATATTCATCCAAACCCCAGATAAAAGGAACCCACTCACCCTTGCTCAGAGAGTTTCGGCTTTGGAAGATATTCCCCGTAATCTCCTTATTTGCTGCAAATAAAGTTTCCTTTGAAAGAAAACTAACCTGATGTAGTTTCTATCTCTGACTCACCAGGGAGCAAATTCATGTTGGTTCAGTTACAAAACCTTAACGAAAAATTTCTGGTTTACCACATATTTTCTGATCATATTCCCATAACTCACCTCCTCTCCTAACAGAAGTCCAAAATTCCTTTTCCTTTATCTGGCTGGCCTAAGACGGTTTATAAGCCCCTCTATATCTGACTGCCTTGTGAAGCCATGTTTTTTCTTTGACAATCCCTGCTTGTGCAAACATACCTAATTAAAACTGCATTTACCCTCTATTATTAACATGTCTTTTATCAGTTTGATTGGAAGGACTGAGCCATTGAACCTAGAAAGGTAAAAGGACGAAGGGTCCACCCTGCTCCAAAACATAGTAGATAATTCCCCTGACACCAGATCTCTTGGGACATGGACCAGATCTCCCAGGATCTTGGGAGCCATTCCCACCTTTGCTGTGTGGGAAACGAGACACCTGGGAATCATGATTGCTGGACAGGCCCATAGTCTCATAGGGAAAAGGGGGCTAAATGGGGTCTAATAGTAACAACAGTTCAAACTTCCTCATCAATGAAGCAATGCAGAGAAATGCTGCTTTAGGAAGATGGCTGTCTGAACTAGAGCAGGTCTTATCCAGCAGGCCAAGAAGACCTGATGCTTGCTGGCAAGTACAGGGGAGCAAATGCTTTTGGGTGAGCCGCTGTCACTCAGCAGCCAGGCACCCTAAGTTCTGTCCACAGGTCTGGGACTTGTAGAGATAAACCAACTTTCAGTGGGGACTTCTATGAGACGGACTCACAGCAATGCCAGCTTCTACCCTACACCATAACACACATCAATCTTCTCCTAGGGGCACCCCTAGCTCTAGGAAGATGGCCTGCTGGGCTCAAGCAATACCTGTTCACATAGGCCTAGAGGTCTTGGAAACCTGAGGGCAGGAGGTACCTAGGAGCAAAGTGTGCATACTATGGCCACTCTAATCCAGCAGTCAGGTACCCTGCGATCGGTACCTGGGTCTGCAATGTACAGATAGTCAGGGCAACACACGAGTACTCGTGGGGGACAGCTAAGGACCACAGGGTCTATCTTGCTCTAACACAAAGAGCTAATCCCCCTGTTACCAGGTCTCATGGGATCTTGGAAGACATTCTGAGCTTGACCAGGGCTAGGTAGGACACCGAACACCAGGGAATCACAGTCACCAGAGAGGAAAGCAAGGCCATCTGGGCCTGACAGTACCAAATATTTACACCTTGTCATCAAAGCAGCAGCATGAGAAACAGTGCTCCAGGAAGACAATAGGGTGGGCCAATGCAGGCCCTCTCCAAAGGCCAAGAGGGACTGTCTGGCAGGAGCTAACTGTATGTATGACAGCTACTATGACTCAGCCCCCCAGTCCAGGAATTGTGGAGAGATTGAAGGACCCCAGTGGGGAATTCTGGGGTACTTCCAGCAATACACAGTTCCATCCCACTCCCACACCCAGCTATCTGCTTTCCTGAAACCTAGTCTCACAGAAACTCCTTGGCCTGGCCATCCTGGGCATGCCAAAAGTTCAATGATGAGAGGCACCTGGCAGAAATGACTCCCAGAAGGGCTTGAGACTCACCCATGCAGGGCCTCAAGGGTTTGCCCCAAATGACCTTTCCCTCTCCACATCACAGGTGCAGCACAAGGAGCCTCTAGCTCCAGCAGAGTGGACTGCCAGGCTGGGCACCCCCAGTACACACAGGCCTAGGTTCTACGGGGGGCCTGACAGCAAGGGGTGGCGGGAGCAAAGTGTGCAGGCCTGGGTGCTCCAAAGCCACAGTGGGATCCCTGGGCTTGGCTCCTGCCTCAGGGGCATGTTCAGTACATGTCTTGGAGGTAAGTGGGAACTTGTGGTGTACACATGGGACCAAAAGGGCCCTTTCTGTTCCCAAACACAGTGGCTCACTCTTCTGACACCAGATCTCCTGGGATCATAGTAGCCATTCTGGGTGTAAGTAGGGCTGAGGTGTGAGAACCTGGGAATCGTGATTGCTTGATAGGCCTCTAGCCCAGCCAGGACAAGATGTCCATATGGGGTCTGACCATAACCATTATTCTAATCTCTTTTCTAGTGTATTAATGTAGGGAAAGGCTGCCTTGGGAAAGATGTGTGGTGAGCCAGAGTGCGCTCTATCTAACACCTGGTGTGCACCTGAAGCCTGGGGCAGGTGCACAGAGCGAACTGCAGTGCAAGAGCCACTGTGACTCGGCATCCAGGCATCCTGGGACCCACCAGTTCCTGGGTCCAGGGATTGTGAGGATAGACAGGTGCCCCCCGGGGACTTGCATGGGACTCACAGGAATGCCCAGGTGCACTTTCTCCAAAAAAGAGTTACCAGTTCCCCCGAAGCCAGGTTTCATGGGGACTGCTTAGCCTTGCCATCCCTGGTTGGCAGAGAAGTTCACTGATGAGCGACCCCCAGGGGATCTGATTCCCACAGGTGCCCTTTGCATCAATCCCCAGGAACAGGGCCATGAGGGATCTCACTCAAAAGTCCTGCCTTTCTTGTCTTTGGAAGTGGGGTGTGGGGCACCCCTGGCTATAACGGGATGGACTGATGGGCTGGGGTGACCCCTATTCATACAGGCCTGGAGGTATGGGGAGCTTGAGGGCAGGAGAGTAAGTGAAAAGCAAGTGTGTATGAGTTAGCCTCTCCAAACCGGAAGGCAGGCTCCCCAGGATGGGTTGATCCCAGGGTCAGGGCTGTGTCAGGAGAGTTGGGGTGACAAGCAGGAACCTGTAGGGAAAACAAGGGGCTGCCAGGGTCTCTCTGGCTCCAAAACAGAGTGGTTAATTTCCCTGGAAGCAAATCTGTCAGGATATCTGAACAAAACTTACAGGATCATGGAAGCCGTTGCAAGCCTGACCGTTGTTAGGTGGGATGGGAGATACTTGGGAATCGTCATTGCTGGACAGGCCCTTTCAGGGTGTGACAGTAACCACCATTCAAACCTGTGGTACCTGTGGAGCAAAGTGTGCATGTGCCAGCCACTCCAGCCTGTCTGCAAGGTAACTTGGGATCAGTCCCTGTCAGGCCATGCAACATGAGGAGTCATGGAGGACAAATGGGCTGCAGCGAACAGTCCATCCTGCTCCAAACAGTAGCTAATGCCTCTTGCCAGATCTTGTAAGTTTCAAGACCAGATCCTGTGGGATCTTGGAAGCCATTCCAGGCCTAACCATGGTCCCTAACCAATGTGGGATGGAAGACATCTGGGAGTTACGGCTGCCAGACAAGCCCTTAGTCCCATAAGGACCTCAGGGCCAAGTTACTAAGTAACTTGTTTTGGGCAGCAAATTTGTGCTCAGAGACTGAGTTTGTCTTTACAATTTATTTAACACAGGTTTGCTGCGGGATTTCAGAAGTCAATAACACAGGAGGATAATGTCGGTTAATAAGACAATAAATAAGGGACGCCTGGGTGGATCAGTCGGTTAAGCATCTGCCTTCAGCTCAGGTCATGATCCCAGGGATCCTGGGATCGAGCCCTGCTTCAGGATCCCCGCTCAGCGAGGAGTCTTCTTCTCCCTCTCCCTCTGTCTCTCTCCCCTGCTCATGCTGTCTCTCTCCCTCTCTCTCTCTCTTTCTCTATGTGTGTCTCTCTCTGTCTCAAATGAATAAATAAAAAATCTATTTTAAAAAATAAACCAATAAATAAATAACATTCCAGGTCAATGATAGATTAATCATACTGTTGTTCCAGGCAAGTATTGATGAAAAGAATAAAGTCCAAATTTAGCTGAGGTTTACCTTTATATGAGTTTGTCCTTGGGAGATATGGCTTAGCCACCCAAGGGCTGTGTCCAGCTGCCAGTGCCAAAGTAAAAGTCCCCCATAGCTAGAGCACATTGTTAGGGAACTAGGGTGCTGGTTCTGACCAGGAGAATGATCTTCCTCAAGGGGCCACACTGCACAGCTTTCACCTCTGCCAGTAAGGGAGTCACCTTTAGTGCAGGGGTGCTAAACCCCCCAAGGCCTTCCAAGAGCTATTTGCCATCAGCAAAGAGTCACCCTGACCAGATCAAACACTCTCAGATGTTCTTCACAAACTCTCTGTATTTATAGTCTAAATGTCCCCTTGCCACAGTTGCTTCTTCATGTTTTTATTGATAAGTGCCAGCAGGGCCCCTCAGCAGCTGAGCTACTGAATTCTAAACTGAACAGATGAGATGATGACATCCTGACACAAAGCACTTCATTATTATATCAAAACAACCCTTTTCTTTTGTCTTTGTCATAACCAAGTGGATTAAAACAACTTCATCTAAATTATAAACAAGTGGATTTGAAATCCTATCAGACCAATACACGACAGTAACCGCCTCCACTCAAACCCCCCTAACAGAATGGCAGTGTGGAGAAAGGCCACTCCAGAAAGACTGCTGGGGAAGCTAGGGCAGTGCCGATACTTGCAGGCAGCTGCAGGGCGGCAAACCGTGAGTCCTCCCGCCACTGTGATGGAGCATTCGGGCACCCTGGACCCATCCCAGGACCTGGGATTGGTGAGGATGGACAAGGCTTCTGGTGGGGACTCCTGGCTGTCTCACAGCAATGCTAAATTCTGCCCTGCTCCAAAACAGTGTTTGCTGTTTTCTTGAAGCTAGATCTCATGAAAATCCTGGAGTCTTGCCACCCTGGGCACAGTCAGGAAGTACACTGATGAGAGACACCTGGGGGACGCGATGCCCAGAAAGGCACTGAGAATCCCCGAGGCACAGGGCCACAAGGGGTCTGACTCAAATGATCTTCCCCTCTCCACATCAAGGGTGTAGTGTGGACACCCCTAGCTCCAGGAAAAGAGCCTGCTGGTGTGAAGAGGCTCCTGTTCACACAGCCTGGAGGGGCTAGAAACCTGAGGGCAGGAGGTACCCAGGAGCAAAGTGCACATGGGCTGGCTGCTCTGACCCTGAAGGCAGGCCTCCCTGGGAACAACAGCCCATAGGTCAGCGCCCCGATGGAATGAGTTAGGGTAACAGCTTGGGACTTGTTGGGAATGGGCCTGCCCATTTCTTCTAGCTCCAAAACAGAATAGCCAATTTGCCTGACACCAGATCTTGTGGGAACTTGGAACATACCTCGCTGGATCTTGGAAGCCATTTGGAGCCTGACCGTTGTTAAGTGGGATAGGAGATAACTGAGAATCATGATTTTCAGACAGGCTTCTAGTCTCATAAGGATAGTAACCATCATTCAAACCTGAGAAATAGAGTAAATTTAAGAAACCTGTCTAGAAAATAACTGTGGGTAGGGTTATTGATATGCAGAGTTGATTGGAATCAAATATATGGTGAACTACCCAAGTCTCTGAGTTTTCTTGCCTAAAGAATCCATCAGCTGGGACTAAAAGAGAATGTGACTATGTAAGAAATGAAAGAACCATTGGTTCCCAGCCTTCTATGGGCAAAAATAAGGCCTGGGAAGCTGCTTAGTCCCCACGGAGAAAATATGTCCCAATGCCTATTTCAGATGCAGCCAAGGAGGATAAAGGAAAAGGAAGAGTTTCCCATGGTGAGGCTGGAACCATGGAGATCAAGGCCCTCCAGGAAGAAAAATTAAAGCCTAAACAAGGCACAATTCCACCTCCTGAGTAGGGGTCTCCAAAATGTCTGCCCCTAGGAACATTATCCTTGGGCTGTCCCTTAGGAAGAGGTGAGAATATGTTGCCTTTGGGAGGGACAATGAGCTGAACATGTGGTGACAGTACAGATTCAGTTGTAATTAGTGTTGTCAAATAGTTCTTTTAACCCTTGGAGAAAAATGATAGGATTCGATTTCCTTTTGATTGGGTAGGGTCATGTGACTCATTCTATGGCCAGATGGTTTGGAGGAGTATTGATACATGTCACTTCCTGACCAGGACATTTAATTACTCTTACGAGCTCCTTGGAACTTTTGTTTTTTCTTTTCTCTATGATGGGCAACTGGACCCTAGATGTCTATAAGGAGTAAAAACTCCCCTTCACCCCATCCACTGGCCTCCAGATGTCTCTCCTCAAAATGGGCATTTTACATAGCAAGAAATAAACCTCTGTGTTTGAGCTACCAATATTTAGTATATTTTTCATTCTTTTTTTCTTACTGTGGTCCAATTTACTTTATCTTGAATGATACATGAGTCCTCTGTTTCCAAGGACCTTTTACCTGGGTAGCAAGATAGACATGCCAATAAATAGATGTTGTATGAGTCAGGACCCCGGAAGAAAATAGATTTCATCCCAAATGTTTAAAAGTAGGGACTACTCACAGAGATATGCACAGAGTAAATGATCAAACAAGAGATGATGAGGTACACCAAGACTAGTGAGAGCAGGAAGCCATCACCACACTTGGGGTTGAAGGGACAAGGGGAGGAAATAGAGATATTGAAGCCAGGTAGGAGCTGGTGCTCCAGAGGAAGGCTGCCTGGGGACTCTCTCTTACCAAAGGAGGCATGGCTGAAGCAGGGGAGGAGACAAGAGACACCAGATTTCTTTCTCTTGTTACTGTACCTCTTGCCTCATACCTAGCCAGCCAGGAGTCTGGGAAAGACATTCCACATGGGCTAGTCTTCTTGGGTGTGGAGAAGAGTAGAGAAGAAGTCTTGGGTAGGGAATGGGGAGGGATTGGTCAGAATGACCTGTGGGTGCTCTGATTAAAGATTTAGAGTATCAGGTGGGGTGTTTTCATAAAAGCCATGAATTCTGTTGAAACAAGACTTAAAATAATTTTATAAATTTTTATGCTCAAGAGCACTTGTGTAGAGCAGTAGCATTATCTTTGTGAAATGATTTCTAACAATATTCAACTCAGAAATATAATTGCTTAATTAGTAATTGTGCTACATGTCTATGTTAATTGGAAAAAAAAGATTTAAGCATATTCTCAAAGTACTCACTCCTGAATATATTTTTTAAAAAGAAGCTCAAAAAACTGTATGAAAAAAAGTAAAAATCTAAGCATTTGCAGTCAATGCACTTAGAGATAAAAACCCTCCCTTAGCTTATTTCACATGCTCACTTGCCAACTAACTCCACAACAGCCCTATGAGTTCCTATTGGGCAACAGTATTGTTGGTACTTACACTAAAGAATTTTCATTTTAATAACTAGCAAGAAAATTTCAGTCTTTCTACTTTGACCACATATGACAATGACCTTCCAGGAGTCAAAATATTAAAATGAAATGTATTGTCACACACATTAATACAGACAAGTTACTATTACAAAACAGTCATAACTGAAGTTCCCTAGTTATTGTAGAATTATAACA
Organism: Leptonychotes weddellii; assembly: GCF_054177405.1. Classification (NCBI taxonomy): domain Eukaryota; kingdom Metazoa; phylum Chordata; class Mammalia; order Carnivora; family Phocidae; genus Leptonychotes; species Leptonychotes weddellii. The sequence continues at coordinate 98,311,146 of NC_138372.1, read as the reverse complement.
TAGTTTCTAAGGATTGGTGTTTAGATGAGAAACAAAACAAGTTGTCATAATAAATTGTTGTAAATAAGTTGTTAATAATAAATTATTTGTAAACTGTCCCTACAGTTATAAAATAGATTAACCAAATATGACCCAGTGTTTGGAAGTTCACCTAAAGCTGTGTCCTGTGGAAATTACACAGTTGTGAATAAGGCATCACTCCCTTTTCCAAGTGAGGAGTAAATGAGCCAGAGTGAACAATTCCCTGTGTGTTCTTTGTTCTTCATATTGGCTCTTTCATGTTTCTACTGATAGGTATAAAAAGCACATGTCAACAATGGTGTTCTAATCAACAGTGGCATTCCTGTGGCTGTGGGCCATGGTCCCAGTTGCATGTGAACTAAGGTGCACTGCTTCTGCTGTGGGGAGTGGCCATACTGTTGTTCGGGAAGTTTGTTTTTCTGACTTCCCCAAGTGTAGTTAGAGTTACTATTCCATCCTTCTGAAATATCATTTCAGCTTGGTGAGGCACAGACGTCTTGTGTAAACTCTTCCTTACTCTGGTTCCCAAAGACTTCCATGCTCACCCATGAACCTGTTAGGGCTGGGTTGAGAGCTTACTCCAGTGGAGCAGGCCTGCAACTGCACACTCCATCAGTCATACAGCAGGGTGGGGGCGGGGGCCAAGTGTCCACTGAGGACACAATGAGGATACAAAAAAAAAAAAAAAAAGAGCAAGACTGTGCAACTATGGGGTCTTTGACCAGAGACCTGTGGAGGTGGATGACACATCACTCATGAGCTTACCCCCCCACCTGCCACTCACTTCCCTCCACAATGGTGGGATATGACTGGTGAGACAGAGAAGAGGTACCTAAAGCCCTGCTTCTCAATTTCAAGCTATGTTAAGAAGTATTTAAGGTATCTGATCTCACAGAAATCCAAAATAATTGCATTGTTTGCAGATTTCATATTCTTTTAAAAATCTTTTTGGGATTTCAAATGTTGGGTGTCCAGTTGTTTACCCTCCTGGTCTCAGATGCAAGATTATGAAGAGAAATAAGAATAGATAGGGGTAAGAAGATGATTGAAATGAGTCAGGTAACAGATGAAGATGAGTTAGTCTGATCCCTGAATTAATATTTTAGGGCTATGCAGAAGCATTTTCTTCCCTCATTTCTCCTTCTATTTAAATTCAGAATTTTTACCTCTCTAAAAAGATACTTAAAATCTATTTCTTTCCATATTCATGTTGTATTTCATGATCATTATTCTTTTCAATTTGAAATAATTCCACTTCAATTTTCCATCTTGTTTCCTGTCCATTGTTTCATTGAATGTATTTTGAGAACTATCGTATATTACTTTGAGAGGGTTCTTTTTTATTTTCCATCAACTAATTTTTAATGATTTATTTTCTTGACAATCAGCCAATTTGCATTTGCATTGTTTGCCTTATAATTGCTCTTTTTTTTTCACTTCATGTTCATCTTATTTTCATTCTTCTTAGTCTTCCCTGAAGATGTTGCAAAGTATATTTGTCCAATATTAAAAGAAGGTATCTCCTAAGGGTAAGATTAATCATGTTTCCAGTCTTGGTGGCTTTAAAACTATTACCTTTATTTTTAAACATATGTGAATCCTAAATGTAATAGAAATTCTTAGCAGAAGCTTATGAATATTAAATACACTGGCAAGAAAATAAGTTTATATTGTATTTAAAAACTACATGTGGGCAGGACTTCTGGCATGGAGGAATCAAAACCTCAGTGCATATGCTTTCAAATAAAAGCAACAAAAATACTAAGTAAATTAACAAAATCATTTTTTACAAAACTCTGGAAATTAACCAAAGGTATACAACAATCTGAAGAGCATTTATTCAGGAAAAACTACCAAACCTCTCCCTGCTCCTTTAGCAGCCTTGATAACTAGCAGCCTGGGAGCACAGGATGGTACAAGCTAGGCTTGGAGCATTGTGAAAATCTCTATCCCTAGAGTATTGCCACTATTTGACCTGTTGAAGCTCCTTAGAAAAGCTACATTCACATAGTGTTTTCATTATTTGATCTGACTCAGAGCTTTGCCCTTTTGAAAAGCTTTGTCCCTGGGGCAAATTTTTTGAAAATAATCAGCTGTAATTGTTTAGCATTGGCAGCTGCCTAAGGCTGTGATACCAGTTTGTGCAAACAAGGGCATAGCCAAAAATTTTAAATAATGATCTAGGGAAAGATGTTCAAAGAGGGCTTTTAAAAGTGCAAACATATTCCTGGGGTATAGAAGGCCATGTGTATATGCAAGAAAGTCCTAAATGGCTTCAGTCACCTCTAGGTGATCTTGAGGCTTGGTATAAGCAAACTTGAAAGTTAAGGAGTAATTGTTAAGTATACTTGAATGTCAGATCTCTCTCTCTCTCAAACACATACACACACACACACACACACACACACACACACCACCTTGGAAAGAAGTAGAAGACTCACTGGGCCAAGGCATCTAAGGAAATCATTGACCAATCATTAACTAAAAACTAAGCTGACTGAGCAGAGACGTGAGTGATCACATAAGATAAGGAATACAGACTTCACAGACTTAATCCAAGAAAGTCAATAAGGAAAATAATAAAATAGCAATAACCACAAATCCTGCAGGGGTATGTGTGTGTGTTTGGGGGGAAGGGGTGTATGGGAATCTAATTTCCAGAGTTACAACATTATGTTTTCTATATGTCCAATTTTCACCAAAATATTTTTTTCTTTTATTCCTTTATTATTTTTTTATTATGTTATGTTAATCACCATACATTACATCATTAATTTTTGATGTAGTGTTCCGTGTTTCATTGTTTGCGTGTAACACCCAGTGCTCCATTCAGTACATGCCCTCTTTAATACCCATCACCAGGCTAACACATCCCCCCACCCCCTCCCCTCTGGAACCCTCAGTTTGTTTCTCAGAGTCCATAGTCTTTCATGGTTTGTCTTCCCCTCCAATTTTCCCCCCTTCACCAAAATATTTTAAGACACACAAGGAAATAGGACACTAGGCCTCCAGACAGCATTAAGTAGCAGTTGGCAAAGATGTAGAAGGAGAATATTATCAACCAGCTTGAACTCACAAACACCTTAGGGCACTCCAGCCAGTAGCAGGATATACAATGTTTTCCAGTACACATGGAATAGTTCCAGTATAGACTATTTGACTAGGCCATAAACCAAGTCTTAATAAAGGTAAAAGGATTGAAATTATACAAAGTATATTCTCTGACTACAATAGAATTAAATTAGAAATCAATAGCAGAAGGTAATTTGGGGGAAGCATAAATATTTGGAAATTAAACAGTAGCTTTCTAAGCAACGCAAACTACACATGGGTAAAAGAAGAAATTGCCAGATAGATAAGAAACTTTTATTTGAATGAAAGCAAAATAAAACATATCAACATTTAGGGTATATGACTGAAGCAGGATTAGTTTTTCTAGTCTGCTTTAAATGTCTATATTAGAAATGAAGAATGATCTCAAATCAATAATCTAAGCTGTCCCCTTTAGAATATTGATGAATGGCTAAATAAATTGTGTTATATCATTACAATGAAATATTATTTGGCAATAAAAAGAAATAAAGTACTGATACATACTATAAGATTGATGAAATTCAAAATCATTTAGGTAAAGTGACAGAAACCAGATACAAGAGACAACATGCAGTATGATACCATTTATATGAAATGTCCATAAATGAAGATTTACAGAGACCAAAAGTAGATTAGTGATTGCTTGGGGATAGGAGTACAAACAGATAGTATCTGTACATTAGCATGAGAGATCTTATTGGGGGGGAATGGAAATGTTCTAAAACTGATTTATGGTGATGGTTGTAGCACTCAGTAAAGTTACTAAAAATCATTGAATTGTACATTTTAAAGTAATTAATTTTATAAAATGTGAAATATACCTCAATAAAGCTGTTTTTAAAAAGCTACTTATATCTATGTAAAGATAGATAGTAACTACAGTATCACTTCTAGGTATCTCCCTCTAAAAATATATTTTTTAAAAAAAATGAAAATGTAGCTCTGTCAGCAATAATTAGTTTATAGCCATTCCCTTGAGTACGTTATGATGGGTAAGGGTAGATTTTTTTTAAATAGTCAATCAGTGAAGCAAACAATTTAACAAAAGAAAGAGAAAAATAAATAATGTATAAAACTCAAATATATTGAAATGTCTGCCTGGTAGATTATACTGTAATTCTTTATACAAAATAATAAACAGCAAGAGAATCAAAATTTTGAAATCTTCAAATTGTTTTTCATTCTTGTATTCATTATTTATTGCTGCATATGAAACCTACCCACACACCAGCCTCTTATTTCTCTAAGGAATGTTCATGCACCACTCCCATGGAGTGGCCACTTTACTCAAAATTGCCCCACTTCCAAAATCACTAACTCCACCATTCCACTCTCTGATTACAAACCTCCATCCTTTCAACTTGTTTGCTTATTTGATTCCTTAGCTCTGTTCTTAAATCTTAAAAGATTTCAATTTATTGAGTCCTCTGAGTTCTCCTTTCTACCACCTTCTCATTTCTTTTCTCTTGAACTGTCATGAGTCATTATTTCAATAATATATCTGCTGTACTAGTTAAGATTAAGTTTAGATTGATATATTAAAAATAAAAATAACAACAGGATAGATGTTTATTTTTCTCTAACTAGTTAAAAGACAAATTTAAGTAACTGAGAGAAAACCAATGTCAACATAGAATTTCATGCACAACACAAATGCCATTCAAAAAAAAAAAAAGTTAAGTGTATTGCATCAAAAAGAATAAAACGTCTAGGGATAAATTTAATAAAAGAGGTGAAAGACCTGTACACTGAAAACTATAAGACAATGATGAAAGAAATTGAAGAAGACACAAATAAATGGAAAGATATTCCATGCTTGTAAATGAGAAGAATTAATATTGTAAAAATGTCCATACTATCCAAAGCAATCTACAGAGTCAGTGCAATTCCTATAAAAATTCCAATGGCAATTTCCATAGAAATAGAACAAAAAACATAAAATTTATATGGAACCACAAGAGATGACAAATAGCCAAAGCAATCCTGAGAAAGAACAAAACTAGAGGCATCACGCTATCTGATTTCAAACTACAAAATCATAGTAATCTCAATAGTACATTATTGGCATAAAAACAGACAAATCAGTGGAACAGAATAGAAATAAACCCAAATATATATGGTCAATTAATTTATGACAAAGGAGCCAAAAATATATAATGTGAAAGGACAGTCTTGTCAATAAGTGCTGTTGGTAAAACTGGTCAGCTACATGCAAAAGAATGAAACTAGACCACTATCTTACTATCTTACACCATACACAAAAATCAACTCAAAATGGATGGAAGACATTAATGTAAGGCCTGAAACCAAAGATTTCCTGGAAGAAAACATAAGCAGTAAGCTCCTTGACATAAGTCTTGGAGATAATTTTTTAGATCTGAATTCAAAAGCAAAAGCAACAAAAACAAAAGTAAACAAGTGAAAGTATATCAAACTGAAAAGCTTCTGTATGGCAAAGAAAACCATTAACAAAATCAAAAGTCAACAACACATGAAAATATTTGATGGGAGAATCAAATGGGAGAAAATATTTGCAAATCATATTTTTATAAGGGGCTAATATCCAAAATATGTAAAGAACTCATATAACTCAATAACAGAAAACAAACAATCTGATTGAAAAATAGGCAGAGGATCTGACTAGACTTTATTCCAAAGAAGACATCCAAATGGCCAACAGGTACATGAAAAGATATTCGACATCACTATTTATTAGGGAAATGCAAATAAAAAACACAAGGAGATATCACCTCACACCTGTTAGAATGGTTATTATAAAAGAGACAAGAAATAACCCCTGCTGGTGAGAATGTGGAGAAAAGGGAGTCCCTGTGCCCTGTTGGTGGGAATATAAATTGATACAGCCATTATGGAAAACGGTATGGTGGTTCCTCAAAATATTTAAAATAGAACTATCATAGTTTCAGCAATTCCACTTCTAGGTATTTATCCAAAAATAAAAAATAAAAATAAAAATACTAATTTGAAAAGATATCCGTACCCTCATATTCATTGCAGTATAATTTACAATAGCCAAGAATGGAAACAACCTAAGTGTACATTGAATTGATAAATTTTGTATGCCATAAAAAAGAATGAAATCTTGCCATTTGCAACAACATGAATGGATCTTGAAGTCATTAAGCTAAGTGAAATAAGTCAGACAGAGAAAAACAAATATTGTATGATCTCAGTTATATGTGGAATTTATAATCTCACTTATATGTGGAAACAAAAAATAACCAAGCCTATAGATATAGAGAACAGACTGGTGTCGCCAGAGGCTGGGGGTGGGGAGCCAAATGGGTGAAAGAAATCAAAGGGACAAACTTTCAGTTATAAATTAAATTAGTTGTGGGATGTAATCTACAGCATAGTGACTATAGTTAATAATACTGTTTTGCATATTTGAGATTTGCTGAGAGTAGATCTTAAAAGTACTCATGAGAAAAAAAATTGTAGCTATGTATGGTGACCAATGTTTACTAGACATTGTGGTGATCATTTTGTAATATATATAAATGTCAAATCATTTAGTTGTACACCTGAAACTAATACAGTGTTATATGTCAATTATATGTAAGTTTTAAAAAACTGATAGACATAACATGGAAAACCCTTAGTAAAGTGTTTGCTACATAGTAGGCATTCGATAAACAATGGTGTAACCTAACAAAAGGTGAAATAATGTATTGTGAGGTTTGTATCATATCTAGAAATAAAATTATGATAATTCAACAAAGAACAAGAGTAGAAAGCAAATATCAATATGGCACATTAAAACTCAAGTGATAAACACAAATTGTGTTAAATGTGCAAGGCCTAAAAACCTAACTTAACAGGTAGATATTGTCAGATTGGATCTAAAAAAAGCAAGAACTTAATTAATACTTTAAATATTAAGTTACATATAAGTTAAAAGAAAAGGATGCAAAAAGATAAATTAGACAAATGCCAATCAAAAGAAAGGAATAAAAAGGGACTTTTTAATATGATAAAGGCATCAATTCAGAATAAGCACCTAACAGCCCTAAATGCTGCACATTATAACAGTGTTTCAAAATACATGAAGCAAAAAGTGTAGAAGTAAAAGGAAACAGACATATCTACAATCATCACTGAAAAGTTCAACACTCCTTTTTTAGTAATTGATAGAAAAAATAGCAGAGATTCAGGAAGGATGTATATAGGCTTGAACAATACAATCAGTTCACTTGACTTAAATTGATATTTATAGATGTTTATAGCCAATAGAATACAAATTCTTTTCAAGTGCATGTGGAGACTTCATAAAAAAAATTCAGATGATTTAAACTTGATCATGAAGGATTAAACTAAAAATTAAGCAGGGAAACATAATTGGAAAATAAGCAACATGAGAATAAACCAATGGGTTACAGAAGAAGTCACAAGAAAAATTAGAAAACATTTTGATCGGAATGATAATATGCATTATATCTAAATGTTTAAAATGCAGTGTTAACAGTGCTAAGAAGTAAATTTAAAGCATTAAATGTTTATATTAGAAGAAAAGAAAGGTTTCAAACCAATCACATAAGTTTTTAATTTAAGAAACTAGCAGAAAAGAAGAGCAAATTTAACACAGAAGCAAAAAGGAGTAATGCATATTCTTTCATGAGCTAGGATAAAATAATGACATTTTTCAGACAAAAAATACTGTTTTATATCATATAGAGAGAGCTTTACAAAATAGACTATTTTTTTTTAAAGATTTTATTTATTTATTTGAGAGAGAGAATGAGAGAGAGAGAGAGAGCATGAGAGGGGGAGGGTCAGAGGGAGAAGCAGACTCCCCGCCGAGCAGGGAGCCCGATGCGGAACTTGATCCAGGGACTCCAGGATCATGACCTGAGCCGAAGGCAGTCGCTTAACCAACTGAGCCACCCAGGCGCCCTACAAAATAGACTATTAAAGAATGCTCTTAAGAAGAAGAAAAAAATGATTCTATAAGAAAGTTCTAAAATCCAAGAAAAAGTAGGGAACAAAATAACAGAGTAAATATATAAGCAGTCAATGCCTGGACCATGTATGCCTTTAGAGCTCGGACCCACAATCTCTGCAGCAACCAATTCTAGAAACAAAATAACCTCTGCAGAAATTGTCCCAGACCCAATCTACGGACCACGTACTCCCCATCCCTGCTTTCAACTCAGGACCAAACAGAGAAAGCCAAATTTGCTCCCCAAACCAATTACATAAGATATCCTGCTTCTATTTATCCCACCTACAGCTTCCTTATGCCAACAACTTCCAATCAGAGAACAATCGAAGCCTTCACTTTTTTCACTATAACACTTACTCACTTGCCTGCCTGCCTCTGAATATCTGCCAAATCTAAGTGATAGTGACAAATTCCCTTGCTACAGCAAACTCTGAGTAAATAGCTGTGGTTTGTTCTCATTTGGGTGATCATTATTACCACAAAAGAATGGTAAATATTTGGATAAATATAAATAACAATTAATTTCATAACACATTAATAATTATTTCTAATTTTCAGAGTCAAAACAAATAAGAGGAGACCTAAATAAATAGAGAGATGTACCATGGTCACAGATTGGAAGTCTCAATATAGTAAAGATGTCAATTTTTCCCAAATTAATATATAGGTTTAATGCAATCCTTTTTAAAATCTCAGCAAGGGGGTACCTTGGTAGCTCAGTCATGATCCTGGAGTCCCAGGATTGAGCCCCATGTTGGACTCCCCATTTAGTGGGGAGTCTGCTTCTCCTTCTCCCTTTGCCTCTCCCCTCTTGTGTTCTCTCTCGTGTGCTCACTCTCTCTCAAATAAATGCGTAAAATCTTTAAAAAAAAATCCCAGCAAGGTTTTTGTTTTGGTTTGGTTTTAGTTTATTTTCCTTACATAAAGAGTTACAAATCATTATGACAGAGGACATTCCAGAAAATTAGACTTTATCCTAAGTTTTTAGTATGTGTATGACATTAATCTTATGGGGACTATGGAGATTGTTTTGTTTTTCTTATCTTTATGTTTGGAGTTTTCCTTTTAGGTTATTTTTTATTTATTATTTATTTATTATTTTTTTTTTAATTTTATTTTATTATATTATGTTAATGAAGCAGATGCACAGTGTGTGCTCAGGGAAGAAATAGAGCTGATGCTTTGAGGTTTTGCCTTGTGATTTTAACCTTGGTAAATATTAAAGTATAGCTCACCTGGTAGCCCAGGAACAGGGCCCACAAACATTACATGTTGAAAATTTCTTTTATCTTTTCCCCCTTTGATCAATAATCATTTCCGAAGTATTAATGATCAACTTTATGTTTTTATGTGCCTCTTACCAAGGTGACTGGTTGATATGTTTCGGGTCCATTCCATTGAGTCCTTCATTGCTAGGTGTGAACATTTATAATATATAAAATACATAAAATATATGTGTGTGTGTATATATATATATATATTTTAACCTAGGTTTCCTCGTTGTTGTGAAATTATTGTAATGTAAATGGTAATGTAATGTAAATGGTATTGTAATGTAAATGGTAATGTAATGTAAATGGTATTGTATTGTAAATGGTAAGAAACTTAAAAGTGATATATGTTCTCTCTATAAAGAGCAAACATAGTACTCGTGCTTGGATTAGATTGACTAATTTTGCATTTGGTAAAGCATTTATTACAAACATTCATGAACAATAAAAGAATTTCGATAAGTACAGTTTGAAGGAACCAATATGGCATTGGAATAGACTTAATAGACAGGAGAAAAATCCAAAGAATCTTCTACATACATCTCAATAAAAGGGTGGGAAAATTTGTGATTATTCATGAGGAAAGATGGAGCATGTGCCTTGAGTAAATGTATATGTAACATATATCGCATGTTTACTTCTTGGTGGAGACTTAACATCAGAATGAGGCAAAATTCAGGCCCTGATGGCAGGAAGTTTTCTTAGGAAAGGAAGAAGACACTATGGACATGCACTGAGAGCTTGTATAAATGCATGCCCATAGTCCCTTCTCCTTGTCCTAGTATAACCTCCTACAATCAGGGTCTTAGGCTCTTTGTCTCTGGTAAGGAATGCAGGGTCTTGCTTGTTCATAGGCTTGAACCATATCAGTTGACCTTGACTCCAAGCTTCTGAAGAGACAGCTAGTGGGTTTGTTAGTGTGGTTTCTGAGGCGGATTTGAATACAGGTGCAGCAAGTGGTGTTAGCTATCATATAGATTTTGTCCTCATTCAGCAAGCAATCAGGTAATTAGTAAGAGGCTTCTTGGCTGGCAAAGCTAAGGACTTACCATGAGGGCAGGCTTCAGGGCAACCAGGACCTGGGATTGGATTGCTTTCTATGTGCATCCCCTGAACCCGGATATGGGCCCAGGTAGCCAGGATTTGGTCTCAGAGCCCAACAAGGTTTTCGATAGACACCAAAGAGCTCTTTTTAAAAAATTATATGAAAAGGCCTAGAATAGCTCAAACAACCTTGAAGAATAAAGTGGAGGCACTCTATTAAATTTTATTATGAACTCAAGACTGCGTTTAAGCTTTTTTTTTTTAGAGTTTTTTTTTTATTTACTCGTGAGAGAAAGAGAGAGGATGCACCAGTAGGGGGGAGGGGCAGAGAGAGGGAGAAGCTCAGCAGGGAGCCCAATGTGGGACTCGGTCCCAAGACCCTGGGATCATGACCTGAGCCGAAGGCAGATGCTTAACCAACTGAGCCACCAGGTGCCCAAGAATGTGTTTAAGTTTTAACATAAATTTACAAAACAAACAAAAAAATTAAAATTTAAAATCCAACATCAAAAATTGAAGGGTGAAGAAGGAAGAAAAGTAACCCCCTGCCCTTTCAGTCCCAGCTTTCATGATGGGGCACCAATAGATACTGCTTAACATTAATAAAACAAGGAATATTATTTGAACTCATGGAGAGAACTTCAAACAACTTACAGAAATAATAAACACTGGTGTTTCTGAGGAATAGGACTGGAGAGGAGTAGTAAGGTTGAAGACATTTACCTTTTATATTTAATCAAACTGGACTGCTTGAAAGGTGGCTTATTCCTAAATATGAATATTTTATATTTATAATGAAATGTCAACATATATGTTTACACACAAAATGTCCTTCATGATCTTCCCATTTATCATTGAATAAAGATGGTGTCTTCAACATGGCCAACCATAGCCTGCTAGACTCAGCCTCTCCTCCTCAGCCTCATTTTGCAACACATTTCCTCTATCCCTTCTGTACTAACACAGGGACCTCTTTCGGTTTCTAGGTATTCATTAGGTTCCTGTCCATTTATTATTCCTTCTACCTGGGATGTCTTCCCCCCAGCACCTTGCAGTTAGCTAATATCTACTCAACTTTCTGAACTCCGTTCAAATATCACTTAATCAGAGAAGTGTCCTGATTCCTAAGAAGAACTGATTTCTTGTTAAATGGATCATCTTTTACACATTACCGTTCCCCTAATCTGTAGTTCATATTTTTAGGAGTAATAAGTCTCCCTTTCCTCTCTAAACTGTAAGCTCCATGAGCTCATGGCTCTGTCTGTTTTGATCAATATGGCTCCCCCAGTGTCTAGCACATGGTCTTGCACATACTGGGCATTTGACAAACATTTGTTGAATAAGTAGTGAAAATATATAATCAAGCTTTCTAAAGCCCCGTACACATCCTTGCACAGAATGTATAATTTCCAGGTAACCATCCTTGAAGGTAACAGTAAAGGGGAAATTAAATCTATCTCTTCCCTCCCACACTCAGTCACATGCTTTTCAATATGTTTTAAGCCATTGCAGTGTAACAGACTCTATTCCAACAATGCACTCAGAGTTATAACACCTTCATACTTTATAACTCTAGTCCCAAGAAATAGGACTAATACCTGTATTATAGGCTAACCATATTATTTGAGACTTTGGCAGGTGTCCTTGTTAATTTTGGAAGACTTAGGTTGACTGGCAATGTATCCAAATCAGCAGATGAGTCATGTCTTAACAAGGATCTACTGTACTGTTAAATTTTGGCTGAGGAGTGACAGAAGGTCCCAATAGCTTATCTTGGCTCAGATCCACTGCCCTCTTACACATTAACAAACAAGATCAACCTAAGAACTAAGAGAGTAGCAAGAGTAGAGGCAGGACCTTACTTAAAAGACGTCTTAGAATTTCATGTTTCCTCTCCCCCTCTGATTTTCCCCCCTTCCTTTTTCCCTTCCTTCTCCTAATGTCCTCCATGCTATTCCTTATGTTCCACAGATAAGTGAAACCATATGATAATTGTCTTTCTCTGTTTGACTTATTTCACTTAGCATAATCCCCTCCAGTTCCATCCATGTTGATGCAAATGTTGGGTATTAAGGAGGGCACGTATTGCATGGAGCACAGGGTGTTAACGAAAACAATGAATCATGGAACACTATATCAAAAACTAATGATGTACTGTATGGTGATTAATATAACATAATAAAAAAATTATTAAAAAAAGAAGTCTTAGAATTGTTTATACGTCAACCTGTCTTAAGATGCTTCAAAGCAAAACAAAACAAAAAGGTACTAAGTGTCACCCTAGAATCATAGCAACAAAGGTCAACAACAGTGTTTCTGAAATACAACTGCTATTGGATTTTTAAATCACTAGTGTAGTTTCTTTTAAAAAATGCTTTTATAACAAAAAATGATGTCACTTAAGGGTGTCATATGATTGCTGACAACAAGAGCTATCATTAGGGGTGCTTGGGTGGCTCAGTCATTAAGCGTCTGCCTTAGGATTGGGTCATGGTCCCAGGGTCCTGGGATCGAGCCCTGCATCGGGCTCCCTGCTCAGTGGGAAGCCTGCTTCTCCTTCTCCCACTCCCCCTGCTTGTGTTCCTTCTCTCACTGTCTCTCTCTGTCAAATAAATAAATAAAATCTTGAAAAAAAAAAAGAGCTATTACTAACTCAACTCCTCTGCTAGAGATTTTGTAGTAGGAAAAGCTCTAGAACAAAACAGATGAAAGCAAGGGTCCTGGAGCCAAGCTAACTGGATTTGACTCTTGTCTTTAGAATCTATGGGTGATTATGTGGGCAATCCATGTGCAAAATGCAATTTTATCAGGACTGAGTTAAAAAGGTTGTGAGAGAATTAAGTAAAATAAAACCTGTTAAATTGCTTAGCACAGGACCTAGCACATAGTAAGCAGTTAATAAAGGATAGTTCTTTTTATTACTGCTATATGCTGGGTACTACAGTTAGCACTTTACAGACATCATCTCAAGTCCACAGAACAATTCTGCAAGATAATCATCAATATTCCCATTTCACCAGTAAGTAAATGGGATTTAAATAATTAGCCTGAGGTCAGCCAGCTGGTAACACTAGTCACTATTCAAATCCAATCCTACTGAACTTCAAAGTCTGCAATCATTACAGACCTCTGAAACTGCATGATTTAATGGGTATTTAGACTACGTCGTGTTATTCTTTATTACATCCTAACCAAACACAATTACCCCAGTCCGCATAAAGGCTATAATTGTTTGATTTACAAATAGTTAGAGGTCAATAAATGGTTGTTCTACTAATATCATTTAAAAAATCTGTAGGCTTAGAGTAGAATGATGGCCAATGTATGTGAATTCTAGGTCTCCATGGCATCAGTTGTAAAGTGATAAATTATACCTGTCTTAGAGAGTTGCTATGAGATTTAAGTAAGATTCATAAATATAATTAGTGCTAATCTTGGTTCAAGGTAGTAGGCACTCAACAAGTGTTTAATGAAAAAATATGTTATATATATTATATGTGACACTATGTATATCACATATATATGCATGTGCTTCTTTTTTTAAAAGATTTATTTATTTGAGAGAGAGAGAGGGAGATAGTGAGTGTGAGCAGAGAGAGGAGCAGAGGGAGAGGGAGAGAATCTCAAGCAGACTAACTGCTGAGCAAGGAGCCCCATGCAACACGGAACTCCATCTCATGACCCTGAGATCACAACCTGAGCCAAAATCAAGAGTCAGAGTCAGATACTTAAGCAACTGAGCCACACAAGAGCCCCATATATATGCATGTGCTTCTAAGAATACACAAAAAAAAAAAAAGAAAGAAAGAACTAAAGGAATGAAAGAAAGAGGGAAGGAAGAGTTAGAAGTCCTTACAATTTGAAAACTAATTAGTTCTACCTAAAACTGAGAGTAGAGTCTGCCTTCACCCCTATTTGCACCCCTTCATTTTCAGAGGAAAATGGTTCAGATAAACTATAAGCAGTGCCCATATGGCTGAAAAGGTAACTATATTACCTTTCAGAATGTCTAGTGATGAAAAAGTAAAGGGGAAACAAGTATATAGTTTTTAAACTCCACTAATCCCAGAGCTGAAGGGCACAGAGCATCACTGATGGTGGTTTGAATGTAATAAGGGGAAGGTCTACTGTTCTGGGTGCTCACCAACCAGCAATAGTTCTCAGTTTCTTAATCTGTATGTAACAGGATTTTCAACTGACTGACCTAGGTTAGGTTCATCCTGGCATTCAATCACCAGGGAATGTTTGCTGGATGGGGAGAGATCACCTATCAGATATCTATTTGCATAAAAGACCAAGAAGCCTTCCAGAAAAAACTGAATCAATGGGTGTCAATCTGAAGACAACTGGTTCAGTGTCAAAGAGGAAAGGTTAGTTTGCATTGAGCATAGTATTTGTCACTTCCGTTGTACTCTGAGTAAGCTTCCATGGCCTTACTTCTTGTTCCTAGTTTCCAGAAGGGGGAGCTAAAATAAAGTGTAAGTAAAAAGTGTGAGGCTATTGTAAGAAAGACCTTTGAGCCATGCAGGTGCCGTTTTCAATGATCTGTGTAGCTGAGAATAGGGCAAGTCTGGGTGAGAGTTTCTTTCCCTGCTGAGGGCTGGAACACATGCGAACACCAACACCGGAGTCTGAGCAAGATGCATCTGCATTTGGAAAGGAAGCCAGAGGGAACATTCTCCTCCAGGGACTCCATGGAAGTTTTGTGATAGCGTTGATAACTTGCACCAGATGTTCAGCAGTTCTGGTGGCTGCGGAAGGCCTGACTCAGGGCCAGGAAAGGAGACTGACATTAACATGACTACCAAGATGGGTGGAGTTGGGAGTTGGTCAAAACCTGAGAAGGGAGGTCTTTCTACAAAGCTGATGGGACAAAGCAGGAGAACTACTCTTCAAGTGATTTTATTTGCCCCCTCCTTTTTTTTTTTTTTTAATCCCTAGGCTGCTATAGCTTAAGAAATATTAAGTCACCTGTAAAAAGACAGGATTTATGATAAATCATTTTAAATTTTCCTTTCCAAATCAAAAATTGAGATTTTCTTCACATAAATGTACTAGCAATCATGTTGATGCTTCATTTGAATGGTTCATCAACCTGAATTGACTAGAGGCTTATCTGGTGAAATATCTTGAAAATACACAAGTTAAATGTTCTTATGAGGAAATGATGATGATAATGATGATGATGATGAAGAGCATAACAGTTCCTAAAATTTCCAGATTATTAATTAAAAAAAAAATTACTTTGGAATTCATGGACTCACTGCTGGTGGAAATAGCCAACATTTCTAGTCCAAGTACAAAGAAAAAAAAAAGCAACTCAATCCTATTTTCAAAAGAGAATTACACAATACATAGGACCACTTACTGAATAGTAAATTTAATTTGCCTAGGACAGTCTACAGCTGTTCAGTTTCCATTCCATTTGAGAGTAAGATCTGTAGGTGTTCTGGCTCAGTTATTTTTCCAGCAAGTGTCCTCAGAAGAGCTAATAACTGCAGAGTCAGGGAAGGTCTCCCTTTGTGTTCTGTGTTCTGGCAGCCTTCCTACAGGGCACACCCATCCTCCTCACACTGATACCTAACCCTATTGTCATTACCCAGGCATTTCATGCTGAACAGTCTTGATTTTCAACATCATTGTCAAATCAGTGACTTCCCTAAGGCTTGTGGGTGATTATTCTCCAGTATAAAGTCTCTACTCTGACAGACACAAGTGTCACTTTGATTTATGTCATGGGAATGACATGGACAATTTGGCTCTGAGTCGTCCCTATACAAAGGTACTTTGCCATAGCCTACATATTTAAAGATAACTGGCTACCATGAATATCTTTCATTTTTATTCCTTATCATAACTTGATAAATGTTCACTATTATCTTTAGAAATGAGGGAAATGTTTGCTGTATGTGGAGGAGACAGGATTGTTGTTTTGTGCCCAACAGTGATATTCCTACAGTCTCTACAGGAGGGATATGGCAGGGAGGGGGCCCTTGTCGATTAGAGAACTTGCCCCACAGCTGCTTGGCAAGTTCACCGTTCCTTAATGGTCACGGGTTTATTTGTTGGCTTTATGATAAGTGTCAGAGACTAAAGAACTTGCAACTTATCTTTGGGAACACCACCATATTCATAAAATTTGGAGGTTAGAATTCAAGGTATCTATGCATTAGAGCAACTAAGCTGTTCCAAAATCATAGCTTATGGTCAAGGGGAATTCATTCTTTAGTTAATTATAAAGAGAAAACCCAAAACTGGGAGGCAGGACATCATGCTGAACACTTCATCCTTTCATGGTAAGTTCTTCTTTATGCAGAAGGATATTTCATTTAAGGTGATGTGGCTTAAAAGTCTTCCTTAGCACTTCAGTGTAAAATTATTGACACCAAGGCATCTTGAAACTTCAGTCATTTTCTTCCCATAAGTAAGCTGATATTTCCCAAGGTGAAAGTACAGTTGTCACTTTAAGCAATATCTGCTGTTTTCAACAATCTTCAACATAGCACAACGGCATCTGTTCTGATGTGATTCTGTTCCAGGTGTAGAAGTGTAAGAATGAGAACCAAATTTAAACATGGACCATTTCACAAGTGGAGGAGAACAGAGCAGGACAGGATACTAATTTCATCAGAGTATGAAAATAGAGATCTATTCCTTCTTTCTATGTTGATTTCTTTAAAGGGCTTTAAGGAGACTTTGCAGAAGCTGATCAATTACATTTCAGAATAAAAGACATGCAGGGCATGCCTCTGCTAGTGCTACTGTCCGCTAGTGCTTTATACTAGAAGTCAGCACATTTCAGATCTAATCCCCTGTGATGCTAAGGAGGTTCACATCCTTGAGCAAGCCTCTTCTTACCCTCCCTGGCCAAAAAAAAAAAAAAGAGAGAGAGAGAGAGAGAAAGTACTGCAATATATTGCTAAGGTCCCCAGCTCTAACAGTCTATGATTTTATTCTGTCTTGGTTTCTTCTTAAGACTCAAATCCCCTTACACTTCTCTGAAGGATAATTGC
Source organism: Leptonychotes weddellii (assembly GCF_054177405.1). NCBI lineage: Eukaryota > Metazoa > Chordata > Mammalia > Carnivora > Phocidae > Leptonychotes > Leptonychotes weddellii. The sequence continues at coordinate 98,293,741 of NC_138372.1, read as the reverse complement.
TGGTTCTGGATCATCTTTTGCTCATCATCAATATAATTCAAGATATTGAAGATTCAAGAGAACTTGAAAGTTTAGGATTATTCTCATGCCCTTTCATCCATAATCACTTTCAAATGATTCATGGTGTCTCCAGCTCTTTGAAAGTGCAATAATGAATTCCATCCGTCAATAGAGTTTGAGTTTGTGTGGCTGTGCTGGAGAGGGAAGGAAGGCATCTCTGTCTGTGGATACACAATGACAAAGGAACCCAGCTCCCAGCTCCTAGAAGGGCTTCCACAACTGCTGTCAGCCAATTACCCCTAACTGCTGGCAAGAGTTACGTTAACAATGACTTCAGTGTTAGATCTTAATTCTCTTCTGCTGCCAGCTATGCTGGATGGCCACTTCACCTGTCAATTGGTCAGTGGGGGCCAATTGTCCTTTAGTGCCAGCAAAAGGTTTATATTCAAGGACAGGGTATTAAGGTCCAAAGGGATGAGTAAGCACAGTATTTATTTCCCATTATCATACTAAGACTTTAATTTTTAAAGGTAAGCCAAACAGCACTTCTAGAAAAGATCACTCTACCTATGTGTGGGGAGATACATTTCTTTTTAAACAGTCATGGTATAATTTAGGAAAATGTCTACTTTAAAAAAAATCACAGCATATGAAATGACATTTCTGTCCAGGAAAAATCCAGATATTTCTATCTATTCACCAGTGGTGATTCCAAATAGCCACAACAAGGGTCTGCCTGGCCAGGCTCTTGATCTTTTTTCTGGGGGCTTGCAAATGCTATAACTGGTTTGACTGGTGGTGAAAGCCATGTCTCTAGAGCAGAGAAAAGTAACAAAGTGCTTGCAGATGCCTGGAAAGCTCTCATAAACCCTATATTCTCTGACAGAAGTACACTTTTGGAAAAAGACCTACCAAGTTTGTGACCCAAGACCTAAATTTGGGAGATAATCATAAACATGGCATAATTTAGAGTTTGCTTCTCTAAATTGTCTTGGAAAGTTTCAAAGTCTGCTGCTTTAAAGGATTTCAACTTTAATGTCCAGGTAGATGTGTTGATGACTCAGATCTGAGGCAAAGAAGAGGCAAGGCACTAAGTGAGGGCATTTCTGACTCTGAGTCCACGTGAGCAGTGATATGAGCACACGTGTGCCAACTGGCCTCTTGTCCTCACTATCCCCAGCTTGGTGTATAAGTGATACCTATGTTTCCTTCCCAGTGACTTAGGACCTCAGCACCCTGGAAAGTCATTTGGGAGTCCCACAAACCTGTCCCTCATGGTCTTCAGGGCAAGTGTTCAGTTTCCATGTAGAATACATAGCGTTCTTCCTCCTACTACTCCTGTCTCTCTCTGAAATATGCTGCCATATATTCCAGGCACCTTTTCTGCAAGGAAGAACTACTCCCTTCAAGCACTCCCTTTACTGCACTGAGAACCAGAGTATCTGGCAGGCCCTTGTTTCTCACAGGGCAGCACCTCCACTCCACTGGCACCCACACGTGTCTCAGCCACTGCTAATACCTGTTGGCATGGCTGACGCTACAGCTAATGCCCTGGCCCCTGTGGTTATCAATACTTTGTAGTGTTCCACTGTCAGGTATGGCAAGTACTCTCATGAGCCACCCTCTGCAGGTTTTTTTTTTCTTTCTTTTAATCACCTCTGCCTTAGAGATTCCAAAGCAGTATTGTCTACCCTGTAAAGATTAACAGCATTCTAGTGAATCCATATTTCAGGTTCACTTTCTAGGCCCTACCCCAGCTGAAGCATAGCATCCTGGGGTGCTCAGCAAAAAGAGATACTGGAGTGACAAGCACAGAGCTGTACTCAGAAGCACTCATCTCTTTGTGTCCTTACAGGATCAAGCTTGCCGAGCCTGGCTCCCTGTTCTTCTGGAGGAAGGGCTGCAATTCCTGCCTATAAACGACTGTGGACCAACCTACCCTACCAAACATGCCCACTCATACATGAACCAATGGATGCTCATGCTGGGAGCTAGGCAGTCATATGACACACGTATATGCACACACACGTGCACATGCATGCACACACACAGACACACACACACACACATATGGAGAGAAAGAGAGAGACACTTCCCGATGGTAGAACTCCTCCATTATATTTGTACATATTGATTCTTTATCTATTGATTTATTTTCCCCATATAATCTCATTAAAGACTGAGGTAACAAAGGTCATCACCTCCAGCTTTGAAAAACCACGTGATGTTTATAAAATAAGAATGAATGATTAGTGGTTGTCTCCTTTGGCAGACCAAAAGACCATGGCAGTTACTCACTTACCACTGAGGATTCTAGTCCATGTGTCTTCGCAGAAGTCACACCCAACACCTGGAGGTAAATGGTATCAAGTCTAAAATCAAGCAACCATGACCTGGTGTTTCTTAGGTAGAAAGGGAGACACAGCAGAGATGGTGGAGAATGGGATAGACATGGAAACAGAAGCTCCACACACCATAGATTCTAAACTCCATGTGTCAGTATTGTCTGAGTGGGGAAGAAAGTAGGAAGGCAAATTTTCAGAGTGGCCATGTTTTGCAGTTGGTCATGAATCTAATTCACACCTATGGTGGGAAATTATAGTCATAACAAAGTGGTGAAATAAGTAGGATTTGAAATAAAATCCCTACCTCCACCAATTTCTTGCCAGCAGTGTGATTTGATCAAGATATTTCATTTGTGTCTTCATTTCCTCATCTCCAAACAGGGATGATAATATCTACTTTGCAGGATTAGCCACTTTGGGGGATTAATTAAAGCAATATGTATGGAGTGCTTAGCATACTACCCAGTTCATATTAAACATTCACAAATGGTAGTTAGTATCATTATCCATAACTCCACAAACTGCCTGGTACTGGGTACCTTTAGCCTACCTTATAAACCACAGTGGTGTAGCAGAGCCCAGCAACAAGGCGCATAACCCTGCAGACAGGCCCACTGAGCAGACATCTCTGGCTCCATCGCCTTAATTTGGAATGTTCTTGGAACACCTTGTTCCTCACCTTCAAAACTCTACCTTGTAGATATCATATGAGGATATATGAAAAAGTCACTGGAGGTGCTTACTAAGTTTTGAATATAACACTGTTAGTTTTGCCTACCTCTTTCTTGGTAACTGTACAGATTGAAGAACACCATAAATTTTCTTTACTTACCTATCTTGAAATGCCAGTGTAATTTGTTGTATGGTATCATTTGTGTTTCTACAAATGACATAAGTCATTTGTAATTAAGAATAAATTTAAAATTCAACATTTAAATGGCATTCACCTGAAATTGGACTAATTACAACATGGGAGCAACTTAATGCTCTCAGAGTCCAGTTAAATCACCCATTTTCCACAAGGTGGCAGACCTTGTTAAAAAGTTATGGAAAAGAATAACAGAAAAAGAAAGCAATATGTTTTCCAAAGTTAACCAGTAGGTGTCTCTTTGCAACCACGTATCCCTGAGTTGTTGCATAAAATATAGATAATGTCAACATTCTGAAGTCTTCTTTCTCATCTAACAGATAAGATCATCAACATTTTCCACAAGGTACAAACAGAACACTGAAGAGATTCGTATAGCAACCCAAAGGGAAATGGGATTTTAAAACTATCGCTAGAAATAAGATTCAGAATACAAGTGATTTGACACAAAATAAATCTCATCAAAATGCTGGTCCCATGTTAAACAGGGTTTTCTGTTAGAAATTATCTTAAATATTTACTGATTCTATATGATTACCACTTACTGAGCAAATAGCATTAAAACTAACTCCAGACAAACACAATACTAATGTCTATCAACCTGGTGAATGTGGCCCCCGGAACACACAGGAAATAATGGAAATTCTTAAGCAGCAGAGGGACATCCTGATACCATTTTTGTTATTGTTTTTCACCCCAATTCTCACACACACACACACACACACACACACACACCCCTTCGCATTTGGTTCTGTTGACAACACGGAGTAGATACACTTATGTATGTCGAGTGTGTATGTGAGTTTCACTCACATCCCCAGAGAAAAGGGGTCTGTCTCCTTGTTATGAAGCTCAGAATATAGAAGCAGAATCCTATGCTCGCTCTGATTATTTTCCCTTCTATATTGGGAAATATTTGTTCCTAAATAATTCTAAAAGAGACAAGGGAAAAGTATTAAACATAATTTACAGATAGAAAAACCAAGGTACTAAAAGGAAACACTTCTCTTTTAGAGATTGGTTTATCTTATCTGAGGGTGAATTAAATTATGAATTAGGAATATAAATACAAATATATTAAGAAATAAATACAAATACAGATATATACAAAATCATAAGATGATATCATGTCTTTGTCATTCACACTTCAAAGTAACATATAATAAACATTTTGCTATTATGTAAATAGTTTTAAAAAGTAGTAATATATTATAATATTCTCCAGATATCACAGTCAAACTAATGGTATTCCATAACTGCATATCATTCAAGGGAGTTAATTCCTGCCCTGTCCACTCCAGGGCGATCCTGCCACAATGAAAACTAGAAAGAGAGGCCATTCATTTTGGGAGACAGGGCCCAGAACAAGATGGGCGTTTCTGCCTCTGCCAAGCCACGGTTTCTTCTGGTGTTAGATTTACTCCATTTCCTAAACTAAGTAGTCAGTCCGCACTGCTTTTTACATACCTAAATTCCTAAATGTACACAAATCTCTGTGCAAAGTAAATAAATCTGAGGTGTATTCCCAAACCTCATAATTCTAATTTATTTCCCTATCTGGCAAGGCAAGAATATGTCTTTCATGAAAAAGCCCGTCTCCAGGAGAAATCCCATCAGTACAGGAAAGCCTGTGGAGAAGGGCCGGCCCTCCCACAAGGGCCCAGAACTTTAATTTACAAAGTTTTCCACCAATTATCTTTGTTGACTTCTTCAGAAAAAAGAGGAAATAAGGGACTGTCAGATAAGTCACATCAAGTCACACCCTAATAATATTCATGACAATTCAGAAATTAGACTGCATGGGCTTCTAACATCCCACATACCCCACAGAAGATCCATGAAGGAAGGGACCCTCTAGTGCGCCCCACCACAGGGTTATTTTCAAGCCCTAACCTTCCCCATGATAAGTGAATTACACTGAACATCGGTGGAATCAAGGCCATTGAGCCTGGAAATTGCCCACGGGCAGTAGTTTACCTCCATTCCTCATTTCTCTCTACCCTACATTCAGCTGTCAGGAGCCTAGGGCTGAGCCTGTGCCTTCCTTATGTTGTATGTGACCTGTGTCCACCAGCGTCACCCTAGCTGGGCTGTGTACACCCTAACATCTCAGATAAGCATCTTTTCTCACTATTCCAATGAGCCTAATTATGTCAACCTAAGACTAATTTCTTGCATTAGCAAAACCCACTGGGATTTGTTTTGCCCAAATGAAACATTTTAAACCTGGTGTCATTGCCTCAGCAAAGATTTTTGTCCCTTGGCAAGACAGTCTTTTAGCCAGTGACCAAAGCTAACTTCTCTATATCATCCCTCTGGCTTGCAGGATGGGAACCTTCCATCTTGTTTTAGCAGAGTCCTAGCAGCTGGCCTTGGGGCGGGGATTTTACTTCCCTTCCCCTGTTTTTACCACACCGTCCTGGCGCCAAATGCCCTCTGCAGTGTCTGAGCAGGGCACCTGTGCAGACTGACTCATGCTATCAGCGCGCAGGCTCTCCTTCTCCTGACAGCAGACCAGACCTCACACAGGTTTACGTGTGACTAGTTACCACGCAGACTTGTGTAATGACATGCCTCATACACGATCCTGAACACTATCTGCTCATCCCAGTAGGTGCGGTAACATGTCCTGACTCTGATCTGTGTCATGTGTGATGAGCCCCCCTGGACATGTGGTGGGGAACTCGGCTCAGTTATGCATCTGTAATCCAAATTCAAGGTTTTTTTTTTTCTTTTCAAGCATAGTGAATTACTGTTAAACTTTTTAAGTGAATTTTTAAAATATACACGTCAGCAGGTTATCTTGTGTAATAACTACCAAGAAATCAATACCAAAATGTTCTCTGACACTCTTTGCTACTATCAATAGGCAGTACAGAGTGAAAGGAAGAAATACAAACAATTTACCTTTGCTCAACTATATTATATTTCTAACAAAATGTGCCTTTTGCAGGAAATGGGGCAGAAAGAGCAAGGAGGACTCCTGTTCCAATAAACCAGATGCAAGTAGCAAGCTCAGAAAACTTGCCCTGAATTATACTCTAGTTTATAGTTTGCAGAGCAATCTAATGCATATTCACATTTTCCTGTCTGCTACAAATACTATTCCTATTAACATAAAGACTCTTCTAAATTCATTTCTTTGGCATTTAAATTATGACTGTTGGAAGAAAAAAATAGAATCATTGAAATTGGCTCAGAAACTCGTGAGTGCCCCTACTTCTGTCCTCCCCCCTCCCACCAGCACACAGGTTTGTTTTCTCCTCCCAAGATTAAGAAGTTATGCAGCCTGACAATGCATTTTCCTCTTACAAGTCTTGACTTCACCACTATTATTTTCTTTTTCACTTTTTTATTCCAGCACCTGTTAGAAACAAGGGTAGGGTGCTTGTTGCAAATCTGTTCTTTCCTCAGTCTTTAAGCAAAAGGTAGGGAGAAAAGTCTGGAATGGTCTGAGATGCTTGAAAATACGGTAGAAATTTTACTTTTAAAATTAGCCACCTTGGAGGATTTTTAGATTTAATACCATATACAAAAAAATCAAAGTATTTTCGCTGGTTACTAGACTAGCTCCTTAGAACTTTAACCAAGCAGTAGACATAATGGCATCCTTTCTTTAAAAATACAATCCAGGAAACTGGCAGATACTGAGATGAATTTTGATGATTTTATACTGAAGAAAACAGTACCATATAAAAGCAGATAAATATTTGAAATGAAATAATTGTCTCTAAAGGCCCATTCATTATATATATGTATATGAGATGTCATATATATACATATATAAATACATAGAGATACATTTTGGTTCCTAATGACAGGTTACATACTGCCCCTCTCTCTGTGCAGCGTTCCTTCTTATCTTTGTTGTGTCCCAGTTCTTCCGATAAGCAGGTCTTTCATGGGCTACAAAGCATTTCTTTCAAGCCACCATAGCTAATATGGTGACATGATTACTTAATTTCCACGAGGAAGTGCGCCTCTGGCTTTGCTGAGCCTTTAAAGACATGAAGTGCATTCCCAGCATTCAGAACACTCACGGCATGTGGCTCGGCCCCTTTTGCAGACCAGGGAAGCCCCCCACTGTGGGGGCGCCCTCCTCACTCACAGGGGCTTTTGTCTTGACGGAGCTACCTTCCTTTTTCAAAAGCCAAAAGTTAATTGTTCCGTCCCTGCACAAGTAAAACCTCTCCGAATGCCACTTCCAAATATAGGCTCTCATTAATACCAGAGGCTGACCTGGGATCTTGTAGGACACCCTTTCCTTCCTCTAGCGAACATTTTGTCCCATTGCATTTGCTTTACCCGACATCTGGAAGCCAGGCCCGCTTTAGAAATCACACTTCCTAGGACTTATCTAGCTCTCTGAGAGCACGAATAACTGGCAAGCTAAAGAAGTAAAATTACCTCTCTTGAAAATACTTAGGCACTTTTTTTCGTCTCCACTGAAATCCCGAAGAACAGCCCATTTTGAACCAGAATAATTTAGTCTGACAACAGATTCTTCCTCTGTTCACAGCTGTCCCAGAGGGAGGAGCTGAAATCTGAACCTCTCCGCTGTGATTGGATCCTTCTTGCAAAAGAGAGGAAAAAAAAACCCTCCCAGCCAAAACGGGCTCAGTTCGTAAAGGAGCCAGGCGACTTCAGAGGCGCCGGCCCGTCCGCCTGCCGCACCTGAGCGCGGCCCCAGCCTGAGCCCAGCCGGCCGCGATGCTCTAGGGACCGGCCGCCTCCTCCCGCCGGACCGTTATCCGCGCCGGGCGCCCGCCGGACCCGCCGGCAAGATGCCGCGCTCTTTCCTGGTCAAGAAGCATTTCAACGCCTCCAAAAAGCCCAACTACAGCGAACTGGACACACACACAGGTAAAAAATAAATAAATAAAATTTAAAAAGGAAATGATACCTATCATCTCTCTCTCTCTCTCTAGATTATATATATATATGTGTGTATATATATATGTATATATATATACATATATATTGATACATGTTACAACTCAAATATTATTACAAAAGAACCAAAGACAAAGTTGTTTTCCTTTCAAACAGTGTCCTAAAAGAGAGTTCAGATTCTTTTGATCATTTAGGGTAAGTTTTAATTCAAAACTTTTAGAACTCTTAACTGACAAGGAAAACTTCATTCAACTCTTGCAACTTCATTTTCTAAAGCTTGTATATACATGCATAATGAGTATATGGAGGATGAGTAACACAATATGTAAATGTTGAATTATTGCTTTTTTCATGTAATAAGGCTCCTTTCCTTCAGAGAGCAGCTTGATCTACACGTATCTTTGTACTCACAGTCATAGAACCTGCAAATAACCCATGCATAAAACAGAAAATAACTTTTTTGTATCTTTAAAATAATATATAAGTTTTTCCTCCTCAGTGCAGACTGTGAAGGCACTCACTTGGCTGCACTCCCTCACTGCACAGCATGTTATAGCTCCTGTCACACTATATATGCAGGAGGCATAGATGTGCATTAAAGCACAGTAACTCTGTAGCAGCAAGGGTGGAAATGAAATGTTTTATCAATGCCTATGTCTTCCTAAATGAGTCTATTTACTTCATTATAAAGTCCTCTGTGTGTGTTGTGTTGCAAAGTAGCCCCTTAGTGTGTTTTCAAGTTATTTTTTTACCTTAATCTTCTTTCCTTTCCTTTTCTTTCCCCTAGTGATTATTTCCCCATATCTCTATGAGAGTTACCCCGTGCCTGTCATACCACAACCAGAGATCCTCAGCTCGGGAGCATACAGCCCCATTACCGTGTGGACTACGGCAGCTCCATTCCACTCCCCATTATCCAATGGCCTCTCTCCTCTTTCTGGATACCCCTCAACCTTGGGGCGAGTGAGCCCCCCTCCTCCATCTGACACCTCATCCAAGGACCACAGTGGCTCAGAAAGCCCCATTAGTGATGAAGAGGAAAGACTACAATCCAAGCTTTCAGACCCCCATGCCATTGAAGCTGAAAAGTTTCAGTGCAATTTATGCAATAAAACCTATTCAACTTTTTCTGGGCTGGCCAAACATAAGCAGTTGCACTGTGACGCCCAGTCTAGGAAATCTTTCAGCTGTAAATACTGTGACAAGGAATATGTGAGCCTGGGCGCCCTTAAGATGCACATTCGGACCCACACTTTACCTTGTGTCTGCAAGATCTGTGGCAAGGCGTTTTCCAGACCCTGGTTACTTCAAGGACACATTAGAACTCACACTGGTAAGAGAAAAACGTAGCCAGAAATGTTACTGTCTGATAGAATGAAGCTCTGGGCTGGCTGTTGAATTTGCATTAAGTAGTGACACAGTGTTTTTAATGATGGATGATCATTTATAGCTACTTCCTGATGACTCAAAAAGTTGTTAGAGCAGAGCGCTCCATTTCTTGTTAACAACCTCTGCTCCAGAGACTGCAAACAGCATTTAGACTTTGGAAAGTAGATTCAGAAGGTTTGGTATCAAAGATCAGCTAAAAAATCAGGAAAGATGTACTTGAATGTGTGTTCTGTGAAACTGCTCCCAGTATTCAGCAAACACAGATGTTGCTATCTTAATCAATTGCTCTGGTAGATATGTGAACGGCTTGCCTATAGTCTTCTGTTGGTAACATTCTTGCTGTGATATCTATCACCCCTTAGCAAGTTGGATAGTTAGAACTGAATTTACTCTCCATTGTTTTATTATGTTTTGTTTTTTGCTGCTGAATATTTTATTCCTAACACAAAATCATCCTAGGGAGCCAAGGCATTTATCCAACCTTAGTCATAATACAGAAGGAGGGAAAAGGGGAAATATTAGGAAATATTGGGAGGAGCTCAACATTAGCTGCACCTGCTGAAGCAGAAAGCTTTAATATGTGAAAGTCCTAGAACTACATGAAATATTTCTGCATGACTGGCAGCAGTAACAATATTCTTGGTGTGATTTTTTTTAATGCAATATTCAAATTTATCTTAAAGGGCCAGATATGAAAAAAAGTATCTGTTATGGGGAATTTTAATCAAGTTTTTTTTTTGACAAAATGTGATTGTTATTCGCAAATGTTATCTGAATGTTATCTGACTTCATGTTTCCTCTAAAAACACTGACTGTCTTTCTTTCTCAACCCCCACCCCCACCCCCACCCCCAGGGGAGAAGCCTTTTTCTTGCCCTCACTGCAACAGAGCATTTGCAGACAGGTCAAATCTGAGGGCTCATCTGCAGACCCACTCGGATGTAAAGAAATACCAGTGCAAAAACTGCTCCAAAACCTTCTCCAGAATGTCTCTTCTGCACAAACATGAGGAATCTGGCTGCTGTGTAGCACACTGAGTTACGCAATCAATGTTTACTCGAACAGAATGCATTTCTTCACTCCGACTCCAAATGACAAATAAAAGTCCAAAGGCATTTTCTCTTGTGCTTACCGACCAAATAATGTGTATAGACACACAGACACACGGACACACACACACACAAACACACACACACACAGGCACACACAGGCACACACACTAAAAGCTGCAAGAGCACGAAATCCATGTGTTCATATTTAATCCTTTCCATGTGAAGTTTAAAATTACTATATATTTACTGACAGCTAGATTGAGAGGATAAAAGACAAGAATCTTTCTCTTCAAAAGATGAAGCAAAAAGCACATTGCATCTTTTCTCACTAAGAAAGAATGCAAAGATTTACATTGCTGCCAAATCATTTCAACTGAAAAGAACAGTATTGTTTTGTAATAGAGTTTGTAATAGAATTTCCTATAGGAAGAGAATTTGCCAGACACTATCTCAGGTGCCTTATAAAGTATTCCAAGTTTACTTCATTACATGTCTGATGTCTGGTTATCATTGTTGAACTAAAGCCTTTTTTGATTACCTGTAATGCTTTAAACTGTATTTTTAAGAGAGAGACCAAGAAAGAGAAAAAAAAAGAACAAGAACAAAACACAGGAGAATGTATTGAGTGTTTTGTTTTCGTTTTTGTTTTCACCAATAAAGAGTATGCTCCTTGGGGGAGGAGGGAAAGAATAGCTTTGAACATTCCTGGTGCATGCTCCATGTCTTACCTTTTAAAAGAATTTTTAATGATTTTCTAAAATTAATTAAAGATGGGAATAAGTGCAAGAAAGGATTCTTAGAAACTCAGTAATGTACTTAAACTATTTTAAATGCATACAACAAATGCAATCCATACAGCACCCTTCCAAGTGCCTTTTTAAAGTAATTGTATAGATGATGAGTCAATGTAAATTTGTGTTTATTTTTATATGATTGAATGAGTTTTGTATGAAAGTGAGATGTTGTCTATAGCTGATGTCTATAAACAACCTGAAGACTTGTGAAATCAATGTTTCTTTTTTAAAAAACAATTTTTAAAGGTCCTTTTTTACAATAAACATTTTTGATTTAAAATCTATTGTTTGTATACTATTTTCAGAGACTTTACTTACTTCATGATTTGTATCAAACTTCTATACAAAGAATTGTTTTTTCTTAATAAGAGAAAAAGTGAATAACATTTTTATGAATATCAAGTGTTATTTTATGTATTAGATTATAATAAAGTATACTGCTAGTATTTTTTCTTTACTCTTAAGATAATACTGTCACATTCAAAAAGATAATATCACAATAGTAATAGTTTGTTAGTATATCCCTTTAACAAAAAATCGCACTTCGGAGTGCTAAAAATATTCATATTATTAATGGTCAAGAATACTTTTCAAAACTTTTTATTTATGATGACTTTATTAGGTTGCTCTTTGCAATCAAATTACAATCACTCATTGTAATGAGTGATTATCACATAGACCCTGGAATAGTTTAAGATTTTTTTTGAATAGTTTAAGATTTTTAAAAGAAATATCATTTAATGAGATGTAAGAGAAAAAATAGAAAATCTACATGAAAAGATCAGGATAAAATGGATTTATCATATATTACACAAGTTGGAAAATTAAACCATGCAAAGAAAATTCCACATTTAGTGATATAAAAGAAGGGATAGGTTTGATGGGAGCAGGGATAAATTATACAAAGTTAAGTTTTTCATTTATAGTTTTTTGAACAAGTCCTGACCCAAACTCAAGATATATTTAATAAAATATAGCTCGAGCAGCCATTCCATATACAAGCACATGCTTACAAAATTCTTGGATACTAACTCATATGTAAAAATGTTAACCATTATAGGCATTGTGACAATTACCAAAGTGTATTTGAATCCAAACTCCAAACCCATTATGAGGATAGTTCCTGCTACCATTAAGCACTTCTTGTATACTCAGAACTTGCAGAATTATTATTTTTCCTTCTAATGTCCTTGTGATACAAATAAAAGCCAGAACTAGTATCTCAAAGATATTAGTTATAGACCATTAATAAGTGACCTAAGATACCAATACTATTCCCTTAATGTTCACACACACTCCACTGTATGTTATATTTAAATTTTTAGCAACCCCAACTTACTGGCTTTATGTCCTTGTGCAACTTACATATAAAAGGTGTGCATTTGACTAAAAAAAGAAAAACTTTTAACTTAACATTCCAAATATATATATATATATATATATATATATATATATATATATATATATACACACACACACACATACACACACACAAACACATCTCAAAGGCAAAATTATTCAGAGCAGCAATTTATAAATGTAAGAGAAATGGCTAGTAGCTTGACTCAGGTATTCTGAGGTTGTAAAAAAGACCACTTCAGTTAGTGTATATGGTACAAAAATGATTGCCTGAAAGTTTCCAGGCCAACTAATATGTAGAAGTATCTTGCCCTTGTGAAGTGAGTCAAGCATTCTCAAAGTGATCTGCTTGGCTACCCCAGGAACCGCATCTACCTACATTTCCCTCTCTCATGTGTAGATTTACAGGCAAGTCATTTCTTGGTGTCTAAAAATTAAAACAGATAATTTTCTAAAAGGAAGACTCTGTTCCTTGGTTTACTTTCTTATTGAAGAATTAGTGATGATAATGTTATAATATAGCTCCACTGTATCCTTACCATTCTAACTTCATTCATGCTTAAAACATTTTACTTTCATCAAGGTAACATGAGTTTGAATTGCAGTACATAAGATGTGAAGATTTTCTGTAAATATGGCTCAATAATTGTTTAGAATTTTTAATGTTTTTACCAAGGTCTTTGACTAGATATCTGCTCTTCTGCAACACGTAAGACCTGGCTCAAATGTTATTGACTCTGAAATACTTTTCCAAATTTGCTCTTTCTGGGAGCTTTGTGTCATTTATAATGGAGTACTTATCTCACCACATTGCAATTGTTTGTTGATCCCTTTCTTTTTCACCAGACAGAGCATCCTTCAAGTGTAAATTCCCAGTACCCAGAACATCATCTGGAACACAGACATCAACATATGTTTGTTGAATGAATAAATGGATAAAATAAGAGAAATTGGTGAAAAATAGCTTGCAGATCTAAAATAAATCCAACATATCTCCCTTTAATGCAGAATGTTGATAGTTTTTGAGAGATCCTCCAAGCAAATTTACTAGTGTGTCTCCTAACATAATGATGACAGCTTACCCCCAACAGATTGGATGCTCAAAAAAAAAAAAAAAAAAAGGTGAAGAGGGGCAAGTTCAGTGCAGGTGGGCCAGGTTTGTTAGGCCTTCTGAGAGCCTGAACTTTGAAAACTGTGGATTTTAATAATAGGCACATATGCTGATAAGCATATCCTTAATTTGTTTCCTATAATATGAGACAGTGTGGCCTAGTAAAAAAAACACCAGCTTTTAAATGCAACATATGTGTTCACTGAATCACTGCCTCCAACTTACTGGCTTTATGTCCTTGTGCAACTTACTTAACCCCTCGGTGTCTACATTTCCTAAGTATAACATAGGAGTAGATTTTCTGTAGTATCACAATGAAGTACTACACAGTCCTCGTAGATAATATCAGGTACCCAGTGTTATCATTAAATGCTTAGTGTGTACCTGCTCTTGTATTAGGAAACCTATATGTCATCTTCAATGGGAAAAATTTCTCTATGATGTTGGTATGGATAAAGATACTAAACTCAGACAGTTTGGATAATGGAGCCATGATAAAAGAGGCGGTAAATTGCAAAATTGAAATCAAACCCAGATTCTTCTGGCTCCAAAGACCCTACTTCTTTCACTGCACCAAGGGAGTGGAGAGGCCGTTGAACTACACTCAGCATGGTGATTTATAAGTTGTAGGCATGTTGGGAGAGTTGTTGAAAAGGACAATGATAATGTGTCCTGAAATTAAGTATTTTAAGGGTAAATTTAGGAACTATCATTATTCAGGAATTATGCAATTACATACAACAATATTCAGGCCATGTCCCAATTTCCTTCTAGAAATCCTGTTGGCTTCCCTTCCTCTAATATGGACCCTCCCTGTCATGACATGTTCACTTACAGCCCCCCTAAGTTCTCCTGGTGCCTGGGAGCCCATTTCCTCTGGTCTGCTCTCTGTGGAGATGAAAAGCAGCTGGTCTCCATCCTCTGTACATTAACACTTCATCTTCTGAAGACCACTGTTACTCCCTCGCACACACACACTCCTCACCCGGGCTTTTATCTTCCTGGCCTAAAAAGTCTTCCAAGCTAAACAGTCATTTCTTTCACCACTAAAATGTGGACACTCTGGTGTAATGAGGCAATTATAATTTTGAAAAGTCTAAGGCTTCCCTGGCTAAGATCCACATCCAAGAAATTGTTCCTACTTTAGATATGAGAAACATTTTGAGCAAAACTAATTTGAGAATGAGTGTTCTGTCATTTAGGGAAGTAACAATTCTCAAATAAGACGACTTTTCTCTCATTCTTGTCGAGAATCTCATTAGAAGCAGATGAAGTACTAAAGTATTCCCTATACCTGAGATGAACACATAAGGAGGGAAAAAAACTTTCATTTAACTTTTAGTAGTAATTGTAGAGAATCTACGACAATACGAGTAAATCTCTGGCTAAAGTTAGATTTAGCCCCTCAGCCCTCCAGGAAGTAATAATTACTTTGTGGAAAGCATGCATGTAAAAAAGCAACAAGCATGGCAACTTTTCCGTTGTGGCACTTAGCCAGACCCTCAAACAATGAGAGATTAGCAGAGGAAACGGCAGCATATCCATGTCCACTAACTCCAAAGGGACTGGTAAGGTATTTATAGCAGTGAGTGGGAGAGCTGCTGTGAATATAGGATGGGGCATTCATATATTTTGTGTACTAGCTCATTTAATTAAGTTCCTCTGGTTAGGACAGTCAGTTTAAGCCATTCAGCCAGCTCTTTTGGACATTTGTAGAGAAAATTGTGGGCCCTCTGAATTATCACTAAGCAATTTTGTAGACAATGGCCAGAGACACGAACCAATCATTCACCCATTTTAGCAGTTGGGATGGGGGACTCTCTCCATAAGTTCACTCTGTGGCTGGAATTTACTCCCTCCCGGGTAAGGAGTACCACTTATTCTACTTCTTCTATTACATAGTTAGGAGGTAGCAATATTTAAATTCTAAGGAGTGGAAAGGACATAATTGGATTGAATAAAATTGTGACATTCCCTTACAAAGAAAATGTGTGGCAATTATATTTCCTATGAGTTCCAACCTGTCTGCCTACTTATCCGTCACATGTATAGAGGTTTAAAATTTTCCTGTATTGTGTTAAGACTTTGCTTTAGATTTGTCAGAAAGAACAGTAAAAGTGGCTATCACTTTTAGCCATACACAGTGTCGCTGACCTGCAGGCTCGGAGATCCTGTCATGGCCCCAGGCTCTCTGAGTCTCAATGTGCACAGAATCACCTGTGGGTCTTGTTGACATCTTGGTTTGGTGGGTCTGGGGAGAGTTGTGAGAGTCTAGCTAGCTCCTGGGTGATGTCCATGCTGCTGATGCTTGTATCTCACTTCAACCAACCAAGCTCCACTCCTAGGCCCATGCTTTCCCCACCCAACCTAAGTTCCTCATCTGAAGCAAGCCAAAATGTCCAGAGGGCAGTAGTATAGCAGCAGACAGATTAATCAGCAGGTGGGGTCTGGAATATGCCTGCACTCCAAGTCTGCCTTGGGGAGGGAAGGCAGGACCAGGGGGAGACAGGACAAGACAGATTTCCACCAAAGCCCGCTTTCTTCTCTCCTCACCTCTCTGATCACTACAAGTCACCTGTTGCCCTGATCCCTGATCGACCTAAAAAGGTGACCTGGTCATGCTTTGGGTTTCGTATTTCTGCTCCAATTTTCTAAGTATGTCTCCAATCTTGGTCAGTCCTCACCCACCTTTGGAGGGCCCAGAAATGCATACTGGCTCTTTCTAGTCCACTCACACCAAGGACTCTTTTCCCTCTTCTCTGCAGAGAAGCTTCAAAATGCAACTGACAAGACTACCCACATTGATAAGACTGACCATGATGGTGGTGGCCCCTCCCCTCCATCATTCCTCAAGATCTGGGGGCTTCCCTTGTTGGTGTCAGGTAGGATCCTACCTGAAGAGCTCATGGACTTCTTTCAAGGATGTCTATGGCTACCTTGGGTGAACAAGGTGCTTAGGCTTTTCCTGCACTATCATCTTTTAAAAATATTTAATATTTTGCCAAGTGGGAGTTATTTGATGTATTTTTTCCTATAATTATTTAATTTTTTCATGTCATTTTAATTTAACAACTTATTATTTATTAATATTCCTGTGAAATTACAAATAAGCATTCTTAGAAGAAAATTATTTTTTCTGAATTGATGACAAGTAACCTCTCTCTCTCTTTCTTTCTGTGTGTGTGTGTGTTTGAAGTCTCTGATGTTGCTCCTTAAAGTGTGTAGGCTTGGGCATGGGCACAGGCATCCTGGGATGATAGTGGCTTTGGCAGGGCTCTCCTTGACTATCTCTTTTCCTCAACTCTCTCTTAGTTGTTTTCTTTTGTTAGTATCACACTCATATGCTAGGCTCCACTAGTTGCTGCGTGATTGTTCTACTGCTTCTGACGATGTCCAAGGATATAAACTGCTCCACCGTTTGAATGAAAGTCCCTTTTTCACAGATAGTTTGTCAGACCAGTCTTTGAGGTTTGTTCCTACCCCAGGTGGGTTCCTCATGCCTGCATCTTTCTGTGGTTCTCTCCGGTAAACTAGATGATTTATGGCTTAACTTATTGCTATCATGAAGCTACCAGTCTCCTATTAATTGCTTACCACCAAAATCTATTGTTTCTGAAAGTGCCTTTAGGCTTAACCTTCCCTACATTCTGTTTCTAATAAAGTCATGGGCAGAATTTGGAAGTTCTCTGTTCTTATGGCCTTCCTGTCCCCTTGGGCAAAATCTCTGAGCCACTGCTCCGTGGTAAGTGGTGGGGACAGTGACTCAATTTCTCAGAGTGACAGTCTTGTTTTATGGGCAAAGCACCAGGGTGGGGAGTTGCGGGGGGACTGTAGCCTTGTCTATTTGGTTTGCCTCTCCCAGTGTAGAACTGCCACCTTTGAGTGAGCTTGGGTGAGGATGATCAGGGCCCCTTCCTTTCTTTTAAATGTTTTTATTTTATAATAGTTAAAGTTATTCAAAATTCAATAAAAGGAAAATAGATTATTAAATTGAGTGTCATTAATCTACTTATAAATTTATTAATTTGAGTGTTATTGAAGGATTGCCTTATTTCTTATTTTATAGTACAATTTAGTGAAGTTATTTCACATCATTGACAATGTACTAATCACATTGTATTCTCTTATTTTATAAAGTGAGCTTATTTTAAAACCATGTTTATTAAAACAAAATAAGATGGAGATCACTACATCTTAAGTGTACAAAATCTAAATGAAGCAAAGTCTTGGAATATAATAAAGGGAATTCAGCAGGAATTCACCAAAGAAATAGGTAAGAAACAAGGTAAGGTCTTTGGGGGCAATACAGTATAAAATGCCATAAATCCGCACTTTGGCATCTGCTTCTAAGTGTCAACATTGGACTAGCGTGGACTTCCTTTTCAACGTGGCCACCTATCAAGCTCAATTAGCCTAGTCTTCCTTCATGTGGTACTTTATTTGGACATGGTAACCACCTTCCTGGGTGTTTACTAGGAGATCTAGCTTCACTGAGAGTGGGGTGGGGCAGCAACACCGGTGGTATCTGCCTGCTCGTGAGCTACATGTCTCTGCCCTTCTCCCAGTGTGACTTTCCAGTGTGTTTCAGGGGTTTGCTCGTGTTTAGGGGCAAACCGGTCATAATCATAAGTTAGAAGGACTCACAGATAAAGACATTCTTCTGAGTACAGGCCAACAACAGACAACTAGTTCCCCAGTGAAGCATTAGTGACTAACGTTTCCCTTCCCATCTGTCTACTGCGGCAAGAATGAGGATTATGCCCTTGATCCGCCTTAGCTGAGCAGGGACTAGAGACTTTTCCAGCCTTCTTGTGTTCTGAAGACAGAAGCAGAAATAGAGAAGCCTAGACCATCTCACTCCCTCTGGCAGCCAGGATTAGGTGGATGGAAGCAGTCTTGGTGCCGCCACAGAGCAAGAAGGGAGGCTCCAGAGGCCATGGGTGAGGGGAAAAGAAAACAGTGGTGCAAGGCTAGGATTGCATCAGTGGCTCTCAAACTTCAGAGAGTGTCAGAAATCAGCTAGAAGCTTGGTTAAAACGCAAATTGCTAGGTCCCACCCCCAGAGTTTCTGAATTAGAAGGTTTGTAGTGGACTAAGACTTTGCATTTCTAACATGGTTTGAGGTGAGGCTGCTACAGCAGGTCTGGGGACCATACTCTGAGAAGGACAGATTCACAGCCATGGGAGGTTGGGGCGGGGAACTGAGACTCAGCTGTCGTGGTTAATGATGAGCTGAGCTGCAAATCACAAGTTGTACAGAGGTTTAGAATCCCTTCTCTTTGTCTCTACTATTCATTGCATTGGACTGCTTGCCAGTCCATCACTGTATTAGGCACACAATGGAAAGAAGTATTAAGACTTCTTAGTGAAAAAAATGTAAAAGAAAAGAGCACACACCTTTTTTAAAGCTTCCAAATTCTTTATAAATTCCTTTAACAAATTAGTTCACAGCACAGGGGCTTTCAAAGAGTTTGGAAAGATATGCCATAAAATACAGAGTGGTGTGAAAAGAGGGGGCTTCCCCGCACAATGAAAAACTATTTTATGTGATGAAAGAGAAATAAATTATAGCTTCTGTAGCTATAATGATTTCTTTATAAATTTAAATTGGGTGAGAATCCAGGCAATTTTCTTACTATATTAGGAATTTTGAAATCATTTTCTTGAATTTATAAGTTAAAATCAACAAATTTGTTTGCCGTAATAGGGCTCTTCCTTGCAAGATGAACACCAACCACCTACAGATATTCCTCCATGAACATAGCCAGACAAGCCTCTTTTGGATTCTGCATTTTAAATCAAAAGATGTAAAAGGATCTTTTGTGTTATTTCTTTCCTGAGGCAATTAAGAAGGCAATAAAAAAGAATTAGAAGAAAAGACGATTCTAAAATTTAACTTTTAGATTTTTACAATTTAGGAAAATCTTGACAGCTCCAGGGCTGAGCTCTTGCCAGTGGGTGCTGGCCGGACCTGGGCCGGGCGTGCGCCTCTTCAGGGGATGCCAGCTCCCTCTTCTGCTCCTGCCAACCATGAAACAGCCCAGGTAATTTTCCATGGAGGTGTCCTGATTGATTTCAAAGGCAACTACTCTTCTTCTTCTTCTTCTTCTTCTTCTTCTTCTTCTCCTCTTCTTTTTTTCCAATTTCAAATCTTAAGCAAGAAGGGGCCTGCATTTTCATTTGTCCTACAGAAATTGCTGTTGGGCTATTTGAAATAAGGGTGGGCAATAAAAATATGCATGAAGCTATTTTAAAAAAATAACTAACCAATGTAGCCACAGTCCAATCCAGGCCATTCAGGTCTTGTTATATCAGCACAGAGTGTAGTATGAAGACTGTAGTCAGACTCTAGTCAGGATTCGAGGTGCAGTTTTACCACCTACGTTATCAGTGGGGAAAGCTGTGCTCAGTCTCATCTTGTGTACAGTGGGGACGATTCCTGAGTCCAGGTGGAGACAAAGATACTGCACAAATCTATGACAAACACAGGCCACAGTGTTGCACACAGTGGACCTCAATATATTTTTTCCTTAAAGGTGAAACCCGTTTTAAATCTGTACATACCAATACTCAGATGAAAGATAAAAGTGTACTGATTACCTAATGAAATATTAATTTTACCTTTGTCTGTTGGAATGAGACATTCCCTCCACTATCAGTCTCTCTCTCACTGACCTCCTGTCACCATTTAACAGAAAATCACCTAAGATGGGTCTGATCAGAGAATCAACTATGTTATCATAATGGATTAAAGTATATAGATAGTATGTCCATAAGCTTCATTGTCTCACCCAGAATAATGCAAAAAAGCTGAAAAAGTCAGAATCATGTTCCTCAGACTTACAAACCACTAAAATATTCCAAAAGTTCTTCATCATCCAATGAATTTTGTAAGAGATTTGAAAATTTCACCCTCTGTATAATGCACTTATATAATATGCATGCATATAAGGAAGCATAAATTACTTCTGGAACTAGAAAAAAAATTTAAAAATCAAAGGACAGAATACTTTGTTTATCTTACATTCTGTGCCCAAAGTTTGACTCATACTGTTTCGTTCTCTATGTCTTTTATCTGGGTCTATACCAAAGATCAAGTAATTTTAAAAACCAAAATAATTTTCATCCAATCAGGGGGATTAAAATGACATGCAGAGGAAAAAAAAATTTTTAAGGATTTTACTTATTTATTTATTTAGACCACATGAAAGGAGGGGGGGCAGGGGGGTGGATGGGCAGAGGGGGAGGGAGATACAAAATTTCAAGCAGGATCCCCACTGAGCTGGAGCCCACCATGGGCCATGGAGCGGGATCCCACAACCCTGAGATCCTGACCTGAGTGGAAACCAAGAGTTGGTCACTCAACCAACTGAGCCATCCAGGTGTCCCAAGAAGAAAAGTATTTTGAAGCAGAGTTGAAAAAGATTAGAAATAGGATTTTAACTTTTTTTTTTTTTTGTAAATACATTTGCTGCTGACACCCATGAATTCTTCCTGTCAAAACTCTCCCCTGTGACTGGACACAACACAAAGGCAATAAGTTACTAGAACATATTGACCCTTTTGTGGAAAGTGAAACAAGTGCTTGGCACTGAAATGTAACTCCAGCGGTCCTCCACAAGAATGATAACATCCTTACTTATTTAGGTGCCTGAAAGCCAAGCCAAGAGGAGGCAAGGGTAGCTCAGAGACACGCGCCTTCCGGAGAATGGATTATATGCTACCTAAGGATCACTGTCCTCCCCAGTCAAGCATACCCTTCAAAAGTGTCACACTGAAGGTTATGTAAGGTCAAAAGGTCACATTTAAGACCTTTTAAAATGCAGTGATAGCCTTTTGCTCTTCAGAAGCATATTTTCACCCCTATGTGAATTACAGCACTTAAAATTCTAAATCACTTGGAATCTAAAATTTTTAATCTAGGAAATTGAAAAATATAAATCCTAAACCAAACTAAGGTATTTTCTTGAAAATACTATTTAACATTTAAATAGAACATAGATAGCGTTTAGGTTTTCAGCCTGAGTGGAAGTTGGATTGGGCAGTTGGAGTCCCATTGGTGCTGAGCATGTAGTTTTTATTATGAAAGTTCTTTACCACCTGTGTGAATGACTCAAACACACAGATGTCATATCTCTCCAGAGTCAGTCTATAGTAATCAGATTAGTTTCTAAACCTAGACTCTTGAATACCTTTGAATTAACTCAATTTAAAATAACAAGAAATTTAAAAATACTTATAAACCAACAAAAAAAATTAAGCTGAGTATTGGTAGCATGCCCACTTTACAGGCTGACATCTGAAGCCCCTTGGTGCCCACCTCAGCTCTTTCCTATCAGCCCATTTAATCCAGTGAGATACCAAAGCACCAATCCTTATATCACTTACAAAAGGAAAGAGAAAAATGTGACTTGTATTTAATAAGGTACCATGTTTTTTACTCTTTTTTCCATAACAAATAAAAACATGAAAATAAAAAAATAAATAAAACAATTACTGGGTTTTTAGGTTTAGGTTTAGCCCCTGCTCAGCATTGTCAACCATAGATCCCACTAAACACAGAGTGGGAACTAAACCGCAACTTAATTCAGCTAACTCATCTATGGAGGGCATCAGAAAAAAAGAAAAACTCAGTAAACCATATCGAAACTTCCACATTGTTCTTATTGGCCTTTTTATATCTAGTAATCACAAGATTATATTTGGTCAAGTAATAGGTAAACATTCAGAATACTATAAAGAAATTAAGAGATGATGTTTCTGGTGTTCTGTTTAATTTATTTCCTATTACAAATAATTTTTTCCTAAATATATGTAAGGAGAACCCAGGAAACTGACTTTTCTACCACAAAAACACTGTGGCCACTTCATTAGCCACATTAAATAATTTGTTTCCCAATGGGCTATTCATGCCCCAATACACAAAGAAAGGGTGGGAGAAGCTGCACTGGAGGATCAATGGGTCTTAGAAATTCAGAAAGTGCTTATTTGGGGATTGTGTAAAGACTTTCAAATAATTCTGACCAAACCTCAACCTCTCTGAGTAAGAATATATGGTATGGCTGTGGCTCTAGGCTTGAGTCCTTGATGAATGAGGAAAAATTAATGAGAGGATTTCTGGCCCACTGGCTCAACTCCAAGGGAAACATAATATTGTTGGATAAGCAATCATGTCTTTGCATTGCTTTCATGGAAATATCCCACCCTTCTTTTTCAACTAGGATAAAAGATGGCAGAAAAGTCACAAAACAGAGTTTTAGCTTTGTACCTAACATAGCAAAACCTAGCAAAATAAAGTAATTTAAGCAAAAATCCTTTCTTGGCATATGATATTAAAGGCAACTTCTGTACATGTTAAGATATTACTCAAACTCATAAGCTTTTGTTGATTCCTCAATAAATAAATAATTTGTTTTGTGTTATACTTTTGCACACTCCAGAAATGCAGAACAATTTATAGTTTCCTAAACCAGCTAAATTCTTACGTATACTGTGCCTACTGCCTCTAGTGCCCATTCTACTTGTATCATATTCTTAGAATCTCATTCAACTGCTGCCTCCCCTAAAAGTCTCCCCAACTTTCCCAGACCTATATAGTTTCTTATCCATACCCCACTGCATGTCATACACAAGTTATGTTACAGACATTTGCCTATGTGCCTACCTCCTCACTAGACTGTGAATTTTAATTTTAAGGGTAGAGTCAGGGATCATACTTTTACCCCACAATGCCTTACATAATCCTGGGAACTAAGAGACAAACAGAACATTTTTATTGAATGAATGACCCAAAGTAGACATGACCTAGCCTATTGTGGGAATAACTTAACTTCTCATTGCAAACATTTAAAAGGTAGTATAGAACACCTCAAGGCTGAAACAATGCAAAGCACAGATGTATATCTATGCATAATCAAATAGCCCCTCCCTATGCAGCAGTTAAGCAAAGTGTCACTACATTAATGCATTTTTCAAATCCTTATGCTCTGGCCACCATTTCCACATCTCCCCAGGGGAAAGTTAAAGGCATGATTAAAACAACAATAACAATGATTCTAACAAAAACCGTATTTCCAACTTTGTGAAACTTCTTTGTCTCTGTTTCTGTCTTTCTCTCTCTCACCATCTCTTTCTCTTTCTTTTCTCTGTCTCCTATATATTAAGGAAGAGGACATAGATGGGATTTTCCTATGGTGTGGTGTATGCTTTTGATATTTCTTATAGGTTGCCTTCCTGATTTCTTGTGGTTTTGGAAACCACCCTTCAGAGTGACTCACCCACCATTCAATGCTCTGGGTTGTTTAAGACTCTTTCATACTCTTAACAGTTCTACATATAAGGCGGTTGTCTATTATCTGTGTCTAACTGATCAGTCACTAGTCAAAGAAGAAAAATTGTGATTCACCTCAGATGATCTTTGCTTGTGCATAGATTTATGTCTCTGTCTACATTTATGGCGTGTGTGTGTGTGTGTGAGAGAGAGAGAGAGAGAGAAAGAGACAGACAGACAGACACAGACACACACAGAAGCACCATGATTGTGTACAGTCCTTTAGGCTGGCAGCCTTGATGCAATGTTCAGTCTTTGAAAATCCCTATTTGGAACATTAGAAACATCTGGAGAAACCACATTTCCATGTTGAAATAAAGATAAGTTGTCATTTCTGCTACTCATTTTGAATTTATCCCACAGCCTGATGAGAGAATTTTGCCCAGAGCAAGTTATAGAGTATGTAACTAAAAAAGAAAAAAAAAAATTAGCAAAAGGAAAAAGAAAGAAAAAAAAAGAGGTCAGGAAACTGATTTTAGAGCATTCTACCAGGGGTTTCCTTAACTACCCCTCCAAATATGTTTGCTCCACCCCAGTAAGTGGGCTCCTGGGAGATACTGAGCTGCGGGCAGTAGGATCCAATACAGCCATGGGACACTACCCAGGCCCATTTATCAGCCTCTATTGTTTTTCCACCTACTAAATTTAAATAATATTTTTTTAAAAGATTCTATTCATTTGAGAGAGAGATACACAGAGACAGAGTGTGCACACAAGCTGGGGGGTGGGTGGGTGGGGGAGGGGCAGAGGGACAAGCAGACTCCCTGCTGAGCAGAGAGCAGGACATGAAACTCGATCCCAGGACCCTGAGATTGTGACCTGAACTCAATCGACTAAGCCACCAGGTGCCCCTAAATTTAAATAATAATTTAGACTTGTGCTTAATAATGCATGTATTTGGTCTGGAAATCTAGGAAAATGCAGTATAAATGTAAGGTCTCAGGTTGATGTTCAAGAATCATGTTTTCTATTTCATACTTGAGAGCTTGTCTTCTTGGGCCTGTGATCAAACAAATCACAATTTTTAATATGTCTCCCTTATCCAGAGAAAGTGATGCGGTTTTTGTAGAAGTCCATCTAACTGGAACAAGCCTTTAGAATGCAGCTTCCCTATGTTGCAGGTGGCCATTGTGGTGAATTCAGTGACTTACAGCCTCTGCCCAGAATATCCCGGTGCTCAGCTGAGTGTCCAGCTAATGAACTACATGGGGGAATTTATACATAAATCAACAGAATGCCTTCATCTTTCTTTCCTTCTCTTGAGCTCCCACAGTGATCTCCCACTAAGAGGGAGTCCTTTCATTTGCTCATGGTTCTAACGCACTTGTGGGAAAAAATATCAGACATTTTTGGCTTTTGGATTTCATACTCAAGTATGAATATGTGGTTTCATTCCAAAAATACCATAAGAAAGTCTGAGGAGTAGCAAAGCCAGGGGGAAAAAATAGCTGACATTGATATTCAGTCTTGAACATCCACAAATATTTCTAGAATCCTCTTTTTTTTTTTTTTTCGGTCAAGGAGACCTTTCTTCAAAGAAAACCTTAGTCATTGAAAAGCCAGATATATAAAAGAAACGAATAAGAAAGACTCTTCTTGAAACAGGCCTGAATCCTGCCTCTTTGCTTCTTTGCAAACTTCCTCCAAGGCACTCATGGGGCAAGTTTGAAAATCAGTGCCTGGCTCCGGTTTCCAAATTGTGCTCCAGAAAATATGAATCTTTTCAGATGTTTTCCAAAGACTTCTCTGGTCAGAATTCTGTCACAGGCTGTATACCATATCCTCCTCTTGCAGTCTCAAAGTTTACTTTAAGGGAGTTCTCACACAAAAGGATTTAATACCGCATGGAATCTTTAGGTCATGGACACTGCCATATATTCTTGACTGCCAGCCCGTGGCATTTTCCCTGGTACCCTTAAAACACACTCACTGGGGAAGCCCTTTGGGGGAGAACATCCACCTGACTTATTGGACTACTTTATGCAGGGAGACAGCTCTGAGTAAGGACTGGGATGGTGGAGAGGCGCAAGTAACTCAGTGGGGCCCAGAGGAGCAGAGTAGAGAATGTAAAGGACACAGGGGCCAGCATTTATGCCAGTTGGAGTAAACGTCATATCCTTTCTCTGTTTCTCTCCATATAGACCAAAAATCCAATGGGGAACCCTCTCCTTGACATTCTTCCATTTCCTCCCGAATTCCTCAGCAACCTCTTTAAAAACCCTAAGGCATGGCAGCAAAGCATATCAACCACATGATGGGTGTCTCTCCCTCACTGAAAAAAAAAAATTCTCAAATGAATTTAAATATTTACCTATTAATCTATTTCTAGTTCTACAATGGCTGCAATTTCCTTACAAATATGTACACTTAAATGATTTCTGAGAAATGACACAAAAGAACAAGCAGTGAAAAAAAACAAAACAAAAAACTAGAGAGATTTGTCATATGGCTCACACAGATCATGCTAAATCTATGAATATAAATTTTACAAAATGATGCTCATTATCCTGTTTGTCAGAATAGATTAACAACTGGTTTTTTTCTTCCTCTAAGTTTTCATTTCCTTTTTCTTTTCTTTTTCTTTCTTTCTTTCTTTCTTTTTTTTTTTTTTTTGTAAAGGAATGAATGAAATGCTTTTGGTAAACAGGTAAACCAAAAAATCATTCTGAGCCATGACCTCAGCGATGAGCTGTCCCCATATTTTCTAACATCCTGAAATTTTCCATTCGACTTGGGTGGCTGATTTCGCATTTTTTTCCTGGACCTCTGTACCCTGTGGAGTTTGGGACACCACCAAATGCAAGGAGTGAGCCTGACACCTGCCTGTGGTCTCCTGGCTCCTGCCCTGCGTAACACAAATCTGGGGGGAGGACAAGCCTGAAGGCCACACTGCCCTCCTACACAGACTGAAGGAGGATGCTGGAGGATGAGAAAATTATCTCTGGGAAACATTTAAAGGAAAAGGAATTATGGACCAAAGCTGTGCTTCAGATGCAAATGGAGAAGGCTTAATTAACCTTTACTTTTTCCCATTAGATTGGGAACATTTGGATTCACTTGAGAAATGTTTTCTTACCTTCTCAAAACAGATCTGAGCCAGTGATAAACATGTTAAAAACTATTTTTAAAAGCAAATAAAAGGATGTCCTTCGTGAGAGGTTTTACCATCATAGTTTCAAACTTCAGTTTAATGGAGATTTTTAGCACCTGTTGGATACTCACCCCATCTGGGAGATTCGACTCTGAATCTAAATTTTGTTTTGAGAAAAGTGCTCAGAAATGAATGATTCACATGCAACCACTCCGAGTTATTAATTCGAAAGAAATAAAATTTGTTTTCTGAAGACTCCCACTGCTATCAGTATTTTTTACGGGACTGTTGTTCTCGCATACTAATATAGTTCTTTTCTTTTGAGACACTGTTAGTTATGAAACAGAACTGACTATCCTGCCAGTGACCTATATTAACAGAACAGGGGGCAGGGGAGGTAATCTCTGTTTGTAACCTTTCACCTTGAAAGGTGCCTCTGTTGTTAACTAACTAATGTGGAAACCATACTGATCTGCCTGAGATAGCCAGTGCCTATGACCATTTTTATATTAGGAGAAGCAAAACTCAACTTCAGGATAAATCTAGCATCATTATCACCATATCCCTTCCTCTTACCTACATTCTAACTCTGTGAAAAATTTTCAGGAATTTCCTGACATCTTTGACCAGCATAATTTCCAGCAGGCATTAGAAGTTTGGAGGTTACCCTCAATTTCATTTGTCACCTTTAATGTGAGCTCTCCATGAAGTGTTGGTAATAAGCAACTGCACAGAGCCATACCCGAGTGTTTTAGCAGCCTGTTTTCACATGTCATGTTTCTACACGGAGTCACATGTGACATGGATTAAATCATAACCCCCCAAAGCAATCATACTGTCAAAGCTCAATATAATATAACGACTGAATTTCTGTCTCTGCAAATCCTTAAAAAGGAAGTTGTGCTATACTTCCATTTTTCTGTAAAAACAGACCACCATGTCCATCCTGACATTTTCACCCTAAATTTATCGTATTATTCACCTAATGGGAAAAATCCAACTCATGCCTACTTTTATTCCTTATAATGTATATTCTTTCCATATAAATACTCTAAACATCAATACTTAGTAATGATCTTCCTTTGTATACAGATACCAAAAGATAATTGGCCTGCCCTTACTGCTTATCTTTTTCACTTAATTTTGAATTATACATCTTAATGAACAAGGAGCTTAAAACCTCTCTATGGACAAAAAAACAAGAAAAAAGTTTTGAGATTATAAAAGGTCAATACATTTGCAAACATTAAATGACTCTTCACACAATACCTCTTTGCAAAAGAATTTCTCTGGTAATAATACCCAAGTCTCCAGAGATTTCCCTGGCCTTAATTCTGCAATCTAGTTTGGATCTGTACTATGCATTATGCTGGCCTTGTTTTCTTCTCTACAATGATGACTCAAAACCATTAGAAAAGCAAGTTTCCTTTCCATTGGCTTTACATTGGGTGCTGTGTAAATTGAGGAATAGTGGTACCTTTGGCATCTCCAAGATTACTAGGACCTTTGCCACCATATGTCACCTGCAGAGATACGGGAGCTCTTGGCCTGAGCAGGTGCACTGGAGACCATGGGACCCTGGTTATTGCCCTGTTTGGAGCCACCAAGTCGGTGATTACCCCTGGACTCAGCCAGGAGGAGGCTCTGCAGAAGAAATTCAACCAGCTCAAGGAAAAGAAAAAGGCACTGCTGGCTCCGAAGAAGCGAAGTAGTATAGCAGAGCCAGCCAGGGCAGCGTCCACCGTCACGGCCAGAGCAGCCTGGGGTAGGCCCGGCCACGGTGACAGAGCGGCACATAGCTGGTGAAGTCAGGGGCCGCCAGTGTCCTCATGGCTAAGACCAAGAACTCGGGCTTCAGATGTTCTCGAACCCTGGTGAGGAAGTTAAAGGACCCTGAGAAGGGGCCAGCCCCCAATTTCCAGCTGTTCCAAAGGAGCATATCTTCCCCAGAGAAAATCTCTGTATGAGAGTTTTGAGTCTTCCAGTGATGGGCTTCAGGAACTGGGGCCAAGATGGGGAAGAGGCAGAGGACCCAGGGGCTGGTGAGGGTCCCCCTCAGAACTTTGACTGGTGCTCTGAAAAACCTGGTGGTGCCCACTCCTCAGCCTCCCCTCCCCAAAGCCGCAGCTGGGGCCACAGCTGTGAGCAGAATGGGGACAAAGACAGGGACCCTGATCGAGAACCAGAAGTCCCTTTCCACGTGTTGGACTCGTTCCCCCAAAGCAGGGCCCCTCAGAAGGGGAATAATCTTTAGGCGTGTGGAGAGGACAGGATGCCCACCGTCTTCTGTGGGGCCTTCTCTTCCTTTGGAAACATCCTTGACCTCTCCATGCACTCACCCAGAAACTGTGCCTCAGTCACCTATGAAAAGATGGCATCAGGGCGCCTGGGTGGCTCAGTCGTTAAGCGTCTGCCTTCAGCTCAGGTCATGGGATCGAGTCCCGCATCAGGCTCCCCACTCAGTGGGAAGCCTCCTTCCCCCTCTCCCACTCCCCCTGCTTGTGTTCCCTCTCTAGCTGTCTCTCTCTCTGTCAAATAAATAAATAAAATTTATTAAAAAAAAAAAAAAGATGGCATCAGCAGATCACGCCATTGCTGAGCTCAATGGGATCCAGGTAGAATCAGTACAGCTCAAAGTCAGCATTGCCTGCAAACAGCCCATGCTGGATGCTGCCACTGGCAAGTCTGTCTGGGGCTCCCTTGCTGTCCTGAACAGCCCTAAGGGTTGCCACTGGGACAAGAGGATCCAGATTGTCTCCAGTGATGATGTCTACAAGGAAAACCTTGTGGACGGCTTCTAGGAAACGGAGCTGGACTCCGTGTACCTCATCCGTACCAACACTGGTCTCAGCGAAACACTGAGGTAGAAGCTCAAAAACAACAACAACAAAACCAAAACAAACACACAAAAAAGATACAGGAGCTCTTTCTTTCCCCCCAGTTTTTTTGAGAAATATCTGACATGCATCACTGCATATGTATGATGCATACAGCTTGAGGTGAAGGTTTAATTTACACATGTGGTGAAATGATTACCATAATAGGTTCAGCTAACATTCATCTTCTCATGTAGATACAATAAAAAGAAAAGAAAAAGGAAAGAAAAAATTATCTGTGTGATGAAAAAGAAAAAAAATTCTCTTTAGGATTTACTCTCTTAACAACTTTCCTGTACACCATAGAGCAGTGTTAGCTGCAGTCAGCATGCTGTATGTTGCATCCCTAGTACTTATTTACCTTCAAACTGGAAGTTTGTACCTTTGGCCACCTTTCTTCCAATCCCCCTTCTCCCCAACCCCTGACTCTGGTAACCACAAGTCTGATCTCTTTCTATGAGTTTGTTTTTATCTGTTTTTTGTTTTTATTTTTAGATTCCACCTACACATGTGATCATATAGTATTTGTCTTTCTCTGACTTACTCCATTTAGCATAGTGCCATCAAGGTCCACCCATGTTGTCACAAATGATGGGATTTCCACCTTTTTTGTGGCTGAATGATAGTCCACATTTTTATGGCAACTTCTTTACCCATTCATCCATGGAGAGGTACTTGTTTCTGTGTCTTGACTGTTGTAAATGCTGCAGTGAACATGGGGGTGCAGATATCTTTGGAGTTATTTTTTTGTTTCCTTTGGCTATATTCCCAAAAGTGAAATTGCTGGATCACATGGTGTTCTATTTTAATTTTTCGAGAGTTCCCCAAACTGTTTTTCATAGTTGTACCAATTTACATTCCCACTGTTAGAATGACCATCATCAAAAAGACAAGAGATAACACATGCTGTCCTGAAGTTCTTAACTTCCAAGGCCTGCCGACTGGGGCATGACTGACCAGCATGTGCCACTGTGACCAGCAAGTGGAACCAATGAAATTACCCATCCTGTGACCAGTGGCCGTCATCTCCCACTGTGCGGCCCCAGAGGGCCCTGAAGGAGGCCCCACTTACAATGACTGTGTTGTTTGCCAGGCTCTTCTTTCACTCCCACTAGGGGGGCTACCCATGGACAGAATGAGCCCTGCTACTGATTCCGCTGACACCATTTTACATCCAATTACCCCGATGTTCTAACAGAGGACCTTTTTAAAGTCTCCAGAAGCAAACAACCTTGAAAATGATTAGGAATGTGGTGTTCAAACTAGGGTTTCTGTCCCCACAAAAGATGATAGAACCTGGCTTTAGCACCATGTCAGACAGTGATGGGTGAGCTCTCATGCTGGGCCCAAAGCCTGGAAACAGCAAAGGCCTAACTGTATACATGATATGCTAATCTGTTTGCATAAAGTAAGTTGCTTGTTCTTCAGCCCTACATTTTGCATTACCAAATATAGCCATATGCTTAATTTAGAAGTGATATAGCAACCTGCCTCAAAGGGAAAGGATCTTTGACCAACTTCCTGCTCCCTCCCTCCAGCCCCAAACAGTGATGGTCACTCCCCGTAAAACCAGTGGAAGTTTTCCGATTTCTGAACTTACAAGCCAAACGCCTGCGCGGTTGCGTGCTTACCACACACTGACTCACAGCATCTTCACTTCAGGGGCTGTAGCTGGGAAGCGGGCCACATCAACAACCCAGCACACTCAGGACATTCAACACAAGCGGGTGCCAATTTATTCAACTACAAATTATAAGTCTAATAATCAAAGCTTACCCCACCCCACCTCTGATGTATACACTCCAGATCTATATGACTGAAAGCAATCTCTACAAAACCTCAGAACTCTTCAAACTGACTTTGCATGAACACTGTACATGGTCTTGTTCCCAGGCACTTTTTATGGTGGACAAATAGTGTTCAGTGCATCACCATCATGGGCTCACTTAAGAACAAAGGCACAGGAGAGCAAATAGCAGTAGTCAGAACCAGGCAGAGTGCTCATTCATCCACCAGAGTAAGTGACTGGGTTGTTTCTAGCAGGACGTGTGTCTGTGTGGTGTATACGTGAGTGTGAGAGTGGTTGTTGATAAGCCATATACTGATAAGGTAGGTCAGCCTATGCAGTTACAGATTATAAAGTAAGTCATAAGCAAAATGTGTCTTTGGCACCATGTTTTCCATTCATTTTCTCACTTATCCATTCCACAAATACTTATTCAACAAATATAGGTGAGTGGCTACATCACAATAAAGAAGTAATAATGGGCTAATTTTCAAACATGGTTCAAAGCACCTTAATAAAATAACTCGCTTTATTCTCATGAAAATCCCTGGAGGTGCAGCTGTTACTATTTCCATTATACAGGGGGGAAAACTGAGCACTGACTACGTCACTTGCCAGGCCATGGAGCTGGAACAGCCAGCAGCAGCCGAGCCGGAGCCCCACTCCCTGCATGACATCAGGCTGTCTCCGCATGTGGCTGGCTGGCCAGCCAGAGCTTGAGAGAAACAGCACAGAAATCGGGCCAGACCTTCTTCCCCACCTGCTATTGTGAACCCCAAGGAGAGATGGCATATCTTAACCCAGAGTCTCCCCTTTGACTTCCTTTCCTCAGGGTTAGACTGTAACCCAGACCACATAGTTTTGGAAAAATGTATGGAATATTATAATTTTGTAGGTACATACTAACAATATTTGTTTCTCTTAGATGAAATACCAAAAGTAAAGCTTTCTGTGTCCCATGACAGGTAGAAGAAAGCGGGGCTTTCGGTAGCCATGGCAGCATCTGGCTGTGTGTGAAGCCGTAATCTACCGAGAGGTAATGCATACCCACAGGAAGATCTGGGACATGCCACTCTAAGCCTTCTGGGGAAAACCAGGCATCTGAGAGAAGGCCAGGTGAGTAGCTGTGCCCTATGGTCCCACATGCAGACCTGCCCTCCTGAGAGTTGTGCACCTGTAGTTCTGCCTGAACAGAGAACAGTGGAATCCTCACCCTAAGACTTGTCTGAGTCTCCAGACCAGGACCACATAGGAAGAGGGGTAACCATCAGAGGCTGCTAGGAAAGATCCTTCTGTTCTGGTGAAAGCTTCCTAATGACCACTACACAGAAGCCAATCCTGACTTTAATCCTGCCACTAGACACTTCTGCAACTCCTCAGCAGCTCCAGATTGCTTGGGGGAAATGCAGGATACCTTCCCTTGCAACACAGATGCTAAGCACTCATCCAGTACCTCTCTCCTATCTTACTGAGCTGACCACCAACGTGCACACATGACTCTCTGTGCCTCAGATCAGACCATCTCCTACCTGACCTTTCCCTACCATGTAAGCTCCAATTCACCTCCACAATTCAGCTCAGGTGGCACCGCCTGGAAATCACTCTTGACTCTTCCTCCTGGCCTCCAGGCCCAGTCAGATCCATTTCATTCCTTCCTGTTGCTATGTGTTATCCTTCTGAGTAAGGGTATACTTGGCAAGAAGGTCCAATTCAAGGCTGAAATAAAATTTAATTACCTGTGATTACGAATTATCAATCCAGTAGTCCAGTGTTTTACAAAATGGGCTTTGCTGTTCCCTAGAAAATGTGAGTTCTAGAACACTATTAATGTATTTCACTCTTAATTATAATCTAAAAATGTATTTTATCAGTTATAAAAACTTCTCTGTCACAGTGAAAATTTGATTTGAGAGATATACTCATACGATAAAA
This sequence comes from Leptonychotes weddellii, assembly GCF_054177405.1. NCBI lineage: Eukaryota > Metazoa > Chordata > Mammalia > Carnivora > Phocidae > Leptonychotes > Leptonychotes weddellii. Next base: position 98,259,916 of record NC_138372.1, on the reverse strand, counting down.
ATTTAGTTTCTTAAGTAAATTACTATCAAATTAGTTTTTAAAATAATTAGGTTCCTGGCCCCTGGGGGGATCTGCAAACCATGGGTTATTCACATTTTTCCTTTAAAAGGAAAAATCTGGATATTATCCAAGTTTTGAAAAATATTGGAACACTAAGTATGACCTTAACTATGTAAAATGTATTCACAGGAAAAATCTGAAAAGGAACATAATAAATAGCTAACACTGGATATTTCCAAAAGGAGACAGGAGTAATTTGTTATTTTCATGCTATAAAATGTTCATGATTTACTTTTATCCTAGGGAAAAAAGTAAACTTTAAAAATATATCAACAATATGTGGACACCATTAGAAATGATATTCTGAATTTAGCAATCAAGTTACCAAGCAAAAATCTAAAAAGATTTTTTTATTAATTTTTTATTAATGTGAAAAAAGATATGGATATTTTTGGAGGTTTCTAAAGTTCTGTGATTTATATATTCCTGTAAGTGGATATAGATCTAAAATTTTTCATATTGGAGTATTTTTAATGAATATATATTAGATTATTTAAAAAAAAACAAAAACACAGCCTCCAGCACATTCATAGTATGTAGTACATCATAACTAGAGGATGACACTCCTGATGTCTGGGATACACTTCATAATAACTTTGGTGGGGGAGGGGAGAGAGGCAAGTAGGTAGAGACATACAGGATATAAAACAGGCAATGTACTGAGAATTGTTGATGCTACATGTTAGGTAAATCAGGTTCATTTTACTCTTCTCTTTATTTTTCATGTGTGTTTAAAAATTTCCATAATAAACATTTTAAAAAATAACACAAAACCAACCAAAATTACCCACTCAGTAAGATACTATTATCCACCCATCAGAATGGCTATAAAAAACATGGATAATACCAATTGTGTCTTAAAGCTCTCAAAAATCAAATCTGTTTAGGACACAAAAACCCTTTATAGTGAATCCTATATTTTTCAAACATAGACTGTGTAAGAACTTTATGGGTTTATTATCTCTTCCAAAGCCTAAATCTTTGTGTGCCTTGATAAATGTTCATGTTTGAATTATGTGTGCATTTACTTGGAGATAATATTCATGTGTGTGTGTGTGTGTGTGTGTGTGTGTGTGTGTGTGTAAAACTGGCTACACAAAATACATATCCTCCCACCCTTTCTCAACATGATTGATTTGGTTCAACCAAAAACTACAAGAGGCTAGGCAAAAACTTGCTGATAAGCATGCATCAGTGACATAGCACAGACCCTTGACCTTGTTATCACACTGTATATATCATAGATCCTATATTAACATGCCCTTTAGGACTTTCAAACATTGAAAGAGTTCAGTATGACTCAGTGCTGAGCAGTGAAAGTTTTCATATATTCGATTTCATTTACTTAAAAAGTAATAGAGTCACCAGCAGTTTACTATATTTCCTTTCCGTTTAAGAATGTTGCCTAAAAAAATAAAAGAGATGGGAGTCCAGTGTTGTGTTATTACAGTTCTAAAGTTCTCATTTAATTACAGTACCTCATGACCATTCTAGACCTGATGATTTATATTGCACTATAATGTTGAAATATTCTCTTAGCTCAATAATTATGACTAATTTTTTTTCTAATCTTTTAAGTCTAACATTGTATGGACAGGTTTTATTTTCACAAGAAAAAATATGCATAAAAACTAGAATATTATATTATAAAAAAGCATGTTGAAATAAGGCACAGAGGAGTGAAAAGACACAAATAGATATAAACAGAGATATAGATAGGGATAGGGAGATGGGGAGAAAGAGAGAAGGAGGAAGGGAAGGAGGAAGAGAACAGGAGAGAGGGAGGGAGGGAAGGAAAGGGAAGAAGAGTGGAGGAGGAGAGGGAGAGTAGGGAATGAAAACCTATGTGACCACTACCACATAAAGAACGGGGCTAGGAGCCCAGAAATTCCAGCTGTGATTTGCCCAATCATTATGACCCCCCTTCTTACCGAAAGTGACCACAATGCAGATTTCTAACACTAGTTTGTCTGTTTTTTTTAACCTTATATAAATAGAATTATAGTGTATATATTCTCCTTTTTTTTGTCTTCTTATTTCAACTTTAAGTTTGTGACTCACCGTGTTGCTATTGTTCACTCTATTTCAGTGTTCTTTAGAGCTCATTACACACGTGTACCACAAAACACATATCTTCGATGTAATGGACATCTGAGTGATTTCCAAATATGAGCTAGTATAAATAATGTTGCTGTGAATATTCTTGAACAAATCTCTGTGTGCCATGTGTATACATTTCTGTGGGGTATATACACCAAGGAGAGAAATTTCTGAGTTTTTGTAGGTAATGTTTTTTCCCAAGTGGTCCCTATTGAAAGACAAAATGTGGAACAACTCATTCCTTGCCTACTCACAAGTGCCAGGAAACTAATTTAAGAACAAAGTACCTAAGAAACAAATTTGAGAGTAATTTACTTAAGAAACAAAATTTTATTCTATGAATATATTTTTCCCATTGAAATTTATCACTATAAAAGAAAAGTTTTTATAACTGAATTTTCTAGTTTCTCAGTATGGGTGCAGTTGAATTATCTGCTAAACCCTGAATTACCCAGGAGGTTTCTAATATGGGAAGTGATGTCTTACGGCAAGCTTTCTTTTCTGAACATTCAGAAAAATACGTAAAACCGCATTAGTATGAGATGTGACCTGATAATGAGACTATATTTAAGTTTATACATCCAAATGACTGATGTCCTTTAAATTGGCCATTTTGGGAAAACTAGGCATTTATAAAAAGAGGAGAGCCTCAATTAAATATTGATGCATGCAGTGTCCCCAAGTGCACACTGGGCAGGGCTGGCCTGACCCACCTTCCTGCAGCCCCATCTCCCTCCAGGCTGCTACCACAGCAATCCTCTGGAAAGCAAAGCCAATCCCATTCCTCCACTGGATAAAACTTTCAGTGGCTTCAGCCTGGCCCACAAAGCCTCAATAACTTGTCTTCAGCATGCATAGCCAAGGTGGTTTTATTCGAGCTCACTGCATAAAATGCCATGTGCCTGGCACTCTTCGAAGTGAGTAACAAGTATTAACTCACTTAATCTTCATGTCAACCTATGAAATGGGCACCATGATTTATACTTCCATCTTTACAGATGAAGAAATTGAAGTACGAAGAGGAAAATGCCATACCTCAAGTCACACCACGAGGATGGCACACCCAGCCCGTGTGATTCTAGAACCAGGCTTGCAGCCCCTGTCCCCACCCTGTCCCCACTGCTCTTCACTCATACTCTGCAGTAATGCTGCACCCCAATCTTCTTATCCTTCATCCCTGGCTTCATCTTGTGCACATGCTGATGCTTCTCCTGACAGGCCTTTCCACTTGCATCCACCTCAGGGTCTGCTTTTGTTCATCTTTGATCCTCTTTGGGCCCCCACTGGACTTTATACTTGTCTCTTTGTTAACTTGCCTATTTTAACAAAATTACTATTTTTCATGTCTGTGTCCTCTACTAGAGTGGGAATTTGTTGAGAAATAAAGTGATACTGCATTAAAAATCTCAAGAGTCTGCCTGGGTGTTTAGATCACATTAGCAATTCAATAAAAAGTTGTTGATTGATTTGACGGAAAGGAGAGAAGACAAGAAAAAAGAAGGGAAGGAGGAGCTAATTTGGATGTTGGATAGTGGAAAGTTGAGTCAGAAATGTCTGGGTTTGAATTCCAGTTGTAAATATTCACTAGCTATCAAACAAATAACTAAATCTCCCTGAAGTTTCATTTCCAATTGTGTATAATAAGCATGAAAATGACTACTTTTGCAGAATTATTGTAAGAATCAGAGATTATGTAAAGTGACTTGCACACAATAAAAACTATTATCATTACTACTACTATTTGTAATGCCATTTATGTTGCATAGTGACATTTTCTTTATCTCTCTGGTGATCTATATCCTGGATGATGTAAAATCAATTGTGCTCACCTTCAGGAAGAGCAGGGCAATCTTTTCTGTGCCAATAATAAACATCACCCAGATGCCTAATGCTTTTGTACCTTCACAAAAGATTTCAACTGCTCAAGTACACAATGCCAGGAGCTGGAAACTGAGAACTTGTGGAAGTCACTCTATTACTCAAGACACTAGAAGACTACACCATTCACTGTGTAATGTTGCAGTTCTCAACTCGAATGCTTATAATTAAAAGGGCAGACACAAACAGATCATGCACTCAGAGAACCTGGCACATGATACTGCATGTGATGAGGGAACGGTCACTTGTCTCTCCTCCTTGAGGCCCCAGGCAAGCCCAGAGCCCTGGAAGGATCTGCACACACTGCAGAGCTGAGCTTGTATTATCTTAGAACACTGGTGTGTTGTTCCTACCTTCCTATAAAATGAAGACAAAGCTTATTTTTCTAGGAAACCTCTAGCCCATAAAACACGTGACTCCTCATGATTCATTTTGTCATGTTATAAGAATCCACGAGCTCCTTAGCATCACTCCTTAAGCAACTGAAATTTCTACTTGGCAGCAAACAAGTGGGAGTAAAATACTCTTAAGTAAGGAATGCACTTGAAGTGCTTCTATACTAGTAATTATACACTTGGTGTAAATACAGGTCCAACTCTTCCCAAAAACTTGATTTATTGTTCGTACTTCCACCTGTGAGAGACAAGTGCTTACAGGAAAAGCCTTGATATATTTTATTCATCCACATAGGTGTATATGACATCTCTGGTGTAAAAGGGTGTGTGAAGAACAGATGCAATGCTGAGTCCTCATTGTGTCAGCTCGTTTCCCAATTCTGAAATGAAATGATTAATGCAAAAGTGCATCACAAATGCTATGGGGTTAATCATTAAAATGACTGCAGGAATTCTGAGAGTGATTTTCAAGCATTGGTCATGGATGCTATATAGAAATTTTTTTAGAATGCATAGGCCAATTATTTTATAGCATAAATGTTTCTGGGATAAATTAAAAAAAACACTTTTTCTAGGTACTTTCAAATTGACAACTTTGTACCAGTAACAACTACTGGGCATACAAATTATAAATAATGAGTGCATGCCCAATGAGTTATGCATAAAATGGAAGAGTAGCTACTATATTTTACTAACATATAATGTATTATTTGTTTCAGGGGTGCAGGTCTGTGATTCATCAGTCTTACGCAATTCACAGCGCTCACTATAGTACATAACCTCCCCAATGTCCATCACCCAGCCATCCCATCCCTCCCACCCCCCTCCACTCCAGCAACCCTCTGTTTCTTTTTTTTTTTTTTTAAAGATTTTATTTATTTATTTGAGACAGAGAGAATGAGAGAGAGAGAGCACATGAGAGGGGGGAGGGTCAGAGGGAGAAGCAGGCTCCCTGCCGAGCAGGGAGCCCAATGCGGGACTCAATCCAGGGACTCCAGGATCATGACCTGAGCCGAAGGCAGTCACTTAACCAACTGAGCCACCCAGGCGCCCAACCCTCTGTTTCTTGAGATTAAGAGTCTCTTATCATTTGTCTCCTTCTCTGGTTTCATCTTGTTTCATTTTTCCCTCCCTTCCCCTATGATCCTCTGTCTTGTTTCTCAAATTCCTCACATTAGTGAGATCATATGATACTTGTCTTTCTCTGATTGACTTATTTCGCTTAGCATAATACCCTCTAGTTTCATACATGTCGTTGCAAATGGCAAGATTTCATTTTTTTGATGGCTGCATAATATTCCCCTGTGTGTATATATATATATATATATATATATATATATATATATATACACACACACCACATCTCCTTTATCCATTCATCTGTTGACG
>NC_138372.1:98196620-98253594 GCF_054177405.1 Leptonychotes weddellii | reverse complement strand
TGGATAAAGAAGATGTGGTATATATATACAATGGAATATTATGCAGCCATCAAAAGGAATGAAATCTTGCCATTTGCAACAACGTGGATGGAACTGGAGGATATTATGCTGAGCAAAATAAGTCAAGCAGAGAAAGACATGTATCATATGATCTCACTGATATGAGGAATTCTTAATCTCAGGAAACAAACTGAGGGTTGCTGGAGTGGTGGGGGTGGGACAAATGGGGTGCCTGGGTGATGGACATTGGGGAAGGTATATGCAATGGTGAGTGCTGTCAATTGTGTAAGACTGTTGAATCACAGACCTATACCTCTGAAACAAATAATACATTATATATTTAAAAAAAAATGAAGAAGAAGAAGATAGCAGGAAGGGGAAAATGAAGGGGGGGAATTGGAGGGGGAGATGAACCATGAGAGTCTATGGACTCTGAGAAACAAACTGAGGGTTCTAGAGGACAGGGGGGTGGGGGGATGGGTTAGCCTGGTGATGGTTATTAAAGAGGGCACATACTGAATGGAACACTGGGTGTTATATGCAAACAATGAATCATGGAACGCTACATTAAAAACTAATGATGTAATGTATGGTGATTAACATAACATAATAAAAAAATTAAAAATAAATAAAATAAAAAGCTCAACATAAAGAAAAATAAAGGTAATAGGTCAAATGAGAGTTTGATTTTGATTTTTTTTTTGAGATGGGAGATATTACAATATGTTTCTGATGGGCTTAATATAGTATTAAGGGAAGATTTGGTGATACAGGAGAAAGATAATCTTTGGAATCATTTTATTGAGTATGTGAGAAAGACAAGTTCTAGTGCACAAGTGGAAGGGCTATTGTTTTATATGAACATTTATCCATAACAACAAGAGGGCAGGAAAAGAACATGGACACATGTATAGGCAGGTGGATGTTTTCTTTTCTCAGTAAAAAGTCATCAGCTGAGAATGAGGTATTAACAATTTGAAGAAAGAGGAAAACGTGTAACACATTCATTCATCTGGAGAAATGTAATATGATTTCTAGTTAGTAGAGACTCACCTAAAATTGTTGAGTGTTTTCCTCCTTCCTTACTGAGTTACCCTAATGAAGACATGGAGTATGTAGAATTAGATACAACCAGGCTTGTGGGTTAGCCAGAGCAATATGAACATGAGAAAGAGCAAGGAGAGTAACAGAAGATGAAAATAAGAGTAATTATAATGGTGGATTACAGAATTTAAACTGGTTATGAAAGGAGAGGACATTCAGACAGACAGTCAGAATGAAAGACAATAGAGTCAGTGGATTTTAGACCCTAGTTGGGTCAAAGAATGACCAGAATGGAAATCCTTTGGCAGCATGTGCTAGAAAGATTAAACAGATAGAAGAAGAGTAGAGTTCTTGAACTTTAGATAATGGGAGGTGTTGAGCAGATCTAGATATGTGCGTCAGAGGCAGATGAAGAGTGGAAACAGGATCACTGGAGGATCTGAGAAGCCAGAATGGTTGAGTCATCATCCATTCTGAAACCCACAGTAATGATGACTGCTGTGGTGTCAGAAGGACTGATAATAGGCTAGGGGTTAAAATCTTCAAGAACCAGCCTAGGCTCATGACTAGAAAGACTCTAGCTTGCTGAAATGAGGATTAGATAAGAAATAGAATAATTTGATGGCAATGTTCAAAGCTTAGAACTATGAAAGTGATAAGAGGGACAGTAATCTGAAAGTGGCAATGAGGAGCAAAGGGAAATATTTAACATTTGATATAAATTTGCAAATGCATGTATATGTAAACAAATAAGTCATGGAAAACACATTTGTCTTTAGTGTCCTCCACCTTCCCTTTTCTTGGGTCTGATAACCCCCTTGAGGTAACAATGACCAAAGCCATCAGAATGCCCACTTTACACTTCTGAAAGTCTTAATAGCTTAATCTATTGAATAGGGTCATAATGCTTACCCTTACAGAATGCACTGGTGAATTGATTGATTGATTGATTGATTGATTGATTCAACAACTATCACTGAGTTTCTCATGGATGTTAGGCACTGTTTGAGGCACAGAGACAGGGCAGCAAAAGTTAAGTGATATTGCTACATTCATGGAACTTACATCCTAGTTGTGGAAACCACACTCTACAAATGTAAAGACAAAAGTAAATAAATAATATAAATTTAGATTGTGATGATTAGTTCTAGGAAGAAATTAAATAAGGAACTGTGATGGAGAACAGAATGTGAAGCTGACTTACACGGGATTCAGGGAAAGACTTCAAGCAGGTGACACTTTTTGTAGTAAATGAACTGCAATCGCTAAAACACAATAGATGCTAAACAGATTAAAGCCATATTGATAATATTACAATGTATATAATGTATAATGTATATAATGTTATAATATATATAATATTGGTTACCTGCTTATACTATGTTTTAAAGTATAATAGACTTTTAAATGACACTAAAGTGAATAACCTTACTTAGCATCCTTTTACATATATAAAAATTAATGTGAAAAATCAAACTTTAAGCAGAGGTGATGTTGTACCTAAAGTTCCATGATGAAACCTTGATTTTTGTTTAAATTACTATGTCCAGTTTATTCATGCCTAACACCGCTCTCTCTTTCAGAGCAGCAGACTGTATTGGAACTTTATGTTCTGAGACTGTGCTAAATCTTACTTAAGGCAATTAAGAACATCACTGAAGACTTTAATAGAAAAAGTTGCTGAAAATGGAAGCAGGGTAAGAACACTCTCAACAAACCTGGCGTGCATCATTCTGTTACCACGTAAGTGTCCTCTTCTTCTTTAGTTTTCTTTTTGAGGATAAAAATATGTGGGCTGCCACTGGCTGGTTCTCACACCAAGAGGAATTCCTGTGAGATTAACAACACTCGACCTAAAGAAGACTATTCACTAGTAACTACCAGAAAGAGGTAATAGCTAGATTAAGGATACTAGTTCTATGAGCTCAGTTATTTTATATTTTTCCATGTGTGTCCAAGCACTGCAATGTATAATTACAAGATAGATTATATATAAATGTCTCTCTTGTTCTTGCTAACTCCTAAATGTCTTGGAGCTACTGTGTTTAGTGAGACAGACTTAATGCTATGGGACAGAATGTGAATTTTCCCTTTTCCTTTACCCAACAAAGCACGGTCATCTCCAATCATTAGGTAATGCCCAAGCCTCAGGTCCCCATTTCCTATTTATCTTCATCCTAACTAACATTTGCCAGCTTCAACTTGTCTGTAAAACTATTACAATCTTGGTTTGCATGAGCTTTTCATCCTGTGGTTGGGGCTTTGTTTACCTTGGCTTAGGAAGTCTCACCTTCAGCTGGCGCTTTGCAAAGAGGAAGCATGTACTTTACCCACATAAAGACAGGTGGACAAATGGCTTCCCCATTCCACTCCCCTATTCAACTATAGAACTGACATGATTGCAAAACCTTCCAGAATTTAGTACATTGTATGGTTTACCTGATTGAATGACATCACAATAGCATATCAGAATAGTCAGTTATCAAAAGTAAAATGGAACTCACAAAATAGGTCCAAGGGTGACTTCCAGTTATTTCAAGATAGAGTAGATCTGTTTCTACCAGGCCCTTCCCTTTACAACTTAAAAAACTTAGCCATAAAAAAAAAAAACAAGCATATGTAGATTCTGAAAGATGAAAAGAAGAAGGAAGACATTCTAGGAAGCTCAGCATTTGAGGAAAAACACAACAAAGAGTCCTTTTAGTTTTCTGATTGCCTCCCATATATTTTAGGGTGCTGTAGAAGCTTCCAATCAAAAACCACCGGTGGCACAAAAAGACTTCCAAGAAAAGCTTTTTTTTTTTCCTGGCCAAACAACCAGGAAGAGGGTGGCCTAACAATAGAAAACTTTTTTGCTAATATGTCCTCTACTGCAGGCATACACCAGTAGAGAACCATACCGTCTTTCTCTCCCTCTATCTCTACGTTATCAGTAGGCAAAAAGGGGGTTTGAAATTCCACATCCCCTCCTGCTCTGTGGTGCTCAAATTCCCCTGCTGGGGTAGAGTCAGCAGGACTAAGCAGGAGGGAAACTTCCATTCCCCACCAGAGAAGTAGTCTCAGGAACAAGGCAGAAAATAGCAAAGGTCGGTCATCGGTATTGTCAGAGTCTGAGAAGGAGAGGAATAAGGAAGTGGGGCTAGAATAGTTTCAAAGAAATAATGGATGCAGACTTCCCAAATGTGAGAGGTGAAAGACATAAACTGCATTTTCAAAAAGCTGAGCCAACCTCCAATAGGAAGAACCCATGGAAATCCATGCTAATACACCTCATAATCAAATGTCTAAAAACTAAAGGCAAAGAAAAAATTATGAGCAGCCAAAGAAATGACTTATCTCTGTAGAAGAACACCAACTTGAATGACAGCAGATTTCTTACTACAAACCATGGAGGTTAGAAGGAATTGACACAATATTTCTTTAAGTATCAGGAAAAAGGAAAAGAAATGTGAATTATTAATTCAATATCCAGTGAAAATATCCTTCAACAATGGAGGGGAAAGAAACATTCTCTAACAAAGGAAGACAAAGAGAGCCTGCTGCTAGCAAACTGGCCCTTGAAGAATAGAGAAAGGAAGTTCTCTAAACAGTAAAGAAATATCAGACTGCTCATAGCTTTAGAAAGGAAAGAAAATCAGTGGAACGAGTAAAAATAGGGGTAAATATAATAGAATTTCTTAAATCGTATTTGATGGCTAAACCAAAATATGTAACACTGTCTGACGTGGTCCTAAGTGTGTATATGGAAAAAATACTTAAGTTAGTTGTTTTTTTTTTTTTTAAGTGCAAAGGGTAGGAGCCCGTGGATGGCTCAGTTGGTTAAGCATCTGCCTTGGGTTCAGGTCATGATCCCAGGGCTCTCTGTTCAGCAGGGAGCCTACTTTTCCCTCTGCCTGCTTCACCCTCTGCCTGCTTCGCCCTCTGCTTGTGCTCTCTCTCTCTCTGACAAATAAATAAATAAATAAAATCTTAAATAAATAAATAAAATCTTGAAAAAAAGTGTAAAGGGTAATGGATGGGACCTAAATGGAAGTATGGTTGCTACACTTCATTTAGAGTAAAAGATCGATACCAGTTAAGAAAATAGAAACCAAGGAATGAGAAAGGGAAACAAACAAACAAAGAAATAGCCCACTTGAGCCCTAACATTCCAGGAGTAACCTTCAAGTGTCCTAAATATACCTCATCAAAAGACAGAAATTAGCAAGAAAGGACACAAAGAATTATATAATATGCTGTCGTCAAGATATTTGTCTCCTGCCCCCAGAATTTATTAGGGCAAGAGCTGTTGAGTGTTTCCCTTGAGTGGGCAAAGGGTCTGCAAGTGAGGGAGCTGATCTGGGCCTTCCTCATTTCTGTGTAATAGCTGTCTCTGGGGGCAGGAAAGACCTGGAGATGAACCACCAGATTCCTGTGGTGCTGCAGAAAGATTAAGCCATTCACCAAGACAGAGATGTGTCGGTTCACATCAAGGGAACAGAAGAGGAAAGACCCTATGGAAAGATGCTCCAGAGAACCCACCAAAGCTGTTCATTAAAGAAAAGTTCCGCTTAAAACACTGGCAGGACCTAGAGGTTCAAAAGCTTATAATACTGTTATTCAGGTGGTACATATGAACACCGCATGGTGAAATTGTCTTCATTTTCTTGGGAAGTCTGGAATTATCCCAAGAATCTGAATGCAAATGTCAAGGGGCATGAGGTATGAAGCTCTCGTTTCCACAAGATTTTAGCTTGAGAGAAGCAACCAAAGACCCAGAGTAGCGCTATACTGCAGGTCTCAGATAGGGGTTGCTCCTTCAGCACGTGGATCCAAGGATGAAGATATGGGGAGCAGAGCCACAGGTGATTTGCAGCCAATGTGAACATGAGGAGAAATAAACCCTTGTTGCTGCTTGGACACATGACTTGACGTGGCCAATGGAACATGAATAGAAGTGGTGTGTGCTTTTCTTAGCAGAAATTTCGAGAGACATTGCTACTTCCAGTTCTGTGCCTTTATTTCAGATAACTACATGTCCCTATTAGCAGTCTGGAACCCAAATTGAAGAAGACACATGGGGCAATGCCGTAGCCAGCCCATAGCCAAAATGTCCTATGAATGATAAATAAACCTTTATTGTTATAAACCAAAAAAGAAAGAAAGAAAGAAAGAAAGAAAGAAAGAAAGAAAGAAAGAAAGAAAGAAAGAAAGAAAGAAAGAAAGAAAGAAAGAAAGAAAGAAAGACAAAGAAAGAAAGAAAGAAAGAAAGAAAGAAAGAAAGAAAGAAAGAAAGAAAGAAAGAAAGAAAGAAAGAAAAAAGAGAGAGAGAGAGTGAAAGAATTTCACTTCAAGTACAATGACATATGCAGTTGAAAGTTAAAGGGTGGTTAAAGATATGCCATGCAACCCCTAAAAACAAAAGAAAAAAAGTAGGAATGGCCATATTAACATCTAATACAGTATACATCAGGGAAAAAGAAAATTATTAGAGGCAAAGAAGGATATGACATACAGCTTGTTATGGGTTAAATTATGACCCCCCTCAAAAAGATATGATCAAGTCCTCATGTTTGGTACCTGTGAATGTGACCTTATTTGGAAATAGGATCTTTGCAGGTATAATCGACTTAAGAGATGGTGTTTCTGGGGTGCTTGGGTGGCTCAGTAGGTTAAGCAAGTGTCTTTGGCTCAGGTCGTGATCTCAGGGTCCTGGGATGGAGCCCCGTGTCAGGCTCCCTGCTCAGGGGGAGTCTGCTTCTCAGGCTGCCCCTCCCTCACTGCCATGCTCACTCTCACTCTCACTCTCGTTCTCTCAAATACATAAAATCTAAAAAAAAGAGAGAGAGAGAGATGGTGTTTCTGAATTAGGAAGGATCTAATCCAATGTGACTGGTGTCCCTATAAGAACAGGGAAATTTAGACACAGACAGATACACATGGAGAATACCAAGTGACAGCACAGGCAGAGATTGAAGAGATGAATGTACAACTCAAGGAACTCCAGCCACTGGCAACCACTTGAGAGACAGAAGAAAAGCAGAGAAATATTCTTTCTGACAGCCTTCAGAGGGAGCATGGCCCTGCCAACACTTTGGTTTCAGACTTCTAACCCTCAGGACTTTGAAAAAATAAATTTCTGCTCTTTTAAGCCACCTAGTTTGTGAGGGTTTGTTGTGCAGCCCTAGGAAATTAATATACTGGTAAAAGAATCAATACATGGATCCAAAATATATATGCACCAAACAACGGAGCCTCAAATTCATGAAGCAAAAACTGACAGAGTCCTCCATCTCTATAGTTTTGTCATTTGAAGCGTTGATTCATACAGTATGTAACTTTCTCTTGCACCCACCATTCATCAACTGGGTCTATCTTGTCATTCGGATCTGAGCTAGTCACTTCTTAACATTGCAGCAGTGAATGTGGGCTGCTCCCAACATCCATATTCTTCTTCAGTTACACAACTGATTTTATTTGAGAATAGCATAATTCCCCTTTGAAAATCCACAGATTCAAGGTTCTCTTGTTTGATAGAAGGACACCAAATAATAATTCCATATGTTTATCTGGAAATATAGGATATTCCAAATAAATAATTATAAAATTTTCTGTGGATTAAAATATTCTTTGATTAACCTAGCTGCTAGACAGGCTATTCTAAAGCCCACATTCAAGCACGTTGTCTGAAACTAGTAGCCCCCCCAAAAGAAAATGTGTGTATTTAAAATTTAAATCTTTAATTTTTTGAGGTTCTTACCTAAATTATAAGTTCCAAGGAGTATTGCTGTATCTACAGAGAATAGAATATTAGCTGACACATGAATGCTCAAATTAATATTTGATGAATATCTCAATGAAAACAAGAATGGATTGCCTTAATAATTTTTAAGTGTACTACTATTCTTCAGTGACATACCTGATATGATTCAGGTTTATTTTCTCTTACTTACTAAATGGAATAGGTTCAGAAAGCTCTTAAATTAGACTGCTTTTGATCAGAATCTGCTGTTAAATATAATCAGTAATATTAATATTATTAATAAAGTTTATAAAGTTCTCACTATTGAGAACTTACCATATGTCAGTTCTGTTTTCAGCATTTATGTGCATTATCTCATTTAATCCTTACAACAGTCCAAGGAAGTAGTAATATTATGTCCGGTTTATATGAGAATATAAAGATTTTAAGTGTTTGACTAAATTGTCCCAAGTCACACAGCAAGTACATGGCAGAGCTTATTATTTATGGTAGTTGAATGTTCAATTTTATAGGAAACAGCCACTCTTTTGCATATCATTTTATATTCCCACCAGCAATGTATGTGTGATCCAGTTTCTCCCCATCATCACCAGCACTTGATGTTGTCACCAATTTTTGTTCTAAATGCAAAGAGGGGTATGAGATACTGCTTATTGTGGGTTGAGTTATGAAACCCCCCAAAAAAGATATAATCTAGTCCTAATGCCTGGTACCTGTGAACGTGTTTTGTTACCATAATAGTGAGTGATGTTGAACATCCTGTTGTGTGCTTATCCACCTGTGTATCCTCTTCATTGAAATGGTCTGTTCATGTCTTTTACCAATTGTCTAATTGGATTGTCTGTTGTTTTACTGTTGAGTTTTGAGAGTTCTTTATATATTTTGGATACTAATCCTTTTCTGGATATATACTGGGTACTCATGTGGTTTTTTTTGGATACTAATCCTTTGTTGCAAATATTTTCTCCAAGTTGGTAGCCTATTTTTTTTTCATGCTTTTCACAGAGTCTTTACAGAGGAAAAATTCTTAATTTTGATGAAGTTTAATTTATCAATTCCATCTTGATTTCTTTATAGTAAGTTTTAGGATGTTGCTTTATATGTTTTTCTTAGTGGTTGCTGCAAGTATTACAGTATGTGTACGTAAGTTATCACAGTGTACTGGTATCAATATTTTACCAACTCTGGTAAAATACAGAAACCATACGTCCATCTAGATCTCTCGACTCACCACTTTTTCAATACAATTCCCTTAGGTATTTCTTCAACATATAATGAACATCATTCAAATGGTTTTATAAATTTTGCCTCACTTATCAAATATGATGTAGGTAAATCATAAGAAGAGTCTACTATATTGTATAGTTCTTCTTTCTAAAGTTCTGAGAACTGCTTAATATTACTGTCTTTCTGCTTAGAGAACTTCTGATAGTCATTGTCTAAGGGCTGGTTTGCTAGCAACAAATGCTCTTACTTTTCTTCTTTCCCTCTTTCTCTCTTGAAAGATGTTTTTGCCAGGTATAGAATTTATAGTTTACAATTCTTTTCCTTCAGTACTTATAAAGGTTGTACCATTTCTTTCTGGCCTCCATGTTTTAAGATAAGAAAATTGCTGTCAATCAAAGTGGTGTTTCCTTTGGCTGCTTTTAAGATTTTTTTCTTTGCCTTTAGTTTTCAGACATTTGATTTTGAGGTGTATTGGCATGGATTTCCATGGGTTCATCCTATTGAAGGTTGGCTCAGCTTTTTGAAAATGTAGTTTATGTCTTTCACCTCTCACATTTGGGAAGTCTGCATCCATTATTTCTTTGAAACTCTTTCAACCCCACTCCCTTACTCCTCTCCTTCTGGGACTCTGATAACACAGATGTAGGACCTTTGTTATTTTCTGCCTCATTCCTAAGATCTCTCCCCCTTTTTCCCCTATTTGTTCCTTTGTTCAGATTGGGCAAATACCACTGATCTGTCATTAAATGCAGTGATTCTATCTTCTGTCATCCACACTGATATTGAGCCCAGCCCGTGTGTTTTTATTTTTGCCGTTGTATTTTTCAGCTTTATAATTTCCACTTGGTTCTTTCTAAAACTGCTCTTTCTTTGCTTCTGTAATTTCTATTTCTATCTCTCATTTATTTCAAAAGAATTTTGAATTGCATGTTAAAGCATTTTTATGATGGCTACTTGAGAGCTTTTGTCAGCTAATCTCAAGATTTAATTCAGTTCCATGTTCTTTCTGTTGACCATCTTTTCTCATTCTGTTTGTGATTTTTCTTGGTTCTTTATCTGACAGGTGATTTTTGATTGTATCCTGATTTTTTGTCTAGTTATTAGGAGTCTCTGGGTCCTATTCAAATCCTCCATCTTGACAGGCAGTCACCCTTTTGAGGCTAACTAGCAGGTCTTAGGTAATTTTGTGGGCTGTGGCTCCAGCAACAATTTAAGTTCAGAGTCCTTGTGGTGTTATTTTGGTCTGGTTGGTTTGTCTGGGTTCACTGGTCCTCCATTACTGATCCCTTTTGGTGCTTACTGAGGGTGCAGAATGAGCCCCTAGACCAAGAAGCATGGGATCTCTGGAAGAGGATGGAGTCTCAGGCCTCTGGGACAAAAAACACTTCCCAGGCTAGGGCTTATTATGGCAAGATCTCTCTACTGCTGCTCCCTGGCTGTCCCTTGTCCCTAAGGAGGGAAGAAAAGTCTCAGGTTTAGCCTGGCAGAGAACATCACCTCCAGTGAGTGACTGCTTGTTGCGGTTGAATCAACTGTTTGCTGGCTGCCCAATTACCTGGTGTGTGCAGGTGGTAGAAGGAATTCCTGCCCTTGGGCTTGAAGAGTGCTTCTGGGTCTAGGCATCAGTTGTAGTGGATCCACCTGGCCCTACAGTGCCTCTAACAGAGGAAAGGGGGGTCCCAAGGGGGGGGTGTTTCCATCTATGGGGACAAAGAGCATTTGTTGGCATCTTGTCTGTTGGTGCCTTCCACTAGGGCGAGGAGGAGGTCTCAGGCCCATTGGGAAGGAGAGCCTGTCCTCTGGCCTCTCAGTGTCAGTGGGGTTCTGCAAAGACACACTTGCATGTGCCATGGGCTAATGTATCATCCAGGAAGGAAGGAGCACACCTGGGCCTCCTTCTGTTGGGTGGGGCCCTAAGCCCCCTGCATTGGGCTACTCTTAGAGCCTTGAGTCCCAGACCAATCTGCTTCTCTCTTTCTACTCTAGAGTCTTTGTATGACTGCATTTGTGTTGTTTCTAGAGTTTATAGTTCAACTTGTGGACATGAGCAGAGATGAGTCAATGCTCTCTTGTCTGAACCAGAAGAGCTGGAACTCAGTTTTAAACATTTAGAAATTAAAATTGAATATGGCCATGCTATGAGAGATGTCAAAATTGCTGCTAAGATAAGGCATTATGGTACCGGCTATCTGTGAAAACAAAAATGAAAATTGGAAATTATCTGCATAGAGGTGGTACTGAAGTCATGCTTACCTCAAAGATCTTATTTACTAAGTAAAAGATGGGACACAGAGTGCCAGAAATATGACACAACAGAGAGCAGCTGGTAGCAGAATTAATAGTATATATTACCATTATTTTAAGCACATTTATTATACACAATGATTATGTAATAGTTCATATAATAAAAAATCTTACAAAGTTCATAAGGGAAGTGGGCATATTTTCCTTATATGCCCACCTATATTGCCTTTATCAAATGCATATCAAGAAAGAGAGAGGTTGCTTCCCCATCTCCATGAGGATGTCTGATTAGAACAAGAAAACAGAAGAAAATATCGGTCTACCTGATGAAGCAGATTTAAACTGAAGTCAATCCTGTATATCTCTTTCTGATTTTAGTAATTCCTTCTCTATCTCACTTGAGTGGGAAAGGTTTTCATCCAGAAAGCAACAGTTACAAAGGAAGCAATAAAAAGTAAGTACATTTCTAAATGCGTGTAGCACTCATCTCCTGTCCAGCAGCTAACACTCATTGTATGCCCTGAACAAACTAAGAGATATGGCATGATGTCAGCTGACATTTGCAGACACTGCCTTCTCATGTGCCCCCATGAGAAACTACAAACATTTATGGGGTACGACCATGGTCTGGTTCTTAACACAGATTTCCTGCTTGATCGTTATAGTCTGAACCTTGGGATTTCCTTCTCTATAAGCCTGTGGTTCATGATACTACCCAGTCCATATCTGTTGTGGGAAGTTTGGCAAAAGTATCAGGCTCACAATAGCTGCAAGCACATCTTCTGGATTTCCCTCTCAGTGCCCCAGAATCTCAAGAGCTGTGTGGAAATTTTCAGACATGGCATCTTTTCCACTATTACCTAGAAGAACCCAAAGCATTCACTGTACAGAAAGCTATATGCAATGAAGTCCAGTGTGTCATTTCTACTGTCTACCAATCACTGTCCTCTGGGTATCTCATATAGGTATCTAATAAATTAGAGTGTGACAATAAATAATTGTTATTATAGAACACTTCTAGCAGCCACGTTAAAATACGCTTGATCATTTATGTTTGACAAGGATTTTGTTTTAATTTTCTAGCAAGTAAATTCATTTTCCTCTTTTCTCTCTAACTATTTCCAAATCTGGAGTGGGGGCAGGGGGCAGGGAGAGAAAGGTATGTGGATACCAGCACCAACCACACCGTAGTACCCCCGCTTCCAAGGATATTCTTCGTGGGGAATGGAGGCAGGTGGGGAGGAGGAGGGAATAGAGAGAAAGGGGTTTGGGAGATGCTCTCCCTTCTCTCCAGAGCCTGTACCTGCAGTTATGTGGCAGTCAATGCCACAGCTGACCTGTCTAAACACTCTGCCTCAAGTGCTCACTTCACACAAGGAAATCATTAAAGCAAGACCCACGAGAGCATTTGTTTTGAAAACAGAATGACAGAGCTCACCACTCTGGCCAAAAGCCCCTTAGACACTGAGCTCTTTATTTACCTGTTGCTCTGACTAACTGAGAGGCGGGGCGCTGCCCACTTTACGATAACATGACTAACGGGGCGTCCTGCCTGGACTTGAAGCCTCATACCTGTTTTCCTCTCTCCACATATTTGTGTGCCCCCCGCCCCGCCCGCATGCCAGGTCTCCGTGAGACGGTCTGCGGAGGCAGGATGCCCACTGGGCGAGCAGAGGAAACAAAGCCTGCTCAGAGAGGACCGCCGCCCCGGGGCCGCCTAATTACAAGTCCCTGCACTGCCTGACGTTCCTCAGCTGACAAGCCCGGACTGTGCGGAGACCTTCAAGTGAACCGCGCGCAAAGGCTCGTGTCACATGGCTCACACCCGGAGAGATGGGCCCAGCCCTCCATGCCCCGGCCCTGAGGCTGGCAAGTCAGGGGCCAGAGGAGGGTGGGCACGAGGAGGACAGAGCCCGTTGTTCCTCCAGATGATCATGCTTTTGCTCGGGATTTATTTAGCTCTGGTAGAATCCTTGGAAAGGGTTCAGAGCATGCGTTTCAATTCTCCCTCATTAACAGGCAAGTGCAGATCAGAACCCTCCTAAGGAGTTCTTTGCATACTGAAATTTACTCCAGCAATTTGCTCTTGACTTTTTGCTTCTGTATCAACTGTGTAGACGTTTATACACATTAGATAGTCACACAATTTGGAATAGACAGTCAAAGCAAAATTCTCTGTTAAGATATGTGGACCACCCGAATCATATTTGTCCCATTTTTGGTACTTTGGAACATCATGAAAGCTAATTAGCAGATATAAACATCAGAGCAGTTACTTAACTGGGTCTCTTTCCATATTTATTACCTCAGTTCTATATATAATATCTCCATAAACAAATTGGCTTTCATATGAGATACAGATATTATTTTAAATATCTTTAAAAATTTTTTTGGATCCTCATAGGATTCCTGTTAAGGTATGCAGCAAAGAACAAGTATTATCTCCAAAAACTGAGGCTTAAAAAGATTACACTTATATGTCCAAAAATACTTCACATATGCCTAGTGAGGGTAGGGATAAAACATCCTCATGATTAGGGCATCTCAGAATCCTAATACAGCATAATGATTGTTGACCCTGGCCACCATGGTTCAGTGGAGAAAGTCAACATTGATATGAAAAGGCTCTGTTGCAGGATATTTGATTTAGAAATGATGTGGAATTTTCAAACTTCACTGGAGTACTACCTGTATCCCTTCTTCCAGCCCCCACTCTCCCCACCCCCATCCTATAACCACAGCCCTCACATTGCTTTCTATACAGGGCCACTCCTATATCACTGGGTACAGTTTTTTTCCTGTTCACAACAGTAGGTGCCCTCTGCACCTGGCCCTCTCACCCCCAAAGTTACTGCCACCAACAGATCCCCATTGTAGGACTCTACCCTTTCCCACCTTCCTCACTGGCTGCTTCCAAGATCTAGTTCTATTAATGGTTGGAGAGTTGTCTGGCTCTTAGAACTTCTATTTGGTTCCCCACCTCCTTTCTCACTCTCCTGATCACTGTTGGCTTTGGAGCTCAGAGAGCGATGGGCTCACAAGAATCTGAGTCATTGGACAATAGCTGGGAATATAGCCTTGTTATACTGTGGGTTAAACAGGATTATATGGGCTGCTCTGACAATACAACCACAATCAATAGCATCATTTCTCTGAGAAAATAAATTCTGACTTTGAAACAACCAACTCATCAATTAACTTTGAGATCACAATGTGTTCATAAACTACAAAATCCCTGTGATTAAAACTGAATAAATATCTTGTCTCAGCAAAGTTGACTGCTTATTAAATATTATTTGTTGAAAAGAAGGGTCCTGCCCTAAAGGAGCTAGATGTTATGGGCATATTTTCTTTGCTAATTCTTATTCTAGCTGTTTTTGTGTGAAACAGGATCTCCATGACTCTCTTTCCCTCCTTGCTTTTGGACTGAAAAATCAAATCAATTGCTTGGTGCTGATTTGAAAACCCTAAGAGGAGCCAATTTAACTATTGAACAGGTTAAACATATTTTCTGTATGTTTACTGGGCAAGAATAGTGAAGATAAGCTTAAATATGTCTGGAAATATAAAGTCCCCTTACTGGTAATTAAACAACAACAACAACAAAAAGAGCTGGACTTGAATATTCATGTGAAGATCTTGCCCTGCAAATCCTACAAGTTATCACCTATTAAGTAACCACATGTGACATCATCCCAAGATCTATTGGACCTCACAAAGTTTCTGCCTAACTACAGAAAAGAAAATTGGCTGCAGGAGCCACTGACGGGAAAAAATAATGGGTAAAATGACATTGTGCCATGTGCATTTTTCTACTAAACTAAAACCCACTTATTCGTATAGGACCTTGGGGGGAAATATTTTGGAAATTTGAGTTGAACTGATTAAGAATCCATTCCACTTGAACAAATTTTATCAGTGTTTCCTAAAGCCAGCTGATTCTTACAAGCAGTAAATCCAGTACAAAGCCTAAGTAAAAGAACTTTATTCAAGAAAAAAAATATATATGACCCTAATCTCCTCACTCTTAAGATGTCAAATGTGAAGAGAATGCAAGCTAGTGTTTAGAAATTTACTGATGGTTGTTTCCTTGCCCCCCCTCTGTAATAAGGGAAATTGTGTCAAACTGACACTAACGTCAATAGTATACCCATAGTGTTGATGCTTTGTTCTGCACCAACAACAGCAATCTAACACTCATTTAAAAATCTAATGACATTTTGACCAAAATGCTCCCATTCCTCACCTCAGTGGGCTCTTATGGCATCAAAGTAAAGGCATTTCTGCAGGAAGGAAGCCCATGGTGCTCTCAATCATCTGTGGGTTTCTTTCTAACATAAAGTTTAATTTTAGTGTTACTATTTAGAAAATAATTTTTAAGCAACATATGGACACAGCTGTTTCTGTTTGGTATTGTTTTGAACTTGAAGTGAATTACATCTTCCTTTAAAAGGGGGCAACTTTCTACTCCTTTGTTAAAGCAGAAGTCAAATAATTACAAATTGATAATAAACATGTCTAGAACTCCTTCTCCAACCTAAAAACCAAGAGATACTGTCCATGACCTCTGTTCTTATTTGGTCTTCCATTTTTTAGGAGAGAACTTTCATCTGCTCCAAAGTATGAACTTAATGCATAAACATCATTGAGGTTTTAACACTCTTCATTTGGTTTGATAAACAAGAAGGGAAAAAAATGAAAATGCTTCCAAAATTGAATGCCTCAGTCTTTAGCCAGAAAAATTTCCTATAAGGCAATCTACTGATTGTGTAACATTAAAAACAAAAGTTAATATATTAAAATGCATTGTCTAGGGTGCTGGATGTGGAAATTTTTATCTGTTTTACACCTTTAAAAGATCATGATATATATTGACCTTTATATATACGGCAATGCTGTCCAGTTGGACTTCTTGCAATCATGGGGATGTTCTGTAGTCAGGGATGACCAGTATGGTAGCCATTAGCCACACATGGCCATTGAACACATGAATTGCAGTTAGTCTCACTGAGGAACTAAATTTTAATTTATTTAAAATTAAACAGCCACCTTATGGTTAGCAGCCACCATATTGGAGAGTCCATCTATGTAGTATAATGGGACAACAAAAGGGATTAGTATCTGTATGGCTCAAGTATAACAAAACTATATATAAAAGAAACAAGAAACAGGAGGTGTGAGTAGAAGTGGGAGTATGGACAGAGTAAAATCAAATTAACACTTAAGCCAGATGATAATTGAAGGTACCTTGTAGTAGACAGAACTTGCCCTGAAACACAGCATAAGTGATGGTGTTTTAAGCATGCATGGCTTAACTAGTAAACTAAAGGCAATGGGAAATAGATCACAAACAAGGTAATACCTTACAATTTACCAAACAGAATAAGTGGATGGGAAGAAAATCAGGAACACTTGGGGTTAAAAAAAATTCCATGTGGTCGATACATGTCATCACACATTTGTCCAAAAACTACAGAATGTACAATACCAAGAGTGAACCCTAATATAAACTATTGACTCTGGGTAACTATGATGTGTCAGTGTAGGTTCATGGATTATAACAAATGTACATTCTGTGGAGGATGTTGATCATGGAGGAAACTGTGTTCAGAGGGTGTTCAGGATGTACATGGGAAATCCCTGCATCTTCCTCCCAATTTTGATATGAACCTAAGAATGCTCTAAAAAATAAAGTCTGTTAAAAAAATTTCAGAAGGGTTAAGGAGGTGATCAACTCTCCAGATGTGGAGGGGATTCTGCATAGTAGAACAAAGCAGAGTGAGCCCAAGTGTAGAGAGGAGGGGTCAAAGGAGTCAGACAGACAACAGTTGGGCTAGAAGGTGGGAAGAATAGGTGGGCCAGGCAGTGGAGGGCCTGGAATACCATGCTAAGGAGTTGGGCATTTCTCTTGTAGCCATATGAAAGGCATCAAGGTCAGTATTTTGAGAAATGTGTATCTAATATAATGGCTACTGATGGATTGATCAAAAGTGACATAATTTTCATGATGATAGAAACAGCTTGGCTGTCTGAAGAACAGCTTTGTTATCTCTCATTTAGCAAATTAATTTATGTCATGATACCCTTTGATAAGGGAAATCATTCCCTGATTTTTAAAGTGTGTGCAATCCTCTTAAGGCCTCTCATTTTTTTCCCCCTGTAGTCTTCCTTTTCTTATACATTCTCTTTGTTTCTACTTTCTCCACCTATATAAACTGAGGTCCTTTTTAAAAACTGCCTTGAATGCAATGATAACTAAAGTTGCATTGCTAAAGCTGGGCAATGTGGACAGCATCTTCTTATAGACAGAAACATCTGGGTGAAGGAAAGAAGGGGGTCCACATTCATGGAGCTATGTGGTAGATGCCTGCCTGACATTGACAGGAGGACACAACAATGCAATCGTCAGGAAAAATATCCTCCCCTACTGAAAAAAACAACAGCAGCCTGCCCAAGGACACAGAGCTCATTAGTACCAAAGCTGGAACTAGAATTAAGATTAATTGGATAGATCCCACTATCAGCTTCAGCAAAGGGTATAGGCTCTACTATTGCTCCCTTCTAGGATGAGTGCAATATAACCTAAAAATATTGGTATTAGCACACTTGCACTCACATACCACAGAAGAGTGTCACAAGGATCCATCAAAGCCAGTGCTACCCAATGGCCCTCTCAGAACCTCTGACTTCTAAGGAGACAGGCGTGTGTATGTACATACAGTGTGCTGAACATCAAACAGATGTCCATGAAAGGTGATTGTTTTTTTTATTCTTTTTTAAAAAGATTTTATTTATTTAAGAGAGAGAGAGAGATAGCAAGAGCAGGTGGGAGAGGAAGAAGTAGGCTCCCCGCTGAGAGGAGAACCCACTATGGGACTCAATCTCAGGACCCTGGGATCATGACCTGAGCTGCAGGTAGACACTTAACCAACTGAGCCACCCAGGTGCCCCAGTGTTTTTTTATTCTGATATAATCTGAAATGAAAAAAAAAATCAACCAAATCCACAGGGGAACAAATTTTGGTCCTTTTCAATAGAAAGCACCTGAATCTCCATGTTTTCATACACTTACTGTCTCCCACAGAAATGTAATGTGAGGCTGAGCCCCCATGCTCAGCTCCCAGTCCTTCCCCTCAGGGTGAGGCAGCCAACAGGGCTATTTCAAGCTATTCTCAGACCTAGAAGACATTTATCTAGAAAGACAGGCCACCCACCCCCACCGACAGCACAGGCAAAGGTGCAGCCTGCAGCAAGTGAGCTGCTGTGACCATGTGCTCAGGAATGCAGACACCTGCAAGAGCAGGAACAGAGTAACAGTCACCTGTCCAGCCTGATCCACCCAGGTGGAAAAGGTGTGTGTGGGCATGACTGTGAGTTTGGCTTTGGCCTTCCTTTAAGAAGGAAGGAAGCCAGCACCTGCAGGGTGGAATGCAGCCTGCTCCTCCCCAGCAAGGCTAGCTCCTCTGACAAAGGGCTCTCTCCTCCTCTGTGACCCTCCTTTTTCACAGTGATCGAATGTGCCCCCAGCATGATCCTGCTGTTTGCTTGCACACGGATGCCACTTTGCCTGTTTAGAGCCACACTCTGTTACTCCCAAGGAACCTGAGCCTTATGGCTCCATCTTTTCTCCTCAGGAAGAATAGTCAATGATAGAAACAGCCAAAGTGAAAAAGTGCATGTGCCATTGGTTATTCCATGGCTTGTCGCTCTCCATGAGTGTTTGGCTGCAGAGATTTCTTATAGAAACAGTACATGGGCAAAAATAATACATATATACACACATACATATATATATATACACATACACACTAACACATACCGTACATACATACCTGTCACCTTGCACAACCCCACTTAAAACTCCCGAAGGTGCCATCACTTGTGTGGAGGAGGAGAGAAGGAAAGCTGGTGGACAACTGGATGGAGACACCCTGCTAAAAGCAGGTGGAGCAGGAGTGAGAAGGAGGTCACTTCTACCCACCACATTGTAGGGTCAGGGCATGCAGAGTGGAGGCTGCTCGGGGATGGATGGTTTTGGATGGTGTTGGGGACTTGGCGTTGCCACCAATCGTTCACAGCCCCTGGCAAGTAGAGCCCTCTGGAACATGCTGCCCCCAGGTTATATGCAGACCCAGGGTCCCCCCACCCCTGCTATCAATGTAACCTTTTTGTGAACTTTGGCGTTGCCCTCACTTGTCATTTTTTTTCTCAGCTATTTTTTGAATAAATCATTATGCTGGTAAAATGTCAAACGCTGTTTTCCTTGGCAGATACAGAGCCTGGGGGGAAAGAAAGCGCATTCCTACCACTCTTTTTAAACATTGCAGGGGATAACTGGGACGTTAACCCAGACGTCACAGGCAGGGATTCTAAGTGCAGTCACAGCTGTCCCAGGTGCCCTGTCAGCCACACAGGGACAATTCTGACACTTGGGACAGCAGTGTCCAGTATCTGCTTCCTTCTCTCATTGCAACATGACTCCCCAAGGAAGCACTAGACCTCCAGGCTCCATAAGGCTTTTGCCCCACCCTTTGGACTTTAAAAACCCTAGGAGCCCAAACTGAAAGCAGGTCTGAAAGTACTTGAATGGTGGTGATCCCCAGCCCTTTTCTGAGTGGCCCTACAAACGTTTGGCATTGATTTGGTGCCCAGGGCAGTGTGGGATGTTCCCGGGGGGTGCATGTGTGTGGAAGGAATGAGGGCATTGTCCAAGCTCATGGAGTCCCACGTGCCTTGCTCACCACATGTTTTGTTCCCCATGCCTCAAGGCATTGTAAAACTCCTTGGCCCTCTGTCCTCTGCCCTCCCGAGTGCTTCTCAGGAGAATTTGCACTTCCTGTTCACCCCTCAGAAGTCTCAGGGAAAACCTCTCATACCCCCTATAACAAGTTCAAGTACAAAGTCAGCCTTGGAATTATTATTAAAAACTTTTCTGAATAGCTGTTTGACTATTGGCAATACACATCCTCTGTCCTATAAAGAGAAGGACCGTCTTGCCATTCTGAATGTGTTCCTTCAGAGTGAGGTCACAGCAGCCTGGGGATGAGGCTGCCTGATGGTGGACAGTTCACCCCCTTTAGGTCTGGCAGCCAGAGGACCCTCCCAGAAGCCCTCCAGATCCCACCTCTCCATCACCACTCGCAGCAGATTACGCAGACGGCAAGGGCTTACACCCAATTTACAAGATGTTAATGAGAGGCAGGGCATTAGACCTGACCTAACTGTGGTCACCTGCATGAGAGGCACAGCGAAGAACAATCACATGAAGACACGGACTCCATAGGGGCCCATTAACTCCTGCAAAGTGCTGAAATACCCTTCTCAAAGATTCACAAACACAAGTGTGAGGCTGACAAGAAAATGCCGTGAGATGTGTGCTCATGAAGGAAACATTTTGCTGGAGACAGGTTTATCTTTCATGGTATCTACTCTGCAGCAGGACTCCTTTTCTTTGCCTCTTGCACGGAGCTGCAAACCCTCAGTTGGAAGCGGGATAGGCCTGTGGGACCCTTCCTCTCAGAACAGGGCTTTGTTAGTTCAGTTCACCAAGAATGTGTATAACATGCTACAAGCCAATCTCTGTGGCTCTTCAGAACACACAAAGCAAGATTACAAACATTTCATTCTTCAGGACTTCAGAGTACCCCTCCCCCCCCTCCCCTTTTGCTGTTTCTCCAGCCAAGACACTGGTGTAGCAGGGTGGGAATTCCAAAGCAGTTCAAACATTCTATGTTCTTCCAAAAGGGTAAATTGCAGTGGTCAAAAATCATGGACATTTTTCTCAGCCACATGTTCATCTCGAACAAGGGAGGGATGGCAGCTACTTAGGCTTACTGAGACAGAATCACAGCAGGGGTAAGACCAACCATTTCATAAGGGACTGTGAGAGCAACAATGCAGAAATGCCTTCCAGGACATGCAAGACACTGTGTGAACCACAGTGTGGTGCACAGAGCAGCTGTGCGAGCAACATCTGGATACCCAACACTGAGATGTGGCCCACTGTCATTCCTGACGTGGTTCCTGGAACAGGGGAGCACAAGCACCAGCTCGGACACCCAATCCTGTACTCTATACCCTACTAATCACAGGATGGTCATGGAAGAGCAAGGAGGTATCACCTGGGATATGCAACACTCTGCTGAAAACATAATACTCCCATAATGGTCTGTGGACCAGCCGTATGGGCACCATGCAAGATACACACACCAGCCACCAAGCACAGTGAGCACCTTGGAAAGCAGCATCAATATCACCTGGGACATCCACCACAGACTCCACACATCCTTACCATGTGGTCCCTGAGTTCAGCACAGTCTCACATGGGATACCCCCCCCGTCCTCTATACCTCCAAACTCAGTGTACTTCATGGATAAGAAGCATCAATGCCATCTGGATGCCACACACTGTGCTCTGACCCCCAATAACATAGAGTGGCCCACAGAACAGAGTAATGGTATCTCAGGCTAACACAAATTGTGCTGTAGCCAGGACTCATAGTATGACCCACGGGCCAGTACCACATGCATTGCTGGGGTTCCTGACCCAGTTCCTCACAGGGCAGTTTGTGGATGACCCCCTCTATGCTCATGTGCAGCAGTACCCACATCCTGGGGACCCCCACCCTATGTTCACAGTCACTTGAATCACATGGTTCCACGACAGATCAGCAAGGGCATGCTCCAGGTTCCACCCTCTATTCCCTCCACACCCACCACTGACAGTGGGGTCTGGGGAGCTGCATGATGGCCAGCCCTGGCTTCCAGTGCTGCCACTCTGCAATCCAGGGAGAGGGAGGATGTTCACCTGGGACAAACTTCTCCATGCTCCACAGCCCACCCCTCGCAAGGTGCCCGTGACAGAGCTGCACGGGACTCTCCAAGGATACTCAATACCGCACTTGCCTTTCAGGGTTCTCCAGAGAAACAGAACTGACAGATACTTACATGTAGAGAGGGACAGATTTATTTCAAGGGATTGGTTCACATTATTGTCAGGGCTAGCCAATACCAATTCTGCAGAGCAGGTCATCAGTCCAGAGGCCCAGGGAAGAGCTGATGCTGCAGCACGAGTCTGAAGGCTGTCTGGCGCAGAATTCCCTTTTCCTTGGGAGACTACAGTCTTTTCTCGCTAAGGGCCTTCAACTGATTAGATGAGGCCCACCCACATTATGGAGGGTAATCTGCTGTCTACTGATGTTAAATGCTAATCACATTTTTCAAATGCCTTCACAGCAACATCTAGACTGGTATTTCACCAAATATTTGTA
The DNA here is from genome assembly GCF_054177405.1 of Leptonychotes weddellii. Classification (NCBI taxonomy): domain Eukaryota; kingdom Metazoa; phylum Chordata; class Mammalia; order Carnivora; family Phocidae; genus Leptonychotes; species Leptonychotes weddellii. The sequence continues at coordinate 98,231,067 of NC_138372.1, read as the reverse complement.
TACCATGAGCTTGCCAAGTAGATATATAAAATTGACCATTGCAGTGTCCTAAGACCCAGTCCCCACTACAGGTTCTGTGGTACAGCCAATTCCCCTGAAAGGCTGTCAGCACTGTGCTCTCTACCTGTACCCACAGCAGGTCAGGTGGTATGAGTCTTACTTGGGACACCCAACACTCTGCACCACCCCCAGCCCTCAGCATAGTCACTTCGCAAGGACACAGGCAACACTGAGGACACCAAGCTATAAAACCCCAGCATGGCCACAGAGATCCCAGGATAGAGGTGGGCTCTGCTCTCCCAAAGCTCTTCAAAGCTCCCAAAGCTGTGGTTGGTGGGCAACAGAATGGACTTCCAAGTGGAACCCTATGTTGCATACACACCGGTCATGTGCTCTACAGTACAGCAGCACTGTCCCCACTGGAGACCCAATGCTGTGCTTCCACCCTCCCTGCTCACTGCGGGCTCAGGGGCCAGCATGCTGGCACCTGCTGGGACACCCACACTGCTCTCTATAAGCCCAGCTAGCAGGAACATCACATGGGTCCCTGAACAATGTGCTCAGCACCCCACCTATCACAAGGGTGTCAGGAATAGCAGCCAGAAATCACCTGGAATGCCCCCCAGTGTACAGTCCTTCAGCCCCATCCCAGGGTGGGACCTGTGGACCTGCGGCCAGGCATTGCTGGTATACCCTACTTTTCAACACTTCACCAGAATTTAACCCCCTACTCAGACAGGGCCCATGGGCCAGCAGCATTGCCATCACTCAACAGCATGTCATTGGGATGAATCTCAGACCCTGCTGAGAGCTAGTGGATTTTATCTCTATTTTACCAAAGCCCAGGTCACCTCCTAAAGCAGAGGCCCACTCCTCTCTCAAGTTCTTAGATTGTTTAAACTCCTGAAAGCATATTACACGGAAGTTTCCATAAGGAACGTTATCAAACTACAAAGAGAGTCTACGCTTCAGCCAATTAATATTCACAGCCTAACAGGGTAGGATTTTTAAAGATAGCAAAGTCTCATCAAATAGATATTCTATCCTCTATCTTCTGATAGATCAGATTATCCAATTAGACTAAAGATGATCCGGGGACTTTGCGTGTGGGTCTGAAGATGCACTGTCAGTACCACTTGGTAATGAAATCTTGCCAAAGGTGGAAGTTTCTCCCCCAACACCTTTCACCTACACAGGTACATGCATATGCATTACCCATCAGCAGTCTGTTACAGAGCCCATGTGTATCACACCAAGCTGGCTAGATCATCACCCTTCTCTCCTCCCCACAACAGCCCTACATTTTACAGAACAAGAAACTGGGATACAGAATTATCATGCTTTTCTCTTTTGCATTTTGATGCTCATAACTTCTTTTTTTTTTTTTGTCAGCTTGTTCAAGTCACCCATCCCTCAAGAGGTCAGGGTTCCAGGGGACAAAAGGAGGAGGCTTAAGATGGTTCAGCAGTAATGCAGAAAAAGAAAGTTGGATGTAGCTCATACTCAAATCTCTGGCAAGTACAACAGCACTTTGCAGTAGAACAATGGACTTGAAAGTCAGTGAACATGTCCCACACTCCTAGAGCATCTCAAGAACTCCACCCCAGGGCCCCACTGACATCACAGATCAGGGAACTCACCAGGTCTGAAGCTTCCAGTGGAAGAGCTAATAATCCACACATTGGTTTAAAAAGAAAAAGAAAAGAAAATGAGAACAGAGGCACCTGAGTGTTTCAGTTGGTTGAGCATCCTACTCTTGATTTCAGCTCAAGTCTTGATCTTAGAATCATGAGTTCAAGCCATGCATTACATAAAAAAGAAGAGAAACAAAGTCAGGGAGACTCAAATCATAGCGTTCATTTCCCTGAGTAAAGGTGATAAACACCCCAGTTATGATTCTCAGCTGCCAGGCCAACGTAGGAGGAAGAAGCTGGGCCTCTCATGGAGGCTGGGGGTTTCCATGTCCTTTATCTAGGTTTTGCCCTGGCAGAGGGGTCAGCCTGGAGCAACTTTCAGATAACTAAGGGGAATTCAGAGGGCAAGGATGCTTTTCTGCCTGATGTTCAGGGCTCCGGAAGGAGGCTGTCTATCAGGCCACCCACCACCCCATCCACAAAAAAAAACAAAATCACAGTCGAAATGCAGTAAGGCATAATGAGGTAAAAGGAAGGATGGTTATGGGTGGTTAGTTTTCCCCTTTTTAGTTACCAGGTGGCAGAGACAAGAGCCAGAAATTCCCAGATGGCTCTATGATGAATTGGGGAAGTAGCAGACTGGAAAGCTAGGAGGGGTATTAAGGTAGGGACCATGTGACCTTGCCAGATATGTAGATACAGGTATAATAGATATATTGTGTCTTTATAATAATGACTGCGTTGGCCAGTGGATCTGTTTCTATAGACTCTGATCCTCTAGTGCCTCTAGTTCACAGCATATAGTATTTAGCATTACTAGATGCTCAGTAAATATTTCCAGTTAATAAACTTTTTATTTATGAGCAAAAAAATTCATTTCTTCCTATCCCACTGGGGGAAAAATGTATATATATATATCAGATTTAAACAAAGCATATCAATTTCAAAGGTTACCAAATTATTTGTTGCCTTAGACCACATCACATTCTGGCTCTGGCATGAATTAAAGGTTGTTACTATCAATAGGGCTTGTACAATGGTTACATGTAATTAAAGGCCTCTTCAACACAGCACATTGTAATATCCACCCCATATGTCATGTCAATCCAAACATTCAGGTGTTCACTTTGATTGCAGCACAGGGGTACTGCGATCCCCTCCCAGCTATCATGCATGTTGTGTTCTGCCAATTCCGTTTGCTCCTGCTCTCCTCCCCACTTCTCCATGACAGCTCCTCTCAGCCTGTCCTCACACACTTGTGTGCTGGCCAAATCTCACAGCCTTTTATTCAGTGCACACCTTAGCTGTGCCCATTTGCAAATTGCACCCCTAATTCTGAAAAGAGCCAGTGTGGTTGTTCAAGGATGGTGCATTCCGCCTGAATTTTCCTGGCATGCCCATGAGCTCCAAATGGTCCCAATGCCCACCCTACACTCCAAACTGTGAGGCTCTGATCTGTATCTGAATTTACACCCTTTCAATTACTGTATTCACGTTCTATTGCTTCCAGAACAAAGTACCATAAACTAGGGGTTGAAACAATACACACTTTTAATCTCACAGTTCTGGAGAAAGCTGTAGGCTAAAATCCAGTTGTTGGCAGGGTTGCTGCTTCTAGAGGCTTGGGAAGGGAATCCATCTCCCGTCATTCCTGATTTCTAGAGAGGACAGCATTCATTCCTCGGCTCCTGGCCCTTTCCCCCATCTTCAAAGTCAACAGTGGTAGGTTGAATCCCGTCATGCTTCAAATTCCTCCTGCCCCCTTTTCTGGTTTCCCATCATTCTCTTTCACTGCTGCTGGGAAAGGCTCTCTGCTTTTAAGGATGTGATTAGATTGGCTCATCAGGATAATCCAGAAAAATCTCTCTTTCTCAAGAGACTGAGTCTTAACCACATCTTAAAAGTCCCCTTTGCCATGTAAGACAACATATTCACAGGTTCTGAGGATCAGGTTGTGGATGTCTATGGTGGCCATTATTCTTTAAGATTTTTTATTTATTTATGCATGAGAGACAGAGAGAGAGAGACAGAGGGAGAAGCAGGCTCCCAAGGAGCAGGGAGCCCAATGTGGGACTCGATCCCAGGACCCTGGGATCATGACCTGAGCCGAAGGCAGACGCTTAACCATCTGAGTGGTGGCCATTATTCTATCCACCAGGATGACTAATACCTCTCTCTTTTATTTGCTTGTTCTTTGACAGTTCTTCCCAGGTTGCTTCAGTCTCTGATTTGTGGTAAGGATGGTACAAAGTCTTCAAGGTGCTAACGATAGGATACAGTCCTCCTCTCCATTCCCTGATGTTTCTTAAATATTGTAGAAGTTGATTAATAGTTGCATAGATAAATTCATGGAAGACACATGGAAGGATAGATGGATGGAAGCAATTTCTAATAAAAACCTACTATTCTTTAACTATAATTTTGACTGCTCTCACGTACGTTATTTCATTTATTTGTAAAGATACGTCTTATCCTCTGTTTTTGCAGATGAGGAAATTAAAGTTCAGAGTTTTAAGTTGATCGGGTCATACAGCTGACTTCTGACAGGGGTCAGTCATTTGTGTGCCTGACCCTGAATCCAGATGGGCCAACCCTTTTCATAACCACACAATTCATTCTTTTCTTTTTTACCCTAGACTATCAGAAATCAGTGGAAAATACCACGGATTTTCTGTGCTGGAGTTTGGCATAGAAAAAGATTAAAGGGAAAGATGAGTAGTGTGATGTTAACTTGCTCTAGAGACAAAGAAATGGAAAACTCATTATTAAGCATTGCCATGGATTATTGATTATAGCTATTATTAATGTGGTAGGAAAATAAAATATCTTATTACCGTAACTTCACATTTACTGAGGTTTATGATGCTTCAGTATCTTTGCTTAACAATCTATAGGTATTGTCTCATTTAATTTCCTAAACCCCAGCAAGATAGAATCTGTTATCATCCCATTTTGGAATGAAGAAATTGAGGCATAAGGAGGTTAAGCAACTTGCCCATGTTCACACAAAATATCAGCAGCTGATCCAGGAGCCCAATTCAGATCTGTTCTGATTCTGTGACCAGTGCTTTTTACAACCATGTTGTACCTCCCACTTCCCGAGCTATTCAAAAATCTGAACACACATGAATACACATTGTATCTTACCAAAACAAATCCATGATATAAAAAACATAATGAGTTCTCTTAAGATAGTAATATGTTTTCTGGTAGTCCATCAAAATGACTTTTACAAAGAAAGAAAATTCTTGGGCGTCTGGGTGGCTCAGTCGGTTAAGCATCTGCCTTCGGCTCACGTCATGATCCCAGGGTCCTGGGATCCAGTCCCTCATTGGGCTCCCTGCCCAGCGGGGAGTCTACTTCTCCCTCTGACCCTCTCCCCTCTCGTGCTTTCTCTCTCTCACTCTCTCATTCTCTTTCAAGCAAATAAAATCTTCTTTATGAAAATGTTTCCAAATACCTTATATTGTTACATCATAAGGAATTTCAATCATTCTCCTTTATGTTATGTTTTCCTTTCAATGGCTTTGCCATATATGGATTTTCTTTGCTAGTGACACCAACCTGCTCCTTTTGGAGCAGCTATCAAAATATTAATCAATATTTATATAACACCAAACCATTAAAAAAGAATCCCGGCCCTGGGGGTGAGCCATGAAAAGGTGCCGAGCTGGAAACCCCCAGGGAAAAAGCCCAAGGCATATGTGTGTGACTCTGGAGCAATTATATTTGTATCAGACAGCTATTCAAGGATTGAAACAAGGAAAGGACTTGAGGGAAATTTCATGAACTCAAAATTTTCCAAGCAAAAAGCGCAGAAGGTGACAGAAGAGAGAGTCGGGAGGTAGGTGACAGAGGAGAGAGTTCTGTACAGACAGTGTGTGTAGACAGTACTGTATCACACAGAGTGCCCTTAGGCTCCAGATCACCCCAGCATCTGGGCAAGAGGGCAGCAATATCACATCATCTGGGCTGGAAATCCCCATCAGCAGCTACATGTTCTGCTGCAAATGCATGAGTGTCCTTAGTTGTTCCCTTTCAGAGTACCGCTTTGAGAAGTCTCCACATTGCCATTTTTTGTTATATTTCATTTAATGTTATATAACACTTGCTTTTGTTATTTCCCATTTACATTGTCTTGCCCCCACCAGCCTTGATCCCACTAGAAATAAGCCTATAACTCTTAATTCCTCTTAATTCACATCCTTATATGCATCCTATTATGTCACTTCACAGTGACCATCCAAAAAACCCTACTGGATCTGTCCATGAGAGTTAAGATCTATAGACCAACAGAAAACACTTGCCATTTTCAATGGCAATAGTCTTGAAAGCAATGTTTTCTATGACAAAAGCCATGCAACATCAGTCAGTGCAGGAATCTTATATGTAGACCCTTGGTTTACTCTCTGACCAGCTGGGTCCTCATCCTTTATGTACCTCCTGACTTGAAGCTTCAGGTCCCTGCAGCTCCCTTAGTGGATACCGTGAGGCTGTTCTGCCTCGTCAAACCCACCCATTCTCATCCTGGGAATGTTATTGAGACCTCTTGTTTGCAGGTGAAAGCTTCTCTGCCCCAAGCCCTGGCCCTGCCCTTCACCAGGACCTTATCTATTACTACCTCATTCCTTTTCCCTCCTCTGCTGCCAGTATGCTGGGGTCTCAGGAGGACTTAGAAGTAAAAGCATGTGCCTAGTCTGCCATTTTAAACCATATTCCCTTGCCTATAGATTCTAACTTTGGTTTTATAATTTCCATTACCTCAAGCAGTTAAGTTTGTTTATATATAAAGAAATCAATCTAGATCTAGCTCTTTCATAATTCCAGAGGAGAAAGGGAAAAAATTTCCTTTGTCAAAGTATTCATGTTAACTTTTACCTTATCTTTTAGCTCTCCAATTAAATTTCATATGAGCACAGTTAACATCAGTGGAGTGTTAACCACACATGTGTAGTTAATATTAATTCCAACTAGTGTATCCTATCTTTTCATTAATTAAATCTGAGATTATTCTGTGTGCAAACATCTCTGGATTCCCCCTGATTAGGCATTAATATTTCAGACTGGTAGAATGTTTATATATATATGTGTGTATATATATATGTATATATATATATACACTCTATATATTAATATAAATACTATGTATATATAGTTTGGAAATCTGATTATTAAATTAAGAAAAAAAATCTAATAATATGAAAGTTATTTTATGTTGTCCCATCAATGTAAGGTATTTTTTAAAAATACAAATGCAAGTTTGAACTTCAATATCGTCTATTACAGGATCTAAAGATTGTGCAGAGTGGGCTTTTGGAAGAGACTATAGTTAATTTTATTACCATGACTATACTTAATGTGCTTATAATCCAATATCAGTTACCACATAACATTTTTTGCTAGAATCATAATATAAGTGATACTAATAACTATCCCATATTGAGTATTACCCTGTAATTTGCATCTTATCAGGTAGAGATCTTATCTTACTCATTTTGTAGATAGGGACACAGAGGCCTGGATGGGGCTATGAATTTGTGTGAAGTTCCAAAGTGAATAAAGGGGGAAATCTGCTTGTTATGTTTTGCAACTGAAATGCTGAATACTGCAAGAGGGACTTGAAATGTAATCAACCCAGAGAAAAGCTACGTTAATCGTCTAGGCCCAGATTGAAACCAGGAGTTGTTTTTACTCCAGGTTTGTGACTCCAGCTGTTCTCCTGACTTGCTGAGAGACTTTTGGAAGGGGGCCACCAGGTCTCAGCTTTTAAGCTTGGAGCTACATGCATGGTGCTTGGTCTTCCGGCTTTTTATGCAAGGGCAGAGGGTGGTGCTGAAATGTGCACCAGTTCAAATTGGGCTCAACCCAGGTCAGTTACAACTTTCTTATTAGGTCCTTGAGTCATTACTAACTGCATGCCAAACACTAAAAGATATTTTGGAAAAGGATTGTTGGTAGCAAGGCACTATTTCCTGAAACAAATAGTTTACAATCGGCAATGGCAAAAAATGTGGGGATCTGCTTAAGACATTCTGTCAAGATAACGTTGATTCATCCAGAGCCAAGCGCAGGCTACAGTGCCAAAATCAAGATGGCCACTTCCTAATGATTGCCCTCCTTCCAAATATTCCTCCTCTATGCCTTCAGGAATGTTAATCCTGTGAAACTCTTGAATACCAAGTCTGAACATTTGAAAAAATTACTGAAAAGAAAACCTAGACTTAACCAAACAAAATTTGTTTACTGACACTATTTTAGGACCTACCTATAAGTTTGCAAAAACTTGGCATAGATATGGCAAAATTTGGGTTAATGCAATTGATACAAAGTCATTACTTTGAGAAAGTACATAATAGCATAGAACAAACACTCCATGGAATATGCTGAAAATGAAAACGGAAAAAATATAAATGACCTAAATAGCCTCAAGTTGTCATGCAAACATGAATCCGGAGACCAAGGTAGCAATACATTTCAAGGCTAGTTTTACAATTGTGCTCTGCAACACAATGGTCCAGCACATAGATTGGAAGTGAGTTACAAATGCTCAAAAGACTCTCCTACACATATTTGTCCTGCTGTGGTATTATCATGTTTAACCTAGTTTCTTCCAGATCTTACCTTTTATTTTTGACAAGCCAGAATGCCTATTTTAATATTAAGTTAAATATGCTCTAAGTTTTCTTAAATAGTGACACATAAATTTCATCTCTGACTTAAGATGCTAAGCTCTTTATGGACAAGAACTGTAATTTTTACTGTCCTTAACAGTGAATACAGGGCCTAGAGCTGTTGTCTCAAGAAAATGCTTATTTCACTGAATTCAACAGAGATAATAATCCCTCTATGAATCTGAACTAGTGAGGGAAAAACACACTGATACTAGACATGCCAGTTCTATTCTTTGTGGCGGCAGTTCTCTGAGGATGGTTAACAAAATTAAACCACTCACATATTCACAAGTGAAGAAACTAGGGGGAAACTGATCACCTCCTTTTCAGAATGAGGGTGACATGAGTCTCATCTTCTTAGACTATTTCCAAGGAAAGATAGTCCCTCCCAGTGGAAATGGAACATTGTAGAAAATAACACACAGAATGCACACACACACACACACACACACACTGATTTAAAGCACCAAATAAACACATGGCAGTATTTTAGAACTTAATAACTCATACTTATGTGATTAGGGTTTATTTTCCATTCCAAGCTTAACAATATTGCTGCCACACACACAGCCAAAGAGTTGAATCTTTAAAATACATGTAGTTTTTCAGAATTTGGACACTACAACATTCTCCAGTTAGCCTACATGTTCTTTATACCAAATCCAACAAGATACATCATGCCTGCCTGGTGGACATCATACAGTTTAGATTTGCGTAACACCTGATTAAAACAAATGCCTATTCTTTCCCTTTGTATCTCATGGTTCAGTTAATTACCACTTCTTGGCATGTTGTCTAGCTTAGCACTAAAAAAGGAATCAAGTAATGTTATTAAATCAGTGAGAGCCAAAAGAACTTTAAGACTTTTTTATTGGTCTTTAAAGAAATGTAGAGGAACAAAAATTTTAACAGTTTTGCAAATATTGTTCATTGCTCATTATAAGTCATATCTTGTTCTTCAAATAAATGATCTAGAAGCTCTCTGCACTCTACATTATCAACAGATATTTACTATCTTTCCTGAGGTCAGTGAAGAAAGCATATTTTGTAATGTTCATACGCATGCTAACAGGTGCCCAGCCATTTTGACCAGTTTTGCATTCAGTGAAAGGGAAAATAAAAGACAGAGAGAGACAGAGACAGAGACAGAGACAGAGATAGAGGCGGTAATCATTAGTGCTGCCCTTAATTATTTTTACTTCTTTCCCCTTGGAGGATTGTACTTCTGACATTCTATTGGGTGGATGAGACCATGTAATTGTTCTACCCTCTGAGTTATGAGTGGAATTGATACGTGTCACTTCCCAACCAAATAAGCAATTTCTAATGCAAGACTTTCCAGAGTTCTCTCTCCCTGTGACCCACAGCTGTCAACTTTCAAGAAGGTCAAAATTCCATCAGCCTGGTTTCTGAGCCACAAAAATAAGCAAGAGCCCCCACTGAACTGCAGCTGGCATACAATACATCTGAAGATAAACTCATTTCCCAGCAATGGGATTTGGGCTGACAAACTGTTCCTGCAACATAGCACAGCTTATCCCAACACGCACCTTGTTGCTCTGAGACACTTGGGCTGCCTCCCCTGGTCTAGTCTGCCCGTTCTGCGTGTATGTGTGTTTCCCAGACATATCAGCCCACCCAAAGTGAGCTCCAAGTGAGCTTGCTTGGCTAAGAGGGACTGCAGTCACTGGAAGAGGGCTGGCCTTGGCTTCAGTGACCTTGTTAAATAAGCACCTTGCTGCTTCTACAGGTGCAGCTGTCAGTCATGCAGAGGAGTTCTTTGTGAAAATTTATCTGCAAGCACTGGGCAAGAGTGTTTTGTTTTTGTTTTTGATTTTAATTCCTCCCTTTGACCTCAGAGCGTTGGCAGCTGCTGACCTTTTCAGTCACAAAAGAAAGAAACTCAGTGATTTGAGTTTCTAATTCCTTCATCTGGGAAAAGTAGAGCATATCCTTCTCTCTACCAACATGACGCCAAGTAAACTGCTTCAAAGAGTAGACTATCAAAAAAAAAATATCCAGAAAGAGAGATTTCATAACACTTTTTGGCAAGCTATTTAACAATCTTAATAGCTGGTAAATGCTTCTTAATGTCTAACGTGACTCTTCTCTACTATAATGTAAAGTCATTTACCAGTATACTGGGTTTTATGGAGTTTAATGCCACCATAAATGCCATCTGAATATATTAATTCTATTCAATTCTCAAAAGGCTACAAAGTGATTTACAATATTATATAATACAATATTTTTTAAATAAAAAGTGGAGAAGAAATGGTAGAATGAAAGAAAAGGAGGAGAAATGAATAGAATAAACCCAAAAAGCTAGTGCCATAGGGTCTGTATTCTTGTTAGAAGAGGAGCAGAAGGTAGTCTCTGCAATTTTCAGCATCCCATATTGCAGAGGAAACCTCTCTGCTTCCTTCCACCTGGAGGGACCTCAGAACTGAGTTAAAACTCCCTTCACACCATGGAGTCACACCTGCATGCCCAGGCAGTGGGGAATGCCTAGTCTTAAGTCCACCTGGCTTCAGATCCCATCCCACACGCACAGGAAGATTTCCCTGCTTGGGCCCTTACCATGTCCACCCCTCCCTCCACACACATACACACAGTAAGGAAACTTGAAGGAAGAGGAAAAATCTGGAGTGGCACTTAGACGACCTCCTAGTCTGTACTCTAATACTTCATAATGCAGGACAACAGCCCTCCTGGATACAGAGATGACAGTGGGAACTCCAACCCTGAAGAGTGGCTCTGCACCTTCCAGAACAAAGCCCCCACTCTTATCTTTCACTCTTTCACTTTCCCATTTTGGACTCTGAACTTCATCCCCTTAGCTCCAGTCTGAAACTCAACAAAAAAATTGTATATATTTTTTTCTGTCTCATCCTAAAATACACACACACATGCCTCAACAGCAGAGTTTTACTAGACCCCTTCAGTTCACTTTTCACACCCTTGCCCTAAATCGTGGGCTAACCAGTCCTTCTTCCTCTCTCTAGTCCTGACACTAATTCCAGGGTTACTACTCCTCCAGCATGACTTTACTAGTGGATCAGGAGATAATATAAAATACAAATACAATAATACAAAACACAACAGAACACAGAACATAAGTCAAGCCCTAAAACAAACCAGCTGAGTCCTTAAAATTATTCACATGATCTTCCCCACAATTTGAGTAAAACAAATGCCTTTAATATACGAGACATTCAATAAATATCCTGTGAATAAATGGAAAACTGGATGAATGAATCAAGGCTTTGACATCCTCCCTTCAGTCTCTTTTCTCCAGCACATGCTTCTTGGAAGAATCACTCTCAGACTGAATCCCAGCCAGTGGGTAAAAATGGCAGCTATTTGCATGGAAACTTGTGTGGGCTTCCATTTTATGGATCTTATATCATATTGTGGCTCAGTGAACTATAGGCTTTATTTAAGGCAACCAAAGAGACCTCTGTCTTTGTAGCAAATTCTTTTGCAAACTACATTTGTAAAATGTAGTTTACGGATTATTGGAAACAATCCATTTGGAAAATTTTCAGCTGCTATTTTGTTTAAAGATGGAGCACTCAAACTAAAATTAAATCTAAACTCAATATAAACATCCTTTAATAGAGTACCAATGCTTCACCCAAGTCAATTGACTTTTTTTTTTTAAGTTGCCATGGAGCAGAGAGAAAATATGGAATACTGAGCAGACAAGTTAAAACAGAACTCTCCATTGTCCCTGGTATAAAAGATGGCACTGCCCTGCCAACAGTCAGCAGAGACAATATATTGAAAGCACAGTCTTGATTTGGGGTCCACCAGAAACAGACCCCTAGACAAGAATTTAAATGCATGTAGTTTACTTAAGATGTGATTCCAAAACACACTCAGAGGGAGTAGGAAATCAAGACAGGAAAGAGAGGAAAGTCAACGAAAGAATAAATGAATGGTGGCTCATATCAGGATCCACTCAGTGCAGACCCAGGGGAGACAACTCAGAGTTGTGTGTTTGAGAGGCAAGGAAGCTGGGGAATTTATTCACTGGCTCTCTTCTCTAGTTTGTTGAGCATCCTCCTGGGTTTTACTGTCCTCAGGCTGCCCTGGCTAATGAGGCATCTCCAGTGAGCCTGGGGTAGGCTGAGCTGACCCTGTCAAGGCACGCCCAACTCCTGCTCCACATACTGCAAGGACAAGGACCTGATGAGATCAAGGTAGTTATGAGACGTTCCCTAATGAATAAAAATCTCGTATGATTTTCTGGGCTTGGCTGAGTAAACCTCTTCTTCACCCAGTCCTTCATTTTTGTAACTTAGAAGGCTTCTCTCAAAAAAAAAAAATCAGTCTTGCTCTAAATATCTTCATATACATCTTAAAACTTGAACTGGCAATGTCTTATCCCAGATATCTTCCCATATGTCATAGGTATTTTCTTTTTTTAATTCTTTTAAAGATTTTATGTATTTATTTGAGAGAGAGAGCACGTGTGTCTCCCCACCCACACCCACACACACATGTGTGCATGAGTGGGGGGAAGGGCAGAGGGAGAGGGAGAGAGAGAATCCCCAGCAGACTCCACATTGAGCACAAAGCCTGACATGGGGTTTGATCTCAGAACCCTGAGATCATGACCTGAGCCAAAATCAAAAGTCAGACACTTAACCGACTGAGCCACGCCGGTGCCCTCATAGGTGTTTTCTGACAAACATGGAAGATAGGAAAGGGATGGTACCCCTCTCTTTTCACTTGGCGGATTGGTAGGGCAAAGCTGGTTCACTTCTCTGTACAAGAGGTTGTTAGAATCCCTCATGGTGATGGTGTAAAGGACATCCATGACTCCTCTTTATCTCCTTCTGAGGATGCATTTACAATCCTTACATTTTGATTTGACTTTCTGACCACTACTGTCTACTATTCTCTGCTAACTTGCCTTCTTACATAAAATGTTAGGACTTATAAAGATGATGATATATTTCCATGGCACTTTACATGCTTACACATGCAAGGCAAAGCAACAGGACCTTGCTATCCCCAAAATGAGTCTCAAAGATTAATTGAACAGGTATAAAATCTACTTTACAGATAAAGAGATGGAAGCTCAAAGAAATTAAACAAATTACTTCAAAAATGAAATAATGTTGATCCTGTATTGCTTTTCTACTTACCAGTAATTTCTTCCAAACATTTGAGGGAAAATAACATCAATTTTTACACAAAATTTCCCAAAGAACAGAAAACAAGATAATAGCAATCAACTCATTTTATAAGACCAGCACAAATTTCATAAAAAACAAAACAAAAAAAGAATATCATTGCAAGGGAAATGTATAGATGAATCTCTCCCACAGACAGATGCAAACATTTTAAATAATATATTAGCAAAAATCCAGGGTTACAAAAAGTGTTTCCTTTTTAAAAAATTCTTTTTTCTTTTCCTCTGGGACTTTGAGTTTAGATTTCTTCTTACATTAATGAGCTACTGTGGGATAAACAAATTGCTTTGTTGATCAAAGAAAGCAGACTATTGGGGCGCCTGGGTGGCTCAGTCATTAAGCGTCTTCCTTCGGCTCAGGTCATGATCCCAGGGTCCTGGGGTCAAGCCCCATGTCGGGCTCCCTGCTCAGCGGGGAGTCTGCTTCTCCCTCTCACACTCCCCCTGCTTATGTTCTCTCTCTCACTCTCTCTGTCAAATAAATAAATAAAATCTTAAAAAAAAAAAGAAAGAAAGCAGACTATTAAAACCCATCAATGAGTTTCCTACATGTAGTTGTTTGAGGCATTTAAAATATCACAATCTCCATTACTTCTCTTTCAACCTCTTCCAAATATCCCATCATATACCACTGATTAAGGGCAATGTTTGAAATATCTCCAATCTTGACCATATTCTCCATCAGCTTAAGCACTAAAGCTGAACCTACAGAGACATGAGGACTTTTACCTATGAACAATGCTCTTGAATCCAGGCACACCAACCTTCACTTTTAACTTGAGTAAGCTCTTGTAATTATTTGATTTTCTTTCATTACAGATAGCGCCATCTGTGGCAAGTGAAAATTTTGTTTTCCATGCCCACATCATATTTCTTGAATGTTCATTCAAATTTTTTTTAATTTAAATTCAATTAGCCAACCTATAGTACATCATTAATTTCAGATGTAGTATTCGATAATTCATCAGTTGTTTATAACACTCAGTGCTCATCTCATCACGTGCCCTCCTTAATTACTCAAATTCTGTGTTCACGAATTTGAGTCTCTGGTACATCTGCTTTGTTGCTGACAAAGCTCTCAGGTACTTCTTTTCCTTGGCCATGCCCAACTCCACCCCAACCTGTCCTACCAAACAGGTGAACCATGTGTTCATGCTTCCTACCCCCTTATGGTTTACAAATGGAATGAAGACCAACTCAGTTAAGAGGCTTGTCCATAGCTAAGTGCTGATAATGTTAAACAAAAGTCCAGGGGCACCTGGGTGGCTCAGTTGCTTAAGTGGCCAACTCTTGATTTCATCTCAGGTCATGATCTCAAGGTGGTGAGATCAAGCCCCACATCAGGCTTGGCACTCAGCAGGGAGTTGGAACCTGCTTGAGATTCTCTCCCTCACCCTCTGCCTCTCCTCCTGCTTGTGTGCTCTCTCTTTATCTTTAAAATAAATAAATAAATCTTTTAAAAAAGCCCAGCTGTGCCTCTTTTACTCACTGCCTTAAAGAAATCATATCTCTCAATAATTAGTCAGTTTTGTATATTGTTAAATATGTTGTCAATGTTTTAAAATATAGGATGCAGCTATTTTTTAACAGTAGAAAGGAATTAACATGTTGAATTAATGACAGTTTTCTAATAACTCCTGAAGATGCATATTCAAATAGAAGTGACATCAAATATCTTATTTTATATATATTCTTCATATAAACACAGGTTGATGTGCTTCAAACACAGACTCCTGTATTTTGTTATCCATGATCAAAAACTCTAAAACAGGATTTTTACCAAAGGAAAAAATATTTTAGACTCTTCATGGAAGTTTTGCTCTTGTTCCCATAGTCCCATTATAGTAATACTCTCATTTATAAACACATATATTATTTTGAGATGGTCTTGGGAAATTCAGTAAGCCCTAGGACAAGTAATTCTTGTTCATTGACACCTTAATGGGTTTCCTGAAGGATGAACCTTATGTATATGAGGTAGCATTTGATTAGGTGTTACTCATTTCAGCTGACATACTGGATATAAATCTCAGGCACATCATGGAGATTCTTATACAAATAATGATTACAAAAACACTTCATAATATATCTGGTGTCCCTATACATAGAAAAGCATGGAACACACACAAAAAAGAAATTTTATATTTATATTTTAAGAAACTATAGAGCATTTTAAAACAAACATCATAATTGCTTCTTCAAGACTAAAACAAACCTATAGGAAATGTTTGCAATATGTACTTGTATAAAATGATTAAGTTTTTATGAAGCTGTTCATTCTAAGTAAATCTAAAATATCCCCATTAAAAACAAGATGAGATTTTTTTAAAGATTTTATTTATTTATTTGACAGAGAGAGATACAGTGAGAGAGGGAACACAAGCAGGGGGAGTGGGAGAGGGAGAAGCAGGCTTCCTGCTGAACAGGGAGCCTGATGCGGGGCTCAATCCCAGGACTTTAGGATCATGACCTGAACCAAAGGCAGATGCTTAATGATTGAGCCACCCAGGTGCCCAAGATGAGATATTTTTGATATTAGATGAATTTATTCAAAAACCAAAGAAACAGGAATATCAGGAAAAATTCTGGGAAAGAAAAAGGAAAAAAGAGGATGGTAATGCTTCCAGAAAATAAGTCTGTGTGAACCCATGACAATTGAATTAATATGGGTCTGATGCAAGACTAACAAACAGTGCAGCGGAATGGAATAAAAAAAACTACAGTATATACTCAAATATAGTTGTAACTATTATATATAATAATAGAGGAACTATTTCATATAGAGGGAGAAAAAGATGATTCAGTGACTGACATTGGGGCAAGTGAGTAGCCATCAGAGGGAAAAATGCTGAATTTATACCAACAATATAAAATAAATCAATCATGTAAACCAAAAAGTGGAAATTTTAAAGGACTGTATGAAACATTAAGACAATTATTTTATAAGCCCAGAAAAGCAAAGTTTGTTATAGCTATGAAATAAATTCAGAAGCCATAAAACAGGATTGAAAAATTTGATTACACAACAATAAAGCATCAATGTCAAAAACCATCATAAGTGAAAGCAAAAGGCAAAGGACAACTAGAAAAAAATATATTTGAAATTCATACCATAAAAAAGACCTATTTTCCTAACATAAATCAAGAGATCCTATAAACTAATGGAAAATGGGTAAAGGATATAAACAGTTGATTGAAGATGAAATTCAAATGGTTCTTAAACATATAAAAAAGTGTTCAATTTCAAAATGAGATAAATTTAAATGGATGCTACATGGAAATTCAAATTTTCAGATTGAAACAAAGATTGAGATGTTTGAAAAGTACACAGTTTTGGCAAGAGTGTCAGGACCAAACTGATGTTGGTGAGAATGTGAACTGGCCCAACTGCCTGGAAGACAATTTGCAATATCAGTCCTCATCACAACGAACATATCCACTGACCCAGATTCTAGTTTTAGAAATTTACTTTACAGCTACATTTGTACATGTGAGAAATGGAATAGATTAAGGTTACTCTCAGAAACATTAGTTGTACTAACCAAAGTTTGGTAATAATCTGTCCATCAAGAGGGCACATTTAAATACATTGTGCTATACACACAAAGTGGAACAATTTGCAGCCATGGTGTGGGGCAAGGAGATATAACCCTTTATGTACAAAGATGGGAGAATAGTGTAAAGTAGAAAAAGGAGAAAAAAACAGGTGTACAGTGGTGTGTGTAGAATGCTTTCATCTGTGTTTAAGAAGGGAAGATGGAACACTGGGTGTGCATGCCGTGTGTGTGTGTGTGTGTGTGTGTGTATCTTCTATATACACAAAGTATTTTTGGAGATGCACATTAGGCATGTGTCAACAGTATCAGTTGCCTTTGTTGGATCCATCCCAGCTGAGTGACTGCCTGGCAGTGAGGGGAGAGTTTCCCTGTACCATTTTTGTACTGCTTGGATTTCCAAACCTGTGGATAAGTGTTTATTCAACAAATCAGTGCTCATTAATGTGTTGGTTTTCAGGAATATGTGAATAGTCGGTTATTTGTTATAAATCCTAAACACCTGCTTTAAAATCAATTCTCTTAAGTTTATGCTACTATATAAAATTAGAGCTAACAATAAAATAAAATAGTTGCCATTCCAATAGCATAGCTCATATGATAGCAAAGCCACTTATTAATTTGGCAACTATTTGCTGAAGGTCTGCATGTACCAAGCATTGCACTAGTTTCCAGGGTCCCCTAGCAGAAGACAAGCCCGTTTCCTCACTGCCTCTGCAGCTCTTCCTTTCCTGGGTTGCCAAACCTTGTACTTAACTCTGCAGCACAGGTACTCCCTCCTTGTGAATGTAGCTGGTCTCTTGGCTTTAAATGTCACCTCTGTATCAGCAATGCCCACATTTTTATCTCTAGTCCAAGTTTACTTTCTCAAATCCCAGACTCCAAAGCCCCCTTGCTATCTTCACTTGGATGCTGTATTAGTTTGCTAATTAGTTTGCTATTAGGACTGCCATGACAAAGGACTGCAAACCAGGTGACTTAACAGAAATTTATTGTCTTGAGTTCTGGGGCCAGAAGTGCCTGGAGCAAGATGTTATCAGGATTGGTCCTCCTGAGCATTGTTCTATGCCTCTCCCCTAATTCCAGCTTGTTTACTGGCCATCTTTGGCTTCTCTTGATGTGAAGAAGAACTACCAGCTCTCCACCTTCATCTTCAGGTGGCTTTCTCTGTGTGCATGGCTATGTCCAAATCCCCCCCACCCCCGCTTTTATGAGCACTCCAGTCATACTGGATTAGGGACCCACCACACTCCAGTATGATCTCATCTCAACGAATTATATCTGCAATGGCTCTATTTCCAAATAAAGTCACATTTTCAGCTACTGAAGATGAGGTCTTTAACATTGAAATTTCTGAAGGACATAATTCAACCCATAGCAGTTGTCCATAGATAACTCAAACTTAGCATGTTCAAAACCAAACTCCTTGTTCTGCCTGCCCCCAACTCCCAACATCTGTTCCTCTCCAGTCTTCCACTTCTCAGTTGAGGCAATTCTTATCCTCCCAGGTCAAAACAAACCTTGGATCTAGCCTTTACACACCCCTCCCACCCCAGACAACCAGCAGTTTGTTGTAAATAGCCTTTGTGAAAGCCTTTACTCTTATTTTAATAGACAAAAAGGACCAGATTGTTTAGATTTATTAAAACAACTGAATGATCACTAAATCATTGATTCCATTTTAACTTCATTCTCAAAATGTGTTTGGGTTCTTATGAAAACACTACATAAACAAGAGCTGACTTCAAATTTAATACTCAGTTTTATGGGTAGGTGGTCTTGTGGTGCACTTAACTTTATTAAAGAACTTTTGTGTAAAAGTTACTTTTAAAAAAATCATTTCACTTTAGCAAATATTTATTTAGGTTGTTTCCATGTCTTGGTTATTGTAAATAATACTGCAATGAACATGCAGATACAGATTTCTCTTCAAGAGAGTGATGTCATTTCTTTGGGTAAATACCCAAAAATGGAACTGCTGGATCATATGGTAGCTCTATTTTTAATTTTTTTTGAGGGACCTCCATACTTTTTTCCATAGTGGCTACAACAATTTACACCCACCAGACATCTACTTCCATGAGATTCAGGAGCCATTAAGGCATACTGCATCCTAAGAGAGGAAAGGGTGAGGCAGAAAGCTTCACAGCTAACCAGGCTCTGTGCTTGAGGAGAGGTGGGTACTGTGTGATTTGAATTCCAGGAGCATGCCACAGCACATGGGACACACCAGGAATCCCTGGAGAACCCGTGGAATTAGGGGTAAGGAAGCCTATTTTAGGAAAATAAAATCTTCCAGTAGCAGGTGGGAACATGAACCAGCGAAGCGCAGGAGACATACATAATGTATAACCTTATAGTTGCTTCTCTGCACACTGACCAAGCTCTAAGCCTCTGCAGGCCTCTCTTCTCTCTGCCAGTAGCAACAACCCATTTTTATACAGAGAATTGTCACCCAGCACACATCAGTTGAATGAATGAATGAATGAATGAATGAATGAGTACCCCTTTCTTGACTCTCCTTCTAATTGCTTATTGTCTCTTAAAAATGCAATAATGACTTATGCTTAAGTTCCACTACAAAGCTTTATCAAAAGATTCTAAGATATTTCAGTACCATTGAGCAGGAAAACACGTTAATCAGATCACCATGGGAAGCTGATAATTCTCTAGGAGGAGATGTTCATTTGCATCTAGTACTCCAGGCCCCAGGAAGTTTGGGGACACTCTCCTTCCTCTGGATACCAAGTATACTTGCCTGTCTGGCCCCCAGAGCCCTCCAAGTGCTTACTTCTGCTTAAAGCAGAGGTAACAGAAGGCTCATCCTTTCGAAGGCTGATCATTTCAATTGCACAGGAAGTGTAATCTCATTTGATTTTGCAACTCAGCTTGGATTATTTTCTTAATACCTCTGCTGTACTTTGCCTTTTACAGTCAGTCATTCATGCTGTTATTTAAATTATATGAATTAAGAATTATTTGGCTGCATTCCATTCTGAGAACCCTGTGGCAGGGCATCATTTAAAAGCGTGTATTAGAACTGTTGCCATGACCTTGCAAACATGCCTGACGGTTTGGTTCAGGCTTTTTCTTGTTGTGGCTTACAAGGTTAATTATCTTGAAGAGTGCAGTGCAAGGAGGAAATGCCAGGTGGGCTGGATCATATGTTCCAGGGCAGTGCTCCTCAGCAAAAAGGTTTCCAGAGGACAGTGGTGGAACTGTGAACACTGGGGCAAGGGAACATTTGGATCATGGGTTGAATACTAACAATAAAGGGAAACACTACTGTACCCATTTACATTTGATCTCTTCTATACCATCAGCCAGGACCTGTGTTCTTATAAGATTGATTTCCTCAAAAACAGTATGCAAATAATCAATACTTAGCAAATTTTTAGGAATTCCCTCAAAGCCCAAAAATATGAAAAGCATCAAAATTGATGCCAGAATCCTACATTTCCTGGAGCAGCATGGTTTTAGGAATGCTGGGAAAGAATCACCTTCTTGTAGGGTTTTTTAAATTTTTTTTATTAACATATAATGTATTATTTGTTTCAGGGGTACAGGTCTGTGATTCAACAGTCTTACACAATTCACAGCATTCCCCATAGCACATACCCTCCCCAATGTCCATCACCCAGCCACCCCATCCCTCCCACCCCCCTCCTCTCCAGCAACCCTCAGTTTGTAGTTTTAAATTTCATTTGCAAAATACTTCCAAGTGCACAATAGAAGAAATAGATCAGTCCCTCAAAAGTGTATTTTGTTTGTAGTCTCTAAGCATTTATAGAATACCCAGTGTATATGTTTAATGTAGAATGTTTAAATAATTTATATAAAAGGACCAAAATACTTAATATGCAGTCCTAATATAAATGATCAAGATTAGCAAAATAATTATTTCCCACCTCCAAGGCCATATAGAATTCAGTGGAAGTTGACAATAATCTATTCACCACTATGCCATCTTCAATGTAACACTGAGTATAATTTTTGAAATGGAATATTTCATTTACAAAAAGGTAAGTTTTCTGGAACAACTGAAGTTAAAGCCACAATCTGCAGTTTTCTATCTCAGTATGAAAATGCAAGTGGGAGCCAGAAGGCCTTCCTTCTACCCCTCACTTCACATTAGTGTCCCTAAATAAGTGTGTATGCTTCCATGGGAAGTTGCCATGTGACAGCCATGGCCATCCTCCCTTGTTATCTGTCCTAGGTAACCACTCTTTGCAACAAAAAATCTCTGTTTTGTGCCTTTGCAATTTTCATGTGGTTTGTTATCAGACCATAATTTAGAATACCCTGATTGACACATCATCAGAACATAGCATAAACTGAGGTACTGCAGAAGTTCGGAAGTAGATGCTCTTAGATTAGCAGAGGTAGATACTGCTCCATTGGCTAGCCTTCCTGCACTGTGGGAACAATGGTTGTGTTCCTTGTAAGTGATTGGTGCAAACACACACATCCCTCCCACCCTTCAGATTCTCAGCCATTCGCTTGCTCATTTCCGGGCTTCTACTCTCTGTTCTCCACCCTCTGCTTGACACTCTCTTTTTCTTTCTCATCAATTACTTGACTAGGAAATGCATCTCTGAGTTAGCACCCTTTCCTCCAAACATCCATCAGTGCAGTCTCCATTTTGCCCTCTTTCATGATAATTCACCATCGTGCTTCCTCTCCAAATGGCTCAAAGAAAATGGGAGGGACATATGACACTGTGATGCAGGGCTGCCAGAAGGGTATGGCCAGATATCCTCTTGGGGTGAGGTGGGCCAGCCTTCCTGGCTATAGAACCGTAGCACCAGGGACAGCAGCAGGATTCTGGAAGGTGGACACTATAACATATTGCCAGCAAGACAGGTAAAGTGGGACAACTTTTGCTTTTCATATAATCCAATTAACACTCTCAGATTTACCAACGAATCAAAACCTCCCTGAGTATTAAAATACATTCAGCATAACGATATGGAATTTATGTGCTTAATAATACATAGTAGGTGTTTAATAAGTATTGAATGAATAGACAAGTTTACTCTCCAGGGTTTGATTATGCAAAATCTTCCATTGTTGTCATCTGAGGTATGACCCTTAAGGAGAAATGAATGATCCTTGAAAAAGAAGACACTATCTGTGGTGACCTCATAGCCAACTGCCACATAGAGCATACAACAGGTACTCAATGAATACTTGTTGATTTGATCAAGACCCCTTCCATCATGTTTCTATGCTGTGCCTACAGCAAGTACCATATTACACAGATTTCACCCTTTGTAAAATCATCAGCATGTAGAACCCTCAGTAGCAAGTAACTATTCTGTAACTACTCTCTCCCCACTCTGAATCTTAAATGTTTCCAAGTTTTATAATTATAGTGGCTTGAATGCTGTTGTACATTTCTTGTTTGATGGCAAGATAATGTCATATGCTTCATGATAAAGCCCATGCTCAAGGGACTAGGGAAAAATAGCCCTCCATTACACTTTTAAAAAATACATATAGAACCTGGGGGCTCTACTTATTGTTAATCATTTACATCTAATGGGAAATCTAATGGGAAAAAAATTAGTAAAAAAAAAAAAGATAAGCAATTTCCTTAAATATAATATAGGCAAAGCCCATTTTTTTTAAGAACTAGCATTGAATTATAATCTTTCAGCAGAAATTTCAACAGTTCCAAAAAACAAAGGTGAAAAAAAATTCAGCAACTCCTGTATTTAATTGTTCATATTTTTAAAGAGAAAAATAAGAGCACTGCATGGGGAGGAGAGGAAGAGAGTGAAACCACCTCTGTAGAAGCCAATGTAATAAGTTCATTTATTGAGAGACATTCTGCTAGGAAACAGCAGTGGGAGAAAAGCCTGCCCATTTCCTACCTGGAAACAAACTTATTCAAAGATAAGTCCCTCCTCAGTCAGAGAGTCTGTTTCTGCAAATCCCACTCACGCTGAGGAAAGGCATTCCTGAGGCTCTGCAAGATGCACCGCCTGTTGTTTTTATGTCTGCATACGCAAATATAAGTAACTTCTGGAATCCATTTATTTGCCCATAGTAAGCATGAGGGCAATCAGAAAAGTGGGTCACCCCATCTATGGCCAGAATCAAGCTGTGGACATTTGGAGCACTGACGCATGAGGGACATTAGGGGGCATGTCGTTTATCCCACCCACATGTGCAAAGGAGGAAACCGAGGCCCAGAAAACTTCCATGAATAGACCAAAGCCACAAAACAAATTAGGAGAAGAGCTGGAACCAGCACCTATGTTCTTTACTCCCTGCTTTCTCCCCAAGAAACCCTCTTTCTTTGGGGGTAATCATACCCGTTAACCAAAGGCACCGTGTGTTGATAAGTGAGCATTGCCTTCCTTGGGAGAACTGAGAACCCTCTGACCTATACTTCACCATCCTTTCAAGACTGCATTACATCAGGTTGACAACTACAACATCTAAATCTATAGGTTGATGAGACCTGGGTCAAAACCACTGATGGCTATTTCATCTGTGACTGGACAACCAGACACAAAAAGTATAAGGGTTTGTAATGCCTATTTTAAAAACTGCTTCCTTTTATGTGGCACATTCCTGGCTCTGAAAAGAAAGCACAGTGAGCCCACGCACCAAGGTTGGAGTCGTGTTGGGTCTCGTTGTGCAGCACACTTCAGCAAGGGAGTAAGTTCCAGTAGCAGCAATCTCAAGTGAGAGCTATCCACAAAGCTACATGTTTACATTAGAACAGTACAGCCCTGGGGCACCTGGGTGGCTCAGTCGGTTCAGCATCTGCCTTTGGCTCAGGTCATGATCTCAGGGCCCTGGGATCAAGCCCTGCATCGGGCTCCCTGCTTGGCAGGGAGTTGCTCCTCCCTCTCCTCCCTGCTTGTGCTCTGTTTCGCTATCTCTGTTCACTATCTCTCTCTCCCTCTCAATAAATAAATAAATAAAATCTTAAAAAAAAAAAAAAAGAACAGTACAGCCTGGATCCTCATGTCCATCTCACTTTTGTCTGGGGATGAGGTGGTCTGGTCAAGGGACATGGCCTCTGAAGCCTGCAGACCTCAGGACAACCCAGGGACCCCTGGATAGAGCCTTCTTTCTGCCCTGACCACTCTGTGTTTCCATCAGCATGTGATGTGTCCCTCTCAGTGTAGCATAGCATTCAGGGCGTATCGTACCTCCTCCACAGATGCAGAAATATTTGTGAGGCAGGGTGGAGCACGAAGAGGCATGGAAACTCTACTTAATTAAGTGTCAAGGCACCTTGAGGCATGTTATTTGCCTGACACCTGAGGAACACTGGTGGTGATCCTGGCCCTCCCCTTGCATCTTCACTGTCCCCTCACACCCTTTTAATATGTGCCCAGGGTGTGCCTCTTATCATTTCTTGTCTACTCAATACCCTGTGCTCTCCAGTTCCTTCCTGCTAGTCCAACTGTTCCCTGCTCCTCATCCCTCCTGACAAGTGACAGGTTTCCTCATATGCACTCCAGATTATGGTATGGAGAAGGAGCAAGCCTGGTTCTACAAAATACAGTGGTTGAGTTTGTGCGTGTGTGTGTGTGTGACTGATATCAAAGTAACAGCTGAATATTTTAAATATCACTTCTTGTTGAGTCAAGAATTGGTACACTTGGTTCCTGTGCCCCGGGGGGGGGGGGGAGCTGTGTTCCAAAGCCCGTTTTTGCTATATTTGCATGTCCCAACCCAGAGAGCTTCCCATTCAAGGCAGCACCACACTCATCCAAAGAGACCCTTGTATGGGATGTTCACAGGATGGGGTGGGGTCTGTCCCATCCCTCCTTAGATCTAGGGTGAGACCAAGGTGCCCACATAGCTAGAAAATTTATGAGGGAAGAGCTCCATTCTGACCCCACCCCAAGAAGCTGACAGTGACATGCTGGAGAGACTAGTGCTTCATTCTAAGAGATGGCTCCTCAAAGTATTCAAATACTGTGGCAAAATATAGGCAGGAGAAGAACCAACATGTTCTGAGTCCAAATTTGTGTCAGGGACTTGGGAGAAGCTCCCAATGGGATAAGATGTTTAATGTACAGGACACGCCAAAGAGTCAAGTTTTATTACTCTCAACTTACAGATAAGAGTACCTAGTTGGGGGAGGCCAACAATGGCCCCAAATCACCCTGAGTCACATTAGGTCTGTGTCCTGGTCTGCAGGGGTCCTGAGCACAAGTCCTTTGTACTATGGATGGCTGTAGGTCTCCCCAATCCACTCAGATTGCAACTCTTATATGTAGCACAGTGTCGGGGTGTCAGCACCAACATAAAGGGTCATGAAAACTCACAATAATTAACTTCTAAAGGAAATAGGTTTTGCCTCAATTTTTTTAAATCAATATTCCAATCCAAAGTTCTTGATTGTATTAACATAAAGCATGTATACATGCTCTAAATGATTTTCTATAGTGGTATTCCAGAATATTTTCATATATAAAGGGAATATTTAAGTGACATGACAGAGGAAATCCAAATCATAGCTCCCTAACTCATCTGAGGAAAAAGAAAAACAACTCAAGTTTATCATTTAAACTTATTACTGAGTAAGAGGAACTTACTTTCTTTTATTGCTTTTCTTTGCTATGCCTTTATTAAGACCTAACCTATTAGACCAGTGGGCATAATTTATGTGAGATAGTGACAAATTAACCTGATTTTAGGTATATTTAAAGAAAATGACTGTAGAACTTACTTAAAGTCAACTTAGTCATTAAAAACGTCATTAGACAAAGAAATGTCCCTTCTTTCTGAACTCCACTATGTGAGGGTGCTCAGGAATTAGTGCTGGGTAAATGAACTTAGGTCATGCTCAGTGGCCAACTCTGATGCACACATTTGCCTTTTCACAGATTCCATTTTCACTTCAAATACACTGTTCCAAGAAACTTCTTTTTGGAATCCAGCATTCCTGTTTGAACTATATAAACACTGCTCATTATGTGTACATGGAAGTAGATATTTAGGAAATGTATTCCCTGAAGTAAGTTTCTATAGGAAAAATAGTTTGCAAAATACTTTATATTTCACTCTTGTCTTTAATTCCTTATCAATTACAAGGTAATAAAAGTGATTACTTTCTAATTCAAAAAGAAAAAAGACAAAAATCAAAAAAAGACATTAGAAAGCTGAAAAGAAAGGATAAAATGAATGAGAGATGATATTAATCCAGTTAGCCACTTAACAAAGATTAAATGTCTAAACTCAAAGTGTTCTGGGGATACAGGAAAAGTACATAACAATTTCTGCCTTCAGAAAGCTTGCAGTCTAACTGAGGAAATAAGCAAGCAAACAGACAATTAATTATAAGATAGTGTAGCAATTGCAATGATAGGGATCACTACTATGGCACCAGCCCTGTGTGAGACAGATACATAAGCAGAGCTCAGAAACATAAAAAATGGGTAAGGTATTAGGAAAGCTCTTTCCTTATTGGGAAAAATGGCACTCACGAACCTGGAGGGATTAGGGAAGGCTTTCTGGAGAGGTCACGTGTTAACTTAGTTTTTAAGGGGAGTTACAGTTAGCCGGGGGGTGGAGGGAGAAGGTAGAGTGTGAACGAATTAGGTAGAGGAGGACAGAATAAATAAGGCATCAGAGTGAAACAAAGTGGCATGTGGGCACTTCTGGCAGCTAGGTGTATGAGTGAGGAAGAAGAGAAAGGCAATGCCAAGGTAGTAGCTTGGGGGCTTCTGATGGTCTTAGGACAAAGTGTGACAAAGTCCTAGATCAGTGATGATCAGTGAGAAGATCAGACCAAGGAGCCAAAATCTGAGTGAGGGAGTTCAATTTTGTAGCTATTACTATAGTCCCAGGAGGAGTTACCAGATGTTGAACTAGGCAGTGGACTCCAGGTGAAAGAAAAGAGATGAACTAGATATCTAACAAAAGATGTAAACTTTTCACAAGGTTATTTGCTGCATGTAAACACTGAGGGATTAAAGCAGCTCTGTGGACTTCCGGTCCTGATAAGTGGGTACACCCATTCTCCCTGTACCCCCTTTCCCACTAAGCACGATTACATACCCTGAGATGGTACATGAAGCAACCCCAGGAAGACTCTGGAAGGAGGTGAGAGCAAGGTGGGTGGGTCTGGGACCCAGGGCTGGAGAAGCAGCACAGTGCCTGGCCTCAGTTCCCACCCGCTAGAGGAAGTCCACCAGACATGGCACTTCATGACCTTCACCCAGATGGGCTCACCTTCCAGAAAGAACAGGGTCCCTCCAACAACCTGCAGGTAAGCCACCAGGTGGTTTCCATTGGAGTCCTATCAGAAATCAGTGGCCAGGGGACTCTCTTTTTCACTGAGCCTGGGATGCCACCTTTCCTGATGAGACACATCTGGGCAGGGATGGAACCAGAGAAGGGACCTGCCACAGGAAAGGCTGGTTGGGAACACTGTTATGAAATAGCCTGGGGCTCTCCTGCTCTGCCAAGACACACCTGGGCAACCTGGAGCACAAGTGCAGGGATCCCACCACACCCCTTTCCCACTGAGAGACACATATCAGCTGGCCTGGAGAAGCCCCCTCCACTCCTCAGGCCACATGGGTGGGGACCAGTGGGAGCCCCAGAGAACCAGAAAAACCAAGCAGACCAAAACACCACTGCAAAGATTCTGAAATTAAACTACCACTGGAATCACAGTCCACAAAAGTATTATAAGACTCACAGGCTAAACCTAAACAGGGTGATTGTCGGGCACCTGGGTGGCTCAGTTGGTTAAGCAACTGCCTTTGGCTCAGGTCATGATCCTGGAGTCCCGGGATCGAGTCCCGCATTGGGCTCCCTGCTCAGCGAGGAGCCTGCTTCTCCCTCTGACCCTCCCCCTTCTCATGTACTCTCTCTCATTCTCGCTCTCTCAAATAAATAAATAAATCTTTAAAAAAATAAAAAAAATAAAAAAATAAAATAAAATAAAAAAATAAACAGGGTGATTGTCTTCTGACATACAAGATCTAAATAGGGCTCAGAAACTACTGATATAATAAACAAAGTGTCCAGGATACAACTGAAATTTATCTATAATACTAAGAATTGGGGAAATCACAATTTGAACGAAAAAAAGACAATAAACTAAAGCCAACAGTGCTAGTAATACGATGCTGAAATTAACTTACAAGAATTTTAAAGCAACAATCATAAAAACACTTCAATAATCATCTACTTGTCCTCTTGAAACAAATGAAAATGTAGAAAATCCCCAATAAAGAAATAGAAGCTATAAAAAGAATTAAGTGGAAATTATAAAGTGAAAAATACAATAAAAAATTTAAAATGTGCTAAATGGGCTCAGTAATAAAGTAAAATTGACAGAATATGTAATCAGAGAACTTGAGGAAATATAATAGCGTACACCCAATCTGAACAGAAAAAAAAAAAAGTCTAAAAATATAGCTGAAAACTTCTCAAATTAATGAAAGACACAAGCCTACATATTCAAGAAGCTGAACAATTCCTAAACAGTTTAACCCCCCCAAGTACATCATAATTACCTTTTAAAAGCTAAAAACAAAGAAACTAGAGGAAGATGACGTATTTCCTGTAGAGGAACACCAATCAGAATGAAACTGAATTTCTTATTTGAAACCATGGAGGTCAGAAGGAAGTGGTACAATATTTTTAAAGTGTTCAAAGAAAAGAACTGTCAACTGCTCATTCTATATATGATAAAAACTATTCTTCAGGCATGAACAGGAAATAAAAATATTCTCAGATAAAGAAAACTAAAAAAAATTTGTTGCTACTAGATCTACTCTTAAGGAATTGCTAAAGGAATTTCTTTAAACATAAAGGAAATGATAATATAAATAATCTTGGAATATCAGAGAAGAAGAAGGAACAAGGAAAAATGAGAAATACAGGTACATACAATAAACTATCCATTTCTTCATGAGTTTTATAAATCATATATGATGATTAGAACAAAATTTATGCACATCTGATATTTAAGACAATGATATTTAAAAGTGACAATGATAAAGACACCAAAATGGAAGTGAGTTTGCCACACACTTGAGGTAGTATAATGTTAATACCAGTAAACTGTTATAATTCATGTATGTGTATAGTAATAACCAAAGCAATGAAGATTAAAACTATACAAAGAGATACAATCAAAAACATTATAAATAAATCAATATGGAATCCCCCCAAAAATAAAAAAAAAAATAGGTAATCAATAGGAAAGCAACAAAAAGTAAACAGAGGAAGATGACCCAATGGAAACAAAGAGAAAACAAAAGATTGTGACAAATTTATGCACTACCATATCAATAAATACCTTAAATGTAAATAATTCAATGTATCAATTAAAAGGCAGGTATTATCAGAGTGAATAAAAATACAAGTACCATTTATATACTAGTTAGAAAAAACTCTCTTCTCATTCAATAACATAGGAAGGTTACTGGATTGAAAGACTCAACATAGTAAAGATATCAATTATCCTGAAAGTTATATCTATCTATTACGTATCTATCTATCTATCTATCTATTTATCTATCTATCTATCTATCTATTTATCTACCCATATGAATGAATATGTAGAATACTAAACATATATTTAAATTATTTATATCTTAATATATCATATAAATATTACATAAATATAAATACACAAACATACACACATCTATCATCTATGCATAGGTCTAATGTAATTCCATGTAATTCCTATCAAAATCCCAGCAAGGATTTTTGTAGACTTGGACAAGCCTATTCTAAAATGTATATAGAAGGCACAGGCTACAGACTAGGTAAAACAATCTTGACACTAAAGAATAAAATGATAGAATCAGTCTACCCAATGTTAAGGCTTACTATATAGCTACAGTAATCAAGACACTGTGGTATTGTCAGAGGGTAGAGATGTAAACCAATGGAACTGAATGGAAAATCAAAAAGTAGACACATACAAGTATGCTGAATTTATTTTTAACAAAGGTACAAAAACAATTAAATGGCAGAAAGACAGTTTTTTCAACAAATGGAGCTGGAACAATTGAACTTCCATGTTCAAAAAATGTGAATCTTGATCTAAAGCTCACACCTTACACAAAAATTAGCTCAAAAGAGATAATGGGGTTAAATGTTAAATGTAAAACCATAAAGCTTTTAGGAAAAAAGGAGAAATACTTTAAGATCTAGGCTAGTCAAAAGGGGTTAGGTTGACACAAAAGCATGATCCATAAAGGAAAATATATATAAATTCGACCACATCCAATTTAAAAGCTTTTGTTTTATGGAAGCCCATGTGAAGAGAATAAAATGATAAGCTAAAGACTAGGAGAAAATATTTACACATATCCAACAAAAGACTGGCATCTAGAATACATAAAGAACTCTCAAAGTCAATGGTAAATACACACAATCCAATTAAACAATGGATAAAAGATCTGAACAGACATTTTACTGAAGAAGATATACAGTAACTAATCACATCATTAGTCCTCAAGGAAATGCAAATTGAAACCATAATGAGGTATCACCTATCAGAATGGCTAAAATTAAAAAAAAGAAGTGACAACACCAAATTCTCATGAGGATGCAAAGAAACGGGATCACTCACAGATAGTGAAATGTGAAATGGTACTTCCACTCTGGAAAAGTTCAACAGTCTCTTATAAAACCAAGCATTCAATTGTCATACAACCTAGAAACTGTACTCTTGGCCATTTATCCCAAAGAAATGAAAACTCATGTTTATGCAAAACTTGTTCACAAATGTTCTTAGCAGCTTTATTTTCAATAGTCAAAACCTGGAAATAGCTCAGCTGCCCTCCAGCAGGGGAATGGTTAAACAAGCCACTAATATATTCTACTTTCATAACATTTAAAAATTTTAGAAATGGAGGACACATAACTGGTTGCCAGGGTCTAGGTCCAGAAGACCTAGGGAAGGCATGCAGGAGGGAGATGGGTTTTCTCCCAGGTTGAGAGCAATAAAAGGGGACATGTTAGAACTCTCCAGTTTGACTGTGATGGTAGTTACAAGAAACTATACACATGATAAGTTTCTATAATGCACACATAACAAATAAATACAGTGATAAGATATCATATTTTTCTGAAATACTAATTTTTGGGGAAAATGAGTAGTAAAGTGTGCAATAATGAATGAATGAATAAAATAATAAAGTAAAAAAATACTAGACTTTTCTGAAATGTCAACATTGGGGGAAAATGAGTAAAGTGTGCAAAGGATCTCTGTACTATTTCTCACAACTGGATTTGAATCTATAATTATTATCTCTAAAAATTTCAATTAACGTAAAAACATATTAGTTACTGTAAGTAATGAAACAGGATTTATAGATGACATGTGAAAAATCTTCTAAGGGTTTGTTCCAGAGTGGGAGGAGCCAAGGGTAGGGAAGTATGGAATGTCCTAAAGGAAGTAGTTGCCTTTTGGTGGATGACCCTGGATAACAGGAATTAAATGCCTCCCTGCAAGGGACCGACCTCAATTATCCGTCTGTTTTTGGATCAGAATTGGCTAAGGCTCCCTAGCAGTGTCTAGCCTGGTCAAGTGGTAGAGAGGTCTTAATATTTTTCTTTCCCAACTTATTAAGGGCCTTACTAGAAGGGGGGCTCTGTATCACTTTTCAGAGAAACACCCAGAGTCAAGAGTTCTCAGGCTTTTGGAACAGTGTCAAAGGTCTTAATGTGGACAACATGATGTTCTTAAGACCTGGTGAAGACGCTGGTTAGGAGAGAGGTAGCAATGGCCTTAGTCAAGGAAGAACCTTAAGTGGAGGCTCCCTTTGGGAATTTTTGACTCACTTGTTTAAAACCCTGCCTAGTGTTTGGCTGCTTCCCACCTTTAATCTTATAGTTAATAAAAATAGGTTGGAGAATAGATGACATGGAGATAGCTAACTCATATGATTCATATGCTTGATTTTTTTAACATGCATTTTTTTATATACACACACTATCAAAAACTACAAAAGAATACATGAATAAATATAAATAAAATTGGACATAGATATTTTCTAACATCTTATAGATAATATTAAGAAAATATTTCAAGGCAAACAACAACAAAAAATCACCAGGTAAATGAGGGTGTTTCTTTTCAACTATCATTTCCCTTTTCTTATTTTTAGTCATAGTTCACAAATATAATTTCAAAACTCCCCAAAACTTTATTTTTATGATGTAATTGGCTTACAAAAATTTGAAAATATCTCATTCAGCATATTTTATCAATCAAAATATGCAAAAGTTCACAATGTTTGCACAGAAGAGTACAATAATCTAGTGGAAATATTTCTTCAGTTTGAGCCTGATTGTTAAATTTTCTGCTCAATCTTCCCTCCTCAATTTATTGTTTATTGTACCAATCTCTATTAATACATTTCCACTGATGTTTGCAATGGAAAGACATTTATAATAAGTTGGTAGCTTCATTATTGATGAAAATGACAATATTTAAATGGATTTCTTATTCAATTCAATGGCAAAGTGCTCATTTACAGCAAATTTGATTGCTTTATTTTCCTGCTTGAAATGGACAATGGGAAGGGAATTTAAAAGTAGCCCCAACTGCTGTGTTCAGAACTAGAATGACACCTACTTAGGAGCTAAATTTAAAAGTCGACTTTACTTGCAACAGCCTGTCTCCAGGCACAGGATACTCTTTGAGATGATTGAGCTGGAAAGGAAGCAATTTACCTGTGGTCTCATCTTTAATCCTGGGCTTGCCTACATTACTTGTCAACTACACTCAGTACTTTCTTCTCCTTCCTGTGTTTGATCACCACCTGCATTTATTCTTTTCTCTTTTGGTTGGAACCCAACTTCCTTTAGTGGGAGAAATTATATCTACTATCTACTATTACCCCAAAATTACTAGTACTGGAATTTTACATAAAAGTCCAGACTCAGAATCTTAAATTTTATGCAATTAATTTAGCATACATTTAATTGAATCTCTTAGAAAAAATACTCCAGTGTTACTGTGTTTTAAATTGTAATTATAGTTCTTTTAAAAAAAGATTTTATTTATTTATTTGAGAGAGAGAGAAAAAGCACAGAGGGAGAGTGAGAGGAAGAAGTAGACACCCCACGGAGTGGAGAGCCTGATGCGGGGCTGGATCCCAGGACCCTGGGATCATGACTTAAGCCGAAGGCAGACGTTTAACCAACTGAGCCACCCAGGCGCCCTTATAATTATAGTTCTTAAATAAAAGCTTCTTTTAAAGAATTTCCATGATCCAGTAATCATGTGGATCTAATAGTCTGAATGTCAAAGATCCTTTTTTCATGGATCTGATGCCCCATCAAGTTCATGGGAACCTACAAAATCTTATTAATTAATATGTCTGTGTTTTTCTTAACAGTGAAAGGAAAGAAGAAAAGAAATTTCAGTATCTCCAGATCCAGAGAGTTACAGCTCTGCTCCATTTCTCTGCACTTAGACACATTAGGAGTTTTTTTCAACTTTGAACAAAAATAAAATGATGGAAATGAAATCCAGTGAAAGGTGAATATTTCTGTATTAAAAAGCTAATGAAAATACTGTCCTGAGTACTATGAATATGCATGTATATTTTTTTTCTTGGGATTTTAAACAATTCCTCCTTGTTTCTTTCCCTAAGGGGCACCACACTGCTGCTCACTATCAAATTGCCTTGCACATTCCCCCGTTTATGGTCTCTGCCACCTGTTATAAGATGCTGTCCAATTATGGTTTACTTAGCACTTCTTTTTCAAATCCAAGCTATCAAATAAAAGCATTTCAAGAAAGTGTCATTTCAAGTCCTTTGAAATTATTTGTTGTTAAAACAAAGAATAAAAAAGAGAGGGAGAAAAACAGAGAGAGAGAGAGAGAGATCCATAAATCTCTGAAAAATAGTTATCCATGTCTTAGAAATTCAGCATCTGCTAACAAAACACAGAGCTCTGCAACAAAACTCTAAAAGTCTTTTCTTCTTGCCCACTGTGTACCTTCCACATTCTTCTTTTCTGTCTTTGGAATATTAATGTTTGTATTCTTTTTTTTTTCTATTGAAAGTAAATCGATTGTATTTTATTTTATTTTTTTTTATTATTATGTTATGTTAATCACCATACATTACATCATTAGTTTTTGATGTAGTGCTCCATGATTCATTGTTTGCGTATAACACCCAGTGCTCCATTCAGGATGTGCCCTCTTTAATACCCATCAGCAGGCTAACCCCTCCCCCCACCCCCCTCCCCTCTAGAATCCTCAGTTTGTTTCTCAGAGTCCATAGTCTCTCATGGTTCGTCTCCCCTCCGATTTCCTCCCCTTAATTCTTCCACTCCTGCTATCTTCTTCTTTTTTTTTTTAAACATATAATGTATTATTTGTTTCAGAGATATAGGTCTGTGATTCAACAGTCTTACACA
>NC_138372.1:98154766-98196120 GCF_054177405.1 Leptonychotes weddellii | reverse complement strand
AAAATCATGAATGAAAGAGGAGAGATCACAACCAACACCAAAGAAATACAAACAATTATAAGAACATATTATGAGCAACTATATGCCAGCAAATTAGATAATCTAGAAGAAATGGATGCATTCCTAGAGATGTATCAACTAACGTTTGTATTCTAATTTTCTTTTTAATCTATTACAATTTGGACTGTATCTGCACTGACAATTGATTTGGGAGTTTTGACTGAACTGAATGTATAATCTTATTTCTAGGAGAAAGATTAATATGATTAATGATAATGAGCAATATAGGAAGAATTCTTAAGACATGAAAGGAAAAATAACTATAAAATCTTGACAAAAAATTAAATGTTCAAGTTGAATATTTTTTCTATCGTTTATATAAACCTATATTCTCCAAAATAGAGTTGTGTCCATCACCTTGAGTGTTTTGGTTCGTTTGTTTTTATCTTGGAGAGGAATTAGCCAATATTTTTGAACATGGACAGAAGAAGTGGAGTGTCTAGAGTCCAGAAGGGCATGGAGTGCTGGGATTCTTTCTTAAACTTAACAGGAAGATAACATGGATAAAAAATGACTTCAGTTGAACATGAGATAATAGCATAGAGGTCTAAATTTTTCAGGGGGGTCGAGGGCAAAATGTTTACTAAATAGTTGCCCTCCATTTTTTGATGGGTAGGACTGCTATGCCACAGCAAAATGGAAAATAAAGTTAAGAAAGAGAAAGTAAAAATAAAATCAAATACAAACAAACAAGTGCAAATAGTCCTATATATGTATTAATATTTGCAGAATAATGTGATGAGCCAAAGTAGCTGCTGGGGCCAGATATGTGTTTCCATCAGAGTTGGCAACAGTAACTCACAAATCCCTGCTATGTGTGAATCAATGTGCTAGACTTTGGATTATAATATCACTCCAAAAATGGAACCACAGGTGAAATGTAAAGAAAAGTCTTGCTATCTATATATTTTAAATTATCTGAGGAAGTGAAAAAGTCATTTCAACAACATAACTTCCCCTCGTATGTCAAAAACTTTTTGAGGCATGAGAGCATTAGAATAAACAATGCTAATTTCCTGTTTGGGGAGAATCCACATTTAGAGTTGAATCAAAGGTAACCCTCAAGAATTATTATTAGGTCCACTGTATTGGTAACTAGGAAAGAAACAAGTTGGGACTTCCACAGGTACTCTGAATGCTAAAGGTCATACTCTTCTCTTGCATTTTCTAGAGCAGAAATTAAAAAAAAAATGAGGCTTCAAAGAAAAGATACACAAATATCTCTCAGATGAATCTGAGGCAGTTTTCCCACTGCCTTATAAATGGATATGGTACATGTACAGAGGTCAGTCACAGGGTAGGAAAAAGGAGGAAGCTCAACAAAGATCATCCCTGTGAATCTGGAGAGAACTGATCTCAACATGTTTAGTAGCAGCAGGAACACCTGAAGAGAAAAGTGGGGTATACCTCAAGGTTTGCCTCCCCCTTCATCCTGAAAAAAAATCTATAGTTTGTTCAGGTATCCACCTTTTCTCCAAGAGGCCCAGAAGGAGGTGACCTCAATTCAGTTCAATTCTGATTTTCCCAATTTTCACACTACTGAAGTTTGGGCAGGGTGATGCTTCCTAATGGGGTGCTGTCCAGTGCATTGCAGGATGTTTAACAGCATCCTCACCCTCTATACACTAGTTGCCAGTAGCACCACCCCCATCAGTTATAACAACTCAAAATGTCCCCAGACATTGCCAAATGTGCCCAGGGAGGGGGGGCAGAATCACTCTAGTTGAGAAACCCTGACCCAAGCCAACAAGCACAGGGCACTCCTCTCAAGTCACTGCTCCATGAGCACCTGACTTAAGTTGGCCTTAACACAATGGTTTGGGGACTAATCACTCCCTCCCCATCCCCACTCCAAAGTGAAGGAAAAGGCTAAAGCCCAAACTGCCACCAGTAGCTATTCTGCCACTCCAAACAAAATGACCAGCTTTGCTTGGTCTTGCAGCACAGACTGAGGACAGCAGAGCATGCAAAACAAAAAGACCCTGTGCTTGAGGACAATGTTCAGTCCTGCAGTTCCAGCTATGGGAGGGGACAGCATTTCTTATGCTTAAGCCAGTTTGAGAAATGTTATCTTGTCACTTGCTGGTAAAGTCATCTTAAATGATACTATATGCAAATCCAAGGAAGGGACATGATTTATTGGGTCTGTGTAAACTGAATGGTTATTTAAAGGCTGCATTCACCCAGGGTTCTATATCTATATACAACCTACACCAGACCAAATGTTTAGCAGCAGCTCATCCCTAACCTATCCCAAAATGGATGCCTGATAGGCCTTGTTAACCTGCTCTTCTCAGGGTTTTCTTCACCTCAGAAACTGGCAACTCCTCTCTTCTAGGTGCTCAGGCCAAAACCCATGGGGCCATTCTTGACTCCTCTCTACTTTTTACACCCCTGACATTTACCCCAAACCATTCACTTCCTACTACCTTCACTGTTTCTACTTTAGTGTGAGTCAACATCATCTTTGTTGATACTAGTTCTGGAGCCCTGAAATAATCTCCTTTAATCCACACTTGCCTCCCTTCAGTCCATTCTCAACAGAGCAGTTTGAGAGATCCTGTTAAAAACATGATCACTAAGTGCAGTATTTCCAGACTGATGCCAGAACGGAAAAGAGACATTATTGGAATAACTAATGAGATTTGGATAAAAGCTATAGTTTAGTTGATCATATTGTACCAATATTAATTTCTTAGTTTTGAAAAATGTTAATGCTTAAGTAATATGTTAACATTAGGGGAGGCTGGATGAAGGGCTTATGGGAACTATACTTTTTTGGTAACTCTTCTAAATCTAAATTAATCCATGGGCGCCTGGGTGGCTCAGTTGGTTAAGCGACTGCCTTCGGCTCAGGTCATGATCCTGGAGTCCCGGGATCGAGTCCCGCATCAGGCTCCCTGCTCAGCAGGGGGTCTGCTTCTCTCTCTGACCCTCCTCTCTCTCATGCTCTCTCTCTCTCTCTCAATAAATAAATAAAAATCTTTAAAAAAATAAATAAAAATAAATAAATAAATAAATCTAAATTAATCCAAGATAAAAGTTTAAAAAATATAGAAATATTTAAAAATTTACAAGTGTTACATAATGACATTTCTCTGTACAGAATTCTCCAATTGTACCTCATTTTATGCAGAATAAATATCCAAAGCCTTACAACCACTCCCAAGGCCTCCCATCATGTGGCTTTTGAGTCCTTTTTCTGACTTCATCTTCCACTAACCACCCTCCAAAGACCAATACCCACATGTACATGCTGTTCTAGGCACAACAGCCACCTACTCAACACCCCAGGCATGTTCCTGTCTCAGGGCCTTTGTACTTGACATCCCACATGGCTCCATCTCTCACTTTCTATAGGTCTTCACTTCAATGTCACCTTCTCAGTCTTCTGACCAGCCTACAATAGCAGCCCCCCCCCACCTCCGACACTTCTTTCTTCCTGTGTTCCATTTTTCTTCGTAGCATGTGCCACTACCTAATATACTACATATTTTATTATTTATTGTAATTATTGTCTGTCTTGCCCACTAGAATGGCAACTCTAGGAAGGCAGACGGGTTTTTGTTTTTTTTTTTTGTCTTGCTC
Source organism: Leptonychotes weddellii (assembly GCF_054177405.1). Classification (NCBI taxonomy): domain Eukaryota; kingdom Metazoa; phylum Chordata; class Mammalia; order Carnivora; family Phocidae; genus Leptonychotes; species Leptonychotes weddellii. The sequence continues at coordinate 98,192,472 of NC_138372.1, read as the reverse complement.
TCTATTATTTCAGAATCTAGAATGGTGTCTGGCTCTTAGAGGCCTTATTTGATGAATGAATGAATGAATGAATGAATGTGTAATATTTTGTTAATTAAATTTATTATCACAGTTCTGTGGTAAAAGTACCAGTGTTACATTCAACATATACCTAGAAATTTTAGGAAAGGGGAACATCACCTAATGGTAGTCCAAGAAATTAACTACTTGCAGGAATTAATGTAAATACCTCTAATGCAACTTCAGTTTTTGGTTCCGCATGTAAGGAGCTTCGAAGTCACCACTATGGTCTAACAATAAGTAAAAACCTAAACAGACTAAATAACCAGCAACTATTCTTGGATCCATAGGGAGGCAAGGACAAAGGCCAGACCACTGTCCCTAAGACTGGACAGACAGACAGAAAAATACAGGGAGTCACAGCTTACCAGAACCAGTTTTAGGAGCAGAAATCACTGTGGAAAGCAGTGCCTGAGTAGGAAAACCTGAACTGTAATTGACAAATTTCTAGAGGCTTGGTGAAAACAAGTGTGAGAGTTAAAGAATCCAAGGGGTCCCATAATGTGTGAGGTGAGGAGAGCACAATATTCTGGGATTTACCTCCAGGAGCTCAGCCAATGTTCCCGCAGTAAATATCAGAGAAAAATTCTCTTGTGCATCCAGCAGTGGGAGAGGAAAATGAATTATTTTGAAATACTCCAGACCACTCTTCTTAACAAGGCTTGACTTTGGGAAGAACAAGTTAACCAGAGCCTAACCTGCTGGGGGATCATCAGAGACTAATTAACCTGAAGAAAGGGAAATATCAACTTCAGTCCTCTTGAGTCATCCTGCCCCATCTAAGGGGTGGGAGTGGGGAAACAAAAAATACAGAATGGGGAGGAAGAAATAAAGTTATTCTAGTTCACAGATGACATGATCATGTATGTAGAAAATCTGAAAGAAAAAAATAAACAAAACAAAACAAAAACCTTCCTGGAACTAACAAGTCATTATAGTAAGGTTGCAGATAAAAGATTAATATACAAAAACCAAACATTCCTTATACACCAGCAATGAACAAGTGGAATTTGAAATTTAAAATGCAACACCTTTTACATTAGGTTCTAAAAAATTAAATATTTAGGTATAATTCTAAAAAATGTGTACAAGCTCTGTGTGAAGAAGACTACAAAACTGATAAAAGAAATCAAAGAAGAATTAAGCAAATGGTGAGATATTCCATGTTTATAGACAGGAAGACTTAATATTCTCAAGATGTCCATACTTGCTAACTTGATCTATAGATTCAATGTAATTCCAATAAAAAGCCCAACAACTTATTTTGTGGATATTGATAAGCTGAATCTAAATTTTATATGGAGAAGCAATGACCTAAAATGGTCAACACAATGTTGAAGGAGAAGAGCAAAGTTGGAGGACCAACATTATCCAACTTCAAGACTTACTGTAAATCTATAGTAATCAAAACAGTATGCTTTTAGAAAAGCAAATAAAAAAGCAAGTAGATCAGTGTAATAGAATAGAAGGCCCAGAAATAGACCCACATAAATATAATCAACTGATCTTTGACAAAGGAGCAAAAGCAATACATCATAGCCAAAATGGTCTCTTCAACAAATGGTACTGCAACAAGTGGACATCTACATGCCAAAAAAAAAAAAAAGCTCTAGACACAGACCATACATGATTTACAAAAATTAATTCAAATCACATACCTAAATGTAAAACACTGAAATATAAAACTCCTTAAAGATAACATAGGAAAAAACCTAGATGACCTTGGGAATGGCAATGACTTTTTAGAATCAACACCGAAGTTATGATCCATGAAAGAAATAGTAGATAATCTAGACTTCATTAAAATTGAAAACTTCTTTTTTTTTTAAAGATTTTTATTTATTTATATGAGAGAGAGCACATGAGAGGGGGGAGGGTCAGAGGGAGAAGCAGACCCCCTGCCGAGCAGGGAGCCCGATGCGGGACTCGATCCAGGGACTCCAGGATCATGACCTGAGCCGAAGGCAGTCGCTTAACCAACTGAGCCACCCAGGCGCCCTAAAATTAAAAACTTCTGCTCCGCGGAAGATAATGTCAAGATAATGAGAATATAAGCCACAGACTGGGAGAAAATATTTGCAAAAGACATGTCTGATAAAAGACCGTTATCCAAATATACAAAGAACTCTTAAAACTCAACAATAACAAAAGAAAAACTCCATTAAAAACTAAGCCAAAGGTCTTAACAGACACCTCACCAAACAAGCTATACATACAGCAAATGAGCATATGAAATGGTGTTCAACATCATATGTCATTAGGTAATTGCAAATTAAAACCAATAATGAGATATCACTAGATACCTATCAGAGTGGTTAAAATCCAAAACACTGACAACAAAAAATGCTGGAGGGGATGTGAAGCAAGAGGGACTCACTTTCATTGCTGATGGAAATGCAAAATGATACAGCCACTTTGGAAGACAGTTTGGTAGTTTCTTAAAGCCTAAACACATTCTAACCATATGACACAGCAATCACTCCTTGGTGTTCGCTTAAAGGAGCTGAAAGTGTATGTCCACACAAAAACCTGAAAGATGTTTATAGCAGCTTTATTCATAATTGCCAAAACTTGGAAGTAACCAAGATGTCTGACCTTCAGTAGGTGAATGGATACTGTGGTACAGCCAGATAATGGAATATAACTCAGTCATAAAATAAATGAGCTATGGATCCATGACAAGACACAGAGGAATCTTACATCATACTGTTAAATGAAAGAAGCCATTCTGGAAAGGCTACATACTATATGATTCCAGCTATATGATGTTTTTGAAAAGAAAATCTATGGAGACAGTAAAACAAACAAACAAAACAAAACAAAACAAAAACAGTGATTGGCGGGAGTGGGGGGTGGTAGGGAGTAATGAATAGACAAAGCACAGAGGAGTTTTAGGGTAGTGAGTCTACTCTATATGATACTGTAATGATAGATACAGGCTCTTACACATTTGCCTAAATCTATAGGATTTGCAATGCTGAGACTGAACCACAATGTAAACTATGAATTTTGGGTGATTATAATGTGTCAATGTAGGTTCATCAATTGTAACAAATGTACTATCTGATGGGGCATGTTGATAACGGGGGAGGCTGTGCATTGCATGATTTGTATCTGCTTTTGTATGTGTATATATATACATATATACACATACATGCATATATATAAAATATATATAATATATAAATAAAATTATTATTTAAAAATATATAATTATTATTAAAGAAAATTAAAGAGACTGAAAAGAACAAAGCCTCATGAGTGTTGCATAGGTTGAGTTCCTTCCAAACACATTGTATAAAGGTCAGTGAGTTGGATTTTCCTTCTTTTTTTACTCAATATAGTTATCTATAAGATAGGAATGCCAATTCTAAGATGCAAAGATAAATGATGTCTTAGGCATTCTGCAAGTATTGGGGAATAAATTATTCCTATATGGACTCTGTGGCACAGAAAGAAATTTGATCCAATTCCTTTAAAAGTAGAAAATTATACAACCAACCTGTCTAGAAAATGCAGACAGAACTTTGAATCTGCTGGACCCTTCAAATGGAGCCCAGATAAAGTGAACAGTGTGTATTTAAGATATGCCCGGCATGTTTCCATGAGGAATTAGTTGAGAACACATTTCTGTTCACACATCTGAGTCTGTCCTCTTTATTCTCTCACCTCTAGCCCTCTTTTACATCTGCAGCTTCCTCTCCTGCACCTGCCTTAAACACCATACTTCACTTCTACCCTCTACTGAGAGCATGGGCTTGAATCCCCCAGCCTTTCATTCAAGCCCCTTTCAACCATTGGATAACTGTGTGCCCTTTAGCATACTACCATACTATTCATTGTAAATGGTCCAAGATCTCACAACCTGATTGAGCTAGTGTCAAAAACTGTTGAGTGAGGAGCTCCTGGATGGCTCAGTTGGTAGAGTAAGGGCTCTTGATCTCAGGGTTGTGAGCTCAAGCCCCACATTGAGTGTAGAGCCTACTTTTAAAAAATAAAAAACTGTCAAGCAATGTAAAGAATGACACTTATGTTATTCTTATAACATGTCTATGTTCTATTTCTTTCCAATTCCTCCTTCCCTGCATGCATTTAAACCAAGCATCACTTTTCCTTCAAATTATGCTTTGTTATCCTAGATATTGGTGGAAGTAAAAGGCCAAAAAGAAGAAGATACGGTAGAAACAGTAGTTAAGAGATATTAACTGCCTTGACTACATTTAAATTCTGGAAATAAAGCCACATTTGACAAGTTTGGTATTAACAAGTCATTGAATTAGGGATAAAAAATCCAATGACTTGGAGAACTTGAGCATCACAGAAGAATGCCATAAGATAAGAACCCTACTACATCATTTTGACTATGGGTCTGGTATACACCACGGAGTTCCTTTAAGGAAGTGCATACTGGTCTTCTCTTAAACATAAAGGAAATTAGAAGACAAGACAAATATATGTCTGCAACCTTAAAAGGACAGAATTAAAACTCAAAGTCTCCATGCTACAAACCTGAGTGACAATAGTTCATATCATTTCTAGTGTATATCGTCAGCTAATTAGATGTCTGGCATCTAAATAAACCAATGAAATCTGGAGTCCACTCAGAATTGAATCTGTAGTAAAAAGTCCCTCCATAGTATTCTCTTACCAAGAAATCCAGAGTTTTGCCCACTTTATTTTGTTTATTTGACTCACACTCTCAAGAGGAAGATAGAAACAGAATTTTGCTTCTATTTTCAGATGGAGAATCAAAATAAACCTTTCAAAAGATTTAGACAATTAACCCAAGATTCAAGTTCCAATATTTCCAATTACCAAGAAAACCTAGTTTTCTACAAATGAAACTCCATTACTCATTTTTCTCATTTAGTGTTTCTCAACTCCTGGGAACTAGCAGTGATTGTGTGACTCTAGGTAACATTTTATCACTCTGATAATGTTTTCATTACAGGTATCCAGATACGGAATTAAAATAACTTGCTTACAATGGCTGTGGGTTGGAAACACCATTTGCAATTACTGGGGTGCATTGTAAGTACTTACTTTCACAATTCTTTGACAACAGAACATTAATCATGATCAGAAATGTGAATTGTCCTCTCAGTCTATGGTCTTCCTCAAATGTCCTAAGTAAATATGCACCTACACCTGAATCTCTTGTTGGCCATGCCTCATACTCACTAATCTGGCAATATTCTATATTGCAAGACCTTCTCACATCATATTGCTCTAGTGGGCTTCTACATTATCCCACATCTGACCTGAATGTCCTTAGAACTTCTCTTTCAACACCTGGCAAGTTCTAATAACCATACTTTTACAACAGCATAATGGTTAAAGTATTTGAAGACTTTGATGACAAAAAAAACTTTGTTTAGAATCCCAGTTCTGTCACCCTAGCTTCAGAATTTACCTAGCTTTGTCTCCTTGAATTTTTAAATGAGCCCCAGTTTTCTCATGTGTAAAACAGAAAAAAAAATGCCTTCTTCACATATATCTTTTATATATTAAATGATATGATATGGGGTGCCTGGGTGGCTCAGTCAGTTAAACGTCTGCCTTCAGCTCAGGTCATGATCCCAGGATCCTGGGATCAAGCCCCACACTGGGCTCTCCACTCAGTAGGGAGCCTGCTTCTCCTTCGGCTGTTCCCCCTGCTTGTGCTCTCTCCCTTCTCTCTCTTTCTCTCAAATAAATAAATTAAAAAAAAAACTTTAAAGAACAAATAAATGATATAATATATGTAAAATAATGAGTATTTACAAAACAATAGATGTTATTGTTTCTTTTATTAAAAAGTCAAAAATAGTTATTATTTATAATATTGCCATTAAGCAAAGCAAGATCCTAAATTGCCTTTGAAATTATAAAAAAAATAATAAAATTACTTTTAAATTAGCACTAAACTTTAAACACTTGCTCTCTAGCTAGTTTTTTCTCCTTTAAAATTTAGTAATCCTGATAAATCATGTTAGGTAATTTTCAATAAACCAAAATATTCAACAAATTAAAGTAAATGAATGTTTATCACACCACACAAGCAAGTAGCTTATTAAATATCTTCCTCTGCTTATTCATAAGTCATGGTTGTTAGAATTTTTTAAAACATCATATAATCTCAACTCTTCTAATCATATTTTTCAAATGTAATATTCCTAGATTTACATTCCCAGATATTAATTATAAAAAGTCTTATCAAGATAGTGAAATTATAGACTATCAGAACAACAACAACAAAAGGCTTCCTTTGAGGTAAGTCTAATTGTTCAGATTATTCCCAGATTTACTCTTGAAATCCAGTGAAATTCACATTCTTGTTACAAGCAGATGAGAACAGGAAACTATTTTTTTTTAAGATTTATTTATTTATTTGAGAGAGAGAGAGAGAGGTTGGGGAGAGGGGCAGAGGGAGAGAATCTTCAAGCAGACTCCCACTGAGCCTAAGCCCAACGTGGGGCTTATCTCACCACTGTGAGATCATGACCTGAGCTGAAACCATGAGTCCAGGGCTTCACCCACTGAGCCACCCAGGCACCCAAAACCAGCAAGTTATTAATAGAGTTACAAATAAATTCGCATGTTTTTAAATTCCACGCTATAGATTGTGTAGCCCAGGGCATTCATCAATAGTGCCTAACTTTGGGAAGATAGTAATAGAATCATTATGTAAACATACATTTTAAAGCCCAATCATGGATGGGAAAAGTCAATAGGACCCAGTGAAAATGAGCGCTAGATTGCAGAAGGCAATGCTGGCCCGTCCCGCGTGGTGGGTGCTTGCTGCAGCACTGCTCTAAGGACCAGCCAGTACCTCTGTGGTTTTGAAAAGGAAGCAGGGTGATATTTTCCCAGAATAGGCTTTACCTAGGGCCGCTCTCCCAGCCTACCCGTGCCACTCATCTTGAATCTGAAAGGTGCAAAATCAGAATTCCGCTTCAGGTTCCTGTGCCCCCCTTTTAACCCATAGTTTCCATCTTCTCACTTTCCCTTACGTATTCCCTCACCAACTTGCAATAAATGCATGTTCCTGCCTGACTGGGGGAAAGCCTGCAGCACTGTTTTCCTCATGACCTTGAGTGGCCACAAGGGTCTGATAGACTTGAGAACACTTCAAACTGAGAAGCATCCTTCAAAGCAAGGTGCTATTGACATTTTTCTTGTATCCACACATAAACCAAAAAGCTCCTTCCTCAGCCAGCAGGCTCAGACAGGTAATGTTATTTTGCTGGGAGTTTACCCAGGTAAGCACCTCTTAGGATGGCTCACCACTCCCAAGGCAGGTGCCCCTGGATCAGTGAGCCACACTCAGATGAGCAGCCTTTCCTATCCTATGTGAGGAGTCTGTGCACATCTGGCTAGTGGGGTCTAGCTTTCCAACCGGCTCCCTCATGGTAGGTGATGGGATACACCCTGACTGTCTAGCACTGCTCTATCTCGGGATGACAGTAGCAGCCACAATCCCTCAAGCAAGATATTATCATTTTTCATTATCATAGATGTCTGAAGAGCATCTCTTTTTCTTATCTCAAGAATCGTTCACTGGGTTTACTTTCTCTTTTATCAATATCTTTCAAATGCATTCCTATAGGAAATAAATATATACTTCAACATAAAATTATTAAACAGCTTTAGCTATATAAGTTTGTTCACTTTAAAGTAAATGCCGGGGGAGCCTGGGTGGCTCGGTCAGTTAGGCAACCAAATCTTGATTTTGGCTCAGATCATGATCTCAGTGTCATGGGATCAGGCCCTGCAATGGCCTCTGAGCTTAACGCAGAGTCTGCTTGTCTCTCTCCCTCTGCTCCTCCCCCAACTGTGTGTACTTTCTCTCTCTTATAAATAAATAAATAAATAAATAAATAAATAAATAAATAAATAAATAAAAAGAGTAAATGTGGGCAGCCAATGAAAAAAAGTCTAGGAAACATCAAAATCTGTTTTCACCGGTCTTCACTTGTTTTCAAGTTTTATCATCAAATTCTTGTTCTTCCAGATATTTATTTTTAACATTTATGAAATCAAGATTGACCTAGGAAATCACTTTGTCATAATTGCTGGGGATCCAATAGGAGACCAGTTTCCAACCCAGTCTCTCTGTGATCAGTGATGACAAAGCACCTTCTCTCAGGACACCTGTCCTTCATCTGGATGTTACCACCATGTCCAACCTGTGGGAAGAGGTACAGCTTTTTGCTGTGTATCATTGGGTCCATGTGGCCAGGTGTGTAGTAAATGAAGCTTGTCCAGCTGACTTCAGTGTTACAGGTGGGCACTGGGTGCCTCCACCATCTGGGCCTTTGGAACCAAACTCATTTTATTTAAAAAAATTCTCTAAGTTTTTTTTTTTTTTTCTTAAAGAGCTAAGACTCCTCATAATTAAACTTCTATAAAATGTATAAAAAAATCAAAAGCAGATTTTTTTCTCTAAAAAATCATTACACAATACACTTTTCTAATTAAAACAATTTTTTTCGTATAATTAAGGATGGATATGGAGGTGATGGTAGAAACAAAGGAGAACACTAACGAAGTCCAAGTGGCCCTCCTCCCACCCTTGTGCAAGTTGAACAGATGACCTAGCAGGAATCAGACAAGATTCTCACCAAATGTTTCCATTTCCTTCAGGCTTTTCGTCCTCTACTGTACTGCCATCTCCCTGCCTCTCTCAGAGCAGGTGTTTAGGTATGCCTTTGAATATCCACCTCCTTTTTACCAGAATCTTTCTCTTTGAATTCTCTTTTGAACATTCCCTGATCACACTTTGTATGAACTAGAAAACAAAACCAAACTGTTGATAGGCCCAAGGCTTAGAGGACGCAGAAAGAGCACTTAGGAAAAGGAGACCTAAGGCAGGAACAATGATAGAAAATGGTGGAAACCCTCAAAACACAAACTAAGATGACTTTCATCTAAACCTGTCCACAGGATTACTGACAAAGAGTCAGAAGTTGGAAGTCAGCTTTTCAAAACCTAATGATCATGGTAGAACACCGAATACACAGCGAGAAGACTGGCCAGAAGCAGAGGGGGAAAGAGTGATTTTCAGAACACCTTCAGTGACACAAGCCACACCTTGAGGTCTGAATCACACAGCAAAATACACCTGAAGATTTCACATGTGTCTGGGGGACATGGATTTTCTAAAGTTGAACTCTCTTCCTCTCTCTTTCTCTTTCCTTTTTCAGCATTCCTAAAAACTAATTATGATTACTTGGAAAAAGTCATGAGAAACTGCATGGGTTCAAACACTTCCTGAATATATCAGATTCAGTATACAGGAAATATAAAAAGGATATTCCTTGGAGAGGACAATCCCCTTTAAGAATAAATTTTGGAGGAGATTACCTCTGCTTTTATTTAAAATGCCAACTTGAATTTGAAAGAATGTTCTAAGACACAGACAATCTGCCAAGGGTCCTCAGGGAGACTCTATTCCAGGGACCTTTGCTAAGAGGCCAGGCTCCTCCCTACTAGGACCCTGAGTACCATCAGGCCATGTCAGCTGACCTTGAAATATGGTCACTGCACTTCACTCAGCAACACCTGCTCATCCAGGCTATGTCTGGAGCTCCTCTTGAAGTCTCTGGTTGATTGCTGCTATTTCTGACATCCCTGACTCCAGACCCTGCTATTTACATTGGTCCACTTCCTCCTTTGAAAACTGACCTCCTTCCACCTTGGCCTGGAGTATCTGCAGGATCCTTTCAACTGTGAGGCCTGAAGTTGGAATCCTAGCTCTGCTCCGTACTATCTGACAGTTCTCAGCTTCAACATCTATAAGATTAGAATAATACTGACTTTACTGGTCTTTGTGGGATTAAATAAGTTGTATGTAAAAGGAAATAATGCAGACACTGGGCAAATATTTGTTCCCCCTTCTCCACACCCCACTCCAACCTCATCCCTTCCTGCTTACCCCTTTTTCCTCCCCGATCCCCTGGACTGGCTCTCTTACAATCCTCATCCCATGGTTTGCTCCCTTCCAGGGTACCATTGCATGATGCTCCAGCCAGGCATGTTTTGGGGCTGGGAAACTCCTGAGGGCCACTGCACTAAACTGGACGGGTAACTGCAGGGCAGAGGGAAGAGCACCAGCCCTGGCCTCAGAGACTGATGAGGCATGTTCCGGCACTCCTGACAGGCAGCATTTATCATCTCTGAGCTGAGGCTCTGCATCTGGAAAGTGCCTTTAATAATACCAGCCCTTCTTCTGTCTCAAAGTTAGAAAGAGGGAATAAGGGATGCCTGGGTGGCTCAGTCAGTTAAGCGTCTGCCTTCGGCTCAGGTCATGATCAGGGTCCTGGGATCGAGTCCCGCATCGGGCTCCCTGCTTGGCAGGGAGTCTGCTTCTCCCTCTGCCTGCGGCTCCCTCTGCTTGTGCTCTCTCTCTCTCTGACAAATAAATAAAATCTTTAAAAAAAGAGGGAATAAGAACACAAATGAGGGAGCACACTGCAGGTTATGAGCACTGTACAAATACTGGGATTAGTTTTTAGTTGGACTCTCCCCCCTACTATTAAGGTATAAGCATAGCTGTGGAAACAGCACAGCTCACGTCCACACGGCTCCAAAATCTGACCTCCAAAGTCTAACTGTAGCTTATTGAGGACAGCACCCCACTTAGCTGCCTGATTGACTCTTTCCACACGTAGCCAGGCCTGTCTGCAGGCACAGATTCGGGAACTACACTGGGGGCCACGTTAGCGGCACGCTGCAGCAGTAGGCCAGTGCGGAGCGGGATCACCTTCAGGTCTTCTGTTTCCAAGCAGTGTTCTCCCCGCACACTGTGCAGCCTGTGGCTCTGGGCCACTGCCGTCTCATTAAATGTTCACTGAAGTGCTCCGTCCATTCACTTTATCCTTTACAGTACTGTTCTGCTGTGATTCTTTGGAAGAATTTGGTCCTCTTCAGTTTCCTTTGGCACTTTGAAAATCACACGAAGAGAAAGAAGTCCTAAACTGTTAATTTAAAAGTGACTGCTGTTCCAGGTTTCCCAAGCCATTTCCTTTAAAAACAGGTCAATAGCCTGAAAGAACAAGTTGCTCTTTGGCACCTCTGGCCTTCGCAAGCTGGGAGCAGCACCTGCAGTCAGATGGGATCAAAGGGCCGGAGCCCGCATGACCCACGGCCCCCATCCCCGGCCGGCACCCCGCCCACCTGCCCGCGTCCATATTTCTCCTCCATCTGCTCTGGCACCTGCTGTGAGTCTGTGACCCCTTCCTGTGGGCCGGCCCACCTGTTGGTTCCTGACTGTCCCTTCTGTTCTCTCCAATCCCACCAGGTCACGACCGGGATCGTTTTCAAGGCTGACTCATCTGCCTCGCTGTCTGGCAGGGCTCCCCTGGGAAGCGACTTCCATAGGCGGACTCTGGCCGTCCTGGCACGTGCTGCTCCAGGCCCCCACTCGTGCCGCTGCTCTCACTGTGCCTCCTGACACGGGAATTTGTTGCTGTTTGGAGGATCCTGCCACCTGCTTCAGGCTTGAACTTCCCAGTCAGCTGTTTGCTCCATCTGCTTAGTAACCCTGAGTCTGTTCACAAAGGAATTCTCTTCCCTTTGTCACAGTGCATAATCCCTAATGTCAAGGCTGTGGGTCAGGCCCAAATTCAAAACCATGTGACATTTTATGTTCTGTGAAAATAAGATACAATGTAGGACTTTTAGAGTACCTGCCTGTGTATGTCACAATCCTCCGTTTTTAAAGTAGGGTCTGGGCCTTCTTATGTTCATTCAGAAGGTGCCCAAGAGAAGCCCCAGCCTGTGTGGTTGATGGAGGAAGTGGACCTTGTTTGAGGCTCTGCAGAGAAAGAAAGTGGCCAGGGAGGAGGAGAAAGAAGCTGTGACATGTGGGGGTGTAAAGAACAAGGGAAGAGATATAGTTAAATAAAAGGGATTAAATAGGGGGATATGATTAATGTGAAATAAATACAGGAATACAGGAGCTTTCCCATTTCCAATACAATTTAGAGCAAAAAAAAACCCCCCAAAACAGAAAACTTTGAATTAATGATATAATAATGCTAAATGATACTTCTATACTGTAGTAAAAAAAAAAAAACACCTCATATAATCAGTAACTATACCCTTTGGTATCTATTAATAGAGAGTAAACTTATAATCTCACCTTAAATCCATGCTTTCCCCATTGCTTGCACACGTGAAGAAGGCGAAGACACGCCATGGTTCCCCCCGGACATGCTTGGACACTCCCAGTCAGTCGGGCCCGGGGCAGGAGCGCCATAACCTGGATACAGCTTTGAGGAAATCAGACAATTGTCCCTTATATGTTAAATGAGCACAACATTTCTCAGAAGTGAGAGCACCTGCCAACGGTTGTGCATATTAGCACTGAGCCCAGAGTCACTCCACTGCCTAGCTTTTTATAGGCTCACAAAAGCCCAATTTAATCCATCACGAGGACAAAAAAACACGGCTGGTTTTCCTCACCCCCCATGCGATGAACCCTGACACCCCCCCAGTGTGTGGATGTGTCACCGTGTCTAGGCGGCACACAGAAACAACTAACTACTGGCTCCATCTCCATGCTGTGTGGGAGCCGCAGGCTTTCACCTGGATAACAGAATGCTCCAGAACATATGTGATGGGACAACAGCTGGAAAAACCATTGAAATATAATAGCAATCCCAAAGTAGCCATCGTTTATTTTTTGAGACTTATAAATGGTCAAAGAAATGGAATCTACCTTCGGTAAATAATGTTTCTTTATGTCTCATCATATCCCATTTTCCCCCAAAGATTAAAACAAATGGCGATGTTGTGGTAAATCATGTTCGTCAGCCTTGAGCAGCCCTGGAGCTCTGCTGTGCTGGCTGTTGGAGTAGACAAGCTGTCCCCAGCTCATGAAGGGGCTGTCACTCATCTTCAGAAAGGAAGCAGGGAAGGGAGGCAGGGGCCAGGACTGGGAAGCCATGGCAGCACATGAGAACTAGCACACGGCTATCGCAAAGAGGGTAAGTCTGTGGTGTGGCTGCAGGGAGCCTCCCACTTCCTCGATTGCACTGACGAACCTCCTCTGCCCAGGGCTCATCCTGTCCTGGCCTGCTGGCCAGACTTCCATTGTCTGGACACACCCAGGCTGCCGGCTTCTGGTGAGGTCCGCTGCCCATTGTTGGCAGGCACACTGAGAATTTCACAGCCTTAATGAATCCCTGTGGCTTCCTGCTCTTCAGTCTACCTAATGGCATTTAAGAAATACATAATTGAGTTCATTAACAATGAGTTAATCCATTTCTTCTTTTGTATGGTCATTCAGAAAACATTTATTGAGTTCCTATCATGTGGCATGCACTTTGCTGGCTGCTGCATACACATAATGTACAAAAATACACGGGCCTGGGGGTACCTGGGTGGCTCAGCTGGTTAAGCATCCAACTCTTAATTTCAGTTCAGGTCATGATCTCAGGGTCGTGAGATCAAGCTCCCATCTGGCTCTACTCTCAGTGCAGAGTCCGCTGGAGATTCTCTTTCACTCTCCCTCCTGCTTTGTCCCTTCCCCCCTCCCCCACCATTCTCTCTCTCTCTCATAAATAAGTGTTATAAAAAAATACATGGGTCTGGTCACTTGCAAACAAGCAGGAGAAATAAATCACTTTTTAATGATCCAAACAATTATTTGTATACAATTACAATAAATGTTTTGAAGAAAAAGGATGTTGGGAGAGTACAAACCAGAGGGTCCTCACTTAGCATGTGGAGGTCTGTGGAAGGGTTCCCTGGACAGTGACATTTAAACTGAGATTGGACTTGGAGGATAAGGAGTCAGCCAGGCCAGGGAGCAGTGGCTGGGGCTGGGGGGTGAGGTGGGATGGAGAAAGCCTTCTAAGTGAATAAAAGAGTATTGTAAAGACCCAGAGATGGGTCTGGAAAGAAGGGCAGAACAAAGGCCAGCATGGATACCACTGGGCTGGAGTTCTGCACAGTCTACACTGTCTATCCTGGGAATGATGCTTGCAGTCTCAAGCTGCAGAATGGAGTGCAGTAAGGGTGGAATGAACATGCACAGCCCACACTGTCTACACTGGGAATGTCACCCTTCACAACCACATGCTACAGAATGGAGTGCAATAAGGGTGGAATGAACAGTAAGGCATGGCCAGATCAAGGGATTTTTGTTTCCCTTAGGAATGTGTTTTACTACAAGGAAGGGAATATCAAGGAAAGGTGACCTACACAAATATGAATCTATTTGTCAGCTAAAAACAGTTGGAGGTGGGCTGTCAAGGGTGGTTCAACAATGCTATTACTCCCAGTTTTCTCCTCTTTGCTATCATATCACAGTGATCTCTGAACTGGCACCTGGAGGTGTAGAAGGTCATGATACCACGTGCCAGTTTCTCATTCCAGGCAAATAAAGGGTTTAAGGGAGATGGGGAAAGGTTTGTGAGTTCTCCAGCCAACACTGCCCTTTTTTTCCTCAGTAAACCACATGTTTTCTTGGAAACTTTATTCAGAAGTATCTAAGCAGAAGAATGAGAGGGTTGGGTTGAGTAGGCACATCAACAACGTCTGTCACAAGCTCATTCGGCCTTACTAAGGATTTGAGGTTGTAAAATTTGAAAATCTCAAGCCATTATTCAGTAATTGTGCTTTCAAACATATCATAATAGTACCACACTTCTAATAAATATGTACACTTTTGGACAGGTTTAGCACAGCATTGACCCCTAGATCCTAATTCCACTCTGATTTGTTTGTATTCCTTAAGGACATACAAAAGAGACCAAATCTCCTTCATCTTTGCACCCCCAGCATCTATCACCATGCTCAGTCCTTAACCCTCAGTAGGGGGTTATATATTCATCTATGAAACAAATATACATCAGCTGCCAGTGTGTACCACATAAGGTTCCAGATGTAGGAGGCTTATTGTTGATACATTTATTTAGGACCTGCTTCAGGGAGGTGTACAACTCTCCATAAACAGTTCAACTTACTCAGTGCTTTCAAACTGGCAGCTGACTGGTGAGAATTTCTCCTTGCACCCTCTTTATGGAAATTATAGCCGAGAAGGAAGAAAATTCCTCTTACAGTCTTGAATGATAGAGTGTGAATGAAGAACACACTACATTCTTTATTATTCCCTTAAAATAGAGTTAAAGGGAAAAATAAAGCACATTCCTGCCAAAGCCAGCAATCTCATTTTTGTCTGCTGGACAGGGATATGTTTTGGACTTGCCACAATTACTTTTCCTCTTTTCCACAAATAGCAAAATTTAAATTCATTCCAGGATGGATGTGTACTGTTATGCTCCAAGAGAAATTATATTCTATTATAAAAATAGAGGATATCAGATCCTCATCTTTCCCACCTGCTCCTCACTTTTTGATGGGCCTGATGAATTTCCCCCAAATGCCAACAAATCTCAATTTCCACCTGTGAACATTCACAGAAAAAATGATGGACAGCTCTATAAGGCCATAAACCATAAGCCTGCACAAGAGAATGAAACTAGCTAAGTGGGGAAGCACGTTTTTTTTTTCTTTTTAATAGTCTATAAAATGGAAGTATTATGTGTCTTGAGAAAATATGAAATTATACCAGAATAATGCAGTAGAAAGTCAGTCTCTAAACTGTCTGACCAATACACCTTATCATTCCCAGGCTGATTTTTCTGTTTCCAATAAGATAGCAATGTAATGCATGGTTAAGCTGAAAAGGTCAAGAATACACAAGCAATGCTTAAAATGAAAATTACAAACCTACTGAAAGCTGGAATAAAACCAGGTAAAACCACCCAGGAATTAGTTAAAAATGCTGAAACATCAAGGTCAGTATCATTATAGGAAAAAAAATAAAATACGATTTTTTTGCTGCTCTTGAAAACCAGTGGGGCTCCACGAGAACCATAGGGCTATAAGGAATGGAAAATCCACTCATAAAGGACTTGTGCACAGACACAATCATTCTGGGACCCAGTGCAAAAGCAAACAGTTTGAAAGGAACCTGGACCATATGCAAAAGAGACTCATTTGTTAATCTTAAAGCATCTGCCAGAGAGGCAAGAAGCATGGGACTCTCTCCAGGGGCAGAGGTGCTGACAGACACCATTTTTGCTTTCTCCTTCTGACCTGTTGGTGCCAGCCTTGGTGGGTGCCATTTTTGCAACCCCTCCAACCTGCTTGCTGAGGTGGGACTTCACCACCATGCTCACACAGGGGCTACCTCACCATAGCTGGCATGCATATGCAGCTCACACAGGGGACACCCCTTGAGCACCTGGGCCCCACAGGTATGACACAGTTAGAGAGACAGTCCTTGGCAGGTTACCACTCCCAGGGCACTGCACAAATAGCAGACTGAAACACACACTTTGTTTTCATGTGGGAAAGGCCTATATTCTTACCCAGGAGCTTCAACTTAAGAGGCAGCATTCAGGTTTGCTATTTATTCAGAGGCTACAGAAGTGTCTCTGGGGAACTGGGGCAGGGAGACACCATATTAGCACCCTCCCTTGGCCTCAGGACTGCTTGATGATACCTTCCAGAAAGGACCTTATACACACATCTAAAACCAAGATTTTTGCAACTGTCACCCAAGAGACACCTCCAGATCTCCTAATCTGGAAGTCAGCAGGATTTATGATTCTGGACTCACAAGACTATGTATATTTACATATTAAAAGCTTCTGCCTGAGGCTATGGCTTACAAATAGCCTGAACTAGGCACTGTGTGAAATCCCTCCCTTTGGAACACTGACAGGTCTTAGCACACCCTCAACAACAGGGACCTATCAAGAACAAATCAGGCTACTTAGATGGTCCAAGAAATAACCAAAAACTAGGGCAATGTTAAATGATATATTTCATCTTCAAAAGAAGACCAGTCCTTCAAGACTGAGAAAGGCAGCTCTTTTGCATAATACATAGAAACAGAGTCAGAGCAAAATGAGAAGACAGAAGAATATGTTCCAAATGACACAATAAGACAAAAATCTCAGGAAAAAAAAAAAACCTTAATGATATGGAAATAAAGTGATCTACCTAATAACAAGGTTAACATGATAATCATAAAGATGTTCACCAAACTTAAGAGAAGAATGAATACACACAGTGAGAAATTCAACAAAGAGACAGAAAACATAAGAAAATACCAAACAAAAGCCACAGAGCTGAAAACTGCAAGAGCTGAACTGAAAAATACACCAGAGGAAATCAATAGCAGGCTAGAGAAAGTAGAAGAATGGATTAGTGACCTGGAAGATTAAACAATGGAACTCACATAGACAGAACAACCTAAAGGAAAAAGAATTTTAAAAAGCAAAAATACCTTAACAGACCTGTGAGATAACATCAAGTGGCATAGCATCCACATTATAGAGATCCCAGAAGGAGGAAAAAAAAGAAAAGGATAGAATGCTTATTTGAAGAAATAATAGCTGAGAACTTCCATAACCTGAGGAAGGTCACAGACATCCAGCTCCAGGAAGCACAGAGAGTTTCACGTAAGACAGACCAAAGAAGTCCACACCAAGACACATTATAATTAAAATGTCAAAAGTAAAAGACAGAATCTTAAAAGCAGCAAGAGAAAAGCAAGTAGTAAAGACAAAGGAACCCCCATAAGATTATCAGCTAATTTTTCAGCAGAAACTTTGAAGGCCAGAAGAAAGTGGCACAAATATTCAAAGTGCTGAAAGGAAACACATCCAACCAAGGATACTTTACCCACCAAGTTTGTCATTCAGAATTGAAGGGAGATAAAGAGTTTTCCAGACAACCAAAAACTAAAAAAGTTATCACGATGAAAATGAACTAGTAACAAGAAAGCATATGAAAGTAAAAATCTCACTGGTAAATGCAAATATATAGTAAAGGTAGTGGATTAGACACTTATAAAGCTAATACGGAGGTTAAAAGACAAAAGTAGTACAATTAACTATAATAATTAGTTAAGGGATACACAAAATTAAAAAATGTAAAGTTTTGTCAAAAAAAGAACACATGGCGGAGGGAAGTAAAATGTAATCTCTAGAATATGTTCAAACTTAAGATGCTATCAACTTAGAATGTTATATACACATAGGATATTATATGCGAACCTCATAGTAACCACAAAGCAAAAATCTTTAGTGGGTGCCCAAAAGACAATTAGAAGGGAATCCAAACATAATACCCAATAAAATCACCAAACTACAAGGGAACAGAAAAAGAGAAGAAAGGAACAGAGAAGAGCTACAAGAACAGCCAGAAAACAATGAACAAATAGCAATAAGTACATATTACTTTAAATGTAAAGGACTAAATTCTGCCATCAAGAGACCTATATAGAGTGGCTGAATGGATAAAAAACAAGACCCATCTAAATGCCCATAACACATTCACTTCAAATGTAAGGATATACACCCACTGAAAACCATAGGATAGAATAAACTATTCCATTCAAATGGAAGTAAACAGAAATCTGGTGTAGCTGTACTTATATCAGACAAAATACACTTTAAAACAAAGACTGTCATAAAAGACAAAGAAGGGCATTACATAATGATAAAGCGGTCAATCCAACAAGAGAATATAACATTTGCAAATATTTATGAGCCCAATATAGGAGCACCTAAACATAAAAAGCAAATATTAACAAGCATAAAGGGAAAAATAAGAGACCTTAATATCCTACTTACATCAATGGATAGATCATCCTGACAGAAAATCAATAAGGAAACATTGGCCTTAAACAACACATTAGACCAAATGGACTTAATAGATATATATAGAACATTCTATCAAAAAGCAGCAGAATACATATTCTTCTCAAGTTCATATGGAACATTTTCTAGAATAGGTCATATGTTAGAATACAAATCTCAATAAATTTAAGAAGATTGAAATCATGTCAAGTATCTTTTCTGACCACAATGGTATGAAACTAGTAATCAATTACCGGAAGAAAACTAGGTAAATCACAAATATGTGGAAACTAAACAACATGCTATTGAACAACCAATGGATCAAAGAAGAAATCAAAGGATAAGTTTAAAAAACACCTAAAGAAAAATGAAAATAGGAATGCAACAGTCCAAAATCTATGGGAAACAGCAAAAACAATTCTAAGAGGGAAGTTTATAGTAATATAGGCCTACCTCAAGAAACAAGAAAAATCTCAAATAAACAACCTAATCCTAACACCAAAGGAACTAGGAAAAGAAGAGCAAAAGAATCCCAAAGTTAGTAGAAGGAAGGAAATAATAAAAATCAGTAGAAATAAATAAAATAGACACTAAAAGACAACAGAAAAGATCAACGAAACTAGGAGTAGTTTCTTTGATAAGATAAATCAAATTGACAAAACTTTAGCAAGATTCACCAAGAAAAAGAGAGGGATCAAATAAATAAAATCAGAAATGAAAAAGAAGTTACAACTAATAACACAGAAACACAAAGGATCATAAGTGACTACTATAAACAGTTATATGCCAACAAATTAGACAACCTAGAAGAGATGGATAAATTCTAGAAACATACACTCTTCCAAGACTGTCAGGAATCAATAGAAAATCTGAATAGACCAATTACTATCAAAGACATTGAAAAAGTAATCAAAACATTTCCAACAAACAAAAGTCCAGGACCAAAAGACTTTCAGTGGTGAATTCTACCAAACATTCAAAGAAAATTTACTACATATCCTTCTCAAACTATTCCAAAAAATTGAAAAGGAGAGAACAAATAAAAATAATTTTATGAGGCATGCATTATCTTGATACCAAAACCAGACAGAAACATTACAAAAAGAGAAAATTACAAGCCAATATCTCTAATGAACATAGATGCAAAAATCTCCAACAAAATATTAGCAAACTGAATTCAACAATACATTAAAAGGGGGGGCTGGGTGGCTCAGTTGGTTAAGCATCTGCCTTTGGCTCTGGTCATGATCCCAGGGTCCTGGGATCGAACCCCACATTGGGCTCCCTGCTCGGTGGGGAGCCTGCTTCTCCCTCTGCCGCTACCCCTGCTTGTGTTCTCTTTCTCACTCACTCTCTCTCTCAAATAAATAATATCTTTAAAAAAAAATAACAATACATTAAAAGGATTATACACCACGATCAAGTGGGATTTATTCCAGAGATTCAAGGATGGTTCATCACCTACAAATCAATGTGATATACCATATATACAAAATGAAGGATAAGAATCATATAATCATCTTAATAGATGGATAAAGGGCCTTTGACAAAATTTAAAATTCATTTGTGACAAAAATTCTCAACAAAGTTCATATAGAATGAATGTACTT
The DNA here is from genome assembly GCF_054177405.1 of Leptonychotes weddellii. Classification (NCBI taxonomy): domain Eukaryota; kingdom Metazoa; phylum Chordata; class Mammalia; order Carnivora; family Phocidae; genus Leptonychotes; species Leptonychotes weddellii. The sequence continues at coordinate 98,172,158 of NC_138372.1, read as the reverse complement.
CAATATAATAAAGGCAATATATGACAAACTCACAGCTAACATCATACTCAGTGGTGAAAAACTGACAGCTTTTCTTCTAAGATCAGGTATAAAACAAAAATGCTCAGTCTTGCCACTTTTATTCAGCATACTATCGGAAGTCCTAGCCACAGTTAGGCAAGAAATAAGTAAAAGGCATCCAAATTGAAAAGGAAGAACTAAAACTGTCACTATTTTCAGATGACATGAAACTATATATAGGAAATCCTAAAGACTCTACCAAAAAACTGTTGGAACTAATAAACAAATTTAGTAAAGTTAAGGATACAAAATCCATATATAGATTTTATTGCATTTCTATACACTAACAATAAACTATCAAAAAGAAGTTTATAAAATTCCATTTACAATTGCATCAAAAAGAATAAAATACCTAGGAATAAATTTAAGCAAGGAGGTAAAAAACCCATGCACTGAAAACTACAAAACACTGATGAAAGAAATTGTAGAAAACACAAATAAATGGAAAGATCTTTCATGCTCAAGTTTTGCAAGAATTAACACTGTTTAAATGGTCCATACTACCCAAAGCAATCTACAGATTCAATGCAATCCTGATCAAAATTCTAATGGCATTTTTCACAGAGGTAGAACAAAACACCTCAGGAAACAAACTGAGGGTTGTTAGAGTGGTGGAGGTTGGGAGGGATGGGGTGCCTGGGTGATAGACACTGGGGAGGTTATGTGCTATGGTGAGCGCTGTGGATTGTGTAAGACTTGAATCACAGATCTGTACCTCTGAAACAAATAGCCAAAGTGATCTTGAGAAAGAAGAACAAAGTTGGAAGTACAAAAGTCCCTGATTTCAAACTATATTACAAAGTTATAATGAAAAAAGTAGGGTATTGGCATAAAAACAGACACATAGACCAGTGGATAAAGATGTGATATGTATATACAATGGACATGGAAAAAAAAAAAAGGAAATCTTGCCATTTGTGACAACATGAATGGAACTGGAAGGTATTATGTTAAGTGGAATAAGTCATATGGAGAAAGGTAAATATGATCATACAAGTAGAATCTAAAAAAACAAAACAAATGAACAAACAAAACAAAATAAAAACAAACTCAAAGATAACAGAGAACAGATTGGTTATTCCCAAAGGGGATGGTACTTGAGGGGATAGGGAAACGGGTGAAGGGGCTCAATTGTTTGGTGGTAGTTTATAACTATAATTATGGTGGTGCTCATGTTGTAGTGTATACAAATATTGCATTATAATGTTGTATTCCTGAAGCTTATGTAATGTTATATACTAATTTTTCCCATAAAAAAACTCTTACTGTTTTTAATAAAAGTAAGAATGTCACTGTCATCATATAGCATACCATACATATAAAGTTATTATTGGTATTTTAGGAGGAAAATTACCTAAAATTACAATGACATGTGTCAACATTCTCTTTGATGTCAATTCCTTGATTAAAATACACAGGTAGAGACAAGTTCCGATTTTTCATCAGGCCATCCTGATCCAACTTTACCATCAACAGGCAATCTGTTGCACTAGTCTAATCCATTTTAGCTGGCACAAATGAATAATTATGAAGTCTGGAAAGATGAGTTGTTTGATAAGAAGCCTTCTAGTGTATAAAACTTCATTAGTTAAAATTGTATGTATGTCTGTTTGTGTGTGCGCGCGAGTGTGTGTGTGTGTTGATGGATGGTTTCTGGAAATGGAGCTGATTTAACCTCAATTAAAATATGGTCTAAATCACTCCTTTTCTAGGTAGACTCTGAAAGCAAATCAGTCCTAAAATCCACTTCCATTTATCTTTGTCCAATAACAATATTCAGCACATTTTGAGTAAAGGGAACCACATAGCTTTTGAAATCTTTGTGTCCTTAAAAGTCAGTCTTTCTATTGTCAGAGCCAGGAGTCCATTTGGCTGACATAATATAGACTTCACAGGGTCTGGCCCCTGAATCCTGATAGCAACCCATGGAATTCAAAGAATTCTCTAATGTATGCATGTGTGTGTTTGTGTGTGTGTGTGCATACCATACCCACATACACACATGTGTGTGATTTCAACAGCACTGAAATTGTAGAACTATCTTTTACCAATATTTGGAAACAAAAAAATTGCTAGTCTTAAAATCCAGTATTTTTTAAAGGTGTAAAACCAGAGCTCAAAATTATGTCTAAACATAGTAAATATATCAATATAAGTAAGTCTAATGCTCATGCCTAATTCTTTTGTAAAAAAAAAATGGACTTATCCCTAAACATATATAGAAGAAACACTGGTTTTAGTTGTTTTCAATTAATAGCAATACTGTGGTGAAATTTAAAAAATATCAATACGTATTTTACTACTAATCATTATTATCTATATCTAATAACCTGAACAACAATGTAAATTGTTGAACAGTTTGCAAAGATTTTTCATATATGGTCCCATTTGATAACATCTGAACAACTCAAAACTTGTGGTGTAGGCAGGACAGCTGTTACCATCTCCTTTCAGAGTTGAGACTCTGAGGCTCATAGAGTGAGTTAACTTGCCTCAAGGCCCGCAGTCTGCATAACCCAGTGCTCTTTCTGCTGTACCATACCACCTAAAAACAGAAATATATCATTCTGTGAAATTAAAAACCCTGAGTTCCACTTCCTGCTTCTCTAAAGTAGAAAGGAGAAAAGATTCCATCTGATACTATCAAAGACAATGAAAGAGTTAAAATAATGTGGCTCAATTAAATCTCAGACATTTGCTGCAAGGAATCATGATTTAAAAGATTATATAACAAATGAGAATATGGAATGAGAGAAGTTTAAGTCAAAGACAGTTCCGTTCCCTGACCAAAAAACTTGAGACAGCCAAATTGATTCTATCCAACAGTTCAGGCTCATTTTATTGCAATCAACAAATGCCTTTTGCTTGAATTTGCTTGTATGATGTATGACCTGAATTCAAACTCCAATTTGTATTTTAGATCTCTCCAACTCCATCTGATGTCTGGATTTTATCCCTATTGTATGAACTCCCTCTGAGGTTTTACATACACATTTGTCTCCCATTTCCTTCCCTCTGGCTTCTTCTCTTCTCCTTCTTCTTCCTCATTCTGTTTCTCTTTTCCACATACCACAGTAACTCCAGGCCAGTAAAATATTAAGAGCCAGTTTCCAAGGGAATACCTTACAGAAGAATCTTCTCCAACCCACTAACACAAAAATGCATGCACATGCCTTGTTAACTCATGAAACCCTGAAGTGCTGGATGGATTCTTCAGGCCATAGCTTCATTTATACTCTGAAACTTTTTCCCTTTACCACCAAATAAAATCTGCCCAAGTCACAAACTTTTCAGTCCAACTGAGGAATGGATTTTAGTAGACAGATCCATTGTTAAATGAAAAAGTAACCCAGAAAAATGCAAACTCAGAGAATTTAATAAAAAGTGATGGTGATGATGATGATGATGATGATGATGATGATGATTTTCACAACAGCTTGATGACAGGCTAAGAAAAAAGCTCTAATAAGTAAATGACTTGCTCAAGATTCTCTAGTAAGTAGGGTTGCTGGGATTCATATTCAATAGACAGAAGAATATTTAGAGAATAGGGAACAAGGAGAAGCTAAGAAAGAAAATCCTCACAATCCATAGTAGAGGGAGGGTGGTTGCCAGTCATCACAATTCAGAGGTTATGAATTCAAGCACTTGTTCTGCAAAATATTAGCAAATCCCCTGTAAATCAAATTTTGTATCATTAGAGTAGACAGAATAATGTTAACTCATTATGTTTTGGTCTGTAGTTTCCTTTTTTGTACTGTCTTAGTTTGCTTTGGAATCAAGGTAACATTAGCTTCATAAAATGAATTGGAAAGTGTTCATTCTTCTATTTTCAGGAAGAGAATGTATGGAATTTTGGTAGAATTTTTGGTAGAATTCTCAGGTGAAACCACCTGGGCCTGGAGATTTTTTTTTGAGACATTTAGTTACAAATTTAATTTTGTTGATAGTCATCAGACTATTGAGAGTGTCTATTTTACATCAGTAAAGAGTTTGTGCTTTTGAAGAAAGTGGTCTATTTCCTCTAAGTTGTCAAATGTGTGTGTATACGGTGGGTCGTAGTGTCCTCTTTTCCTCCTGATGACTGTATGGTCTATACTAACATTCCCTGTTTCATTTTCTCAACCCCTGAATGAATATCAGTATTGGTAATTTTTATGTTGCCTTTTTCTTTGCCAATCTTGCCAGAGATTTGTCAAATTTACTGATATTTTCAAAGAGCCAGATTTTTGTTTAATTCATGTCATATTGTCTTTCTGTTTCAAATTCATTGATTTCTAACATGAGCATGATTTCTCTATGCCCTTCCTTCTTCTTGTTTTGGCTTTATTTTGCTCTTCTTTTTCTATTTTACTAAGATGGGATCTTAAGTTACTAGATATTAGATTTTCTAACAGAGGCATTTAGTGCTATAGATTTCCCTCTCAAGACTTTAGCTATATCCCACAAATTCTGACATGCACTTTCACTTCTGCTCAGCTCAAATGTATTTTTTGTTTCCTTTGAGACCTATAGATTATTTAGAAATGTGTTGTTTAGTCTTATTATCATTCTTTTATTATTTACTCTTTTTATCCCATTATGGTCATAGAACATACTCTGTATCATTTCAGTTTTTAAATATTTCTTGAGGTCTCCCCACATCTCATCGGGATATGGTTTGTCTTGGCAAATGTTTTATCAGAACTTGAAAACAATATGGACATTCCACTGTTGTTTGATTGGGTGTTCCACAAATGTTTATTATAACCTGTTTGTTGAGAGTATTTTTTATTTCTTCTGTATCCTTGCTGATTGTCTGTCTAGTTGATCTATCAACTATTGAGAAAGAGCTACTGAAACCTCCAATTAGAACTGTGGATCTATTTCTCCTTTCTGTTCTATCATTTTTTGCTTCACATTTTTTGCATCTATGTTGCTTGTTGCATACACACTTACAATTAATATGTCTTTCTGGTGGATTGAATCTTTTGTCATTATATAATGACTCTCTGCCTCTGGTTATGTTCTTTGCTCTGAAGCATGATTTATCTGAAATTGATATAACCATTATTCATTCCCTTTGATTAATATTTACATGATACATCTTTTTTAAAGATTTTATTTATTTATTTGATAGAGAGAGAGAAAGAAAGCACTAGCAGGGGGAGGGGCAGAGGGAGAAGCAGGCAGGGAGCCCAGCGTGGGGCTTGATCCAGGACCCCAGGATCATGACCTGAGCCAAAGGCAGACACTTAACTGACCAAGCCACCCAAGCACCCATGCATGATACATCTTTACTATCATTTTACTTTGAACCTGCCTATCTTATATCTGAAACGAGATTCTTGTATACAGTATATAATTTGGCCATGTTTTTAATTCCTGTCTTTTGTGTGTTTAGACAAATTATCTATAATGTAATTATAGTTGTTAGGGCTTAAGTCTGACGTTTTGTTTCGTTTTCTGTTTGTTCTTTTGGGGTTTTATTGTTGTTTATTGTCTGTGTCAGGTTGCTATAACAAAGTACCATAACTGGCTTGTTTTATTTATTATTTATTTATTTAATTATTTATTTATCTATCAGGCTTTATTTATTTATTTATTTATTTATTTCTCACTGCTCTGGGGGCTAGAAGTCCAAGATCAAGGTGCCAGCATGGTTGTATTCCAATGAGGGCCTTTTTCCAGGTTTCAGACTGCCAACTTCTTTTTTATTTTTGCAAGTGAAAGAGAGCGTTAGATAGCTCTGTGGCCTCCCTCTTCTTACCAAAGCACTAATTCTATCATGAGGGCTCAACCAACATGACCTAATTTCCTCCTAAAGGTTCCACTTTCAAATACCATCAAATTGGGAATTAGATCACAACATACGACTTTGTGGGGAGGACACAAATAATTCAGTTCAGAATGGCCATCTGTTTCTTTTTTCTTGCCTTCCTGTGGGTTACCTGAACATTTTTTAGAAATCCATTTTTATTTAGCTTTAATGATTTTAAGTATATCTCTTTAGATAATTTGCTAGTGATTGTTCTAGATATTATATTATACAAGGTCACGATTTACTGATGTCATTATTTTTCCAGTTCACTGATGTGGAAAAATCATACCTTACTTTACTTCTATTTATCCTCCCACATTTACAATATAAATTGCCTTACTCTACATAAATTTACAACAACATAACACAGTGCTCTGTGAAAGATCCTGCCAAGAGAATAAAAAGACAAGCCATATACTAGGAAAAAATATGTCACAAAAGACACATCTGATAAAGGACAGCTATCCAAAATATACAAAGAAATCTTAAAACTCAACAATAAGAAAATGAACAACCCAACTAAAAATGGGCAAGAGGTGAGGACAGAGCTGTAAAGGAGCAGAGTTTTTGTATTTAAATACAAAATTATTGTTATTAAAGTTAAGCTGTATAAATTCAAATTAGAACATTAAACTTTAGGATAGTAAACGTAATCACCATTGTAATCACAAATAAATAGCTATAGACTATACACAAAAGGAAATTAGAATGGAAATTCAACATTTTATTAGAACAAGTCAGCTAAACACAAAAGAAGTTAATAATGAAGGAAATGAGAAATAAAAAACCTATAAGGCATATAGAAAACAAAAAGCGTGGTGACAGAAGTCTCTACTTATAAGTAATTATTATTTTTTTACCTTTAAATGTTTTTATCATAGTAAAATACACATGACATAAAACTTGCCGTCTTAACCATTTTTAAGCATACAGTTTAATGGTATCAACTACATCCATATTGTCATGTAGCCATGACCACCATCCATCTCCAGAACTCTTTTCATCTTGCAAAACTGAAATTCAGTACCCATTAAACAGTAATTCCCCATTCCCACCTCCCCGCAGCCCTCAGCAATTACCATTTTATTTTCTGTCCCTATTTTTCTTTTTTCTTTCTTTTTTTTTCTTTCTTTTTCTTTCTTTCTTTCTTTCTTTCTTTCTTTCTTTCTTTCTTTCTTGTATAGTAGACATACAATATTACATTAGTTTCAGGTGAACAACATAGTGATTCATCAAGTTTAGATATTATTTTATATCCCATAAGTAATTATTTTAAATGTAATTGGACTAAGCTCTCCAATCAAAAGAGAGAGATGGTCAGAATACATGAAAACATGTGATCCAAAATGTGCTGTGTAAAAGAAACTTACTTGAGATCCAAAGAAATCAAAAGGTTGACAAAGAAAAGATGGAAAAAGGTATTCCATGTAAATAGTAATCAAAAGAGAGCAGGGCTGGCTATGCTAATATCAGACAAAATAGACTTTCAGGTTACAAGAGATAAAGAGAGAAAGATTATATATTAATAGAAGGTTCAATTCTGCAGGAAGGTATAACAATTATAAACATTTATTTTTTATTTATATTTTTAAAGATTTTATTTATGTATCTGACAGAGAGAGAGAGAGAATAAATAGGCAGGGGGAGCAGGAGAGGGAGAAGCAGGCTCCCCACTGAGCAGGGAGCTGGTGTGGGGCTTGATCCCAGGACCCTGAGATCATGACCTGAGCTAAAGGCAGATGCTTAACCGACTGAACCACCCAGGTGCCCGAAACATTTATGCACCTAGTGACAGACCATCAAAAAATATGAATCAAAACCCTACAGAACTGAAGGGAGAAATAGACAGCTTCACAAAAGTAGCTGGAGACTTCAGTACCACACACTCTCAGTTACTGGATAGAAGAGCCAGACAGAAGATGAGTGAGAAAGTAGAGGCTTAACACAATAAGCCAACCAGACCCAAAGGACACATGAAGAACATGCTACCCTGCAAAAACTGTGCACACTCTTCCTCAAGTGCACATGAGACATTTTCCAGGAAAGATTCTGAGTTAGGCCACAAATTAAGTATATAGATTTAAAAAGATAGATATCTCACAAAGTATCTTCTTTGAACACAATGGAATGAAATTAGAAATCAATAACAAAAGAAAAACTGAGGGCGCCTGGGTGGCTCAGTCGGTTAGGCGACTGCCTTCGGCTCAGGTCATGATCCTGGAGTCCCGGGATCGAGTCCCGCATCGGGCTCCCTGCTCGGCGGGGAGTCTGCTTCTCCCTCTGACCCTCCTCCCTCTCGTGCTCTCTGTCTCTCATTCTCTCTCTCGCAAATAAATAAATAAAATCTTAAAAAAAAAAAAAAGAAAAACTGAAAACTTCACAAAATTCTGGAAATTAAACAATATATTTTTAAACTACCAGTAGATCAAAGAGTAAGTACAAAGGAAATTAGATAAAACTTTGAGATGAATAATCACAAAAACACAACTTACCCAATCAATAGGGTGCAGGGAAAGTGGTGCCAAGGGGAGATCTATAGTTACAAACGCTTATGTTAAAAACAGAGATCTTGAGGCACCTGGGTGGCTCTGTTGGTTAAGCCTCTGAGTCTCGGTTTTGGCTCAGGTCATTACCTCAGGATCCTGAAATTAAACCCCTAGTTGGGGTCTGTACCCAGTGCAGAGTCTGCTAGAGATTCTCCCTCTCCCATTCATGCCCTCTCTTTCTAAAATAAATAAATAAATCTTTTTTAAAAAGAGAAAGATCTCAAAGAAGCAACATAACTTTACAATTTAAGCAACTAGAAAAAGAAGAACAAACTCCAAAACTATAAAATGAAGAAAACAATAGAAATTAAAGATAAATGAAACGGAGAAGAGAATACAAAAAAATCAATGAAACCAAAAGTTGGTTCTTTGCAAAGATTAATAAAATTAACAAACTTTTAGATAGATGGACAGAGACTCAAATTACTAAAACCAGAAATGAAAATGAAGGCATTACTACAGATTGTGCAGAAATAAAAAGTATCATAAGAGAGTACTATGAACAACTGCATGTCAATGAATTGAATAACCTAAGTGAAATAGACAAATTCTTAGAAACACAAAACCTACCAAGACTCAATCAAGAAGAAATAGAAAATCTGGACAGATCTAAAACTAGCACAAAGATTTAATCAGTAATCAAAAATCTCTCAACGAAGAAAAGCCCTGAACATAATGGCTTCACTGGTGAAATCTACCAAAAATTTACAAAAATAATACCAATCCTTCTCAAATGTTTCCAAAAAAATTAGAGAGTACTTCATAACATATTCTAAGGGCAACATTACTCTGTTACTAAAGCCAGACAGAAACACTACCAGAAAACTATAGATCAATATCTCTTAGGAATATTAATGCAAACATTCTCAGCAAAATACTAGAAAGCAGAATTCAAAAGCATATGAAAAGGATTATACACCATGACCAAATGCTGTTGGGAAAAAATGGTGCTGATTGACTTGCTTGACACAGGGTTGTCACAAACCTCCAATTTGTAAAAGCAAAGCAAAACAAAAAACAAAATGTCTATGAAATGCAATTCCAATCAAGAGCAATACAACAAGATATGCCTGTATAACCAAATGATATAAAAATTTATATCCACACAAAAACCTGCACATGAATGTTTATAGAAGCTATATTCATAATTTGCAAAACTTGGAAGCAACCAAGATGTCCTTCAGTAGGTAAATGGATAAATGAACCATGCTACATCAGACAGTGGAATATTTATTATTCCATGCTTAAAAAAATTTATCAAGCCATGAGAAGACATGAAGGAGAAAAGCCAATTTGAAAAGGCTGCATACTGTATGATTCCAACCATATGACATTCTGGAAAAAGGAAAACTATGGAGACAGTAAAAAGATCAGTGATTGTCAGAGGTTGGGGAGAGGGAGAGATGAATAGGTGGATCACAAAGGGTTTTTTTTTTTTAGGGCAGGGAAACTATTCTATTTGACATTAGAATGGCAAATATATATTATCATACATTTGTTCAAACTCATAGAATGTACAACACCAAGGTGAACCCTGATGTAAATTGTGGGCTCTGAGTGATTATGATGTGTCAGTGTAGATTAATTGACTATAAAAAATGAACCACTCTGATAGGGGATATTGTTAGTGGGGAAGGTCATGCTTAATTTTGCTGTGAACCCAAAACTTCGAAAAAAAAGTCCATTAGTTAAAAAAAAAAATGCTGTGCTTCTGGCCTCTATGATTCCTTATGAGATATCTGCTATCTTTTGAATTGTTCCCTCCCACTCACACCCCCACTCCAGTATGTTAACAGCCATTTCTCTCTTATTGCTTTCACACTTATTTTTGTCTTATTTTTTAGAAGTTTGACTTTTAGATGTCTTGATAAAAATTTTTCTGGGTTTATTCTCTTTGGGATATGTTCGTCTTCTTGAATCTATAGGTTAATGGGTTTTGTTTGTTTCATTGGTTAGTTTTTTTTCTCCCAGATATGAGACATTTTCAGAAACTTTTGGGTACTTTTTAGCCCCACACTATTTTCCTCTTTTTCTGGAGCTCTGACAACATAAACTTCAAATCTTTTTTATGGTCCTACAGGTCCCTTAGGTTATGTCCATATTTTTCAATACATTTTCCCTCTTCTGTTTAGATTAGGTAACTTCTGCTGCTCTGTCTTCCAGTTTGGCCACGCTCCCCTCTGTCTCTTCCTTTCTGCTCATGATCTCATCCATTTCAATCATTGTAATTTGTAGGTATAAACTTTCTCTTTTATTCTTCTTTATATCTTCTTTGCTGAGACTTTCTATTTTTTTTCTGATATTTCCTACTTTTCCGTTGGTTTCAAGTATGTTTAGAATTGCTTGTTGAATTTTTATTATGGCTACTTATAATTTTTTCAGATAACTCTAACATCTGTCATCTCATTCTTGGCATTTATGATATTTTTTTAAAGTTGAGATCTTTCTGGTTTGTGGTTTGATGAGCAATTTTTTTAGTGAAGTCTGGACAGTTTGTATATTATGTTGCAGGGTTCTGGAGTTTGTTTATATTTTGTCTTTTAGCTGCTTTCTCTGATACTGCTCTGATGGATGAAGGCAGGGACATCATCTTTTCTGCCAAGTGAGGTGAAGTCCAGGTTCCCCACTTCACCACCTCCTGCACCTGAGAGGGTACTTCTCATTACTGCTGGGTGTGGATGGGATTTCTGGCTTCTTATTAGACCTCCACTGATACACACACACACATGTATATATATATATACCACATATATGTGTGTGTATATATATATATATACACACAAGGGAATATTACTCAGCCATCAGAAAGGATTAATATTTACCATTTACATCAACGTGGATGGAACTGGAGGGTATTATGCTGAGCGAAATAAGTCAGTTGGAGAAAGACAATTATCATATGATTTCACTCATATATGGAATATAAGAAACAGTGCAGAGGATCATAGGGGAAGGGAAGGACAATTGAATGGGAAGTCATCAGAGAGGGAGAAATACCATGAGAGACTCTTAACTTTTGGAAATAAACTGAGGGTTACTTGAGGGGAAGTGGGTGGGGGAGTGAGGTAACTGGATGATGGGCATTAAGGAGGGCATGTGATGTGATGAGCACTGGGTGTTACAGGCAACTGATAAATTACTGAACACTACATCTGAAACTAATGATGTACTATATGTTGGCTAATTGAATTTAAATTTTAATAAAAGAAGGAATAAGGTAAAATATATCTAATCAATCTCCTCAGAAGTAGAACTATTTAGATTCCTTTTTATTTAGAATCAGTTTGATTTCTGTCATTTTTGGCCAAAGATATATATGATCATTTCTTATAGTCAAATTTGAAAAAAGCTTGGAATAAATATTTTAATGCCCTTCATGGAAAGTGAGAAAGTAAGAGGGTCATAGGAAACAAGTGCAGCAGGCTGGAATCCACACATGACCAGAGGTAGGAGGGAGGTCAAAGCCATCTATCCAATGCAGCAGCAAAAACAGCCTAATCCCTCGCCACATAGAAGCTGTGTTCTCACGGGAGGGGAATAGACTCCTATTGAAAATCCATGCTGCAAGAAGTAAATCTGTTGCAAGTAATCCCACACCCCAGCTAGACTTGAGGACTCCAATAAGCAGAGAGGAGCATATGGAAGTTTTCTAGAAGAGCCACAGATAGTTTGTTATAATCGCTGGCATGAAAATGTTTTATGGATGTCAGTTTTAAGGGCTTGTTAGCAGAGAATGCCTGTTGTCTAGGTTCTATTTCCCCTGTTGGTTTAAGCTTAAGTGCACCAGACGGCACTTACTACCTCAAGTTATGGTTCCTTTGTTACCTGTAAGATGGTGCCAGGTCATACCTGAGGTCAGTGACGTGGGCTCAGAAGTTCTAGTGTCCATTCTCTGATCTAAGGATTCAATTTTGAGAACTCTGAGAGAATAAATCATGCAATAAAAAAGATTACACCTTAAAAACTACAAATAAATGAATTTATGAACTTGTTAAATTCAATCCCACTTTCTAGTAAATGATTTAAAATAATTTAATTATATAACTTTTCTAAATATTATTAGTCTGAGGATCAATCTGCCTAGAACCACTGGTTGAATACTCTGAAGTTCATTTTTTACTTTTTTATCCCTGTTACTGGATCACATACAGCCAAGATTATTCCAATGTCATATTTCTCCTTCCTCCAAGGCCCTTGTTTTATAATAAGCCAGTCTCATAGCCTCAATAATATTAACTATTGATGCTATTTCAACTCTGAAAATCTCCAATAAAAGTGACTCATGGCTTACTGAGACATCCTATTCTATCCCTGTTTCATTCTTAATTTTTAGAATATTTTTCCTTGTCAAACTAAATTCTAGTTTCTTGCTTTGCCCACTAGAAAAAAACAGAGCAATGTAAACCCTTTCTTCACATGAAAGTCCTTAGAGATCATATTCTGTCTCACTCCTCTCTGTTCCTAACTCTTGTATTTTCCAACCCAAACAAAACAAAACAAAACAAACAACAACAACAAAAAACCAGCAAACAGCAACAGCAAACCAGCAAACCTCTGTTTTTTGTGGGTTTTTTTTTTTCCTGCCATTCTTCTTATGAAGTGATTTGAAGTTCTCTTGCTAGCTGATGTCTAATGTAGGGTCACTTCCATGTGCCAGTGACCTCTCCAAGTCACCCTTGTGGTCCATGTCTGGACACTGTATATGTTGATTGACCCAAGATCACATTAGCCCTAGTTACATTCATGCAATAGCATTCACTGAGGACCTATTTATTGAACAACTACCTTGCTGAGGACGCAGAGATGTCTGAAATGGAAGTCAAGGGCTCAAGCCAGTAGAGTGTTGTTGGGATCCCTTAAGGTATTTATAAATCCACAACATTTTAGGAAGAAAATGGTAAATGCCAGCAGAGTTAGAGCTTGTGTCCTATGAGAACACAGATGACAGAAAGATCATCTGACTGGGAGGACACAGAATGTTTTATGATCCCAGAGGCCTTTAGGACCAGTTCTTGACAGGTGGATGTGATATGGATTTACAGAGGTAATATAGAGGATACATGGCTAAGTTTACTGATATTTAATATCCACTCAACCACCAAGGTTATTTTCCCCAGGAGCTGAGGCTAGGCTTTGTTTCCCTATTACGCAAAATTGTTTCTATTCTTTCATGTACTTTTAACCAAATGTGAAGAATTATATTAATCTCCATTAAGCTTTAGTTATTAAATATTTCCAGATACTTGGGATGTTTCAGTATCCTTGTCTAAAGTATTCTTCCTGTTCATTACCCACCCAGCTTCCCGTCATCCAGTAATTTGGTACATTTTCCTTCCACTCCTTCCTCCAAGTCCTTAAGGACAAGGGGCCAGGACCAAGAGGAGAGCAGGCCTGAGCTCACACTGAAGCTGCCCTATGAGGTGACCTTAATCTCACTCATCACTCTGTGGCTCTCACATTCTTTGACTCATACCTCACCATCTTTCCAAAAAGATAACAGGAGACCCCTGTCAGATGCCTTGTTGAAATCCAGATCTGTTTACCAACTGGCAACACTGATGAAAAAGGAAATTAGGCTAGTCCACATAACAACTGGTTCTTAGTAAATCCATGGCGGCTTTGATGATCATGTTTCCTTTCTAAACATTTAGAAATTATTTCTCAGCTCTTGTTTAAATCTACATTAGGCTTTCAAGTCTATAATTGGTAAAATTCTTTCCCAGCAAGGACACTGGAACTTTACTTCCCACATTCCTATCCTCGCATGAGTTTTCTACAGGCCCACAGTGGTGGGGTGGCACTAGCCACTCATTCATTCAACAAACACAAGAAGTGTTATCCATTTGGGTCTATGTTTCATTTTGGCCAAGAGGTTCAAACTCTAATCAAGGAGAACTTTCTTATGATTTCCTTTGGCTTAGATTTCCACTTAACAATATTTGTTTTACTCTTTTTGTCCAAAATGACTTGGTTTCATTGGTGTTGGGGGAGTGCTGAATCAACATAGGAATTAATGAGTTTTGTTTTCTGTTTATTATTCATCAGCATTTCCTCACTGACCTCTGGCAGATCTTTTTAGTTCCCTTTGATGTTTTGGGGACAGCTTAGTAACAGTATAAGTGGTTCAGAATGTGGCTCTGAAGGGTGAATGTGGGCTACAAAACTTCTGACCTTGAGCAGGAACCTGGCTTCTCTAAATCTCCATCCTCTGCTCTGAAAATAGGGATAATGACACAAACCCACAAAGCTATTATAGAGTTAAAAAAAAATTCAACTGGACTCTGATAGGCAACCCAAAAGTAGTAATTCATGAACTATTTTTTTAATTTTATTTTATTATATTTATTACCATACAATACATCATTAGTTTTTGATGTGGTGATCCACGATCCATTGTTTTCGTATTAACACCCAGTGCTCCATGCAGTACATGCCCTCCTTAATACCCATCACCACACTAATCCATCCCCCCACCCGCCTCCCCTCTAGAACCCTCAGTTTATTTCTCAGAGTCCATAGTTTCTCAAGGTTCTTCTCCCCCTCTGATAACCCCCCTTTATTTTTCCCTTCCTACTATCTTTTTATTTTTTTAACATATAATGTATTATTTCTTTCAGAGGTACAGGTCTGTGATTCATCAGTCTTATGCAATTCACAGCGCTCACCATAGCACATA
Source organism: Leptonychotes weddellii (assembly GCF_054177405.1). NCBI lineage: Eukaryota > Metazoa > Chordata > Mammalia > Carnivora > Phocidae > Leptonychotes > Leptonychotes weddellii. The sequence continues at coordinate 98,157,076 of NC_138372.1, read as the reverse complement.
CCCTCCACAATGTCCATCACCCAGTCACCCCATCCCTTCCAACCCCCACCACTCCAGCAACCCTCAGTTTATTTCCTGAGATTAAGAATTACTCATATCAGAGAGATCATATATGTCTTTCTCTGATTGACTTATTTCACTTGCATAATACCCTCTATTTCCATCCACGTGGTTGCAGTTGGCAAGATTTCATGTTTTTTGATGGCTGCATAATATTCCATTGTATATATATACCACTTCTTCTTTATCCATTCATCCTCTGATGGACATCTTGGCTCTTTCCATACTTTGGCTATTGTGGACACTGTTGCTATAACATTGGGGTGCATGTACCCCTTCAGATCACTACATTTGTATCTTTGGGGTAAATACCCAGTAGTGCAATTGCTAGGTCATAGGGTAGCTCTATTTTCAACTTTTTGAGGAACCTCCATACTGTTTTTCAGAGTGGCTGCACCAGCTTGCATTCCCACCAACGGTGTAGGAGGGTTCCCTTTTCTCCGCATCCTCGCCAACATCTTGTCATTTCCTGACTTGTCAATTTTAGCCATTCTGACTGGTGTGAGGTGGTGGTATCTCATTGAGGTTTTGATTTGGATTTCCCTGATGCCAAGTGAAGTTGAGCACTTTTGCATGTGTCTATTGGCCATTTGGATGTCTTCTTTGGAAAAATGTCTGTTCATGTCTTCTGCCCATTTCTTGATTGGATCATTTGTTCTTTGGGTGTTGAGTTTAAGAAGTTCTTTATAGATTTTGGATACTAGCCCTTTATCTGATATGTCATTTGCAAATATCTTCTCCCATTCTGTTGGTTGTCTTTTGGTTTTGTTGACTGTTAACTTTGCTGTGCAAAAGCTTTTTATCTTGATGAAGTCCCAATAGTTCCTTTTTGCCCTTGCTTCCCTTGCCTTTGGCGATGTTTCTAGGAAGACATTGCTGTGGCTGAGGTCGAAGATGTTGCTGCTTGTGTTCGCCTCTAGGATTTTGATGGACTCCTGTCTCACATTTAGGTCTTTCATCCATTTTGAGTCTACTTTTGTGTGTGGTGTAAGGAAATGGTCCAGTTTCATTTTCTGCATGTGGCTATCCAATTTTCCCAACACCATTTGTTGAAGAGACAGTCTTTTTTCCATTGGACATTCTTTCCTGCTTTGTCGAAGATTAGTTGACCATAGAATTGAGGGTCCATTTCTGGGCTCTCTATTCTGTTCCATTGATCTGTGTGTCTGTTTCTGTGCCAGTCCCATACGGTCTTGATAATTACAGCTTTCTACTAGAGCTTGAAGTCCGGAAATGTGATGCCACCAGCTTTGCCTTTCTCTTTCAACATTCCTCTGGCTATTTGGGGTCTTTTCTGGTTCCATACAAATTTTAGGATTATTTGTTCAATTTCTTTGAAAAAAGTGGATGGTATTTTGATAGGCATTGCATTAAATGTGTAGATTTCTCTAAGGAAGCATTGACCTCTTCACAATATTTGTTCTTCCAATCCATGAGCATGGAACGCTTATCCATTTTTTGTATCTTCCTCAATTTCTTTCATGAGTACTTTAGAGTTTTCTGAGTACAGATTCTTTGCCTCTTTGGTTAGATTTATTCCTAAGTATCTTCTGGTTTTGGGTGCAATTGTAAATGGGATCGACTCCTTAATTTCTTTTTCTTCTGTCTTGTTGTTGGTGTATAGGAATGCCACTGATTTCTACACATTGATTTTATATTCTACCACTTTACTGAATTCCTGTATGAGTTCTAGCAGTTTTGGGGTGGAGTCTTTTGGGTTTCCCACATAAAGTATCATATCATCTGCAAAGAGTGAGAGTTTGACTTCTTCTTTGCTGATTTGGATGCCTCTTATTTCTTTTTGTTATCTGATTGCTGTGGCTTGGGCTTCTAGTACTATCTTAAATAGCAGTGGTGATAGTGGACATCCCTGCCATGTTCCTGACCTTAGGGGAAAAGCTCTCAGTTTTTCCCCATTGAGAATGATATTTGCTGTGTGTTTTTCATAGATGGCTTTTATGATATTGAGGTATGTACCCTCTATCCCTACACTCTGAAGAGTTTTAATCAAGAAAGGATGCTGTACTTTGTCAAATGCTTTTTCTGCATCTATTGAGAGTATCATATGGTTCTTGTTCTTTCTTTTATTAATGTATTATATCACATTGATTGATTTGTGGATGTTGAATGAAACTTGCAACCCAGGAATGAATCCCACTTGGTCGTGTGAATAATCCTTTTAATGTACTGTTGGATCCTATTGGCTAGTATTTTGGTGAGAATTTTTGCATCCATGTTCAATCAGGAATA